>NC_140591.1:1301797132-1302406715 GCF_964204655.1 Triturus cristatus | reverse complement strand
AAGGTGTTCAGTGTGAGTAAGTTGTGGCTCACCGGGCTGACACAAATTTTCTACCACTGTAATGCTTGATTTTTCTGGCCTTCTTGTGTTATAGAGCGATCAATATGACTTCAGTCTCTTTCCATCCAAGTCTAAGGACTAGAGTAGTGAATAGGGCCTATCTATTAGACACGTTGACACAATCCTGTGCTCCTACCCATAGATCAGGGCCTACATACATAGCCTAGGGGATAGATTCGTTAGCATTAGGGGTAATCTGTTCTGTAGTGAGGGTATTTAATGGAGCTGTGCTGCATTCAGGCCTGGTAGGCCTTAAACGGGAGAGACTCCATCTTTCCTCCTGCTCTGGCAGCTTGGTAAGTTTCCAGGTCACAGGCAGTGTTTTAGTTAGGAGGTGTTATTCGCTTGGAGAGAACCGGTTCAGGCCGGCCCTTATCGAAGGATTGTATTCTCCTTCATGCCGAAGACACTACATCAGGCCGGCCGGCTGGGAACGTGTCCTTGGCACGGGGAGGTACAGGAATTTGGTGGGCGGCAGGTTTCGAGCTGGAAATTTCCATGAGAGAATGCACATCTATATTAGTGAAAGTCTGAGGCAGACACGGGCACTTGCTTCTAGACCATGGGCGGCATCTGGCCGTTAGCAGAAAGAGCTACTACTTATTCCAGGGAAGACAGATGACGAACTTGAATCTAAAGAGGAGAGAGTAGCCGATGAGGAAGAGGTTCCAGTGACTCGGAGAGGGAGAAGGGAGTAGATCCGCGACTGCGGAGGTGTGACTTCCAGGCGAAGCCGAGGCACAGAGGGAGAAGGGAACCTAGATGACCATTGAGCACAGGCTACATACAATCCAGGTGAAGTCGACCCCTTTGTCCTTTGAAGTGTATAACTTAACCTTTCACTTTTCTTGCAGGTTATATATATATAATGTATTCTGCGAATGTGCATGTGGCATTTAAATAAAGTATTTAGCTTGTCGTGAGTTAGCATGTGTTGTGTATTTTTGTATAGGAGGATAGCCTATTCTTTTAGTCAGAGTTAACTCGACCTGAACAGAGGTTAATCCTGGTCAGGTAAGTGGTAACTGGATTAGGGGGAAAACGAGCCCCTTGAACTAGAGAACAGGTTGTGCTCAACCAATAGTCTTTGTGTGATCTGATCTATGGTAATCCCGATTCCCTTGTCATGTACTACGGTAACAATAGGATGAGCTCGTGCTAAGGCTGCCGTCTAGGTAGGAGATTCTGGGTCTGACTGAGGCCGCGAGACTATGTGTGTTGCTGCCGGCTGGGTAGGAGATTCTGGGTCTGACTGAGGCCGCGAGACTGTGTGTGTATTGCTGCCGTCTAGGTAGGAGATTCTGGGTCTGACTGAGGCCGCGAGACTGTGTGTATATTGCTGCCATCTAGGTAGGAGATTCTGGGTCTGACTGAGGCCGCGAGACTGTGTGTGTTGCTGCCGTCTAGGTAGGAGATTCTGGGTCTGACTGAGGCCGCGAGACTGTGTGTGTATTGCTGCCGTCTAGGTAGGAGATTCTGGGTCTGACTGAGGCCGCAAGACTGTGTGTGTATTGCTGCCGTCTAGGTAGGAGATTCTGGGTCTGACTGAGGCCGCGAGACTGTGTGTGTTGCTGCCGTCTAGGTAGGAGATTCTGGGTCTGACTGAGGCCGCGAGACTGTGTGTGTATTGCTGCCGTCTAGGTAGGAGATTCTGGGTCTGACTGAGGCCGCGAGACTGTGTGTGTATTGCTGCCGGCTGGGTAGGAGATTCTGGGCCTGCTGAAGGCCGCGAGACTGTGGTTGCTGAGATCGCTAGACGGTGATGTCTTGATATATATATATATAATAGGAATTCCCTGTCCTTAGGTGGTACATATATATGTGGTTATTTAGGTGTAAAAAGGCCCTAGGGAGGGGGTAACGTTCTGTTTTGGGTCAGGAGGGCTCTGTAGAGCGGGTTCCACCCGATCTGAAAACCCAAGCAGAACATTTGGCGTCACGAACTGTTTACGAAACCTGTGTGCGTTGTCTTTGTCTTGTGTTTGCTTTCAGCGTGTGCGTGGTTTTCTTTTTTATATATTTGCGTGTATAGTTTTTTTTTTTTCTCTTTCTTTTTTCTCTTTCTCTCTTTCTTTTTTTTCTCTTTCTCTTTCTCCTTTTTCTCTGCGTTTATTTTTCTTTCTTTTTCGCGATGTTTTCTAAGAAATCTAAATCTACTCTTAAATTGTCCGTTGATATTCCCGGATGGGATTCAACGCCTTATGGAGCCCTAGCCCGTGAGTGGGCTGACTCTACTGGTCTGAGTGAAAATTGGAACTCTTCTTTGGAGTCGGCGGAACCGGCTGACGTGATTACTTGTTTGCAGACGGCACCTGTATTGAAGGGTGAGGAGGTTCCCGCTTTGGGGCGCAGAGGTTGGGTTATTTTGTCTGCGTATCGGATTCTGCATGAGAGATTGTTGAAATTGCAGATCTCTCTTAAGGATGTGGAGGCACACTTTGTTGAGATTCAGAATTCTAATACTTTATTGCGGTGTCAAAATAAGTTGCTTTCTGACAAACTTGACACTTACCAAACGGTTGCCGAAAGGGCGGCTGTGCGGATTGCTCGTTATAAGTACAAAAACAGGCGTGGTCGAGTTTCGACGCGTAAGGTGCGTCTGGTCGTGGCGAAAGCTGGACTAGATTGGAACCCTGATGAATGGGATGGTAATATCTGGGACTCGACTACGTCTTGTTCCTCGGGTGAGGAGTCTGTCAAGCACGAGTCTTCTCGTTCCCGTCATGAATGTAAGTCTGCTTCTCGCACCTCTGATGGTGCACCCCGTGATTACGCTCGCTCTTTGGGCGGCATCGATGCTTCTTACACTGATTGTCCCTCTACTAGTACTGCTCGAGCTCCTTGTGATGCTCGTCCCGTGGTCTCTGCGCATCCGGTTTTTCGTCGGAAGTTGCAGCAGTCTCCCAATGCTCCGCAGGGTATTTCTTTAGACTGTTTAGAAGATTTTACCCAACAAGAAATTAGTGATATTTTGCTGCGCTTTCGGCAGCGGGCTGGTGAGGCTTTGCTCACATGGATGGTGCGCCTTTATGAACTAGGCGCTGCTGGTATTATGTTGGATACTGGTGATTGTTTGAAATTTTGTTCTTTGAGTTTGGATTCTACTGTGCAAGATCATTTTCGTAACTATAATGGTGGTGGTCAAATTTCTTTGCTCCAATTGGCGACTGAGGGTTGTAATTTGAAGTATCCTACTGAATCTGACTGGCCTGTCAATGACAAGCCATGGTATACCTTGCGTGATGCTGCGCAACGTCTTAAGGAAGAAGTGATGAAAACGGCTATTTTTCTGGGCACTGCTGACAGGTTGCTTGATGGGATGTTGACTTCTTCTGTGCGAAATCGTATCATTCGCTCTTCTCCTGTTGCCTACAAGCAGGTCATGATGACTTTGTTGATTAACCAGACTGGTAATGTACTGTCTACAGTGTTAGAATCGGTACGCCAACTCGGTGAGTTGGGTGAGTGGTTTAAACCTGAACGTCAGTCCCGGCCTGACACTCGTACTCCTGGTGAATATAAATTTACTAGACGAGATATCTTTACTGGTCTTTTGGCTGATGGTGTGCGTCGGGAGGACATTGATGGTGAGACTACTGCTCGTTTGTGGGAGATGTTTCGCAAACGGGGCTTGGATCGGAAGGAGGGTGCCCGGCGTGTTCGAACGACTGCGTGTGATCGTGGTTGTTCTGATGGTAGCAGTGATGATGATCGCCGTGGGCGCTCTGATCGTCGTGATGATCGGCGTCCTGCGCGTGATCTGTCTCCCCGTCGAGAACGGGACAGGGAGAGAGAGGGGGAAAAGGAAAGGGGGAGAAATGATCATGCTTACAGCAGACGTAGAGATGATAGGGATCAATCCCCTGAGTTGAGAAGGAGAGAGGATCGACACAGTTTGGCCGATCGAAACCCGCAGTACAATGCAGAGGACAGGAATCCATTTCGTAATAGAGATGGATATGAACAGGAGGTATCGATACCTAAGAAACGTGAGAGCCTTTATCCTGATTTGTCCTGGTACACAGAATGCAGTAAGAATGACTAGGAAATAGGTCAAGCTCCGGTACACAGATGGGCTCACAGAGATAATAGACCCTATGTAGATATTGATATTTATTGGAGACATCGTAATATCCAAAGGGCCCGAGCATTAGTTGATACAGGAGCGGAGGCCACTCTTATTCATGGAAAATCAAAGAAATTTACAGGGCAGCCTTTTACTATTACCGGATTAGGAGGAAAAGAAACCCCTGCAGTTCAAACTTTGCTTGAAATGAGAATAGGTAGAATCCCTAGAAAGGAATATTCTGTATTAGTGGTGCCACTTTTAGAATTCATAATTGGAATTGATATTTTGAAGGGAATGACGTTGCATCTTGATGATGGGTGTTACCAATTTGGAACGACGCATTATATCTCGTCCAGACCTATACGGGTTGGTCGTTTAAGGATGCCCCCTATACAAGTTCCCCAGGCGACCAAAGTGGTTTGTCAGAAGCAGTATCGCATTCCGGGTGGTCATGAAGAGATTAGTACCACCATTCAGGAGTTGGTTGATGCAGGCGTTATAACTCCAGTTACTTCTGCTTGGAATAATCCTGTTTGGCCGGTGCGTAAGAGTGATAATTCTTGGCGCATGACTGTTGATTATCGAGAATTGAACAAACACACACCCTCTTTGACTGTTGCAGTACCGGATGTCATTACTTTAATTGAAAGAATCCAAAAACATCCGGGTACATGGTATGCGTCCATTGATATTGCTAATGCCTTCTTTTCTATTCCAATTGCCCCTGAGTGTCAGGAACAGTTCAGTTTTACGTGGAACGGGCGCCAGATGACGTTCAGAAGTCTTCCTCAGGGCTATGTGCATAGTCCTACGATTTGTCACCGGCTGGTGGCAGAACATTTGGCTGAAGTACCAGTTCATCCCAAAATTCAGATATGTCATTATATTGATGATGTTTTGATCCAAGGCGAAACACAAGAGGATGTTCAGACACAAGTAGATAGAGTCATTGAGTGTCTGCGTGGGAAAGGTTGGGAGATCAATCCGGATAAATTACAAGGTCCGTCTCAAGCTGTAAAATTTTTAGGTATTAATTGGCACGAGGGACACCGCGAGGTGATCCCTCAAGTTAAACAGAAGATTCTTGATTTTTCGGTTCCGAGGAATAGGAAGGAAGCCCAGAGCTTCATTGGCTTATTTGGTTTTTGGCGCCAGCGTATTCCTCATTTGAGTCAAATATTGGCCCCTTTGTACCGAATTACACGTAAAAAGAATGCATTTGAATGGGGTAAGCAACAGCAAGATGCATTTAGTTTGGCGAAAGAGGCAATTCAACATGCTATGGATCTATGGCCTGTACGTGATGGTGATGTGGATTTGAATGTGTCTGTGCAAGGTCCTTATGCAAATTGGAGTCTATGGCAGAAACAAGGCAGGAGTAAGGTACCGTTAGGGTTTTGGACCAAAAAGCTACCTGATGCTGGTGAGCGTTATACACCCTTTGAGAAACAGCTACTTGCTTGTTATTGGGCTTTGGTGGATACCGAGCAATTGACTTTGGGACGTGACATATTTTTGCGTCCTGAAATTCCTATTATGCAGTGGGTTTTGAGTTCACCAAAAACTCATCGAATTGGGCATGCTCAGGAGGCGAGTGTGATTAAATGGAAATGGTACATACAAGACAGGGCACGTGTGGGTCCGAAAGGAGTTGCGTTTTTACATGAGCAAGTGGCGCAAGCACCATCGGCTGAGACTGAGAGTGAGTGTTCCGTACCTTTAGAACAGGAGTCCCCTGTCAAGTGGGGTAGACCTTTTGATGATTTGTCCGCTGAGGACAGAAACCATGTTTGGTTTACAGATGGGTCGGCGAAGTTTATTGGAACGACACGACACTGGAAGGCGGTGTCTTATAATCCGATCACACAGAGACTATTGAGCACAACTGGTGAAGGGAAGAGTAGCCAATTTGCCGAGCTTTATGCTGTTTACCAAGTTTTGAAACAAGAGTTACCCGGCACATGCTACATTTTCACCGATTCCTGGTCCACTGCCAATGGACTGGCTGTTTGGTTGCCGACCTGGCATTCCCATAATTGGAGGTTACACTCCAAAGAATTGTGGGGAAAAGAGTTATGGTAAAAGATTTGGGAGATGCTCCCACAGAGTACTGTTACCATCTTCCATGTGGATGCTCACACCCCAATAGACTCCCTTGACAAATTTTTTCATAACATTGCAGATGAAAAATCTAAAATTGCTGAGGCAGTGGTGGACAGACAGGATCCTGACATTGCGGGATTGGCGAAATGGGCACACCAGAAGGCAGGACACTTTGGAGAGAAGGCCACTAGCAGGTGGGCTGCTGATAGAGGAATTTATATTCCTCTGGATCTAATCAAAAATGTTATCTTACATTGTCCCGTCTGTCAACATATCAGACAGCGTAAGGTACCCCAAATTGTTAGAGGCCATTTACATCGCGGGAAACTGCCCGCTCAAATTTGGCAGATTGATTACATCGGGCCCCTTCCCATGAGTAGAAATTGTCAATATGTTTGCACAATTGTCGATACATATAGTGGCTTGCTGGTAGCTCTTCCATGTAAGCAAGCCACCCAATTGAATACCATAAAAACATTAGAATTGATTATGATGTATTATGGTGTGCCATTCCAAATTCAATCTGATAATGCATCCCATTTTCGTGGAAGATTGGTACAGGAATTCTGTGTGGAAAATAACATTGAATGGATATTTCACATACCCTATTACCCGCAGGCCTCAGGCCTGGTGGAGAGATTGAATGGCCTGCTAAAGGATCAGTTGCGAAAGTTAACCGATGACAAGTATAAAAATTGGCGAGACTTTCTACCCCAAGCACTATTGATCCTGAACAATCGTCCTTTTTTAAATGCTGAATCTCCGCTCATGCGTTTGTTTCCCCAAAATGTTGAGACTATGCCTAATGTAATCAATGAAACTGTGATGTACTGGGAAATTACTCCCGGAGCTCTGGCTCCATGCAGAGCGACCCCAGGGT
Organism: Triturus cristatus; assembly: GCF_964204655.1. Taxonomy (NCBI): domain Eukaryota; kingdom Metazoa; phylum Chordata; class Amphibia; order Caudata; family Salamandridae; genus Triturus; species Triturus cristatus. The sequence goes on along the minus strand of NC_140591.1, from coordinate 1,302,399,603 downwards.
CGGCAGGTTTAGACTTGCATGCTATGGATGACACTGTTCTGGAAAGTAAAAATCGGGTCATCATTGCTACCGGTGTTGGTATTCATATACCACCGGGGAATTTTGGATTGATCGCCCCTAGATCGGGGCTGGCTGTAAAAGGCATCCAGGTGCTTGGAGGAGTTATTGACAGCGACTATCAGGGAGAGATTAAGGTACTTCTGCTAAATAGCAGTGAGATTGACTTGCTGATACATCGTACTGACCGAGTGGCTCAATTACTCATTATGCCTGTTTTCAGTGGTGAAATAATGAAAGGCACTGCCCCAACTTTGCTAACTGTACGTGGCCAGAAAGGCTTTGGCTCTACGGATAACCCTGGGGCCAAGGTTTGGGTGCAATCGCCTAAGAATCCCCCTGAACAAGCAGAGGTTATTGCCACCGGTCAGGATAATACCATTTTGGTTATGAGGCCAGGGAAAGATAGCTGGGAAGCTGTCCCAGCTGATAAATGCTATTTACGAGAATGATTAATGCCTGTATTTGGTTCTTTTTCAGATCATTCTTTGGATTGTTGCTGCAGGATGTGCCGGTCTTGGACCCCCTTCGGACTACTTCGGCGAGAGGGAAGGGATCCCATCAACCCGGGATGAACTGGGAACCCGAATGTTGCGTTCCTTCAATGCGTGGGATTCATCATCGAACTTTTGGACCCTACTGGCCAAGAGAGTAACTGATGCCCCTCAATTCTGTTTGACACCGATGAGATCTGTGCACGATATTCTTGCGACCTGCCTAGTTGCTGTCCCCGCCTCGCTGGAGACTTTAATCAGTATCTTTAACATTTCAAAGGCTCGTCCGAATATTATCTTGGGTGATTTTGCTACCCATGTATATTGTCCTTTGTGTACTGAACTGCCGAATGAGCAACTCCCCATCCAGTCCCAAATAATTACGTACAATATTACACAAGGTGACTTATGCTTCTTTCTTACATGTAATCCTAATGCAATTTCTGAATGCCAACGCCTCAAGTTAAGGGGCGCCACTTCCTTTACACCTCATGAACGAACTCTGTGTTTCCAGAGGACACCGACGACATGTGTCTCAGTCCAGAACAATATGACTTGCAATAGTTTGGTAGTTACTCCCAGTCACTATCGTGCGATGTTGCTACCTGCCGGATGGCTTTTCTCATGTGGTAATACTTCCTGGCCATATGTCCCTGCAAACATTTCCGGAGGCCCGTGTGCCATCACTAGACTGAGTCTACTTATGTTTGCTTCACATCCAAATGCCAACTCTCGTGTGCTTCGAGATACAGTGATATTACAGGAGGATTGTGACTCATCTTTGCATTTATATTCCAAGTCTGAATATCTTAGCCTAGCTGTTTGAATTATTGGTGTTCCTGCTTTGGCGGTTTATAATGCCAAATCCATTGGGAAAATGGCTTGCTGGATGGTTAAATCTATTAATCATACTTCTACAGTCTTGTCTGACTTGCTATTAGACGCCCAGGGTGAACGTAGGGCCATTTTGCAAAATAGAGCAGCCATTGATTATCTTTTGCTTAAACATGGACATGGTTGTTCAGATTTCGAAGGTCTCTGCTGTTTTAACTTATCTGATCATACACAATCCATTCGTGCACACATAGATAAATTGCATGACTTAACCGATGAAGTTAGAAAACACATTGATCAGGGCTGGTTTGACTGGCTCTTTAATTGGTTACCGGACATGCATATGCTACGCTACATATTAGGTGGCATTTTGATTGCTATTGCTGTTTTGATTTCTATCTGTTGTTTTATTCAATGTATCCCTTCACTGCTTCAATTCTGCACATCTGGTACTAGACATAGATCGGTTAGTTTTGTTTCATATTATTCTTCCACCGATGTGAGTTCCGTTTAAATGTATGTATAATAGACTGAAGTCAAGGGTGAAATGTAATGCTTGATTTTTCTGGCCTTCTTGTGTTATAGAGCGATCAATATGACTTCAGTCTCTTTCCATCCAAGTCTAAGGACTAGAGTAGTGAATAGGGCCTATCTATTAGACACGTTGACACAATCCTGTGCTCCTACCCATAGATCAGGGCCTACATACATAGCCTAGGGGATAGATTCGTTAGCATTAGGGGTAATCTGTTCTGTAGTGAGGGTATTTAATGGAGCTGTGCTGCATTCAGGCCTGGTAGGCCTTAAACGGGAGAGACTCCATCTTTCCTCCTGCTCTGGCAGCTTGGGAAGTTTCCAGGTCACAGGCAGTGTTTTAGTTAGGAGGTGTTATTCGCTTGGAGAGAACCGGTTCAGGCCGGCCCTTATCGAAGGATTGTATTCTCCTTCATGCCGAAGACACTACATCAGGCCGGCCGGCTGGGAACGTGTCCTTGGCACGGGGAGGTACAGGAATTTGGTGGGCGGCAGGTTTCGAGCTGGAAATTTCCATGAGAGAATGCACATCTATATTAGTGAAAGTCTGAGGCAGACACGGGCACTTGCTTCTAGACCATGGGCGGCATCTGGCCGTTAGCAGAAAGAGCTACTACTTATTCCAGGGAAGACAGATGACGAACTTGAATCTAAAGAGGAGAGAGTAGCCGATGAGGAAGAGGTTCCAGTGACTCGGAGAGGGAGAAGGGAGTAGATCCGCGACTGCGGAGGTGTGACTTCCAGGCGAAGCCGAGGCACAGAGGGAGAAGGGAACCTAGATGACCATTGAGCACAGGCTACATACAATCCAGGTGAAGTCGACCCCTTTGTCCTTTGAAGTGTATAACTTAACCTTTCACTTTCCTTGCAGGTTATATATATATAATGTATTCTGCGAATGTGCATGTGGCATTTAAATAAAGTATTTAGCTTGTCGTGAGTTAGCATGTGTTGTGTATTTTTGTATAGGAGGATAGCCTATTCTTTTAGTCAGAGTTAACTCGACCTGAACAGAGGTTAATCCTGGTCAGGTAAGTGGTAACTGGATTAGGGGGAAAACGAGCCCCTTGAACTAGAGAACAGGTTGTGCTCAACCAATAGTCTTTGTGTGATCTGATCTATGGTAATCCCGATTCCCTTGTCATGTACTACGGTAACAATAGGATGAGCTCGTGCTAAGGCTGCCGTCTAGGTAGGAGATTCTGGGTCTGACTGAGGCCGCGAGACTATGTGTGTTGCTGCCGGCTGGGTAGGAGATTCTGGGTCTGACTGAGGCCGCGAGACTGTGTGTGTATTGCTGCCGTCTAGGTAGGAGATTCTGGGTCTGACTGAGGCCGCGAGACTGTGTGTATATTGCTGCCGTCTAGGTAGGAGATTCTGGGTCTGACTGAGGCCACGAGACTGTGTGTGTTGCTGCCGTCTAGGTAGGAGATTCTGGGTCTGACTGAGGCCGCGAGACTGTGTGTGTATTGCTGCCGTCTAGGTAGGAGATTCTGGGTCTGACTGAGGCCGCGAGACTGTGTGTGTATTGCTGCCGTCTAGGTAGGAGATTCTGGGTCTGACTGAGGCCGCGAGACTGTGTGTGTTGCTGCCGTCTAGGTAGGAGATTCTGGGTCTGACTGAGGCCGCGAGACTGTGTGTGTATTGCTGCCGTCTAGGTAGGAGATTCTGGGTCTGACTGAGGCCGCGAGACTGTGTGTGTATTGCTACCGGCTGGGTAGGAGATTCTGGGCCTGCTGAAGGCCGCGAGACTGTGGTTGCTGAGATCGCTAGACGGTGAGGTCTTGATATATATATATATAATAGGAATTCCCTGTCCTTAGGTGGTACATATATATGTGGTTATTTAGGTGTAAAAAGGCCCTAGGGAGGGGGTAACGTTCTGTTTTGGGTCAGGAGGGCTCTGTAGAGCGGGTTCCACCCGATCTGAAAACCCAAGCAGAACAACCACCCAGCGTTCCCTCAGGTCTCCTGATAAAAATGGTACCTCACTTGTGTGGGTGAGCCAAGTAGGCGACAGGGAAGGGCCCAAAACGTGTTGTGGAGACATCAAAATTATCTATCACTCGACAACCTGCTTTTGCAATGTGGGGCACCTGCGTTTTTGGTCCCGGGCTTGGTTACCATCCAGGGAAATCTACCAAACCCAATTATTTCTGACAACTAGACACCAGGGGGAGTCCAGGAAGGTGAGGCTTGCGTGGATCCCCCAACATTTTCCCACCCAGAATCCCCTATAAACCTCAAATGTAGCTAAGAATAATGACATTTTCCTTACATTTCTGTGTGGGATCACCGTGCCAGCACAAATGTCCTATCACCCAGCATTCCCCTTGATCTCTAGATAAAAATGATACCTCACTTGTGAGAAAAATGTTATTTTATTTGAGGTTTGCAGGGGATTCTGGAGAGAAAAACCTTGGGGTGTCATGCAAGCCACAACTCCCTGGACTTTCCCAGGTGCCTAGTTTTCTAGGGGCCGGCTGAGCTAGGTTCTAAAACCCACAGTTAGGTCCAATGCAAAAAAAGGATCAGTTTTCACTGGAAAAATGTGATGTGTCCACGTTGCGTTTTGGGCCGTTTCCTGTTGCAGCAACAAGGCCTACCCAGACAAGTGCAATTCCATTTTTTTCAAGAGATGTGGGGGATGCTGGGTGGGGGGAAGTTTCTGGCTCCCCCAGATTTCAAAGCTTTCCATCACAGAAATGTGAGGAAAATGTTTTTTTTTACAAAGTTTGAGGTTTGCAAGGGATTCTCGGTAACAGAACCTGGTGAGAGCTACATACGATGCCCCAGCCTGGATTTCCATGGGTGTCTAGTTTTAAAAAATGTACAAGGTTTGCTAGGTTTCCCTAGGTGCCCGCTCAGCTATTGTCCAAATCCACAGCTAGGGACATTGCCCCCAAAAATTGGGGTTAATGCCTAGTGGGCTTTTAGGCCCCCCGGGAGGGCAGATTGGGGCTATCGCCCCAATATGCCCCCAAGGGGGGTAGAAGGACTGTGGCCATTTTTTGGGGTGTGTGGGGGCATTGGGCATTCTGGGGAGCCCCCAGCCCTTTACTAAGAAATAAAAAATAGCTCCTAGTGACTAGTGGGCTTGCTGCTCCCCCAGAGTGGGGGCTATTGCTACCATAGGCCCCCAGGGGGACAGTAAGACTGTGCCCATTTTTATGGGAGGGTGGGGGCATTAGCATGCCCATTTTGGGTAGCCCCCACCCTTTTATACGTAATATTTTCTGGTGCCAAGTATGCTTTTTACCCCCCATCCCAGGGAGCAGATTGGGGGCTGTTGCTCCCCTATGCTCACCTGGGGGATAGAAACACTGAAGTCTGCCTGAAAAAGTCAGGGGAAGGGGAGCAAAAGCCCTTGCCCAAGGGGCCACTCCCCCCTCCCTGATGTCTAGTGGTGGATTCCTCCTTGGTGATTGCCCTCCTGCAGCAATCCCTAAGCAGGGATCCACTATTGGAAATGGGAGACTCTCCCCTTTCCAATAATGCCTCTTCTGTCTTCCTACGTGCTTGGGGGGCTGAGATAGCCCCGCAAGCACACAGGTAGAGAAAGTGAAATGAGCCGATAAGCTCATTTCCCTTTAGTTTTCAGTGAAATAACATCAGCTCACTGTTCGTCATATCACTGAAAAAGTCAGAACAGCCTCTGGAGAAGGGAAAGCTCTTCCCCAGCTCCCGAGGCTGTTTTGGAACAAAGGAAATCCCTCTGGTGCCCGCACCAGAGGGATTTCCAGTGCCTTGTGCTCGGATGCACGGAAGCCATCCGACGCACATGGGCACTGTTGTGTCGGACCGCCCCTGTGCATCTGACGCATAGAACAGGTTCCGATCTTATGCAAGCAAAAAAGTACAGCTTGAGGACATACATAGAGAGAACAGTTCCTGGTGTGGTATCATCAATACGTATGAATACAGCAGTATTATACATGATGAGGGAGTCTCATAAAACAGGAGTGGTCAGGTATAGCCCTATATGTGTGAGGTTAATGAAACAGGATCCATTGATGATTAAGTGGTTGAGAGAGTGAAGATATTTATTGTAGGAGGTTTGAAGTACTGGGTTTTTCAGAACCAACCCAGCGGTGGCAGGGGACACACCCGAAGGTTTCGAGTTCTTCCTGTTTCGGACCACAGAAACACAGAGTCTTCTAGATGAAGTCAAAGATCGTATTTATTGGCTGCAGACCAATCACAGGTATCCGAGAAGTACAACACGATGTATGTTCTCAGGAGACTGCTCCCAACCAAAATCCAGTCTTTTCTTATATACAGAATATTACGCTCTGGGCAACACCGCCCCTATTTTACAAGTGGTCGTTCACATATTTTCGCTTCAAAGGAAAGAGCACAGTCATGATGATAATCCCACATTTCAGCTCGGTCAGCACATAATTATTAACCCAGCGAGGTTCAGAACCCTCATCAGATATCAGCAGACCCCAATAAAACGGACACCTCCTCCTCGTAAAACAAGCCATAAAGTAGGAAACAAAGTCAGGTGTGAAAGGGATTAGTCAGGAGTCGCGTGGGATACACGACTTTATGATGTGTTGGGCCCTGATGCTAATCCCATAAGGCCGCAGTAAAAGGAACCGGCCGGGCAGGACTGACCTCGGGCAGCGGAGTCAGTTTGCATAGGTCACAAAGAAGTCAAAGAAAGATTGCGTGTCCTTTAGGCCTAGGCATGGCCCCAATACAGCCTATGTGAGGGCAACCACAAAATGGTTACCCTTTTAAAATGGAACCCGAGGGTTCGACATGTAGTATCGTATACACGGTGAATTCATCGGTGACATATGAGGAAGACACTCATACATACCGCATTAGTCATTTGCGGTTCGCTGATACCAAAATCGGCAGGGTAGGACCATGCTACCAACATGGTTCCGAAATTTACAGTACCACAGACCCTCCTTTTGCCCTTACATAGGCAATAACTATACTCATACTAATCTGAGTCCAGGTCTATATTCATAAAGTCCTAAAGATGTTGCTGTAGCATCATCCTATTGCTTAGTTCGTCCCTTGATACAGGTCTCCTTACACATGATGTAACACAGAGGCTACACATTACAGGAGCACACTGTACACATAGACAGAACAGGAAAAGAATGGCTAAGATCGTCCCAGTGACTATTAGAATCTTCCATCCCCAAGCTGATATCAGTCCCCAGAACCACCCCATCATCGACCAGTCTCCTTTATCCACATGAATGGATTCGGAAATCTTATGCAGTTTGGAAATGGCCTGATAGACTGTCGGAGCGTTATCTGGTATGAAAATACAACAGCTTGATTGGATAACCCTGCATACCCCACCACGGTCTGCAAGTATGACATCTAGAACCATACGGTTCTGCAACGTCATGAGGCGATCCGCTTGGAGCTCAGCTGTCAAGTTACCAAGGGCACCAGCCGTTACATTAACAGTGGTTTCAACTACACGAGTCAGTTGTCTCAGGTTCCTACTATTGACCATTGGTCCCCAAAACAGCAGGAAACCCAGGAAAAAGTCTCCCGCTTCCTGACCGGCAGTATCCTCCTTACTAACAACGCCTCTCACAACTCTGGTCTTGTGATATTCAGAGGCGGCAGTAAATGTCGGCGGTAGCAAATTTGCAACATAACACGTGCCCGAGAAATCAGGGGGCAACCATGTATATGCTCGATTATTACAAACAAAGTATGTACCCTTGGCAGCCAAAAACGCAGGGGAAAACTGTGATGGGAAAATGTACGTTTCAGCACAGTCACTCTTCCCTAAGTGAGCTCTTGGATTCTGACCATTACCTTGTAAACAGAACCGACCTATGTGGGGTACGACCCAAATCGGGGATGAACTTTTACGCTGTTTCTCGCCCAGACTAATGCTATACCCCGCCACGTTCCAACCCACATAAGCTCGCAACTGATCCTTGGGAATAGATGAATATGCATCGATATCTCTGCTCATATCAGCAACTCCTCTCATCAAGGCTTTATTGTTCGTGCTAGGTCTAACGGAACGCGGTGGTCGCGGGGAGTAGGTTTCAAGCGCAAAAAGAAACATAGTCTGGAATGCCCATGATGACCCATTATAGCTAAACGGCAGCACTAGATATGGGATACCCTTATTAATGGTATGCGGCATCAAACCACACACCCAGCAATTTGTCGTATTCATAACTAGTTGGTGCAGAACTTGAATAAACAAATTGTTTACGAACTCAGAACGTCGAGCTTGTTCGTGTTCAGGCAGAGGGTGGAAAAAGTGTGAGGAAACAGTAGGAGGAGGTATGGGCTGTATAGTGGGTGCAAACGGCACTTGAAAAGACAATAATACATAACCTACAGAAAATATCATCATGCTAAATAGGACAAACAGACATAATATTACAAAACGTTTGCTATTCATTACTTTACATATTCTGCTCTTAAAATGTATTAGCTCAGCGGGTCTCTTCATCTCGAAAAACTCCATCCTCTAATCGTGCTGTTCGCGGCGGATGAGTGTCTTCTGCTAAGGAGTACACCTGTCAGTCCAGGGAACGCCCTAGACCAACCAGACCGTTGACCTAACGTCTCCGGCTTGTACCCCAAAGTCTTGGCACTGCGACCCTGCAGCTGAACACGGATGGCGGTTCGAAAAAGCAAAAATAAGAAAGTTTTTCAGATGGAAGAGAGAGCTGCACTTCTCAAAAAAATATCAAAGAAAAAGAATTTTTATTTGTCCATAGTTCTCGGCCTCAAATTGTAGCGACTTCTTGTAGGTACTGTTTGGTCTTGAAACAAGAGTTCAGGCTCTGTAGTGTCCAATTGAATTGACGGTGGCACAGTTTCTTGCAAGTTATTATCGCTTTCCTTCTGAGAAACCGTTCCTTTTACTCGTGCATCGCTAAACGGCAGAAAACGAGGCACAGTCTCAGTCTCTGAGTCAGCGATCCCTTTCTGGACCCACTGGTCGTAAGGCAAAGGCAAAGGGACCCTCTTACAGTGAACGCCGTGTATCCAGTTCTTTTTCCCTTTCACTCGAACAGCTGATCTCGTCGAGAGAATGACGAGATGGGGGCCGGTCCAACGGGGCTCGTCATTTTTCGTCCGCTGAAAGTTTTTGACCAGCACCCATGACCCAGGATTAATGGGATATCCTGGAGCTTCAGAGACCTGAGGCAGAGTATCATGCACCTGTTGGTGTAAAACACGCAATTTAGCCATCAATTCATACAAATAATCAAGCAGTACTGGGTGTTCGATCTCACTGAATTTTGTAGGCCTTGGCACTCCCCATATATTGGCCGGGCGGCCAAACACGATTTCGTAGGGACTAAGTCCCACTCGTGAATGCACAGTCATTCTTGTTGATAGGAGTGCTAAGGGCAGAGCGTCAGGCCATTTAAGACCAGAACTCGCTTGGATCTTGGCTATATTGAGCTTCAATGTGCCATTGTAACACTCTACTAGTCCAGCTGATTGGGGGTGATTTGCAGCGTGGAATTTCTGCTTTATACCTAGTCCCTCACATACATTCTTCATCACTCGTCCCACAAATTCACTCCCATTATCACTCCATACCATTCTTGGCATTCCAAACCTAGGGAAGAATTCTTTGACAAGGGCTTTAGCTGTGGATGAGACAGTATTGTCTTTAGGGGATACGCTCCTATCCACCTTGAAAAAGCGCAGACAACAACAAGTACATATTTCAAATTGTTGCACCTTTCCATGTGGATGAAATCTAGCTGCAAAACCTCAAACGGATACGTTGGAGGCGCAAAATGACCAGCTGGAGTTGGGGTTCCCCTACCAGGATTGTATTTCAAACATACCATGCAATTTTTGACAACATTCTCTGCACACTTGGGAATTCCAGCATTCTGCCATACTGGAGCCAACAACTTACAAATCCCTTTCACACTGATATGCGCCATTCCATGTGCCATCGTGACCACTGGAAGCACATATGCATCAGGTAACAACCATCGCCGGTGTTCTGACAAATCAATCCAACAACCATTTTCATCCAATTTACCCTTACTTTCTTTCCACATGCTCAATTCTTTCTCTGTGGCTTCAGCTTGAACGGACTTCACACTCTCTATCGTGTCTTCACACATTCCAACATCACCAACCCATCTTGCAGGTCCTGCAACATACATTTGATTCGTCACATCTTTTGCTGTTTCTTTCGCGATTTCGTCAGCAAATGCATTACCACGACCAACATCATCAATAATCTTCTTGTGGGCACTGCATTTCACAATCGCGACTTGTAATGGCAAGGTCAACGACTCAAGGAGATCATTCACCAACTGACCATTCTGAATCTTAGTTCCATGCGAAGTCAGGAACCCACGTTCTTTCCACAAGTGCCCAAAACTATGGGCCACGCCAAAGGCATACTGACTGTCAGTATATATGTTCACTTTCATTCCTTTCGACAACACGCATGCTCTTGTAAGTGCAATTAATTCTGCTGCTTGAACCGAATTATGTGGTATACGTGCAGTTTCAACATTCATGTGCAAAGTCGTGACAGCATATGCAGCAGTCGTATCACCATTCGGAAGCTTGAAACACGAGCCATCCACCCATAAGGTACCATCACACTCAACCAGGGGAGTATCTTTAAGATCCACTCTCCCTTTTGTTTCGTCTTCTGTTCTGAACAGACAATCATGCTGTTCAATTTCATCTGTGTCTGCTGAAATCGGCAGTAAAGTAGCTGGATTCAACGTGTTGCACCTCTTTATGTGCACTTGACTCGCTAGCAGTGTCAACTCATAACCTGACAATCGAGCACTAGTTAAGTGCTGTGTCTTGGTCCTGTTTAATAACGTGTCCACTGCGTGTGGCACCATCACAATCAACGTGTTGTTCATTACTAACCCAGCAGACTGTCGAATAGAAACAGCTGCTGCCGCTGTGGCTCTCAAACAACTTGGCAATGCCTTGGCTACCGGATCCAAAGTCGACGAAAAATACGCGCATGGACGCTGTCTGTCTCCAAAAGACTGTGTCAGCACTGACAACGCACAACCTTCTTTCTCGTGAACATACAATGTAAAAGGTTTACTGTAGTCGGGGTACCCAACACAGGAGCCGAACATAATGCCTTACGTAATTCCGAAAAACTTTTCTGACACTCTTCAGACCATGGGACGGGATTCGGTGTATCTTTGCATGTTAATGCTATCAAAGGTTTTGCCAGCAAAGAAAAACTCGAGATCCACTCCCTACAGTATGAAGTAATACCCAAGAAAGCACGCACTTCTCTTGGCACGCTCAATTGTGCAATTGCCTGAATTCTTTCTGGGGTCAGTTTCCTTCCCTCCTTCGACAAGAGATGACCTAAGTAGGTCACTTCTTGTCGACAATATTGCAGTTTTGAGAGAGACACTTTGTGATGAAAGGCAGACAAATGACGCAACAATGACAATGTAGCTTCTTTACAAATCTCCTCAGTATCCGCGGCGATTAGTAAATCGTCAACATACTGAATAAGGGTAGCACCACTAGGTAAGACAATTGTATCAAGCTGCGCCTTTAAAGCCTGACTGTATATTGATGGACTTTCACAGTAGCCCTGCGGAGCGCGTTTAAAGCAGAAGCTGCGACCTCCTAAACTAAAACCAAAAATATCCCTGCTTTCCTCTGCAATCGGAATGCTAAAGAAAGCATTCTTTAAATCAATCACTGAGAACCAAGCAGCGGAAGCTGGGATCATAGTTAACAAGGCAGTTATATCAGGGACAACTGGAAACTGTGGCACAACTATCTTATTGACCTCTCTAAGATCGATCACCAATCTGTAAACAGGTGGCTGAGAGGGGTCAGTACATATTAAAACAGGCAAAACAGGACTATTGAAAACGTTGCCTCTTGTTTCTTTGATTACATCCTTTTCAATCAAATCATAGATGATTGCTAACAACGCTTTCTCACCTTCATTAGAGATCTTGTACTGGGGAATGCGTGGCAATTTAACATTGGCTTTTAAAGTGACCACGTATGGCGGTATTTCTAAGAGACCCACATCATTAGGACCAGAAGCCCAAATGTCATCCGGAAGAGTCGACAATTCATCTGGCAGTTTATTCTTCAACAAATACATTGGAGAAATCACTTCCCTACCCAGTGTAAGTTGTACTCCCGAGGGGGAACAATATAATGTTGCATGTAATCTCTTTAACAAATCCAATCCTAATAGATTTTCACCACAACCTGTCGTTAGGATAAGGGGTGCTTTCAGCTCACAAGGTCCAACAGAAAGGGGCATAGGACTAGAGATCGGGTTCCTAACCGGGGCGCCAGAAAAACCTACTGAAACATTCATTTCGCCAGACAAAGGCGCGCCAGGGAGTTTTGAGTGCATAATTGAACTCTTTGCAGCACCAGTATCCAATAGAAAAGGTTCTGATACACCCGCTGTAGTCACCTTGACATACGGTCCACTCTGGTCCACTGGCACTGAAACAACTCCCTCTCTCTGTCTATGGCTGTCCTAGTAATCATCACCTTCCGCATTTCCATCTTCTGCATAATAGTCGTTATTATAGTACTGAGCTGTCCCACCAGTTACATTGGCCTGATGATCAAAACTGTTCATCGTATTTTGAGGCGGAAGAGGACGCGCGTTCTGGGGAACATTCCCACGCCCTCTACCTCTAGGAGCTTGCTGACCACCTCTACCTCTCGCGCTATAAGCATTATTCGTGCGCTGCAACAATATAGGACAACTATACTTAAAATGACCTTCTTGTTTGCAATACGAACACTGATTGGGACCCACAGGAACACGCGGTTGGGAATACCCGAAACTTTGCGAGTTACTCTGAAACTGTTGGGGTCGTTGATAGTTACTCTGACCTTGCTTATAGTTATTCTGATCTCCACGTGGCGGGTAAGCCTGCTGTAAAAGAACCTTCGTCTTTAATTCTTTTGTTTTTTGTCTGCTCTATCCTTCTCATCTTTATCCCTATTTTCGTAATACTGTGCAGTAGCCAGTATTTGCGCTGATGAGGAAACAGCCCAAGAACTCTCTGAATCTTTTAATTTCTTACACAACTCGGGAAGCAAATTATGCACAAATTTATCAACAAATAACCGTTGACCACCTTCCGTACTCATGTCTTGACCACTGTGGTCGATAAATGTTTCTTCAAACCTGGTGAAGAAATCAGACACTGTTTCGTCTTTCTTTAGCTTGCATGCGGATAATTTATCCCAATTCACACGCATCGCTGGCATTAAAGTCTTCATGTAGGTAATAATTCTACCAGGGAGTTCTGCTACTAAGGGCTCAGGTTTCGCACCACCAACTTGTCTAGTGTCTGTAGCAGTGATATTAGCCCATGTGCCACCTAGTTCTGCAGCATGATCTGCATTACGAATCAACCCCCATAAAGGCTGCGGAACGACATTCCCGAACAACATATCTATGTCAGCTAGGTTCATGACACACGATTTTGCAGTCTGTGATAACTCCTTATAATATCCTGCGGGGTTTTTACGGGGGTCAGGCAATGTCTGCTTAAGGGGCGAAAACTTCTGATCGCTTCCAAGGAACATGTACCCAAACACGCTGGAAATGAGCTGGCATAGCAGCAATACCGTTAGTGGCATCAGCCGCAACCGCGTCCTTCCATACCGGAGGGACTTCTCTCATAGGGTATTGTCTAACCTTCCTATCAGAGGAGTCACGTTCAAACAGTGACTGAGAAGGACCCTCGATCCTAAAAGACAATAATGTCGCAACTGCTTTCTCAACATCGGGACCCACAATCGTACCTTTTCCAAATTCAAACCGTACATGACACAATTCCTGCGGGCTTAAGTCCAAACCATGATCTTCCAATTCCTCACAGAGGAATACACACATTTTCTCGAAAACGTATCTCTGTTTTGGTGCTTCCCATTGATGAAAAACATTTACAACAGACTCTACATCATATCTTGAAGGAAAAACAATCCATTTATATGCCATGCGGTCTAATACTTCTTTCTCTTCAGGACCTGGCAGCTGACTACGCAACTGCGTACGTTGTGAACCAGGGGTCGTACTAGATGACCCAAAGAGAGGCGATATAAAACTAGTGACCGCACTAGCTATTCGTTGTCGTGTAGAAGGAGAAGTTGAGGCAAGGACATGGGGAAAGACAGAGGGAAGAAAAACGGGTGCAGATACAGGTACAGGGGTCGTATCAGGAAGAGTGCCGAGGGAGGCAGCTGATGTACTAGGTAAAGTCGCAGGTAAAGAGATAGGCAGCGAAACCGGCGCCCCTTGAGAGGGCTGCGCCGTAGGCATAGGAGCCGGATGAGGAGGAGCTGGCGGCTGCGGGAAAGCTTGCGGCAAATTAACTAGAGGCTGTACATTTAAAGGCTGCGGAGGCGCTGTAGCACTCTGCGCATACGGGGGTGGCGAACTCAGCAAATGTGACATTAGGGGATCTTTCTCCTTTTCTTTTGACGCATCTTGCTGAAGGGGCGGCAAAACTGGGTAGCATTTATCAATCACTAATTTACGTTGCCTGTGCAGCTGCTCATTCATTTGTTCTTCTTCATTATCTTTAAACTGCAAGGCTGCTTGCATTATCGACATACCTTTCTCTCTTTTATTTTTCTTGGCTAATTTGATTTCTTTCTGCTTGGCTTCCTTTCAAACATCGCCGGCCGGGCTTTCTTTTTAAATAATTTAACTTCTAAGTTATCCAGGATTTCTGTGTCGAAACTACCATTTTGGGGCCATTTTAAAACACCATCCTTCCTGGTGCATCGGATCCATACTTCATTATACGCAATGGGGCCCACGCCATGTTTCACATAAAGCTCATACGTTGGAGTTCTAATTGGAGGAACCGGACACGAATCCTCTAATCGGTAGTCCCTATTACAACCCAAACAAAACAAATTTTCAAATATACTAGAACCAGGCATCGTCACTCACTAGTCTAGTTTCAAACTTCAAAGGATTATCGAATACGATAGTCTCGTGAATACACGAGTCCTTCGGCTTTGGCACTTGCAAGTTCCAAATCAAAGCGATCCCGAAGGGATACCAAACCAAACTAAGGACTGGGAGACGCTCCACTTATACTTAACTGAGGTATCAATGACGTCACCAGAAGACTCGTTAAATTGTTTCGCTCTACCAAATCATCAAGGGTCCAAAACAGGGCGATAGTCAGGGCAGCAGTCCTTTGTAGCTGTCGGGACGCGGAGAACCTCGCAGTAAAGACTTTCGGACCACGTCGACATGCAGGGGTCGATGAAGTGGCGGCCTTCCTACAGACTTTTCACTCGAAGCTCCTCACGAACCTCTGGCTTGGACCGGTACCGCTGAAATCGCCCCGAGTTGGGCGCCAACTGAACTACTGGGTTTTTCAGAACCAACCCAGCGGTGCCAGGGGACACACCCGAAGACTTCGAGTTCTTCCTGTTTCGGACCACAGAAACACAGAGTCTTCTAGATGAAGTCAAAGATCGTATTTATTGGCTGCAGACCAATCACAGGTATCCGAGAAGTACAACATGATGTATGTTCTCAGGAGACTGCTCCCAACCAAAAACCAGTCTTTTCTTATATACAGAATATTACGCTCTGGGCAACACCGCCCCTATTTTACAAGTGGTCGTTCACATATTTTCGCTTCAAAGGAAAGAGCACAGTCATGATGATAATCCCACATTTCAGCTCGGTCAGCACATAATTATTTATCCAGCGAGGCTCAGAACCCTCATCAGATATCAGCAGACCCCAATAAAACGGACACCTCCTCCTCGTAAAACAAGCCATAAAGTAGGAAACAGAGTCAGGTGTGAAAGGGATTAGTCAAGAGTCGCGTGGGATACACGACTTTATGATGTGTTGGGCCCTGATGCTAATCCCATAAGGCCGCAGTAAAAGGAACCGGCCGGGCAGGACTGACCTCGGGCAGCGGAGTCAGTTTGCATAGGTCACAGAGAAGTCAAAGAAAGATTGCGTGTCCTTTAGGCCTAGGCATGGCCTCAATGCAGCCTATGTGAGGGCAACCACAAAATGGTTACCCTTTTAAAATGGAACCCGAGGGTTCGACATGTAGTATCGCATACACGGTGAATTCATCGGTGACATATGACGAAGACTCTCATACATACCGCATTAGTCATTTGCGGTTCGCTGATACCAAAATCGGCAGGGTAGGACCATGCTACCAACATGGTTCCGAAATTTACAGTACCACAGGTTTGTTGGATATACTGGCTGGTAGCATAAGATGGGTGGTGAGCGAGAGAGAAAGAGAGGAAAAAGAAGCGCAGAGATAGAATAGAGATAGAACAGGGAATAAGACAGTGAAGGTAGAGGAGGTGCTGGGTAGGAATAGGGGTTGGTGCTGGGGTGTGGGGGAAAGGAGACCTACAGTGGTAACTACTCTAGTGACATGTTTGAAATAAATCTGTCTAATTTGGACAACATGATATAATTTTTCATTGAGGGTGTTCTCAGGTATGTGTTTAGTGAGTTGACTGCACAACTGTTGAACTGATGCTATTACCACCAGGGGAGTTTGGATAAGTCCAATAGAAGGTGGTCCTCTTTGTTTAGTGTATAATGTGTGTCTCTTGGGAGAAGTTCTAAGGCAATGGAGTCAAGGTTAGGTGTCAAGTTCAAATGTCAAATTTGTGAGGTGGTTTTGCTAATGTCTGACCAGTGTCATACCACTTGTACCTCATTGGAAAAACTGTGCGTCTGTTGGATAAATTAAACGTCAGGATTGTGCCAGATTGATTCCATGCACACCCTCAGGATATGTTGGCCTGTATCCCTGCTATCCCACAGTACACCATCTGCACCCCTAACCTTACAGGGTAACACATGTGTGTGCAACCTCAGAACATGACAACCGTGATCCCCCAAGGAAATTGTGGTAACAGACCAAGAACCCTTTCGCTTGGCCTCTCATGCATCCCCAAGAAATACACAAGAAATGCTCAGCAAGGCATTTGAATATTTATTGAAACGTTGTGATTCTTGTATAAAATATGTGTACTGCGATAATCAATAGAATGAAACAGATTAGAGTGGGCGATCTGCCACATCCCTGCTCGGGTGGTCTCACTCCATATTACCTGTGGATAAGTGTCATCAGGCTGTTCGTCTTGGTGTAGAGTTGGACATCCCTCATGTTGGTATGCAGGAATCAGCTGAGCAGGAATTCTGGCATGTAGTTACCTCGCAGTGTCAGCCGAGTGCTTCTCTCACTAAACAAGGAAGAGGTTCTGTATATTTATAACAGCACCCATATGGCCATGTCACAACCCCTGTCAGGCGGAATTGTTTATTCTAGTTGGATATTGTAGTTGCCTACTGGACAATAACATAAATACCATTTGTGCAGTGAACTTTATCCCTTGTACTAAATGTTCAAGGTGTCATGATAGTATGCCTATGAAGTGGAAAAGTAAACCATGCAGATTCATAGAATATTATCCTGTATTGTCACTCATCCAAATGTATGTCAAAACTCACTGTGTTTAAAAGAGAAGTCAACTTAAGAAAAGTGAGCATGTAACCGGTGGCATTTCTAACAGGGCCAATCCTGACTACTTGACAGCCACTCCTTGGTCGTGAGTCGATGGAAGCTATCCCCAGATAAATGCTAAAATATAAGGGTCAAGAAGTATAAAAACCTTCCTAAAAATCTGAAAAAAGCATCACGCTTTTTCGACATCCAACACCATAGAGAAAGCCATTTTAAACTCATTAAAGATATCAAAATCTGTATTTAAAGCAATTTAGCATAAAAACAAAGCAGAATTTAAAAATGTCCCACAATTCGAAACTGTCAGGCTGTTTATGTGTTCTGAGAGGTAGACGAAACAATTATGTTCCCAGCAAGTGCGGACAATGTTCCCTAAGGCACCAATTGGATCAGATACAACGATCAAACTTGTACCCATCCATCCACTTCAGCAGCATCTGAAGGAGGAGCAGCCAGTGAGGGATCAACAGAAGCCAGGCCAAGATCCAAATCATTAGGAGCAGAAGAGGCCCAGGACGGCTGGTAGAATGTGTTCAGGAGCAACGTCAAGTGGGCCATAAGTAGCTCAATGTCCAGCAACCTAACCAATTGTGTTCCTAGGCATGTGTCCAGGCACACACAAAAGTGCACATAAGATATTGGAATACGAGCTGCAGGCAGCATAGACACACAGGCCAAAAGCACAAGAACCAGTGTTCATTTAGTTCTTGAAGCAAGGGTGCTCCAAAACACTATATCATGCATTCATGACGCAGGAGTAATGTGAAGTGCTAATTCCATTTGGTCTCTCAATGGAACATCCATTGCAGATCAAAAAAAGTAAAATCAAAGTGAGTTAAATCAGGACTAGGATTAGCGGAAGACCTCCAAAAATGCTTCCCAGCCTGGAGAGTATGAATGGTAGAATAACTCCTAAGACTGTCTGGTAAGTACTAATCAAGCCAGAACCTATTTTCCTAAAAAAGTGCACCACTCTTGCTGTACTGGACATATATAAAATGCAGTGCACAAGTCCCCCATAATGTAGTGGGAAATTAGTGCAAAGTAGCAACTGAATTTCAGAAGAGGACCTTTGCAACTTGAAGATCAAACGTCTCCTTTGAAGATGTTAAGGCCACATCCTTCTGCAATAATAAAGCTTTCAGTTTGCTCAAAGCATCAAAAAGCACATTCGAAAGTTTCATTGATGTTCAATGTGTTGCCTCCCTAACTGTGTGGTCAGGTTGAAACCGTACTTGTGTGCTACAAGTCAAGACTGCCCAATTTCATGCTGCAGCAGCTCGGATCGTTCAACATCAAATAATTCCAATTCGAGAGCAGTCTGAAATCCGGATGTATCACAGCAGCTGGGGAACCCTTCAGATAGCTGAACAAATTTACCATGGACGCATTACACGCACCGTGTAGCGAAACCTTCCTACATACCAAGGAATGGCCTAAAATATTCTCACAGTCAGTCCTGCAAAGAAAGACTTCAGTCTCGCCATTGCTATAGTGTTATCTGAAAAGGTAAGATCCATGACACGTGCACATATCTGCCTACTTGATAGTGTTGTAAACATTATTGGAAGTGGAATGTCAAAAATGGCAGAGAAATAAACCTGTGGATTATCCAATCAGCAGAAGGTATTTCTGCAATAGTAAATTGTAATTCCTCAAATTTCTATATGTGTAGTATGGTGTAAGTCATGGCCTTTCTTGCCATCATTGTTTGCTGTTTTGTAGGATTGTAAGGTCAAAACAAGCTTATGGCATTAAGGTGTTGTCATGGTATGCGACCAGCACGAAGTGTCTGAAGAGTCCAGTTTAATAACATTGCAGATGATACAATGTTACCCAGAGAGTATATCCTTGTGGAAAATGTTGCCATACCATTATCTACTACTGCTACACCTCTTTCTAAACTTGCCCTGTCAATTTTGTACAGTATCTCAACAGCCGCCTGCTGGGAAACCTTCCATACATCATTGTATATTGAATACAAGTGGTGTTTTTAAAGTCTTTTTTCGAGGACCTAATAAAAAGTTCTGTAATCCCATTTTATCAGAAAAAGGGACAACTGTTTTTACACCTGGGACAATATTGAGGTCTTCATCCAATCAAGGCACAACGTTCCAACACTGTAAGTCATTACCACCCCAATTGTTGTATCTCAGCATAACCTGGGTTGGGCCTGCTGATCTTAAGCCCTTTGGTGTCACCCAGGAAACATTTGTTAGTATTTAATGGCCACACTAACCATCCCCCCTGATTGGTGCCTTAAACATTGCATGAACTGCTGCAAAACAGACTGTCTAATTTTAACTGCGTTTAATTAGTGATCCGTTGCCAGTTCACAAAACCTGCACATGGGGGAATGTTATGTGTAATACAATCTTTCATCTTACAGAAAAAAGAGGGGATCGAAGTACAAAACCCGCACCAGTCTAAACGTCTCAATAAGTTTAAGCAGCAACCAAGGTGCAAAAGAGCCTGGGACACAATCCCCTATGTCCCAAAACTAGGTAAACCAGGAGGACATCAACTGGATACACTAGAAACATGCAACAAGAGGTGGTCCTGCACACTTGTAAGTATTTAATTCTCAACAACCCACAAATAAGTACAGTTATCGTATAATTGTATGCTTATACAAAGAAATAACATTATTCAGTTGGAGTTGGTTTTTCATCTTTATTCATTATGCAACCGCCAACGCGTTTCGTCCAAACATGGACTTCTTCAGGGCCACAAAAATATATGAGAAAAAATACTATTTACAAATGATATGTACATACATTAAAACAGTTTATACAACAATATATACAATGTCATTTTTGATTAGTTGTAAATTTCTTTTCTTAAGCATACAAAAATAAATACATAGCACTATATACCATGTGTATATATACCATCTCAAACTTGATGCAAAGATCGTATATAAGAAAAACAATAATATAAAGGAAAATAATGGAGGAGCAAATCTCTAAAAAAGGTACTAACTTGTCTTTTTTTCTCTCTTTTGAACAAAACCCAGTATGTTTTCTTAAGTCACAAAAAGGCAGTTAAGTGCCTACTCGAGAACCACATTTAAAGACACACATACCTCAACAATACTCTTTTGTCTCTATTGTCAGATGTTCATGGTAGAACATATTTAACACAGTCTGTTAATGAGCGAAATTGTCCGGACATCATCCATCTTATGTTTCCTTTAAGGCAGTAGGTAAGTCCTGGCGAGGTATAAAGATTGATGATGCAAAGAATAAGGAATATATATATAACAGTTCTCTATTATTCAAAAAATATATATGTTCTATTAAATTGGGAATAAATGATGTAGCTCAAGTAACTGGCTTTTGTTTTAACCTCCATAAGTAATAATTATTAGTGTTTTCTAGATTAGGAGATTTATTTGAACATGCACGAAACTTGAACATTAGAGAAGATATTACCGTTGACAGTGGGCTTAGAAACACCTCAAAGTTCATACCCCCCAATTCTACCAGAACCGGGATTGAGGATTTTGCATATAAAGTAACGGAAGATCTCTATAAGTTGGAGGATAGTCAGACCTTCAACTCAAAATGTATACATCAACACAATATTACTAAGAATGCAAGATCCTTTCTTCGAACCCTACGAGATGACCCGGATTTGGTCATCCGGGAGGCTGACAAAGGCGGTAATATTGTGATAATGAATCGCCTTGATTACATAACTGAGATAGATAGGCAATTGGGACAATCAGATTGTTACGCAAAATTGCAGTGTAATCCCACCAGTACCATTGAAAGAAACATAAATAGTAGATTAAGTGATTGGCACGAATCTTGTTTAATAACTGACCTTATGGGTTGTTGAGAATTAAATACTTACAAGTGTGCAGGGCCACCTCTTGTTGCAATCTTTCATCTTAGCCAAGACATAACGTCTGCTGCACAGTTTTGTTCAGAAAAATCATTTGATGTGGTATCTGGCATAATAAAAGTAATGCCTCATTCCCCTGTAACTGCCAATCTTTAGTTTCCTTAATTGATTTTAAATTAATGGCATATCTCTAAAAGTTAAACCCTTGTGCAGACAGAAATGGTGACCATAATGTTGGAAATAAAACATTTCATCATAATTTGCCTTGCCATCATACATTTCCTCAGAAATAAAAACAGTGGAATACTCTAGATCTTCTAGAATTTCGTGCACTGTAACAATGTCCCATTCATCGTAGACAGTACTAGGTGTGAAAAAGTAATTTAAAGAAATTCGGAATACATGTGGTAATTGGAAAAGTTCAGTAGGACCGAATATATCATAGGATACCCTATCCCAAACAATTCCATCAGGAACTGGAACAGTAGAAACGTTCACCAGGGAAAGGTCTCTTCACACTATGTTTGATGAGGAATGGAGTGTTAAAACCAGGTTCACTAATTGTACAGTAGAGCGTTCTTCAAGATAGTGTCCATTCAGAAGCAGGAAAAAGACTTTCACAAATCCAATCCAAAGAAAGACGAAAAGTAATACATTGTAATCCACGGGTACAGCCATGGAGGGACAAAGTACGTCTTCTTCTTTAGCCTAAGGTAGAAAACAGGCAATCTATCTTATGGATGTGGAGGTGGTGGTTCTGATAAATCTGAAGAGAAGTCATTGAAGTGGGCAAAGTAGCTGGAGGCTGATCGATCTAATTTTGGCAGCTCTGCAGGTTGTGGAGACTCGAATTGTGGTGCATTGATGTAAACACCATCTGTGAAGGGTTTTCAAATAGAAATCAGAGTTTCTGTACAAGTTATTTGTATTGTTGTAGTTGGAGAGATGATTCATTATTTGCTATCCCCAGCCGAAGAATAGAAGCTTTGTCAGTGACGAAAGCTTTCATTGGGACTTCCTGTATAGTAGTGAGAGGAGACAGGTAACTACTCAGGATCCCACGTGGCCTGCTGTGTAGAAGCAGATACATAATGCGGTTTGATGAGATCAATTAACACAAATCTCTTGTTTTAGCAGCCAGCAAGGGTCGGTAAAAGTACAGTTCTGGTACCTTCAACAGCCAGGACAGGTACAGGTGCTCTGTAAGATGGCCCAAATTCTTTCTTGTCCACTGTTTTCTCCCAGACCAGTTCACCAATCTTGGGGAGCCAACTAGGATTCACTGGTGCTTCCTTCATTTCTCCAGTGTCAATTCCTTTTACTTGGGATAACTTCCCAGAAGTTGTTCAGTTCTTGTAAAACAGCCAAACATTCATTGATATCAAAGGGTGTTTCAGCCGCCACTGTGCTGGGACTGTCGAGGTCAGGTACCCATATCTTAACCCCAAACAGGATCTTGTAGGGAGTCTGACCACCCAGGGATATTCTAGTCAGATTGTTGAGTGCTCTTTGGACCCCATATAGGTGATACACCCAACTGTACCCTGCGCCTAATAGCCTCACTATTAAAGACTGCTTTAAGCCTCAGTTTTTCATTTCACCACAGCGTTTCGCTCAGGATGATAGTGGGAGGAGTACCTCATGGTCACACCCAATTTTCCCATAGTGTCTTTGTAAGACTTAAAATGAAACAGTGCCCCTGGTCTGAATGGAATGAGCCAACTGGGTTTGAAAAAGACTTGCAGATACTTGATAACAGTTCGGACGTGAGTCGGTAAATGTGGCCAAACCCATAGGAATCGAGAGCAGGAATCCACTGCAACCAAGATGTATTAGTAAGCGCCATCTGATTGTATGGGCCCGCAGTGGTCCAGATAAATGCAAGTGGAAGGATTGTTCAATATAAATAGTGGTGTCTGTGGTAGGCATGCTACGGTGGAACCCTTTATCTGCTAGCAGATGCTGCATTTATGGACAAAGTCCCTAGTCTGTTTGTAAATATCTGCCCACAAATAGCATTGCTGCAATAGTGAAATTGTAGCTGCTACCCCTGCGTGTGCAGATGCTTAACCCTTATGTGCTGCTAGGATTAAACCTAACCTGTGATCTGAGTTTGGCATTACTTTATCCCCCACTCCAGGAATATGAGAAAATGTTATGTTTTGCACACATGATTGTAGGAATATTTTGCTGGAAAGCCTTTCAGCAAGTGGGAGCCCTCAAGTGCAGTGCTGACAGCCATCATAATGTCTCTATCTATCCTTGTACTGGAACAAGTAATTGCAGAAACAGCAGAGTTTGCACTGTTGCTTTTGCAGCTTTGTCAGCCATGGAATTCCCTGCAACTTGTGTTCCTACACGTTGATGACTCAAGGTGTGAACCACATGAGTCTGTGTCAAGCATTCTTTTAGCTTAGCGACCTGTCCCCAAAGCACTTTGTGCTTTATGGTATACCCTTTAGAATCTCTGAATCCATTCTGACTCCAGTAGTGTAGATATGCATTGTAAGACTGGACACAATAATACAAATCACACATGATGAGTGGGAATACAGGAACTGTATTCTCAAGTACCAGCATTAGAGCTTTTAGTTCTGCCAGTTATGCAATCACCTAGTGACTGCATGTAGGTCTTTTCAGGTTGGCATTCACCATCCTGCATTCTGCCCTTAATGGGTGCGCATGCAGCTGAGTATTGCCGTTTAATCCCTACGGCAGTGTGTGCAGAACTGTTAGTATAGATGATGTAATCATACTGATCAATCGGCATGACTTCATTAGACAAAGGGTATTCATTTTCATATTGCAGGTATTCTTGTGTCTGTAGTGTAGAGTAAAATCTGTAATCTACATGCATTGTTGTGAAAGTTGGCCAATTGTATCAATCTTGGTTGTGAAGCTTTAGCATTGAGAATGCTGGCTTTTGTGACAGCCAATAAGGCCAGCGATGGAGTCACGACAATTATTTGTTTCTGCTGAGAAAATGCTCTCGCTCTCTCACCACAGCAGTCTGTACCGCCATCAGAATCTTTTCTGTCAGTTAAAACGCATCTCAGCATTGGTGTATAAATGCGATTTATATGCAATTGGTACAGTGTCTCCTTTGTTGAATGCAATGTAGGCATATCCTGATGCATCAGCAATGAAACAGATCACCAAGTTTGTGATGTTGACACATGTGTAAATGTTTTGAAGCTAGCTTGTCAGCTTGTGCTGAACGCAAGATCTGTGTGTGTTCAGTGTCCAGTGTGTGCATGAAAAGTCTAGACGAATCAAGTTGTATAATGGTTTAACCTGTTCTGTGTAATCTGAATTGTTTGTTCATCTGCCAAAATGTAGGAATCCCAAGATGGATTGAAGTTTCTTCAATGTGTTTGGTGGTTCTAAACAGGGCCGGCTTTAGCACTGGTGGTGCCCTGTGTGACAATGTTTGTTGGCGCCCCCCCAATAACTACCTCCACCACGGATTCTTACTAGCACCCTTTAACAGTGACCAAGTCTCCATAACACTCTCTATCAGATGCAATGAATTAGTTATATAGCGCCACTCATAAAAGTGTAGGGTGTCAGAGCACTTTGCATCACACACTCTACACAGAAATAATCAATCAGTAGTGTGTAAATCAGTGTATGGGAAATGTTACATAAGCCAAAGGACTAAGGGGCACATGAATCAAGGTAGGCTTTTGCGATTTCTTAATTGTGATTATTAGGGAATCGCAATTAAGGAATCGCAAAAGCCAAAGCTTGTAGGAATCGCTAAAGAAAATAGCAATTCCTAAACATTCCTTAATTGCGACTCCCAAATTGCGACTCGCAATTAAGGAATGGCTTCCCATTCATTCCTATGAGCCTAAAGGGGGAATTGCATGCGTAATTTGCTAGTACCCAATAATTACTCGCAAATTGCGCATGTAATTTCAAGGGTGCAAGGGTGCCAAAAGGACATCCTGTTGCACCCCTGAAATTGTAATGTGCACCCATGTTGTGCACACAAATGCCCCAAGGGCGTGTGTGTGTAACATGTAACTTTGAAAAATGCACTTTAGTGCATTCTTCATAGTTTTTGTAAATTACCGAACAGTTTTTTTCCCGGTAATTTGTGACCCCTAATAGTGAAATCGCTATTTTAAATTGCTTCTAGCATTGCATTTAAGGAATTGCAATTTGCGATTCCCTAAATGCAATCGCAATTTGGGAATTTTGCATTTGGGATGATTCATCCCAAATGCAAAAATACCAGTCACAAAGGGGCAGATTCTGAGAATCTGCCCGTTTGTGACAGGTTTTTAGTTTGATGCATGGGGCCCTAAAAGTGTGGGAGTCACATGCCATCCATACTGGTGGGCAGTATAGTTTAAGAGTGCTTGGTGTGGAGAAGCACAAACTCAGAGTCAAAAAAGAAACAGCAGAGTTGGGAGTTTTCTTTAATAATAAGAATCAATTACTAGCCAAATTAACCCTTTTGCAGCATTAATCAATGTTCTAATGTATACTTTGCAGTGTGTATGCAGTTCTATGATGAAAGTTAATAGCTCACTGTTCTATATTAGGACTTTAAGTTATAAATTGCAAGTAACAAAAGGATGTCTCGTTTAAAAGCAGTAACCTGCTCATCCGTTTACATTATATGTACTCTGTAATCTACTTGGTACATGTTCTTTGCAGCAGGCATAATTACCCTCTGCACTAACTTCACATAAGTCAAAACCACAACTATACACAATTCCGATCTCTCTCCAGGAAGAACATCAATCACAGGAGTTATTTTGACATTTTAGTGAGGCCTGGTAATTTCCGATGAAACGAATGCTGCAGCAGGTTCTTTAAAAACGTAATTAACTTGCAAACACGGCACCCCCAGGAAGCCAGCACCCGGTGCGGTGGCACTGTTCACACCGCCCTAGAGCGGCCCTGGTTCTAAAAATGCATACTTCTCTAAGAAGTTTGTCCCAGGGCTTTTGCCTTCCCTTGACAGCTCGTCACCCAGAAATAGGGCATTGCTTTGGGCATTTTTTTGATTTTTTTAAAGTTGAATTTCTAGTACATGTGAGCAAATCCAAGAACTATGCGATCTACTCTTATCAAGTGTATAAAAATTGAAGGTGTGTGGCAAACTCCGCTCCGCCAGCAGAGTTTGCGGAGTTTTACCAACTCCGCTGGGAATGCAGAGTTCGGCAAAAAACTCAGATTACACGGCGTGGCGGAGTTTGCCCCTGCCGCCCACCCCCATTTAATTACTGTGACATAAGTTACACCGATAAGTATGCACAACTCTATTGTCAAAACCTCTGTGGTTTGCTCATGCTCATTACACTGCCCACGCAGTGCCTGCTCAGTGCACCATGCCCGGAGGCCGGGTGTTCTTCTGTGCACGCGTCACGCTGATTTGGCGTGCTTGGTGATGTGCATGGGTGTTATTTTCTCTTGGGTCCCCTTCTGCGGTGCCTTCTGCGGTGCCGGTCGGGTTTTGACAAGTACTGAGTAGAGACATGGGAGCAAGCCCCCAAGGAGCCATGTCAAGATGGTGCTGGACTTAGATCTCTTCCCTTACACCAAGGTGGAGAACCAGAGGCAGTGCAGGAAACCCAGCACAAGCAATTCAAGGATCTGGGGCTGATAGACTGACAGCTGCTGGCTGACGGGACCTGGAGTAAGTACACAAGGGGGCATGCAGGAGGATGAAAGAGAGGGGCTAGATGGGGATGGAAATGGGGATAGGCTGTGGAGGAGGCTAAGTGGGGAAACTGAGACAGGGAGGTGCATTGAGAGGTGTGTGGGCTTAAAAGTGGTCCTAATGCCAATTACTCCCTGTGTAATGAGCAAAGATCAGCTTGGCCTTGCTTCAGCCTTACCTCATGCATGTTTCCAAGCAGCCAGTGCATAGGGGGACCATAGGGGGGCCAGGGAACACCTTGTAGACTTTGAGAAGTTTCCGTCTTTTGAAATAAAGTGTAATGGACAACACAGTAGCAAGGCTTAGCGCTATGAGCAGGTGGGAAGCTGAACCAAAAGTCAGCAACAACCCATAGTGCTTCGTTGTGTCCTCACGCCGCGAAGCCATGTTTCTGATGCTCCGCTTCTCTACAAGGCAACGAGTCCTACTGACCTCTTTGTTTGCTTCACTCGTGAGAAAGATACAGGCACACACACCTCTCCCTTTGTGTGTAAGAAGCGAGTGGCCACTTGCCAATCATTAGGGCAGAGCGGAGTGTAGCAGAGCGGATTTCCACAGAGTTTTTAGACAGCTCCGTGGAATTTTGCATAGTGGCTACTCGCCAACTCCGCCCATCTTTGGTAGAAAGATCATCATCCATCAAATAAATGTCGTCGACATAGGACAATACCTGGTCATCAAAGTTGCTCTAGAAGTTCTGTAACAGGGTTGAAAACAACCCAGAGCTGTTCTTGTATCCCTGGGGCAAATGAAAGAATTGTTTTGAGAACCAAGAGCACATAATCTTGTTAAATATCTTCTCTCAGGTGCTATATTTTGGCAGAAAAATACATTTGAAATATCTCATGTTTTGTATTTCTCATGCGCTCTATTGTTAATTTGTGTTGAGCGCATTTTGTACTGCGAATGTTCAAATGTCTGTAATCTAATAATAGATGATATGAATCATCAGGTTTCATTACTTGAAATGAGGGATTATTCATAGGAGAGGTGCAACTTTCTATTCTACCTTGGTATTCAAGTTGTGTGAGATTCTCTCTAACTTGTTTTTTAGTCACATTTTTAATGGAGTATTGTCTTTGAGGTTGTGGAGTCGATCTCACTGGAACCCTCATCCCACCACACAGGGTTGAGGGGAAAACACAGGAGCCCGCACTAACGCTCACTCCTTGGCGTACAAAAGTTTAACTGATTCTGGGACAAGTTCAGAAAACGCAAGTAAAATTACGTCCCTCCCTCAGGGCAATCCATCTCGAATTCAGGTGGCCAATCCTTTTTAGCCAAGAGAATATCACAGCCAAATGACAAGTTCTCCCAAAGGAGAACATTATTGTATCTTGGTGCGTCCCCCTCCTAAAGGAGCTGCATCTCATATAAACGATGTGGGACACTCACCCCGGTATCCGGTGTTTCCACTTGGATGTAGTAACTCAATGCTACTGCCACCAGACAATCCATCAGGTTCTGGCAAACTATCATGTCCAGCATGGTCTGATCCCACTTCCCACTCAGAAATAGCGTCCTCAATATCCGTGGCATGCTTGACTTTAAGTCCAGCTATCTTCTGCTTTTTTAATTGAGACTTCGACTGTTTAAGTTTGTCTTACTTTTTTATTGTATTGTCAAAAGAGCATGTGAGTCCTTCTTTGGTTTCACATACTCCTCTGATCTGCGCTCTGACCATCCACCTCTCTCTTATCGCTTTTCATATGTATCCTGAAAAGAACAAGATGAATGTGTATCAGTATACTGATACCTGTCAGGTGTTTTAATATTATCACGGTTATGCAAATGATAGCGCTTTTCAGTGGCCTCCTGTTGAGAAGATCCATCCTGTGACCCCAGTCTTTTCTTCATGTGTCTTATTATCCCACTTCTTCTTAGAAGAGTTGGGTGCTTGCTTTGAGTTATCCTTTTCAGAATTACTCTTAATTTGTGGTTTTGAAGGTCTGGCTCCCAAATTATCTCCACCTATGGATACATATGGTTCTTTGATAATTTTACGTAACTCTTGCTCTTGTTCTCTCAGAATTAAGTCAGTGAGTTGTTGGTGTGCTGCCAACGCTGCTGCTTCTCCTTTAATGTTATTCAATAAAATGGTGGATACTGTGGCAAAATTGCCCATCGGTTTCATCCCCAAATCCAGAGCAGGGGCTGCCCTGTGCTCATTTTGAATCTGTTTGAGCACCTCTGGCAAAACTGCTAATGAGGGTGTACGAGTCCTGGTATATACTGCAGTGAAGACTGTGCCCCAAGTGGCACAGTCCTCCACAGAGGGAGCCATCCCCATCACCAACAATATGTACGAATTCTGCATTTTGCCTCGGGTGCCGTATGGAAAACACTGTTTCAAGTTGGCTTGTTTTTTGTGCAATCCAGAACGGAATCTCTTCCCATCTGGTGGGAATTTTACCCATAACAACATTGATAGTCTGTGGACCAATGCCTGGTGTAACCAATTGTGGTTGTGCAGCTTGAGCAGTTCTTGCAGGATTTACTGTCATGGTTCGCATGACAAACTGTGTCAGACTTCTATATATTCTGATTAGACTAATATGTTGTCTGCGTAATTGTGGTGCTATCATATTAGCTATGCTTGGATGTAGTGTGTAACCTGCTAAGACTGGCGATGTTGCTCCCTCATTGCTAAGAGGTCCTAGTCTAACGTCTTCAATAGAATGTGGTAGGGTGCCTCAAAACCAATTTTGGTGTTCTTGGTCGGTTAATGGTATTTCTTGGATTTTGCAAGCTGTATAGGTATTTGGAACAGTGTAAATGTGAAACAACCTTGTGTGATTGCTCGCTGCTGGGAGTGTAACCCATGAATAGAATACCTCTGTCCTAAATGCTTTGTTTGCATCAACCACAAAGGCATTGTCCCCACCCACAAGTGTGAGATTATGTTGTAGCATCTTCTGAGTAACTGCATCTCTACAGTCCTCAGGGATAAATTTAATTTTGCAAGTTCAGCCATAAGAATGTGTTGTAAATTCAGAGAGGGTATTACTATGGGGAGATACTTTGAAATAACCTACAGTCAATATATAGCTTGTAATCTACCCAGCTGAGGAGGAGTTTTGCCTAACACCAAGGATGTCTCTTGTTAAGAGGTGAGTAGGGGTCTTTGGGTATACAAAATAAAACTACTCAGGCTATCCATTAAGTAAGAGCCCAACATATAACATTGATTTACCGTCGTACAGCTTGTACCTCATCAGTAAAACTGTGAATTTTTCAGACAACATAAAAGTCAGGATTGTGCCAGACTGATTCCATACACACCTTCAGGATATTTTGCCAAGTTTCTCTGCTAGCCCACAGTGCACCATCTGCACCCCTAACCTTACAGGTCACAAATGTGTGTGCAACCTCAGAAGGTGAGAACCCTGATATCCCAAGGAAATCATGGTAACAGACCTAGAACCCTTTCACTTGCCCTCTCATGCATACCCAAAGAAATACTCAGTAAGGTGTTTCAATATTTATTGAAGCATTGTGATTCTTGTATAAAATATGTGTGTTGTGATAATCAATAGAATGAAACAGATTAAAGTAATTAGAATGACAAGAATAGGAAAAAAGATGAACATATCCAACATTGTGCTAAGACAGTGATTTATATGCAAGAATATAAATACTGTGTATAGTGTACTCCTACCTAGCGCTCCCTAACATAGTCTTGCCTAGGGTGGATGATCTACCAAATCCCTGCCCAGGTGCTCTAACTCCCCACTACCTGTGGGTAAGTGTCATAAGGCTGTCCGTCTTGGTGTAGAGCTGGACATCCCTTGTGTTAGTACACAGGAATCAGCTGAGCAGGAATTATAGCATGTAGTTACCTCACAGTGTCAGCTGAGTGCTTATTTCCCTAAAAAAGGAAGTGATTCTTTATATATAATAACAGCACCCATGTGGCCGTCACAACCCCTGTCAGGCCCTGCAATTGTGTATTCTAGTTGGATAGCGACATAGCCTACCAGAGAGTAACATAAATAACATTTGGCAGTGAACTTTATCCCTTGTACCGAATGTTCCAGGTGTCGTGAAAGTGTGCCTACGAAGTGGAAATGTCATCAATGCAGATTCAGAGAATATTATCCTGAATAGTCATGCATGCAAATGTTTGTCAAAAGTCACTGGCTTTAAAAGAGAGGGCAACTTAAGAAACATGAGCATAAATGGTGAAGTTTCTAACCGGGCCTATCCTGACCATGTGACACCAGAACTTCTCAGAAAAGGTAGAATCCATTAGCATGTGCTTCAGGTCACCTGCTTCTTTCTCACAGCTCCAGCAAATATCAGAGAACCATAGACTAATTTTACATAGTTTGGCAGGGGTCCAGTGGGCCATATATGCTGCGCAGTAACATCCTTGTGCTAGTGAATGTGTAATTTTGTCAGAAGTATGGTTCCCCCATATGGAAAGCCAGTTTAAGTGTTCCTCCTGAGAGTTGTTTGAGTCAATTGGTAGTGTTTCCCATTTATTTTCTATTGATTTGGTCAGAGTGGAATTTGTAGGGGAGAGAAGAGAGTACAGTTTGGATGCTAGGTGTCCTCCTTTGGAGTGTGAATGTAGTATGTTAGGTAGGTTGAGAGGTACTGGGGATTTGTGTCTGGCTATAACTGCTTTGATTTTTAGGAAGTCAATTAGTCAGCTAATCATCTGGGAGAGTATCCAGGCACTGGGTTGCTGGGCTAAATCAAAAAGTCAAGTCTTGAGTCTCTCCCTAAAGTCCATCAGCAAGGGCGATATTAAAGAGGTGGAGAGGAAGGACATTCCAGGACTTGGTTGTGGGGTGAGAGAATGAGCGGCCTCTGCTGAGGCTACAGCAAATGTGCGGTGTCTGTGAGAGGGAGACAGAGCAAACATTTCCAGATGGTTGGTGGAAGTTAAGGATCATGTATGCTGGTCCTCCATCGTGGAGGGCTTTTTAAGTGTGTTAGAAGCTTTAATTGGCATCTTTTCTGGACGAGAAGCCAGTGGAGGTTCCTCGGGTCTTCTGTGATGTGGGTCCCATTGGGCAGGTTGAGGATCAGTCTGGCCACTGAGTTCTGTATCATCTGCAGCCTTCTCATGAGTTTACTGGTGGTTTCTGCATACAATGTGTTGCCATAGTCCAGTCTGCTGGTTGTCGTAATTGTCGAACCACTCACCTGAAACCCAGGTAGTTGACAGGGGCGATGTTGAAGAATTTTCCCAAACCCGTCTGGACTATTTCTCAACCTCACTGGTTATAACAGTGATGTTGGCAAATACTCCAAAAGGGAAGGGGATTGGGACAACAAACAACACACAAAGAAAAGAGACACCGCAACTCTTCTCCTGGACCAGCCGGGTTCTTACTTAGAAGGTTGCTCGCGTTCGTTTTTTGGCTGAAGGAAAATGCAGTAGAAACAACCCTTAAGAATCTATATCAACTAAAAGGGCTAAATTCAAATCTCTCTTATTATTTCACTACAAGGATCACCTGTTTAAGTGCAATATTTCAGCCCACAAAAGATGCACCTCTTTTTCTGTGCGTGGATACAATTGGCTAATAACTGCTTGCAAACTGTAGTTAAAAGAAGCAGAAGTTTGTTGTAAACGCCTTTTGCATAACTCAGAATTATAAAATAGAACTCTCTATACCTTTTGCTCACCTTTCATTCTGTCAAACTATACCTTTCTCAATAGCCTTCATTAAATCTCACTTGTGATTTCCTAATTGCTTTTCCAGCGAAGGATAAATATAATTGGGAAAAAAGCCTACATACAATCTACATAAAATATTTCAATAAAGTTACTATATTCTCCTGATTAATAAACGTTATTTATGCAGCATATTCAAGCTCTTTTCTAGCGTCTCGAATAATTAGGAGTTTCTTAGCACACACTTTCTGACAATATAAAACAAAACATATATCACATTGCATGAGCGCCAAGCGCTTTAACAGAAACCAAGTCTTCTTCCAATTTCCCAATGTCACTCTGCGCGTGTTTTGCTGAAAGCCAGAAGTCTTTGCCCAAAAGAACGAGCACGTTAGATGGTCTACAACAAAGTCTAATTCCAATCTCACAGTGTCACTCTGCGCGCATTTGCTGAGTAGCCAGAAGTTTAATGCCCAAAAAGAACGAGCACGTTCTGCGCGTTCTAAAAATAAATAATGAAAACCCGAAGAAACTCGGGACTTAGCTTGAGGCGAATCTCGAAAGGATGCTGATTTGGAAGGAGGGGTTCTATTTCTAGACAACGTCTCTGCTCGTGTAGAATCCTTCTTCCTCGGCTTGCTGGGGATGGAAACGACGAAGTCAAGCACTCGGGATGCAGCCTTGCAGTTATTTATAGCCGCAACTAGGCGTTTCCTCATACGCATGTGTCAACACTGGTTTCCTAGCAACCAGCAAAAGCGTCTCTCTACACGTGTTCATCCAACGCGTGCAGAACAAAACGAAAGGGACAAAAAATCATCTCTACACGTGTGGTTTGAGACATGGAACACAAAAGCAGCTACAGAAACAAACAAGCATTGCTTAATAAATATGAAAGAAACACCGATAATAAAGCAAAATAAATCATTATCAGTCATTTTCCAACATTTGAGGGAGATGTACATGGTTACAATGACTCATCTTTTCGGAAGAACAAATTATACAATTTGGGAAACCAAATAGTCCACAAGCTTGTTGTTTCCTGACAGTCCTCCCTCTCAAAACTCCTAACACTGGGAGTGGCTTCGTGGGATTTTGTTGATGGCACAGTTTTACCAACCGAGGAGCATGTACAGAAGATGCTGGCTCCCAAGAATTCTCTTCAGACTCATACCCTTTTCAACTTATCAAATAATACAAAACCCCTTTTTTCCTTTTGGAATCCAACACTTTCGCAACCTCGAATTCCCATTGACCATTGATTTTAACTGGAGGAGGAGGTGGGCCAGCTCGGGTTTGTGAAACATAAGGTTGTAATAATGAAACATGGAATACTGGATGGATTTGGTAATCATCGGGTAGGGACAATTCCATAGTGACGGAATAAATGATTCTTTTTATTGGAAAAGGTCCTAAGAATCGAGGCTGAAGTTTTCGGGAACCAGTTAACCTCAGGTTTTTGGAGGATAACCAAACTAAATCTCCCTCTGAGTATTGTGGGGCCTCTCTTCTATGTTTATCTGCCTGTGCTTTTACCTGCTGTTGGTATAACAACAAATGATCAATCACCTTTTTTTGTATTGAATGCAAATGTGAGTGATGAACGGAAACAGCTGGGACTGGAGTGTCAAGAGCTAACTGAGGTATAGGTAAAATACGTGGATGATAACCTAATAGACAGTAAAAAGGGGAAACCCCTGTTGCAGTGTGAAGTGAATTATTATATACAAATTCAACCAAGGGTAAAGCTTTATCCCATTCTGTGGACCACATAGAGGAGAAACAACGCAAAAATTGTTCCATAGTGTGATTAAGTCGTTCGGTTTGTCCATCCATCTGAGGGTGGTAAGCAGAAGACAAACGAACATCCATATTCATAGAGGAACAGAATTTACCCCAGAACCTAGAAACAAACTGGGGATCCCGGTCGGAAACAATGGCAGCTGGTAAACCATGTAATTTAAAGATATGTTGAATGAATAGATCAGTGAGCTCTTTGGCAGTAGGCATGTGTTTAAGGGGAACAAAATGGGCCATTTTGGTCAAATAATCTACCACCAACCAAATTATATGGTAACCATTTGAAACAGGAAGATCTGTGACAAAATCCATACTTAGCGTGTGCCAAGGAGCTGAGGGTATAGGCAATGGATGTAGGTACCCTGCTGGGGCAACATGGGGACTTTTAGCTTGTATACAAATAGAGCATGTTTGAACATATGTTTTAACATCTTCTGAGAGAGTAGGCCACCAAAACTGTCGTTCCACAAGCTCAACATTTTTCCTACACCCAGGATGACCAGCAACAACAGAATCATGTGTCCAGGACAAAATTGTCTGTTGAAGTTCTTTTGTTGGAACATAAATACCATTGTCATGAAACCACAAATCCTTATTTTTTCTCAATTCGGGTAAAATCTTGTTTTCTTTTTGAGCCTTTTGTATTTGTAACGAAAACTCCTGTGGGCCACAGAGAGCAACGATCTTATTGTCAGGAATAACTGATTTACACTCTTCCTGGTCTACCTCAGTCCCTTGGAAACTAAGGCGTGATAAGGTATCGGCCTTCTGTTGTTCTTTCCCAGGCTTATAGGTGATGACAAAATCATACTCATTAAAAAAAAGAAGCCAGCGCAGCTGTCTAGGTGTTAAGGCTTTGACAATCTGATAGAATTGTAAATTATGGTGGTCTGAGTAAATAGTGACAGTATGACGTGTCCCTAACAAATGATGACGCCATTCTTGAAAGGCTAACTTAATGGCAAGTAATTCTCGTTCAGCCACTGTGGAGTTTTGTTCGGCTGGTAACATCTTTTTAGAAAAATAGGCAACAGGGTGCAGATGACCGGTAGTTGGATTTCTCTGTGATAAAATGGCTCCCACCGCTACTTGAGAAGCATCCGCTTCTACATAAAAAGTTTGAGTGGGGTCAGGATGTTGTAAAACAGGTGCTTCAGTAAGGGCCTTTTTTAGGCTTTGAAAGGCTCTCTCAGCCACATCTGACCAACTAAAGTGAACCCCTTTTTTTAGTAACTGCGTGATAGGGGTCACCACAGAAGAAAACCCTGGGATAAAGCGTCGGTAGAAGTTGGCAAACCCCAAAATCCGTTGGATATCTTTAACTGATTTAGGGGATTCCCAATGCAAGATCGCCTGAACCTTGGTATGATCCATGGCAATTCCCTGAGGAGAGAGCACATAGCCAAGGAACTCGACAGTGGAAACGTGAAACATACATTTCTCTAACTTAATGAATAGCTGATGTTCTCGTAGGCGTTGTAACACTGCTCTGACGTGATGAATGTGCTCATCCGTAGAATAAATCAGAATGTCATCTATATAACAAATGACACAGACATCCAAAAAATCCTGTAACACCTCATTAACCCCTTGTATGCCCATGACGAGCTGGACTCGTCATGGAGCACAGTCGCGCTGTGCCCATGATGAGTCCAGCTCGTCATGAGGCATTCCCTAGGGAATCCCTCTGGTGCGGGCACCAGAGGGATTCCCTTTAAACCAAAATAGCCTTGGGAGCTGGGGAAGAGCTTCCCCAGCTACCGAGGCCCCCCCCCCCTTTCACTGTAATGACGATCGGCGCGCACGTCGCGCCGACGTCATTACAGTGAAAGTGAAACTGAAATGAGCATCTGGTTCATTTCAGGTTTCACTTTGTACGTGCTCAGGGGGCTATCTCAGCCCCCTGAGCACGTAGAAAGACGGGAGAGGTATCGTTGGAAAGGGGAGAATCTCCAGTGGATCCCTGCTTGGGGATCGCCACAGGAGGGCGATCCCCAAGCAGGGATCCACCCACTAGACACCAGGGAGGGGGGAGCGGCCCCTTGGGCAAGGGCCTTTGCTCCGCCAGGTTATTTTGGCCACATTTAGTCTTTTTGGGGGCATGGGCTGCCCAAAACGGGCAGGCCCATGCCCTCACCCCACCCCCCAATTATCACAGTCTTTCTGCCCCCCCCCGGGGTGCAGATGGGGCATTGGCTCCTAATCTGCCCCTTCGGGGGGCAGAAAGCCCACTATACACCAGGGATTTATTTTCAGTTTTTGTTAGGGTGGGGGGTTGCCCGAAACCTTTTTCACACATTTTTGTGTGGGAAAGTTGTGGCATCACCGGGCTGACACAAATTTCCTACCACCCAGTGAGGCGCACTACGTTTAGGACCCTTGCCTGTTGAGGCGCACTATGTTTTGGACCCTTGCCTGTTGCGGGTACTTGGGCCTCCCACACAAGTGAGGCACCGTTTTTATCGGGAGACCCGGGGGAACGCTGGGTGGTAGGAAATTTGTGTCAGCCCGGTGATGCCACAACTTTCCCACACAAAAATGTGTGAAAAAGGTGATTTTTTCAGCTAAATTTGAGGTTTGCAGGGCATTCTGGGTAAGGAAACGTTGGGGGATCCATGCAAACCATACCTCCCTGTAATCCCCCGGGTGTCTAGTTTTCAGAAATGTGTGGGTTTGGTAGGTTCCCCTAGGTGGCCGCCGAGCACCGGGCCAAAAACCCTGGTGACCCACCTTGCAAAACCAGGTCGTTTTGAGGTAGGCAATTTTCATGTCGCCTCAATACGTTTTGGGCCCTTGCCTGTCGCGGGTACTTGGGCCTCCCACACAAGTGAGGCACCGTTTTTATTGGGAGACGCGGGGGAACGCTGGGTGGTAGGAAATTTGTGTCAGCCCGGTGATGCCACAACTTTCCCACACAAAAATGTGTGAAAAACGTGATTTTTTCAGCTAAATTTGAGGTTTGCAGGGCATTCTGGGTAAGGAAACGTTGGAGGATCCACGCAAGCCATACCTCCCTGGAATCCCCCGGGTGTCTAGTTTTCAGAAATGTGTGGGTTTGGTATGTTCCCCTAGGTGGCCGCCGAGCACCGGGCCAAAAACCCTGGTGACCCACCTTGCAAAACCAGGTCGTTTTGAGGTAGGCAATTTTCATGTCGCCTCAATACGTTTTGGGCCCTTGCCTGTCGCGGGTACTTGGGCCTCCCACACAAGTGAGGCACCGTTTTTATCGAGAGACCCGGCGGAACGCTGGGTGGTAGGAAAACTGTGTCAGCCCACTGATGCCACAACTTTCCCACACAAAAATGTGTGAAAAAGGTGTATTTTTTGCCTAAATTTGAGGTTTGCAGGGCATTCTGGGTAAGGAAACTTTGGGGGATCCATGCAAGCCATACCTCCCTGGAATCCCCCGGGTGTCTAGTTTTCAGAAATGTGTGGGTTTGGTATGTTCCCTTAGGTGGCTGCCGAGCACCGGGCCAAAAACCCAGGTGACCCCCCTTGCAAAACCAGGTCGTTTTGATGTAGGCAATTTTCATGTCGCCTAAATACGTTTTGGGCCCTTGCCTGTCGCGGGTACTTGGGCCTCCCACACGAGTGAGGCACCGTTTTTATTGGGGACCCGGGGGAACGCTGGGTGGTAGGAAATTTGTGTCAGCCCGCTGATGCCACAACTTTCCCACACAAAGATGTGTGAAAAAGGTGAATTTTTCAGCAAAATTTGAGGTTTGCAGGGCATTCTGGGTAAGGAAACATTGGGGGATCCACGCAAGCCATACCTCCCTGGAATCCCCCGGGTGTCTAGTTTTCAGAAATGTGTGGGTGTGGTAGGTTTCCCTAGGTGGCCGCCGAGCACCGGGCCAAAAACTCAGGTGACCCCCTTGCAAAACCAGGTCGTTTTGATGTAGGTAATTTTCATGTTGCCTCAATAAGTTTTGGGCCCTTGCCTGTCGTGGGTACTTGTGCCTCCCACACGAGTGAGGCACCGTTTTTATCGGGAGACCTGGGGGAACGCTGGGTGGTAGGAAATTTGTGTCAGCCCAGTGATGCCACAACTTTCCCACACAAAAATGTGTGAAAAAGGTGATTTTTTTCAGCTAATTTGAGGTTTGCAGGGCATTCTGGGTAAGGAAACGTTGGGGGATCCACGCAAGCCATACCTCCATGGAATCCCCCGGGTGTCTAGTTTTCAGAAATGTGTGGGTTTGGTAGGTTTCCCTAGGTGCCGGCAGAGCTAGGGTTCAAAAACTACAGCTAGGCACTTTGCCCAAAAAGGTTCATTTTTCACTGCGAAATTGAGGTGTGTCCATGATGCGTTTTGCGCCGTTTCCTGTTGCAGGCACCAGGCCGACCCACACAAGTGAGGTACCATTTTTATCGGAAGACTTTGGGGAACACGGGGTGGGTGGAAATTTGTGGATCCACGCAGATTCCAGAACTTTCCACCACAGAAATGTGGGGAAAATGTGGGTTTTTTTGGTAATTTTTTAGGTTTGCAAGGGATTCTGGGTAGCAGAACCTGGTGGGAGGCAGTCCAGTCACCCCATCATGGATTCCCCTGGGTGTCTAGTTTTCAAAAATGTATAGGTTTGCTAGGTTTCCCTAGGTGCCGGCAGAGCTAGGGTTCAAAAACTACAGCTAGGCACTTTGCCAAAAAAGGGTCATTTTTCACAGCGAAATTGAGGTGTTTCCATATTGCGTTTTGCGCCGTTTCCTGTCGCGGGCACTAGGCCGACCCACACAAGTGAGGTACCATTTTTCTCGGAAGACTTTGGGGAACGCGGGGTGAGTGGAAATTTGTGGATCCACGCAGATTCCAGAACTTTCCACCAGAGAAATGTGGAGAAAATTTGTTTTTTTTGGCAGTTTTTTCGGTTTACAAGGGATTCTGGGTAACAGAACCTGGTGGGAGGCAGTCAAGTCACCCCATCCTGGATTCCCCTGGGTGTCTAGCTTTCAAAAATGTATAGGTTTGCTAGGTTTCCCTAGGTTACGGCAGAGCTATGGTTCAAAAACTACAGCTAGGCACTTTGCCAAAAAAGGGTCATTTTTCGCTGTGAAATTGAGGTGTGTCCACGTTACGTTTTGTGCCGTTTCCTGATTCGGGCACTAGGCCGACCTACACAAGTGAGGCACCATTTTTCTTGGAAGACTTTGGGGAATGCGGGGTGGGTGGAAATTTGTGGATCCACGCAGATTCCAGAACTTTCCACCAGAGAAATGTGGGGAAACAGTCTTTTTTTGGCAACTTTTTAGGTTTGCAAGGGATTCTGGGTAACAGAACCTGGTGGGCGGCAGTCAAGTCACCCCATCCTGGATTCCCCTGGGTGTCTAGTTTTTAAAAATGTATAGGTTTGCTAGGTTTCCCTAGGTGCCGGCAGAGCTATGGTTGAAAAACTACAGCTAGGTACTTTGCCTAAAAAGGGTCATTTTTCGCTACAAAATTGAGGTGTGTCCACGTTACGTTTTGCGCCGTTTCCTGTCGCCGGCACTAGGCTGACCCACACAAGTGAGGTACCATTTATCTTGGAAGACTTTGGGGAACGTGGGGTGGGTGGAAATTTGTGGATCCACGCAGATTCCAGAACTTTCCACCAGAGAAATGTGGGGAAAATACGTTTTTTGGGCAATTTTTTAAGTTTGTAAGGGATTCTGGGTAACAGAACCTGGTGGGAGGCAGTCAAGTCACCCCATCCTGGATTCCCCTGGGTGTCTACTTTTCAAAAATGTATAGTTTTGCTAGGTTTCCCTAGGTGCCGGCAGAGCTAGGGTTAAAAAACTACAGCTAGGCACTTTGCTAAAAAAGGGTAATTTTGCATTGTGAAAATGTGGTGTGTTCACGTTGGGTTTTGAGCCATTTCCTGTCGTGGGCACTATGCCTACCCCTACAAGTGAGGTACCATTTTTATCGGGAGACTTAGGGTAATTCAGATTTGTAAAGGAACTGTTATTACCTATTGACTTTCGATGCATTTCTGCCTTCCAAATGAAAGACATTATGTAAAAAATAAGTCATTCTAAAAAATTACTGATAATTCTCATGCTAGTATGAGTATTCCCAATTTCAGAAATGTGCAAATATCTACTGTTTCTAAACTCTATATTTTGTTCCAATTTCAGAAATACATAGGTGTCTTTCATACCGAATTTTCCATGTACACATTTTTACAGAATAATTACTATATACCCGGTACATAATAAAAAACCATTGCAAGTTGCTGCTCAGTTTTTGGCTCTGGGTTCGTCGGGTTCTTGGTGAACCTACAAGTCCTATATATCCCCACAACCAGAAATGTCCAGCGGATGTAACGGTATATTGCTTTCAAAGAGCTGTCAAAATTAGAAGAAGTTACAGGTGAAAACGTTGATACAAAAGGCGCTTTTTTTCAACAAATTTTCAATTTATCCTATATTTAACTGTTAGTTTCTATAAAGAAACCTTGATAGATCTACACAAATGACCCCTTGCTGAAATCAGAATTTTGTCTACTTCTCTAAAATGTATAGCTTTCCAGGATCCATTATTGCTTTTGTACCCATTTCTACCATTAACAGGAAGAAGGTCGAAAGCACAAAAAATAGCAAAAATAGGCTATGTCCCAGAAAAATGCCAAAACTGTGTAAACAATGTTGGGTTTCTGACAAAAGTCTGATATCCCCTAAAAGCTGGGAAAATTGTGATTTTAGCCCCACAATTCCTTTTTTTATAACACTTGCAGGGAAAAACCCAGATGCTTTTATTTGCAGCCCGTTTTTCCCATTTTCCCAAGAAAACCCCACATTTTGCTGTATTTTGGCTCATTTCCGTGACCCCTCCAGGGGAATCCACAAACCCTGAGTACCCTCAGAATCCCCATGATGTTGGAAGAAAAGGACGCAAATTTGGCGTGGATACCTTATGTGGTCAAAAAGTTACAGGGGCCTCAGCGCGCACTACCCCAAATAGCCAAAAAAGGGCATGGCACAGGAGGGTGAAAAGGCCTGGCAGCGAAGGGGTTAATAAAAAACTGAAAAGCAGCAGGAGCATTACAAAGCCCAAAGGGCATCACTGTATATCCAAACAAACCAAACTTAGTTCGGAAAGCCGTCTTCCACTCATCACCCTCTTTTACACGAATAAGATGGTAAGCACCCCTAACATCTAGCTTGGTAAAGATGGTGGAATTCCTAACCTGATCCAAGAGGACAGGAATGAATGGAAGAGGATATCGATTTTTAACTGTGACATTGTTAAGAGCACGATAGTCTATGCAAGCGCGAAGTTCTTTGTTTTTCTTTGGTACGAAGAATAAAGGAGAACTTACTGTGGAGGTTGAATGACGTATAAACCCCTTCAAGAGTAATTCATCCAGATACTCCCGTAAGTATCACGTCTCTGGCTCTGACAAGGCATAGATTCTGCTACAAGGCAAGGTAGCACCTGGAATGAGGTCTATTCGGCAATCAAATGACCGATGTGGTGGAAGTTGGGTAGCCTGTACCTCCGAAAAAACATCAGAAAAATCTTTGTAATGGTGAGGTGCAGAAGATCCTTGTTCTTCACAAGGAACACTAACAGAGGCACAATGTAAAGGTGTTATAGGCATCCTCTTATTTGGATAACAAGAGTGAGCACAAAAAGAAGAATCCAAGGTTATTGTTCTTTTAACCCAATCAATCTTGGGGTTGTGTGTCTGAAGCCAAGGTATTCCTAAGATAGCGCCGAAAACAGGAGTATCAATCAAATCAAATTGAATCACCTCAGAATGTCCATCAGCGCAAACCATAGTTAATGGTTGAGTCTGGAATTGGTTCAGACCTGAGGTTAGTTCAGATCCATCAACAGCTCGCACTGGTTCCGGAACCATTTTTTTGGACGTTGCAATATCCAAGGTTGTAGCCAATCCGATATCTAAAAAGTTTCCAGTAGCTCCTGAATCTAGCAGGATTGGAATAACTTTCCTAACTTGATTTGACAAAAGCAAGGTGACAATGAGTGTTAAATGTCGAGAGACTGTAGTCATCGTATTTGCCAAATACTGTGGGGAGACCCGGGAATTGGAAACGCTCGATAGGGGATCTCGTCCCTTATCGGGCCAGGGCGTTTCCCGAAGAGTCATCTGTAACCAAAGAGGAATCACTACAACCAATAATTTTTCTAGGTGTGGTTGGTTTTGAAGAGCATTCCCGAGCAAAATGACTAGACTTTTCACAATACAAACAAAGTTTTAATCTACGCCTACGGTCCTTTTCTTCTTTTGACAATGGCCCCCTGACTCCACTGATTTGCATGGGCTCTACACCGTCCGAGTTGGTATGGTTGGATTCCTTTCTCTATTGCTTGAAAACTAAAAATCTAGGAGCATCAGTTCGCATTTTTTCCCCTTTACGTTCTCCTAACCAATGATCTAATCAAACCACTTGATCCATAAAATCCGAACAGTCAGTAGGAAGGTCAACAATTTGAGCCAGAACATCCTTGAGCTCATCCCTAAGCCCACGATAGAACAATGATGTTCTCTCTTCTTCAGGCCATTCAGTTTCAGCGATTAGACGATTGAAGGAAGTCATATAAGTCAATAAATCCTTTGACCCTTGCCGTAAATTCAGGAGTTCATTATCGCTGGCCTGAATGAACTGATGTCTAGCAAACAATTTGCGCAATTCTGATTTAAAGCGCGAAAAATTATGTAAAATAGGATCATCCCTATCCACAAAGGGAATTGACCAATTTGCAGCGACGCCACCCAAATAAGACAAAAAAGGCTACCTTAGCTTCATCATTTGGAAAAGTCGGCGGGCGACACAAAAAATGTAACTGACATTGGTTAAGAAAAATATAAAATTTTGAATGATCCCCAAGGAAACGCTCTGGGGGAGCCAAGGGAACAGACGTCGGGGTAGTGACAGAGACATTAATGGGTGGGACCGAAGGAGTTTCAGAATTTGTAGACTGTAAAGTAAAACGAGGTGGCTGTAACACCACTTTGGGTCAAACTGTAGGATCCCAAGGATTGTCTCGGGGCTTATAGCGCTGTAAGTCAACTCTTAACTGGGAGTTTTCCAGTTTTAAACTAGATACTTCTTGTCGAAGGTCCTGCAGCACCTTTGACAAATCCTGCATAGACAGGGTAGTTTCATCTACGGGTGAATCCAACGCCCAGGTCAACTGTAAATGTTATGGCTTGACTTTCTGTCGTGATTGTCGAACCACTCACCTGAAACCCAGGTTGTTGACAGGGGCGATGTTGAAGAATTTTCCCAAACCCGTCTGGACTATTTCTCAACCTCACTGGTTATGACAGTGACGTTGGCAAATACTCCAAAAGGGAAGGGGATTGGGACAACAAATAACAAACAAAGAAAAGAGACTCCACAACTCTTCTCCTGGACCAGCCGGGGTCTTACTTAGAAGGTTGCTCGTGTTCTTTTTTTGGCTGAAGGAAAATACAGTAGAAACAACCCTTAAGAATCTCTATCAACTAAAAGGGCTAAATTCAAATCTCTCTTATTATTTCACTACAAGGATCACCTGTTTAAGTGCAATATTTCAGCCCACAAAAGATGCACCTCTTTTTCTGTGCGTGGATACAATTGGCTAATAACTGCTTGCAAACTGTAGTTAAAAGATAGCAGAAGTTTGTTGTAAACGCCTTTTGCATAACTCAGAATTATAAAATAGAACTCTCTATACCTTTTGCTCACCTTTCATTCTGTCAAACTGTACATTTCCCATTATCCTTCTTTAAAATCTCACTTGTGATTTCCTAATTGCTTTTCCAGCGAAGGATAAATATAATTGGGAAAAAAGCCTACATACAATCTACATAAAATATTTCAATAAAGTTACTATATTCCCCTGATTAATAGACGTTATTTATGCAGCATATTCAAGCTCTTTTCTAGTGTCTCGAATAATTAGGAGTTTCTTAGCACACACTTTCTGACAATATAAAACAAAACATATATCACATTGCATGAGCGCCAAGCGCTTTGACAGAAACCAAGTCTTCTTCCAATTTCCCAATGTCACTCTGCGCGTGTTTTGCTGAAAGCCAGAAGTCTTTGCCCAAAAGAACGAGCACGTTAGATGGTCTACAACAAAGTCTAATTTCAATCTCACAGTGTCACTCTGCGTGCATTTGCTGAGTAGCCAGAAGTCTAATGTCCAAAAAGAACGAGCGCGTTCTGCGCGTTCTAAAAATAAATAATG
The DNA here is from genome assembly GCF_964204655.1 of Triturus cristatus. Lineage (NCBI taxonomy): Eukaryota > Metazoa > Chordata > Amphibia > Caudata > Salamandridae > Triturus > Triturus cristatus. The sequence goes on along the minus strand of NC_140591.1, from coordinate 1,302,355,037 downwards.
AAAACCCGAAGAAACTCAGGACAGCTTGAGGCGAATCTCGAAAGGCTGCTGATTTGGAAGGAGGGGTTCTATTTCTAGACGACGTCTCTGCTCGTGTAGAATGCTTCTTCCTCGGCTTGCTGGGGATGGAAACGACGAAGTCAAGCACTCGGGATGCAGCCTTGCAGTTATTTATAGCCGCAACTAGGCGTTTCCTCATACGTACGTGTCAACACTGGGTTCCTAGCAACCAGCAAAAGCATCTCTCTACACGTGTTCATCCAATGCGTGCAGAACGAAACGAAAGGGACAAAAAATAATCTCTACACGTGTGGTTTGAGACATGGAACACAAAAGCAGCTACAGAAACAAACAATCATTGCTTAATAAAAATGAAAGAAACACCGATAATAAAGCAAAATAAAACATTATCAGTCATTTTCCAACATTTGAGGGAGACGTACATGGTTACAATGACTCATCTTTTCGGAAGAACAAATTATACAATTTGGGAAACCAAATAGTCCACAAGCTTGTTGTTTCCTGACACTGGTGATCAGGGCTTGCATGACTATTTTCTTGTGTTTATGGGGATGCATTTAAATGTTTTTTGGAGCAGAGTGTGGAAGCAGGCAGAGGAGACTACTTTGATCTGTCATTTCGTTATGAGTTTGCTCATCAAGAGATACAAATCTAGGTCATTTAGATCGAAATTAGCTTTCAGTTGGGTAAAGGGTATAGGCTTAGAAGGAGTACCAAAATCTCCTACAAAAAGTATGCCTTTTTCTGCCCCTTGCTCTAGAAATAATGTTTTGCCTTCTAATTTTAGGTTTTCATTGTTCCATAGTGAAGCTAAGGGTGAGTATAGCATTTTATTAGAGAGTTTGTTGTCAATTTTGCGCAGGGTCTACACTGTGCTTGATAGGATGTTTACAGAGTGGTCCATTTGTATTTTTTTAATGGTTGTAAGGGAAGTGAGGGAGAATAGTTTAACAAGTGCTTTTTCAATAGGGAGCCATGAAGGAGGGGAGGTGATAGAAGGGAAGAACCAGACATTTCTCTATTTAGCTGGGAAAGCATGTTGGTATCTACTATAGTCTGATGGGTTGAGGCCACCAAGTCTCTTATTTAGACTTAGTTTCTTCAAATCCGTTCTAGGTGTTTGGAGCTCATAAGAATTTGGTGAGCAATGGATGTATTTAATCAAAGAAGGTGTCTGAGGGGAATATGGGGGACATACTGATTGAGAAAATAATAAGAGGAGTGATCATCATTTTGATGGATTTTATTCTACCCCACCATGTGATGGAGGACCGTTAGCCTAAGGTGCCTGTAATTTTGTCTAGTGTCATGTTTTCATTGAGTTTTTGGGAATCTCTGAGGTTTTGGGTGAATCATACTCCCAGATATTTTATCTTATTGAGGGTCAATTTTAGGCCATAATTGCTGATAATAGAGATGTTTTAATAGACATTAAGAGAGAAGACCTCTGTTTTGTCTTTCTTGAGACAGTAGCCTGATACGTGAGCATAATCATTGATACTGGACATGATGTGGGGCAGGACTGAACCTGTTTGGGTGGTTAAAAAGGTGAACGTCATCTGTGTAGGCAGCCAGTTTGTGCGGTCCTGCAGAAAAGGGTATGCTGTGCATAAGAGGGTTTTCTCTAGTTAGTATGAGAAGAGGTTCTAGTTTTAATAAAAATAGTGGGTGGGAGAGGGGGCACCCTTGTCTGGTACCTTGTTGGAGGTTGAAGGAGTTAGATACGGTGCATTGATGTTTATTCTGGCTCTTGGTTCTATGTATAAGGCAGGAATCATTGTCATTAATGTGGGCCCTAGGTTGAAGACGCTGAGAGTGGCATGGAGAAAAGACTGCTAGACCTTATCGAAGGCTTTCCCTGCATCCAGTGCTATCACACAGGCAGGGTGATCGAGGTGGTGGGCTTTTTTAATAGAGTAACTGAATAATGTGATGTTATCTGCCCTGAATCTGCCTTTGATTAATCCAGATTGTGATGGATGTATTATTTTTTTGAGGCTAGAATCCATTCTGAGACATTTTGCATAAATTTTGCAATTGATATTTAGGAGTCGATTCCGATGCTGGAAGGAAGGCCTTCCTGGAGCCGGAGCTGGAGCCTCTGACTGACTTGTACCGGAAGCTGCATCTTCCAAACGACGAAGTACAATGCTCAAAATCCCTTACTTAACGAACAACGCGGTCACTTCGAATCGTCTCCATTTTCCCTAACGAGAAGCCTCCGTATACGCTAAATGGCATCGTACTGAAGCACATTCCCTGCTCGATTCCGATGCGTACTTCTCATGAGCTGAATCTGTCACCATCACTCACACGTCAGAGCATCCGGAGGAGGAGTATATCAGCTCGGATTCGTGCCACAACACAATCTCTGCGAACGAGACAGTGCAGCCATGTATCCTACAGCACATGTCATACCCATACTCTACCCCTACGGCCAATACTACAACCCCAACTGATGTGTTCGTCACAGAGAGTAAGTCAAACACCTATCACACACAAAAACACCACTACCCCGTGAAAGGCAACAATACGTACAGCTTGTGAGAAAAAACAGTCACCATTATGGTGGGTGGAAATCTTGCAGCATTGTCTACCCTATAGCGGGGTGGATGACTAACACTCCCAGCATTGCCTACTGTGTAGGGGGTTGATGGATAACACTCCCAGCAATCTAATGCCCATAAGGGGGTGGATGGCTGACACTACCAGCACTCCAATGCCTATAGGGGGTGGATGGCTAACACTACCCACATTCTCTACCTATAAGAGGGTAGATGGCTAACACTACCAGCAATCTAATGCCCATTGGGGGGTGGATGACTAACACAACCAGCAATTGAATGCCTAAAGGGGGGTGGATGGCTAGCACAACCAGCATTTTCTACCCTATAGGGGGGTGGATGGCTAACACTCACAGCAATCTAATGCTCATAGGGGTTGGATGGCTAACACTACCAGCACTGAAATGCCTATAACAGGTAGATGGCTAACACTCACTGCACTCTAATGCCCATTGGGGGTGGATGGCAAACACTACGAGCACTCCAATGCCTATAGGGTGGTGGATGGCTAACACTACCAGCACTCCAATGCCTATAGGGGGGTGGATGGCTAACATTACCCGCATTGTCTACCTATAGGGGGTCGATGACTAAAACTAGCAGCAATCTCATGCCTATAGGGGGGTTGGTGCCTAACACTACTAGCACTCCAATACCTATAGGGGGTGGATGGCTAACACTACCAGCACTCCTATGCCTACAGGGGGGGTGGATGGCTAACTCTACCCACATTCTCTACCTATAGGAGGGTGGATGGCTAACACCACAAGCAATCTAATGCCCATTGGGTCGTGGATGGCTAACACAACCAGCAATCTAATGCCTATATGGGGTGGATGGATAACACTACCAGCAATCTCTACCTATAGGGGGGTGGATGGCTAACACTCACAGCAATCTAATGCCCATTGGGTGGTGGATGGCTAACACTACCAGCAATCTAATGCCCATAGGGCTGTGGATGGCTAACACTACCAGCACTCCAATGTCTATAGGGGGTGGATGGCTAACACTACAACCATTCTCTACCTATAGAGGGTGGATAGCTAACACTACCAGCACTCCAATCCCTATAGGAGGGTGGGTGGCTACTGCTAACAGCATTTTCTACCTATAGGGGGTTTTCGTACACAGCTAAAGGCCTGGCAGTTCACACAACCTATTCAAGGATAGGACTTGAATGGCCACAGACCTCTACAGATCTTACATGTTGCTATCTATTCTCTCAGAGTTAGCTCTCAGCGCGGGGACACACCAGTGGTGTAACCATGCGCTCTATAAATGAATTAAATAAATAAATAATTAAATGGCTCACGCTGCCAGCAATCTAATGCCCATTGGGGAGTGGATGGCTAACACTACCAGCACTCCACTGCCCATTGGGGTGGATGGCTAATACTACTAGCATTCTCTACCCTATAGGGGTATGGGTGGCTAACACTACCAGCACTCCAATGCCCATAGGGGGGTGGATGGCTAACACTACCAGCATTCTCTTCCTATAGGGGGGGTGGATGGCTAAAACTACCATCAATCTAATGCCTATAGAGGGGTGGATAGCTACCACTACCAGCATTTTCTACCCTATAGGCAGGTGGATGGCTAACACTCACAGCAATCAAACACCCATTAGGGGGTGGATGGCTGACACTGCCCACATTCTCTACCTATAGGAGGTTGGATGGCTAACACTACCAGCATTTTCTACCCTAAAAGGGGGGGGGGGGTGGATGGCTAACACTCACATCAATCTAATGCCCATAGTGGGGTGGATGGCTAACACTACCAGCACTCCAATGCCTATAGGGGGTAGAGGGCAAACACTCACTGCACTCTAATGTCCATTGGGGGTGGATGGCTAACACTACCAGTGCTCCAATGCCTATAGGGGGTGGATGGCTAACACTACCAACATTCCTATGCCTATAAGGGGTAGATGACTAACATTACCCGCATTGTCTACCTATAGGGGAGTGGATGGCTAACACTACCAGCACTCCAATGCCTATAGGGGGGTGGATGGCTAACATTACCCACATTCTCTACCTATAGGAGGGTGGATGGCTAACACTACAAGCAATCTAATGCCCATTGGGGTGTGGATAGCTAACACTACCAGCAATATAATGCCTATAGGGGGTGGATGGCTAACACTACCACCATTCTCTACCTATAGGGGGGGTGTATGGCTAACACTCACAGCAATATAATGCCCATGGGGGGTGGATGGCTAACACTACCAGCAATCTAATACCCATAGGGGGTGGATGGCTATTACTACCAGCACTCCAATGCCTATAGGGGGTGGATGGCTAACCCTACAGGCATTTTCTACCTTTAGGGGGTGGATGCCTAACACTACCAGCATTTTCTACCTATACGGGGGAGATGGCTAACACTGCCAGCACTCCACTGCCCATTGGGGGTGGATGGCTAATACTACTAGCATTCTGTACCCTATAGGGGGATGGGTGGCTAACACTACCGGCACTCCAATGCCTATGGAAGGGGTGGATGGCTAACACTTCCAGCATTCTCTACCTCTAGGGGGGTGAAAGGCTAACCCTACCAGCACTCTGATTCCTATGAGGGGGTGGATTGCTAACACTACCAGCATTTTCTACCTATAGGGTGGTGGGTGGCTAACACTACCAGCAATCTAATGCCTATTGTGGGTGGATGGCTAACACTACCATCATTATCTACCCTATAGGCAGGTGGATGGCTAACAGTCATAGCAATCTAATGTCCATTGGGGGGTGGATGGCTAACACTACCAGCAATCTAATGCCTATAGGGGGTGGATAGCTAACACTACCTGCATTCTCTACCCTATAGGGGGTGGATGGCAAACACTCACAGCAACCTAATGCCCATAGGGGGTGGATGGCTAACACTCACAGCATTCTCTACATATAGGGGGTGGATGGCTAACACTACCAGCACTCCAATGCCTATAGGGGGTGGATGGCTAGCACTACCAGCAACCTAATGCCCATTGGGGGTGGATAGCTAAGACTACTATCATTCTCTACCCTATGGGGGTGGATGGCTACCACTCACAGCATTCTCTACATATAGGGGATGGATGGCTAGCCCTCACTGCATTCTCTACCTATAGGGAGGTAGATGGCTAACACAGCATTTTCTAGCTATAGGGGGTGGATGGCTATCACTCACAGCAATCTAATGACCATTGGGGGTGAATAGCTACCACTGCCAGCAATCTAATGCCTATAGGGTGTGGATGGCTAACACTACCAGCATTCTCTACCCTATAGGGGGGTGGATGGCTAACACTCACAACAATCTAATGCCCATAGGGGGGTGGATGGCTAACACTACCAGCATTATCTACCTATAAGGGGGTGGATAGCTAACACTACCAGCAATCTAATACCCATTGGGGGGTGGATGGCTAACACTGCCAGCATTCTCTACCGTATTGGGGTTGGATGTCTAACAGTGAAAGCGTTCTCTACCTTTAGAGGGTTGGATGGCTAACACTCAAAGTATTCTCTACCTATAGGGGGTAGATGGCTAATACTCAGAGCAATCTAATGCCCATTTGGTGGTGGGTGGCTAACACTACCAGCATTTTCTACCTATAGGGGGGTAGATGGCTAACACTACCAGCAACCTGGATACCATATGGATATTTGGGGTTAACCACCCCAGCAATCTGGAGAAAAGATGGGGTTTGGGGTGGTAACCCTCCCAGCAATTTGGAAACAAGATGGGATTGTGTGGGTCAAATACCTGTAGCATGGCATAAATAAGAAGGGCTGTTGGGGGGCAAACCCCCACACACAAGTTAGATATTAGTTGTGTGCTGGTGCCCCAATTCCCACAGCAACATACAGCCAAGCATCGTTGGGGGGGGTTACATACACACAGATATGTTAAGCCAATCTATCTGGTGTTTGGGGGGTTGACACTCCCAGCAAGGTGTAATTGAATAATGTATCATTTTACATTCCAAAATGCATCTATAAGCACAATTGGAGTACAAGCTGCTACAAAAAAATAAGTATTCTAAGTCAATTTTCACTTTTAATGAAACACAGTCACACACTATCGCATTGTTTACTGGCAAGCTTAAAGAATGTCCAGAGTGGAGATGTTGGAGGCCCAGGGTCAGGAGAAAAAAAGAACAAATAGCAACATCAACGCTATGTCCCTCAAATGCAGGTGAAATACACCGTTGCTGGTGCACAAAGGAAATAGGCCAGCTACACACTCAACTGTGATGAGTCTAATCCGGAAGTGGCCTGGCTAAACAAAGGCACATCTTTTGTTCCAGTGTACCACACCAATTCCTTTGAGTTAGAAATTGCGGTCTTCAAGTTTATGAGAAACTTGAGGTTGAAGCACTTTTCAAATGTGATTCCCACACAGGAATCTACTGACTCCATCAACAATGACTCACAGTCTGAAGTGCCAGTATTTAAACCCAAAGGTGTTTTTATAGCACCAGTTTCACACAAAGTATTAGATTCTTTCGAGACATTGATTCGCAATGATTTGGGTAAACCTAACTTACATCCACCAGCCCAAACTAATTTAAAGAAACATGAGGTTGCTGTTATCAAACAACTACCAAAGGATGATAGACTTACATTTCAGCTGGCAGACAAGGGAGGTGCCCTGGTTATGGATAGAGCCTTTTACTAACATAAAGTGTCAAAACACTTACAAGACAACACTACATACATCAAGCTAGACCAAGATCCCATATCATTGATCAAAGAAACTTTCCAGCAAATTTTGGAACACGCTGAAGAAATGCTATGGATAACCTCCAAAACGCGTAGCTTCTTGACTGTGTCTCATCCCAGGAGGCCCAAATTATATATGTTACCTAAGGTACATAAAAATGTACTAGATCCTCCATTTCATCCAATAGTTTCCGGTTGTGAGTCTATTTTCATGCCAGCAGGTCAATTAGTAGATTACTTCCTACAGAAATTTGAACAAACATAGAGAAGTTATGTCAAGGATACTACACATTTCTTAAACCTCCTTTACAAAGTCAATGAACAATGTTCAGCATCATGGATTTTATGCACTATCGACGTGGCATCACTGTACACTTACATACCGTTGAGAGAGGGCATAGAGGCGTATGAATGGGCCTTACTCCAATTACCAGATGCAGGTGTCAATAAAGTTTTTATCTTAGAAGTACTGACATTCTGCTTACAACACAGTTATCTTCAATGGAAAGATGATTTTTATTTACAAATGAGTGGAACTTCGATGGGTTTTTCCGGGGCTCCATCTTATGCAAATACATTCATTTCTAAATTTGAGTTTGACTATATTTTTTCTGACAATCTGTGGAGTTCCAATCTGGCATTTTATGTCAGATTTATAGATGACATTTTTCTCATCTGGAAGAGTTCCAAAGAATTATTGGAAAGGCAAATCAATGAACTGAATTCGAAAAATCATCGGATAAAATTCACACACAATATCAGTGAAGATAACTTATCATTCTTGGATGTATCAATCACTAAAATTAATAACACTTTTGAAACTTCAGTGTATTCTAAACCTACAGACAGAAATAATTTACTGTTATTTTCTAGTTTTCACTCTCCATCGTTACGAAATCTTCCTTATTCTCAGATGCTGAGGATCAAAAGAATAGTATCAGATAAAAAGCAGCTAGAAAGAACTTTGTCTGAACAATGTGAGAAATTCAAGCAACGAGGATACCCTGAAATGGTGATGGATAAAGCCATCACGAAAATGCCTTCTAAGGAACGAACTGAATTACTAGCCACACAACCCAAGACCAGTCAAAATCGTCATGTTTTTGTTTCTAAATTCTCAACTACTTCACTAAAAATCAGCAAAATCATCAAGTCTAGATGGGAGCTATTAAAACATGAGCCGGATTTTAACGGATTGTTTGTTCATGAACCCTTATTTGCATATACCCGCAGTAAAAACTTGAAAGATATGTTGACACAAAAAAAGGCAGTAGAACATGAACAATTTACTGGGATGCGTAAATGCTTTAATTGTGTGAATTGCAATAATGTCATGACAGGTAACATCATTAATCATCCCCACACAGGGAAACCGATTTCACTGAGATACAATGGCGATTGCAATAGTAGCAACGTCATTTATACCATCAAATGTCCATGTGGTCTTCTTTATGTTGGGAAAACGTCTCGCAAAATTAAAGTTAGCATCTCAGAACATAAAAGCTCTATACGCAGCAAAAGTTTGAAATCACACCTAGTGGCACACTGGTTAGAACATCAACACACTAATGCCCAATTGAGATTTATCATCCTTGAGATAATCACATTCAAACCTGACATTGATACTGCCAAGTTATTAGCACAAAGAGAAGTGTGGTGGACCAAGTACTTACAAACTTTATTGCCAGGTGGGCTTAATGACAAATTAGAAATGCAATGTTTTCTTCGAATTACACTGGTAGATTGTAAGTAGGCTTCTCCCTTGGCAACTATTATGATAGCTTCACATCATATTCTTTTACACTTAATTTTTAATTCAGTTTTGTTGGTGGTTTCTTCTATGTTTTATGTCTTTACACTTCCTTTGCCTATTTTCCTCACGTTTAGTTTTCATTCTTATTTTCTACACATCTATGTTTGGTTAAGTTTACTTTATTTGGCACAATTCTTTGGGCTTTATTGGTAGCGTTGTTTCCTACATAATTTATGGCATATTATCAGTCACCGGCACTTTTACAACCCAAGATGGCGCCTACATCAGCCGATTAGTAGTCCTTCACTTATGTTAGCGTGCTCACACCACATCTCGTGAGATGGGATTCTGGTACAATTTACCGGTGACCGCATCTCACGTCATTTTCTCCAGTCCAAATTTAGCTTCACAGTGGATCAGTCTATGCGTGAACTGACTACGCTCCAGTCTGGTAAGCCTCACAAATTTTTTAAGTTACTTTGCGTATATAGGGCAGTGTGCAAATGGTTTTTTAACCATTTGTCTTCGCCTTTTCTTGAACAGGATTGTGTAGTATCACATAGCCACACCGCCTTAGTGGCGTTCAGTGATCGTTACATTCCTTGCCAGCAATGAACATTTCTTAATGGCTTTGACATACGGGCGTTTGCAGCAGAATATACCTTTTATTGGTTTCGACATACGGGCGTTGATGTGGCTTTCAACTGGTTTCAGGTATTCAACAGTGATATCATGCATACTTTTCGGTGCATATCATCACATTTAAATATCACTGACACCCATGTTTTTCTCAATGTCTAGTCTTCATAGTGGCTGTCACGCTCAGTGCAGTCCCTGAGTTTACCCCTGCGGCTGCTTCATTGCCGTAAGTTGACGTTGCTAAGGCTCTTCTTTTCCATCCCTTTTTATAGGTTTTTTCCACAATTTTTTAGTAAACACGCTTTCTCCATTTTCAGGGCTCCCACCAGTTTTTTCGTCCATCTTTTGTAGTACGTGTTAACAGTCAGCAGCAGTTTTAGGTTTCTTTCCTCAAGTAAGCATTTTATGTGCAACACACGGAGGTCTTTACACAGAGGTGTACCACATTTGGACCGGTTCACTAATCACGTACTCACGTTTTAAGATCTACCTAGCATGTTCACAGTGTTTCTTTGTCACACATATTTACGCACGGTGCCTAATATTTTACTTTTCATATTTTTTCACTTTGCTTCGGTAATTGATTTGGGCAGAATGCGTACAGGAATCAGTCTCTACGCTTCTGGAAATGTTAGACAATGCATTATTATCATTAACATCTTGAACTGTATTTCAACTTAATACGTGGGAACTTTCACAAATGTTTCTTCATTTTCATTCTTACAGTGACCCCTGAAGAAGGGATTTATTCCAATCCCGAAATGCATTGGGCATGATTTATGTAATCTTGGAATATTTGCTGATTTTTGTTTCTGATGTTAAACAGCAATATGTATAGATTTAATATTGCACATGCATGTTTTTTTCAATTCTAACTAATGACAAAACAACATTTTTTTTTCTTGATGCTATAATAATGAATTCTTGATAAATAGTGAAATTCTAAACTGTTTTGATTACTTCAGGTCTTTTTGCAAAATGTTTTGAAGTGTAAATAGATTGTTAAGTGCAGTGCATCCAGTACACTGGTGGTAGTCCACCAGATAACCATATTTTAGCACAGGCTGGCTACCTTTTTTGTGGGTTGCACGCAATCATTTGTAATTGTCGAAGATGTTGATCATTTTTGTTAAACAATAGGTGTGCACTGACTTCTCTTCATATTCATTAGGCCTAGGATTGGCAATCTGGGCAATCAGGCATTTGTTGATGAGTGGTTGCACCAGGGTCACCTGCAGCCCAAACTGTGAGTGGCCTCCAACAACCACAACACGAGACAGAATCACTTCCCAAGTACTTAGCAGGCCACAGCACTGTGGTGACAGTAACTGGTCCGCTGTGCTGCAAATTGATGATGTGGGCCACACTTCAGAGCAGAAACTCTGTTGCCCTCTGTGTCATGTGCCTGGCAAGTAGCAGTGTCTTCTCACACACCCAAACATAACTTTCAGGGCATGGCAGGTGCAGGGAGGCTGTATTGGAGATAGGGGCCTTGCAGGGAGCAAACTCATTATTGGATAGTGCCCTGATTGCTCCTGCTTGCTGCCTTCACGCCATTTTTAACTTACTGCTTCCACGGGAGGGCGGGACTGCGAGGACCAGCTTCACCCGCGGCCGGAGCAACATCGCCGCAGCTGGGTCCTCTTCCCGGCCCTTCCCCTTGACCGACGCAGCGACTCGCGGCCCCCGCTGCGCGGGAGCCTCTCGGAGTATAAAACTCCCTCTGCTGCAGTAACTTGTGTGCCCTGATTGCTCCTGCTTGCTGCCTTCACGCCATTTTTAACTTACTGCTTCCACGGGAGGGCGGGACTGCGAGGACCAGCTTCACCTGCGGCCGGAGCAACATCGTCGCAGCTGGTTCCTCTTCCCGGCCCTTCCCCTTGACCGACGCAGCGACTCACGGCCCCCGCTGCGCGGTAGCCGCTCGGAGTATAAAACTCCCTCTGCTGCAGTAACTTGTGTGCCCTGATTGCTCCTGCTTGCTGCCTTCACGCCATTTTTAACTTACTGCTTCCACGGGAGGGCGGGACTGCGAGGACCAGCTTCACCCACGGCCGGAGCAACATCGCCGCAGCTGGGTCCTCTTCCCGGCCCTTCCCCTTGACCGACGCAGCGACTCGCGGCCCCCGCTGCGCGAGTGCCGCTCGGAGTATAAAACTCCCTCTGCTGCAGTAACTTGTGTGCCCTGATTGCTCCTGCTTGCTGCCTTCACGCCATTTTTAACTTACTGCTTCCACGGGAGGGCGGGACTGCGAGGACCAGCTTCACCCGCGGCCGGAGCAACATCGCCGCAGCTGGGTCCTCTTCCCGGCCCTTCCCCTTGACCGACGCAGCGACTCGCGGCCCCCGCTGCGCGGGAGCCGCTCGGAGTATAAAACTCCCTCTGCTGCAGTAACTTGTGTGCCCTGATTGCTCCTGCTTGCTGCCTTCACGCCATTTTTAACTTACTGCTTCCACGGGAGGGCGGGACTGCGAGGACCAGCTTCACCCGCGGCCGGAGCAACATCGCCGCAGCTGGGTCCTCTTCCCGGCCCTTCCCCTTGACCGACGCAGCGACTCGCGGCCCCCGCTGCGCGGGAGCCGCTCGGAGTATAAAACTCCCTCTGCTGCAGTAACTTGTGTGCCCTGATTGCTCCTGCTTGCTGCCTTCACGCCATTTTTAACTTACTGCTTCCACGGGAGGGCGGGACTGCGAGGACCAGCTTCACCCGCGGCCTGAGCAACATCGCCGCAGCTGGGTCCTCTTCCCGGCCACTCCCCCTGCAGTCTTTTTTCCACACATATTCCGCCTATTCCAATCGCGCTAGCGGAACGCGCGCGGAACGAAGCACGGGGCGAAGACCGGGCAAAGAGCGGGCCGTTTGAGGCCGTTCGAGGACAGGAGAGGTCGGGCCCGGGCCTTCCCCCCTGGATCTTCCGGAAATTTTGACAAATTTTGGCAAAGTGTGAGGGCTACCATCTGTGCTGACTTCCAGAAATGTCAACAAGAGAAACAAGGAGTAAAAGTGCTATGGCCCGTGAACCTACACCTAAGGGAACACTGGACAACTACTTTGTGAAAGCTGGGTCCCTGCTAATCGAGGATATAACGCTCCTTGAGAGACGAATATCCCAAGAACTGGACTGGGTGCGGAGATCGTCCATGGGTCCTCTGGCTCTGGCAAAGTCACCTGTGGTAAGCACAGAGTTCCCTATGTTGGACACAGGGGTGGATGGCACAATCAATCTTTCTGGGGCATTGGACATATCAAACTGCATTTCCCAGTCAAACAGGAAGGACTCTAACGACCCTGCTGATTTTAGTATGCTAACTCTCCCCCCTGCTCAACCCCACCCCATGTCTATTTTAAACCCTATGCCAGACCTTGATAATGCTAACTCCACATGCCCAAAAACGACATATCGAAAGGGAACTAGAGAAGGAGCTATCCCAAAAAATAGAGGAGGGAACAAGAACAGGAATGCACGAGAGTCAAATCTCTCAAATCCCTCCTTGAATCCGCTGCCAAAAAGTTTCTGCCCAAATTATAGGGAAACAATGCAAAAAGGTAGAGCCAAGACCCCGCGCCTTAATCTACCGGGGGGGGGGGCAAGTAATCAAGCTGATGCAAACCTGCCCGAGACAATTGAGGAGGATGCCACCCTGGCAGATATAGGCGCCCTTATAAGTAAGCTTTTAAGTCCACTGGAAGAAAGGCTAATAAAAATAGAAGCTAGGCTTGTGGTTATTGAAAAATCAACAGTCCAACTAGCTGATAGCCTGAAAACAATGAATAATGATGGGACTAAGGCTTCAGATAGGGTAACAAAAAGGGGACTTTCCCAGTCCGCAAATGGGACTAAAAATGCTACACACATAGTGCACCAGGCATCATCTACCCCGCCCCTATGTACTAACACTCACCCGAAGGTAAATGCTCCACAAAATCATGCAGCTCATGTGAACTATCCCTCTTCCCCTCAAATCAGGGTAAATCAAACGGGGCTAAGTGATTGTGCTCCAACCAATGTACGGAACAAGGGGGAGCTTTCGACGGGGGGTGTGAGCAAGAGGCTAGACCCTGGACCAATACACCTCCCCCAGAAGCAGCCCCATACACCGTTATTCTGGCGAGGGTACCAGAATTGAATTCAGCCTCCAAAGAATCTACTGCTTCCCTTAAAAATAAGGTCATAAATTGGCTTTGTACACACAGACCACTCCTGGAAGGTGTACTGAGCCCTGTTCTTATGGTACGAAGGGTCCCATGGTTGGGTAGCACAACTAAATCCATAAACGGCGACTGTATTATAGTCAATTTTAAGGACCACAGGACTGTCCTGCATATATGTGGATGGACCCCAGAGGAAGAAGGGACTTCTGTTCAATCTCTACCCCTCTCTTTCTTTTACCCTCCTATAGTACATGGCAGTGAGGATGAGATTTGGGTGGACCGGACACAAAGATCGTTTGGGTGGGGAGACCCTAAAAGAAGGGAAATTTACCACCACCCCAGAACCCAATATCAAGGGCACCCGGAAACCCATGAACAATATACACACTTTGATAGATCGGGAGGAGGGCTGTTAAGAGGATGGAGAGAACCACCCATGCCTCGAAGACAGGAGTTAGTCCACTATACCTCCAATCTCGACGATGAAGGATGGGAAATTTGCCACACAAAAGGTGGCAAGTGGGGTGCAGGTGGGCAAAACTATTATCCCCAGAGACCGCTTCAGCAATGTCAGCAATTTTATTTTCCAACTCACAATAGGTACAGCCAACTAGATATGGTAGATTGACTACCTATACCCATGGGCAGGAAGTCTAACTCTCCAGTATGGGAGGTTGTGGATGAAACTAGCTTAGAAATAGAGTTGTCCAACACCTCCAAACACCATGAGGCTCGGAGTAACCCCATTGGCAAGCTAGGCCACAATTCAGCATGGGAGGCTGTGGATCAAACTAGTCCTGGAATGAAGCTATCTAATAGCCTAGAACATCACGGGGCCTTGAACAATCCCACTGGCAGAGCAGGTCAGATTGTGGGGGACGTAATAAGCACCCCCCCAACACCCTTAGAGTTCGTGACCAGCAATAATGGGAATGTTCACACATATACCACCATTCTGAATGATAGGCCCCCCACGCTAAAAATATTGTCATGGAATGTGGCGGGTTTGGGAAATAAATCTGAACTTCAGGAATGGACTGAATGCATCGACTCCAAAGACCTATGCATGTTCCAGGAAACCTGGGAGAGAGAGGAACATGCAAGGCAGGGATTTGCAGTATTCTCCATCCCCGCGAAATGGCGAGGAAGGGGACGCCCATCGGGCAGACTCGAAACCTGGGTTGCAGTGCACTTGGGATGTAAAGCTACGCGCTTTCCAGTGGTATCAGAAGACATACTTGTGGTTCTACTGGAATGGTCTCGTAGCTGTAGACTAGCGGTGGTAAATGTATACTCGAGACCGGTTACCATCTCCCAGGAGTCACCCACCATCGATGAATTAGCGGATCTTCTGTCCGAACTCCCCAAGGGTTTCCCTTTTCTAGTGGGTGGGGACTTGAATTCTCATTATGAGCCCCTGCCAGGTCTCCTAGATGGGGATCTTTTAGAGGAAGAGACAAGATGGCGAGTATCACCGCTAGTATCTACTCCGCCTAAAGCTTGGACCCCACTGGCAGTACAGATTACCGCCTTAACTCTAAGACATGGGGTTAGGGCCTGTAACGGGCGAGCCAAATCTGATACTCCGAGCAAACCCACATTCAACCGGAAAGGCAGCGAATCAAGATTAGATTATATTTTAGTGCAATTATCATCATGGTCGCATGTCATTGATTTCAGGGTCACTGACAGAGAAGACAGCGACCATAATGCTCTGGAATTGGATTTTCTCCTCCCTGGTCGAGACCTTGGGGAAGTAGAACTACCCAAGACAAATCCCGATCTAGTCCTTGAAAGTAATAGGAGAAGAATCAAGTGGGAAAAAATTGCAGCAAGTACAACTAAGCTCCCACAGTTTTATACAAATTTTATTCCCATTTTAGAGAATATGGCGTTTTTAAGTGATGAACCAACTACAGGGGATACTAACAAACAAATCTGGTTGAATCACGAGGAAGTCGTAAAGACTCTGTCTGTAGACTTATTTAATAATGGTCCAAGGAGGGGGGGTGGAAGGAACCAGTGCACTTGGTATAATGCGGTGTGCCGCAAGGCTAGGAGTGATCTTCTGTTGAGTATCAAGAACCGCAAAAGTAGGCTGGAAATCCAAGCCAGGAGACGCGAATATAAAAAGCTGATTGCCAATGCAAAAATTGAATGGGAGCAGAATAAATGGAAAGAACTCGCAAGCTCCCTAGCGTCTATGGATTCACGGAAGTTTTGGCGAATTGTCAACTCAGGTTCTGGGGAACTTGCCCCGGCAATAGAGCCAAATATTTCTTCCAAGTCCTGGCAGGAACATTTTCAGTCTCTGTACACAGAGGAGTCAGGCCATGGGAGTTCCACCACTATTCTGTCGCTTTCTTTTGGGGAAGGGGACCCATTCTCACTTAGAGAGGTCCGGGTTGCCATAACAGGCTTGTCAACTGGAAAGGCGCCTGGTTTGGACGGCCTTCCTGGCGATCTTTACAAACAGGAGCCGGACATATGGGCCCCTTATCTCCTGATGTTATTTAATGCGATTCTAGGGGGCATGGAGGTCCCCTGTACTTGGCTGGGCGCAGAGGTGGTTCCAATCTTTAAAAAAGGCTCGCCCCTGCTCCCATCCAACTACAGGCCCATCAGCCTGATAGACGTGTCGCAAAAACTCTTCGGGAGGCTCATTTTAGACCGCTTACAGAATTGGATAGACGAAGCTGCCATTATGAGCCCTTACCAGGCTGGCTTCAGAAAAGGGGTTTCCACCATGGATCAAATTTTCCGCCTTAATCTTATCTACTGGAGGACGGCACTTGTCGAGGGCGGCAGCTTGTACACGGTATTCGTGGACTTGCGGGCCGTCTTCGACCTGGTGCCCAGATCCAAGCTTTGGAGTGTCCAGTGTGAGCTGGGTGTCCCGCCAGATATCCTGGCTATTTTGATCAAACTGCACCAGGATAATTTTGCGCGGGTCAGATGTGGCAGGGTGGGGGGTTTAGCCGAAAGATTCCCCGTTGACAGGGGGGTGAGGCAGGGATGTGTGCTTGCACCCACCCTGTTCTGCCTCTTTGTCAACGAGGTAATCGCTCATCTGTCTAGGCTGAAAGACATTGATGCCCCCAAATTGAATGGCAGCAGGGTGCCCACCATAATGTTTGCAGATGACACCCTGCTGCTGTCCAAATCCCCCATGGGTATCCAACGGATAGTGGACGGGTTCTTGGAATTTTGTATTGAGAGGGGCTTAGAAATCAACGCCTCCAAGACAAAGTTTATGATCTTAAACCCTACCCCCTCATCACGCCCAAACCCTCTGTTGGGTATGGTGCGACTGGAGAGGGTCTCCACATTTGAATATCTGGGGGTAACCCTGAACGAGAAGATGACATGGAGGACACATACGACTAAGGCAAACCTGAAATTATTGCAGAAGGTGGGGGGCATCTTAAGAATGACGGGCAAATCTATATATCGCCCACTGGGCCCAATAATACAGATTTACAAATCTCAGGCCCGGGGTTCAGTTGTTTATGGGGCGGAACTATGGGGCCATGTTCCTGTAAAAAATTTAACAACCACAGAGAATAAATTCCTCAGGCAACTAGTAGCCCTCCCCTCTAGCACCCCACTGTTTCCCCTGAGATTAGGTCTAGGTCTAAGGCCAATTGCCGAGGAGCTAAGTATGATGCCCCTAGCTTTTTGGCGATGAATATGGAGTAGCCAGGATCTCAGCGATTACAGAAGTGAACTCCAGGAGTTCCTGGCTCTACCAAACACTATTAATATCCCCTGGCTAAAATATATAAGGAGCACCTGTGAAGGTTTAGGTCTCCCGGAATTATGGACCGACCCTGTTAACTCTAGTAGGAGGATCTCTCGAAAGGCACTTACACAACTTTACTTTCAATCAAAGTTGACTACCGATATAGCAAATACACGTGCAGGATCTTTGACCCATACATTTATCCAACTGAAAGATTCTTATTATTTGGAAATTGTTTTAGATGGTATGGGTCCTGTGTTGACAAGAAAACTCTACTTACAGTGGAGGTACGGCTCCCTACCTCTGAGGGCCTTTACTAGTTCTTGGTCTCGCATCTTAACAACAGAGCAGTGCCCAGCCTGTACATATCCCCAGGAGAGTGATCTGCATGTGGTCCTTTTCTGAAAAGCCTATCGAAGAGCAAGGAGGCACTGGCTCTTACCTATCCTCAAGAATATGGGCCTCAGGAATTACCTCCCTGCATTTAGAATCCTCTAAACTGATTTGCCACCTCCGATTGTTTTTGCTGTGGCAAAGTATCTAACGTCCATGTGGCACGTTCGGTCCCGCATTCTGAAAGAGGGGGGCATTGTATGAGCCATAAGATATTGGTTTATCGATTCATGTTTTTTGTAATGTTTTACTCATGGGCTTTTCTGTTTAAAATTCAATTGTAAATGCAATTGCTTATTCTATTGAAAACTTCACATTTTAAACAACTGCTATGTATTTATATCTTTGATGATCAAAATGATCGAGAATAAAGATTATTGAATTGGATAGTCTAACCCCCACCACCCTTGATTAGCAGCATTGTGCTTCATTGAAAACAACATCAACAGTTGACATTGCAGAGGCCGCCATGACAGTGAAGATCAGAGAATGTATGGCAAGAACTACATGAGTGCCTAGGCATCAATGTGATTCAAACTGAACATGGGTCCATAGCATATTGAGTATGTACAATGAGGGAATGTCGGCATCAGGTAGGTACACCAAGCATGCTACATACTAGGAGAAACACACATTTGACGGTGGTTCAGGAAGTGAAAGACCTACAAATATGTAAGTGACACATTGTCCACGCATCCGCCTAACATAACACACACTCAAATATTGCAGGGCAACAGGAGTACATATCTGCACAAGTCCAAACACTTGTCACTTGAGTAAAACATCCTTCTGCAGAATCAAACACAACATACTACAACTCTACAACACCTCACATTTCACCATCCAGTACCCATAATCACACTACTGGTGTACATACATTCACAAACACTTGTCAACTGTGTCACACATGACTATTTAAACCTTGTCTCAATAGTATCAACAAACCTCACTCCTCAAAAATGCACCATCACTGCCCCAATTGCACAGTAGTGCCACAGACCACAGCACTCATCACCTGCAAAAATCCAACCTTGTCCAGCTGTATATTCCCATATCAGATCTACACATTCCTACAATACCTTGCCCAATATGGATGCTAGAAATCAAGCTCACATATTATGAATTACAACCCTGCATGTCAAGCACTCACATAGGGACAATGTGACACATCATGTAACCAACAAGAGAATGGCCAATGTACTTTAGTCACAGCCCACACCCTCTCACATTCTCCTAACTTGTACTTTCGCCATCACATAGCAGTCTACACCACACAAAAAGTAACGCTACACCAGGCTCCATCACCTCTACCCTTGTGTGTGCCAGCTCATCACATGCAATATCAACTTTTCTAAACACAGCTGCAGTTATGGTATGAAAACACATGTCAACATACTCCCCTGTGCGGCTTTGCAGAGCATAAATGTCACACAGACTCCAGTGGCATCTGCATTGCAGATGGCCACACTACACATCTGGGCACACACAGTCCACTCGTATGAAAACATGGAGCACAGGGCCAATCAACATACATCACAGCACCCCTAGTCCAGATCAATGTGACCAGGCACAGCATCAAGCATAACCCAAAAGGACAACATTAGTGGCCCAGCACAAATTACAACCTACACACAAACCTCATGCCCAATTACAAATGGTGTGTGGGTGAATACATGATGCGAAAGCTTGCACAAACAAGAACCAGCATCAACATGATGTAGACAGACAAAAATCAGGATGGCACCACACTCTTTTGGATGAGAAATATTGGACTAGTAAGACCATTGAAACCTTGTCAAACAGGAACATCTTGTTACAGTTCAGTATTTTGAGGCAACAGGGTCTGAAGACTGTCAGATTCCTGCTCACCTCACACACCGTGGGCTCAGGATGTGTCATAGATGGTCGCACTGCTATGAGGCAAATTGACAACAGTGGAAGGTCATCTGTGCCAAGCTTGTCAATGGCATGGGTGTACCAGATCTAAAGTAGACATAGATATGGCTCCAACACAATCCAGTCACATGATAGCTTTTGTACCAATACTTTGTGGACATGGTTGTGACCAATCTCCCCACCAGGTATACCAAATCCATATATTCACTGATGGACTGATGAGACAGGTGACTTGATGCACATCACAAACATGTTCCGCATGCCCCTCATAAACTGTTGCACTTTGCAACACTTGCACTATGGTAACATATGGCAGCATTTCCTATGTGCCGAGGTGAAATGAAAACAAGGGAAGATTGGCAGATTCATGTCGCCTTCATGGGTCAACATGCAATGGATGATGATACCATGCAAAGATAAACTATGCGGACCTGTAATCATACTGTAATAGCTGACATACTCCATGGACCACATGCAGTCCATGACATAACAACCGCATTGTAAATCCACAACAAGATTTGTACATGAGTGACAGTTGAGTTAGAACTAAGTTGCGGGACACAGAAATCAACAGTAAGAAACTTCAAACATGCTTTATTCTGCATGTGAACAAAAACTATTTAAAACTCAAACAGAAGGCCAATGGCCAGTCCATAGTTCAAAAGTCTCAGTGGGGGTGATGCGTAAACCCCCTCCAGCACTTGCCTACACTGTGTGCGTACGGGGGCACCTCCCCAGGAAGGGGCATTTTGGGGCATGCCAGGCACCATGGGACAGGACTAGGGAAGACTGTTGGGTTGTGGGAGGATGGGATCTGGAGGGGTGTATGGGTCCACTGCAGTGGATGGGCGAGATTGAGTAGGGGGTCCACTGCAGTGGAGGGAGCAGATTGAGGAGGGGGGCACTGCAATGGATTGGCCAGATTGAGGAGGGGGTCCACTGCAGTGGATGGGACAGATTGAGACGGGGGTCGAATGCAGTAGTGGGAGCAGAGTGAGGAGGGGGCACTGCAGTGGATGGGCCAGATTGAGGAGGGGGGGTCCACTGAAGTGGATGGGCCAGATTGAGGAGGGGGTGGTCCACTGAAGTGGCAGTTTCAGACTGAGGGGGGCAGTTGGAGGGGGAATATTTGTTAGAGAGGGGCAGGGGCTGGGCCTGACTTTCCGGGGGATTGTGTATTTTTGGAGGGGGAAATGAGTGATGGGTATGGACTCAGTATCTTTGGGAGGGAGTGCCTTGGAGTGGGATGCCCGTTTTTGGACAGGGGAATCATGAGTCGGTGGTGGGGTTTTAAATTTGGGACTTCGGCTGGGTTTTCGGGTGGGGTTGTCAGGCTAGTCCTCTTTGGGGGGTGTGGTGGGGCCAGGTTTGGATGTCAGGTCAGGGGGTGTTTCCTCTTCCCCTTGGAATGGGGGAGTGGTGGGTCTTTGGGGAAGAGGCCAAGGTTGCAGAGGATTAGCTTATGGGCAGGGGGTGCAGGAGAGTAAAGGGTAGGGGTTTTGGAGGCAGAGGGATCTGAGGTATGCAAAGTGCCTGTGGATGCATGTTTGTCCGGTTTCAGCATCTCCTTGGTGTGTGTGCTGTCAGTCCCTGAGTGTGCGTGCGTGCGTGTGTGTTTGGAGTCGTGTGTGTGTGTGGTTGTGTGTAGGGGTGGGCGGAATTTGCGGAATTAACCTTCGCAAATTATCGCGAGAATGTTTAAAATTATCGCAAACAAGCAGAAATATCGCGAAGATGCGGAAGTTTTTTTCCGGCATGTTCGCGAGATTTTCTGCATGGTTGCGGGTCGCCAACTTACCCATGTGGTTGCTTGCGGGCGCGGCCATCTTGTTTTGAGTTGTTCTCGCGGTGCATGATCGCGAGAAGAAAGACGTGATCGCGCGACGCATGACGTCACTGCGGGCGCGAACTGTCGCGAGACAGCGCAAATGGCTAAAAACAATACAACATCTCATGGAGAACGCGACCGGATCAAGAAAACTTGTCGGCGAACACAGGGATTCAGGTAAGGCGATCGCGCGTGCGTGAGGATGTATTATTTTACAGCGCGAGCAAGAAACAAATTATCGCCAAGCTGCGGAAACCGGAATTTTTGACATTTTCGCGCTCTCCGCGGAACGCAAAAATGTCAAATTATCGCAATTTCCGCGAACGGAACGAAATTTTTGCCCAGGCCTAGTTGTGTGCTGCATGTGGATGTTGATATTTGTGCACATGCATGTGTGCTTGGGTCAGGTATGGTAGTTGGGATTGTGGATGGGAAAGAGGAAGGATGGGTGTGGGACTGTTGGATCAGGGACACTGCTGCCATCAGTGTGGATGCCAGTGCCTGGTTTGACCTCTGTAGGCAGACATTTCTGAGTGGATGCCCTCCATGCATGACACCATTTGTGTCAAAAGACTGGTATGCACATGGAGGACATTCAGCATGGATGCCTGCCCCACATGGATCTGCTTCAGTAAATCCATGGCCTCGCTCAAGGCAGCAGGGGAGACTGATGCAGGGGGTGCGGTGCTTAGTCCAAAGGAGACATGCTTCCCTACATGGGAGCAGCCATGGACTCTGGACATGGGAGCAGCTGGGAGGGTGGAGATGGTGGTAGTGGCGGACTCAGATGTAATTTAAACAAATCCTGGCTCACCCACCACCAGAGTCATTACTGGAGGTGTCATCTTCGGAAGCTCCTTCAGATGGGGATGTGGAGCTTCTCTTAGTGTGGCTCCCCTCACCCTCCGTGCCACTGGGTCCCTCCTATTCCTCTGCACTGGACCCAGTCTGGCGAGCTGCTTTCCCTTGGTCCATAGAACTGCCTCCTCCAGTAGCCAGGGCTGATGCTGTGAACAAGAATGCCAGAGAGATTCACATGAGTCATTCGCATGGACTTGACACATGGATATTGTCACAGATCCTCACAGAGCAAGCATATACATCTTGTTGACTGCAGATTTCTACTCATTACACAGATGTGTATATGGCACTTGCCAGTTGGCCAATTAACCATGGGCTCCAGACACATAATGTCATGTGCAACATTGTTCAGATCAATGTCAAAGCCTATAACCACACTGTCAAATCCTACACTACGTAGCATGTGGTCTGATTTGTAATGCTCCTGACGGTCTTGTGTCATGACATATGACATACCTGTCTCCTCTCCTGCACGGCAGTCTTGAACTGACACAGCGAATTGGATGCACACATTAGAAATGTGATATGGTAAACATTCTTACATCCCCAGTCATCAAATTTTGAATCCATGGCTATGGCCTAGCTGGGAAAATGATCAGCCTGCATTACAGCAGGCTTCCATAGTTAGTGAATGACTCATTTCACACAGATAACAGTGTTAGTGGTCATTCGTCCACTATCTTTGGTCCTCTGCTGTCAGGTCACACATATGATTCTCTTTGTGTCAACCACAATGTGTAAGGCCTAGCTAGGGTGAAAGTCACTTTGCCCACTGTCTTATGTCAACCATGGACAATTTTAGTGGGATTGTCCATGATGTCATGCATATAGTATACAGACCAAATATTACATATTTGTGCAATGTCTAAAACAATTTGAAGGCTAATTACTGCATCATTACAATGCTTCATGTGATACACTATAACACAAGCCTGTCTGGGGAAAATATCTGTATGTACCAGTAGTACAGACCCTCAACATCACATGATTCCAGTCACCACTGTGTCCCAATCCTGTCCAGACTACATCAGTCCACATTTTTGTGTGCCAAGTCTGCATGTCCCTTATGTGGTACACACAATTTGCACACTTTGATAAACATACATTGCTCTTGTTCACCATCAGGGTTTGTGAACTCACAAATTAAATTGGGTGCACAGTTGACATCTATCATGATGAAAGTAATGGAGCATGCACATGTATGACCAAGGCACAAGTAGGCAGTCAAGAGATTTTACACACATGTAAACAGTTGTGCTTGCAAAACATTAACAATACATTTGAAATGTAGCCTTGTTTCCAACAGTGATCACCTGTGTCTGTCAAAGATTGTCACGTGTAGTCACTGTGACAGAGTGTGACACATGTAATTTCACATTTTGAATTGGAAAAAGGAATGACACATACTAACATGTGACAGGCCAGTTTCACAGTTGCCCGGAATTGGCATACCTTCCCTTGGCCCATGAGATACATGTGATTATGCTGAGCAGTACAGCTGGGACAGAAATGTACCTGAATGACCAAGATTAACTCTACAAGGTGAGACATCCTTTACTTCACATGCGAAAAATCGCATGCCATTACAACGCGGTCGTTACAACGAACGTGTTGTTAGATCGTATACGATTACATCGGAAGTCGTTATCACGACTTTGCAATCCAACACCTTACCTGCTGTCGCATAAACTGGAGTAGAAATAGTAAATCATACTATTCCTAAGTCCAGCACACCCCCTACAGCAAGTCATGGTAACTACTTGCGATGTAATCATATGCGATGTAACAACGCAGTCATAGTAACAACCACCTTGTAATAGCATGCGATGTATTGCACGCGTGATAACAACATATATTCTTCTACAAGGCATCCACATTAGTGTAACCCGCCGCCAAGATGTATGGCATTGGCATCACACACCTGTGTGCTCCACTTGCAACATACAACATACTACACATATATATTTGAGGCACTCTGAGTACAGATCATGCATTGATCACTACGCTGACACATGTCAGCCAATTGCATTACTCCAGAATGACCTCTACATGCACCTAATGTTGTAGATTGTGCAGATCACATGAGCATGGGACTCCAGTCACTATCCTGGACATAAGTGACACACATGTCACAGATGGAAAGGGGCACAGCAGGGAATTTACTAGTCATGGTGCATATGCATCTCTTGAGACAGATCTGTGTGTTTTGATGATTTAAGAACTGTTATAGGGGCAGCAGGGTGCGAGACTGCAACATGCATGTTGAACATAGGTGTGTGACATGGCACATACTCACTCCCTCTCCTTGCTACTGTCTGACCTTCAACTGCCCATCCCTGTCAGGGAAGACCACCACCAAAATCTGGAGCATGTGGGGGGTCAGGGTCTGGCATGGAGGTGACAGGTTCAGTTTAACACCAGCAATCCTCTGAGTCCACCCATGGAGGTCCTGCCACCTCTTCTGGCAGTGGCGGATACGTCGGTTGGTGATCCCCACTGAGTGAACTTTACGGGTGATGGTCTGCCACATCTTGGCCCGCTTATGGTAGTCGACCTGTGAGGATGACATGGTGACAGTCCCTTGAGTCACATGCTACATGTTTCCGGCACACACAATATAACACATTGTTCAGTATAAGGTTGCAAACAATGTCTAAGGGGTGAACATGTGGCATTATGAGCAGTTGTCCTGTGTATAATGATCCCTCCATCACATGTGAACAGTGATGAGAAGTCAACACCACCAAGTAAACACACTTCTACAGCAGTGTACCTGGCCAGAAAACAATTCTACACACAGCATAACTTACAGGACCTCTGTCTGCATGCTCCCACTGAGATTCTCAAGGCTAGCAGTGCACATTTTTGCACATGTACAATGAAAAGGCAGTGGAATTATCACTCACATGCTCCGGATTGCCGTATATTTGGCTGTACAGTGGGAGGAGGCTGTCCAGCAGGTCCTGGTTTTCTTCTTCAGGAAAGGCTGGGACCCTGTCCACTGTATGTGCCGTGGTAGGTCCCAGAGTATGGGGAGACAGCAGCAGAGAGATAGGGAGATGCAGGGGATGTGGAGGTAGTGCAGGCAAGTGAGGTCTGTAGGGAAATGAGAGACTTTTATCTGTACAAGAGAGGCGCTCTCTTTTCCATGCAGACAAAGTGATAGGTCCGACTTGTTCGCATTATCTGAATCTGTCCAATCAATAACATTGCTAGCATCCGACACACCTACCGCGACGTTCAAAATACCCGAATCTTACCACTATTGACTTAGATACATTGATGATGTAAGGTTACCGAATCGTCTTGCACGTGAATCAGACACGAAACGAAACGTGCGTCTGTTACAATGACGATCAACAGCCAATAGGTGCGACAGACTCGGTTTGGATGCGGTTACCGCATCCTTTGAATATTCAGCCGTGTCGTTCACCATGATGAAAAACAGAAAATGTGTGTGATGGATTCGGTTCAGATGCTGCTACCGAGTCCTTCCACTAACCAGTCGTCAGGGCACACACAAGTACAAATAATGATGTTCTTGTGCATTACATGTGTGGAGGCAGTGTTTTCATGATATGTAGTACATTTTAACTGATATCTCACACTCCAATGATGAGCTGACCTTGAGGGGCACACAACACACAGTTTGAGAGTCTCATTACAACATTGAGAGTACACGTGTCAGATTACCCTCCTAGGCTTGGTCCCAGTCCCAGGAGATAATATGTGAAAACATGTTTTGTGTACACATATTCACTGATTTTGTGGACTGTGTGACCCACTGTGCATTGGGATAAGTTTCTGACTGGGACTCTGCTGGGTCTGAGTCATGTTCACTGCAGTAAATTTTGTATTTTTGTACCAAGACATTTTGCTGCCACATCAGCTTGTGTGTGCTATGTGAGTTGCTGTTGTGTGTTTGTGTCCCAGGCTTTCCTGGATGATTGCAAATGTAATCACACCCCTACATTGGAGATGTTCAGTGTATGTGATTGTATGTGTTCGTCAGCATGACATCATGACAGTGTCCAACCTGTGACAGTGGTGTGCAGGTTTCTCTTGGTGACCCACTGTATGTATGACGCCTGCCATATGTGGCATTACATAATCCTATTGTGTGTACCTTTCAACCATGTGATGGCTGTCACAAAACCATTTCTTGTATAATGTGTTTGGCATGTTGTTGAGTATGTGATGGTTGCTCACATGTATGGTGACAGACACTATTGGCTATTTACAGTACAGAACTCACACTGCAGTGTAACCATAGTTTGTTGACATGTACGTAAAGGGAACTAAGGCTGCACGTTTTATCTAGGCTCAACAATTATCCTATCAATGATCATTTACAATGTTCTGGGACTTCTTTTTGTCCAGATATCATGGTATGTGTGTTGTGGTGCATGTATCTTTGTATGTTGTAAACTGACATCAACTGTGTTTACACTCTACACACCCTCCAGTCTACAGGCCATTCCCCGACCTCCAGACTATGGAAGAACGGGATTCCTTCCATAGATACCAGTTTAGCAAGCAAATTATTATTAAGCTGGCTGACCAGTTGGCAACGCATTTGCAGCCTGGATGCCCATATCCCACTGCGCTGACACCCACGGTGAAGGTGATGGCTGCACTACATTTCTTTTCCATAGGTTCATTTCAGTATACTCTGGCAACATCAGGTGGCATGTCACAGACCATGATCAGCCATGTGCTTCGTGATGTTTTGGAGGCATTGATACATTTTCTGGACCACTACATAAAGTTCCAAACACCTAACTAGTTGCCAGATATCAAGGGGGAGTTTTATGCAATTGATGGGACACATGTAGCTTTGATCCCCCAACAAGCCAATAGAGCAGACCGATAGGAATCGGAAACACCTCAACTCAATCAATGCCCTGGCGGTATGTCTGGCTGACATGGTGATCTCCCATGTGTGTGCACGTTTCCCTGGATGAGCACATGATGCGTACATCATGAGGAGTAGTGCCATCCCCCAGTTGATGTCTCAGCTGCAACCTGAGCGTGCCTGTCTTGTTGGGAGGTTATGTTGTATGTTTATGTTGTGTGTGGTTTGTATGTCACATTGTGCTCTGTTTTCATACAACTGGAGTATTTTCTGTGTTCAATGTAGGAGACTCTGGATACCCCAAAATGCCTTGGTTGCTGACACCACTCCGTAATCCTGTCACCCCAGCTGAGATTCGTCACAATGAGGCACATGGGAGGACCAGGAGAATGACTGAGTGTACATTTGGGCTACTGAAAACAAGGTTCCGGTGCCTGGATCGGACAGGCGGTGTGCTACAATGTGGCCCCCTGAAGGTGTGCTGGATTATCACTGCAGCATGCATGCTCCACCACCTTGCAATCTGTAATGAAATACCACTGATACTGGATGACAGAGACCAGCAGCCACCAGCAAAGGAGGAACCAGACGTGGGACATGATGCCAGTGATGACGCGGATGATGAGGGAGATTTGCGACAACAACTTATCAGTAACTTCTTCACATAAATGTGAGTATTGATTGAGAGGAGTCAGCCCATAAATGTTTGTATGTATGTTGCTGTTGTCCTATGTGTATGTATGTTGCTGAATGTTTGTTTTTCTTCAATGGTTTTGGACAGAATTGCCTAATCCAACATTGCACATGACAATGCCAATGCTACAATCAGTAACATCTTGTGTGCACACTGACATTGGCATGCTTTAGCTGAGACAGTTTGCAACATCAACCTAAATCTTTCCTGAGTTCCTGACTCAATTATGTTTTTCTCCTTCTCAAGATCATTCACCATGAGTTGTGACCACACCAGAGCCATGATCCTGCGTCATACTCCAACATTGAACAGCGGTGGACATCTGTGGCCCACGACACCTTTTGATGGTCATTTGTTTAGACTTGTGAGACTTTTGTGACTGTGTGATGTAATTGCAGTTTGTGTCACAGTGCAAGGTTATATCATTTCGGTGTGCATTGTCTGTTTGCAGACATCCACAGGTTATCCTGATACAAAACATGCTGCATGGAGATACATTTTGGGTACAATGAATGGTTTAGGTCTTGCAGATTGGGACGTGGGCTGACAGTACACTACGATGGCATCATAATCATGTAAAATGGGTTGTCTAATAACCTGGTTGTGTCTGTCTCTCATGATGTGACTGGTTAAATCTAATGCCAAGCATGTGGTTGACATAACTGGATTGATTCCTTGTCCAATTTTGTGGACACCTTCACCTTTGATCTTCAGTGCGTCATTTCAATGTGCACATTTGTGTTCCAAATTTATGACATGAGCAAGTTTTTGTTATAAAGTGATTTATTTTAGTGCTTGGTTGTTTGATGACAAATGAGTTGATGGGGGAGTAATCAAACAAAACAGGACAGCAAGATGCAGAAAGGAGTTGGTAGTCTTTGTAGATGATGTTGTCAGAAGTAAATCCACAGTTATTTGAGTCCAAAGTCCAACTAAGACCCTCCATCCAATGTGGGAGAGTTCAGTGAGAGGCACACAATGGAGGGTATCAGGAGCAGGTTTTCACTTTCGGGGTGGGATGTGTAGCCATCAGTCTCTCATGTTATCTTCTTCAGCGGATGACCGTTTTTTTCTTTTTCTCGGGAGACCCTTCGGTGCAGGCAGTATTGGCGGTGCAGGGGGCGCTCTGTCAGCATCCACATCACTCCCTGTGGCAGGTTCAGATGTTGATACACCTGATGCTGTGGGCAAACAGGGATGTGTGGACATGTAGGTGGCAATCTGGCAGAAGCAGGTGAGAATGTCCCTGTGCACCGCAGTCAGGTCTTCATTTCTTGCTGGGTATTCCGCCACTCTAGCATAATGGGCTGCCTGCTGCTCTTGCATGGTCCTGAGGATCCCAACTACCTGGCCAAAATCCCCTGTGCAACCCTCATAGGCATTGAGGATTCAGGATAGGTGTGGTTCATCTGCAGTATCAGCACCAGCTGCATATTGGCACATGTCCCCATGGTCCCTCCCACCACCCCTACCCACCCAAGCAGGACCAGTTTGTGCTAGCACAGTCACCACAGAGCCTCCTTTGTTGTTGACAGTGCTGGTGTTGTCCGCCAACTCCATAGTACCCTGTGTTGCTGTACTTTCAGTGTTGGCCTGAACTGTTGTGTCCATGAGGGTAGTGGTCAGCTGTGTGTTGTCTGCTGAGGCTGGAGGGTCGCAGAGGATGCCAGTGTGACTGCTGTTGGTGCCTTGTCAGAGCCACACCTGATGGGCCAGGTAGTTTATCGTCATCCGAAGAATGTTGAGAGACCTCAGGGTTGACCAGAGCCTGGAACTAGCTGTCCAGTGTTGTTGCGGAGGTGTTCCCAGCTTGCCCTGTGGGTACCTGAATGACACAATGATTGTTGTGACTGTCCACAGCCCTCATATCATTACCATGACATTGTCTACTGAAGCTAAGAGTGACTTGATGGCCAGAGTTTGTCCTCTCCCGGCAAGGTAGAGGAGTGCTGTCAATAATGGTACATTTCCATTCAGTCTTAGGGACAGCATAGTCCCAGGTGTGCAGTTTGGACTGTGTGTGAGGAATGTGTGTGGGACAGGGCATTATGGGAGTTGAAGTCAGTGCAAATACTCCTCCTCCCACCCAGACCAAATAGGCTACCATGAACCATGCTTCCCTGACAGTGAGTACAACTTTACATTTGAGATGTCTGACAGTGGTGGCTGGTGTTTGTTTTGACCACAACTCCCATCAGGGCCTTGTGCTCCCCACACCAGACCCCAGTGTCAGCCATCTTGACAGTACTTTTACACTCACTATGAAGGTAAGCTTGGTTCCTGGTGGGCTTGTTGGTCTGGGTGTGAGGAGGAGTATTTGCACTGACTTCACCTTCCATCATGCCCTGTCCTCCACACACCTTCCCACCCAGCCCAAACAGCACACCTGTGACTATGCTGTCCCTGTTTGGGAGTGGAAATGTACTGTCAAGATGGCTGACACTGGGGCCTGCAGTTTGATTTGCACACAGCTCCCATCAGGGCTTGGTGCTCACCACACCAGTCCCCAGTGTCAGCTAACTTGCGGGTACTTTTCCACTCACTGTGAGGAAAGCATACTTCCAGGTGGGCTTGTTGGGCTCTATGGGAGGAGTATTGTTATCCGTGACTACAACTCCCATGAGGCCTGTGCCCACACCCACCTTTCCAGCCATCCCAACCTTCCTTCCTGTGACTCAACTTCCCTGTGAGTGAGTGAGTGAGTGAGTGAGTGAAACTGTGCTGACAAGATGTGCTGACAAGATGGTGACTGTTTTGTGAAGCACAAAGCCTTTGCTGTGAGTTTTTGGGAAGTTGGTACATGTTATGCAATAGTTAAATTTACTTTGACACTGCAGGTATTTTGTTTGCCAAACTGGCATATACATCACCTGCTCATTTGCTCCATATTGTTATGGCTTTGCTAGCATTGATTTGTATCACTCTATCCTTGACAGTGATGTGTGTGGATGTGTAATTGATAACATTAGTGGACAGTTGAATAGGTACTCACCAGGCTCTGGTGCTCCTGGTATTCCATAGACACCCTCTGGTGGAAGGATGGCACGCACCTTCTCCTCCCAGGTAGTGAAGTGCACGGGTGGTGCAGTAGGAGCACCGCCAGTCCGCTGACTTAATGTATGTTCTCTTGCGATGAGCTTCTTGACCCACCTTAGCACATCATAGTACCTGCTCCTGATATCGTCCATTGTGCGCAGGCAAGGTTCTTGAGCGTTCACCTTGTCAACTATCCTCTCCCACATCCTATTTCTCAGGGACAGGGGGGCCTGTTGGACTTGGTTCCCAAATAACTCTGGCTCAACTCTGAAAATTTCATCTACAAGTCATTCTAACTCCTTATCTGTGAAATGTGCCTGCTTTGAGGGCATGGTGAGGGTGATGATGGAGGTGAGGCTGAGGTTTAGTGTGAATAAGTAAAAGAGTGTGTGTTTGAGAGTGTACTTTGGCAAATATAAAAATGTGTGCAAGTTGTGTGGTGGGTGAAGTGTGAGTGTATGAGGCATAAAACAGTGAATCTGTGCCTATGTCTGTGTCTTCTCAGCAATTCAGTTGTTGCAAAGAATCATGGTCATCTGTTTTGCCCTTTATATAGGTAGATTGGTGGGTGTGGCTAATGATGTTTGATTTTTTTTTTTTGGTGTGGCCAATGCTTGTTTCATAATATTTAACATTCCCCAGTTGCATTTTCTGTCACAAACTGACATGTTTCAAAGACCGGGTCGAACACATCATCATCTGTTTGCATGTTGAACTGTGGCTGATTCATGCCTGCAATGCTATGTTCAGCGTTCTTAAACAAATCAGTTGCATTCTCTGTCACAAGCCGACAGTTTCAAAGACAGCGTTGTATGCATCGTCATCTGTTTGCGTGTTGAACTGTGTCTGATTCATGCCCGCAATGCTATGTTCAGCATTCTCAAATAAGTCAGTTGCATTTTCTGTTACAAGCCGACACGTTTCAAAGAGCGTGTCATACGCAGCATCATCTGTTCGTGGGTTGAACCGTGTCTGATTCATGCCTGCAACGCTGTTTCAGCACTCCCATATGATTCGGTCGGGATCAGGCTTGTTTCCGGACGACTTGGTCGGACGATTCAGACTCCGAGCGTGTTGGTTGGAGTTTGCACCCATTGCATCTTACTCGGTTGACTCGTTTGGATAGCATTCCAGGACAGAGTTGATGGGAATGCTTTTCAAAAGAGATCCGAATCAGGCCCTAAGTAGGGAAATGGGACAGTAGTTTTGGGGGTTGGATGGGTCTTTCCCTTATTTAGGGATAACTATTATAGTTGCCTCAGCGGGGGTTCCCCTGATGATGCCTGGCGAGTAGAAATATTGGAAATGAGCTCTTCTAGGGTGTGATTAGGGATGCTCCCCAAGTTTTTTAGAAGGAGCCTGGAAATCTGTCTGGGCCCGGTGCCTTCTTAGCTTTCAATTTTTAATTGCAGATGAAATTTCATCAAGAGAGATAGGATTTTCTAATTAGAGTTTGATTGTCTCATCTGTCTTGATGTTGATCTTGTTACGGTATTCTAGGCAGTTTTATTTGTGAGTATTATTGCTTTTTGACTGAAGGGTACAATAGAATTTTTCGAAGGTGGAAAGAATGCCTTTCTAATTCGTGGAGGGAATTTCGCATTTATTAGTGATGGAGGTAATTCTGATTTTCTGGTAATTCTGAATTAGATAAGAGGCAAGTACTCTACCTGCTTTGTTACGTCAGCAGACTTTGATGCCTTTATATCTTTGAACTAGTAGGTAGACTTTGTTACTTAGTATCTTATTTTATTTGTATTTTAATTTGGTAAGTGGATTAGCTTTGTCATATCTCTGGATTGCAAGAGGTCTTCTTCTATCGTTTTTATTTGGTTTTCTAGTTGGTTGAGGGCCCTATTGTCTTGTTTATTTTTCCTTGCCGTTAGCTTAATCATCTGTCCCTGGATGGTACATTATAGAGCATCCCACACAATTTGGGGGTTCGGGCCTGAGGACCTGTTGAATTATAACATAACATGTATATTTGTTTCAAAATGTTTTTATTGAAATTTTTCTTAGAGAGAGCATCAAAAAGCATTACATTAGCAACAATTCTCAATATAATCATCCGCCCTGGTGAACAGATCGTTTGTAAAAACTATAATTTACCCTCGAGTCCACGCGGATGAGCAATGAAATACACAACACAGTTTCAACAGGATATGTTGCATATTCCGAAATATAGGCTGAAAGTCTACAACCCTGTCTATAGAGTAACATGGAAAGGAGACTTAGTTAACCCTAAGAAAAAAGGAAAAGAAAAGAGAAAAATCAAGAGCCGACGATGTCATGGTGCAAAAAAAAAGAAAGGCAAAGGTAGGTGGGCACTGAATGTGGTGCTTCGGGGTCTTCACTCAAGTGAACAAAGCAGTAAAGCCACCTCTCTTCTGCATTGGGTAGTTAGATAAGAAATAAATGGAGGGCCCTAAGCCTCAGGTTACAAGCCGTCAAAGGGATCCCCTCTGAAAGGTAGCTGACTAACACTGACCAAATGTATTCAAAACCTTTCCTGGTGTTCTCTACAATATCAGTCAGACACTCTATATCCAGAGCCTGCCACAGTCTTGTGTGCCACTGGGTCAGGGAAGGTGCCTCTTGCTTCTTCCAGGCCGCAGTTACCGCCATGTTAGCGGCCCCCAGGCAGAGCCACAAGACATATTTGTCACTCTGTGTCTGTCGTTTCAGGAGTGGATCCTGAATCACCAACAAAACTTGTTCCATAGAATGGGAATTCGGGTAACCTAGAATTAATTTTATGTGGGATAGTATCTCCTTCCAGAAAGGTTTGATGACAGGGCAGTCCCACCAGATGTGTCGGAAGTCGCCTAGGAGCCCGCATCCCCTCCATCCCCTATCTGAAGATCCCGGGAAAATCGTGTGTAGTTTCTGGGGGTTCAAGTACCAATCGTACACAATTTTATAGTGTTCCTCTCGGAGATACATAGAACGATTACATTTCACTATATCTCTGCTTAAGTGCTCCCATTCCTTGTCTTCTAATGGAGCTTCCCGTAGATCATGCCAAAAGCGTTTGTAGCACGGTGTAACCTTGGGCCTCAAGGCTTGAATGAGAGCATATAGAAAGGAGATACTTCCCTTGGTAGAGGTCCCTGACTGAGCGAACCGTTCTAGGGGAAGCAGATCCCTGGTAGCGGCCTGCCGTATTAGAGGCTGCTGCACCCAGTGTTTCAATTGCAAGTAGTGGTATTCTTCGTTCCTAGTTAATGTGAATTGTGTTTTGCAATCCCGGAAGGAGTGGAGTTTCCCCCCTTCAAACAAGTGTGAGATCATGAGGCATCCCCCCTCCCGCCAAGCCTCAAAGGGCCCTTCCTTGGAGGCAGCGGGAAACGCAGCGTTAAAGTGTATAGGTGTGTGGGGGGAGAGAAAAGTCGTGAGCTGTAATCTGGAGGTGGGTGTGGTGGAGGTAGGGGTGCTAATATAGGCATTGGGTGGTCTATCCCATTTCGGTTTCCAGAGGAGGTCCCAAATTGTGCACCCCGTTATCTGTCGATCCATGTGGAGCCAGTGTTTTTCTGAGACCCTCAATGACCACTCCGTGATCACTCGTAGCTGCATTGCCCTATAGTAAGTTTGTAGGTCCGGTAATGCTAGGCCCCCCTCCTTGCGTGGTCTAATGAGGAGTTTATATGGAAGCCTTGCTCTCTTTCCCTGCCATATGAATTTGGTTAACATGATTCGCAGTTCCCTAAAAAGCCCACTCTCCACTGGAATGGGAAGCCCTTGGAAAAGATAAAGTAAGTGGGGAAGGACATTCATCTTAACCGCATTAATCCTGCCAGGCCAAGTGATATAAGGCGCACTCCACTTGCCCAAGTCACTCTTTAGTTAACGCAAAAGAGGGGGGAAGTTTGACTGATATAAGTCCCGCACCCGTGGGGTAAGCTTAACTCCCAAGTAGGTGATTTCTTTGGAGGAGCACCAAAAGGGCAAAATACCCTCAATCCTTTGCCATTCATCTCTGGGTATTGTCAGGTTCATCAAAAATGACTTTGTCAGATTCACCTTGAAACCTGCCACCTCTTCAAATGTCTTCAGCTCCTCCTGAATTGCCGGAAGGGAAGCCTTGGGTTCCGTCACTGGAAGGAACAAGTCATCGGCAAACGACGAAATCTTATGCTCATCCGTGCCGAAGCGCATACCCTTGATCTCTGCGTTATTCCTGATTTTGTGTGCAAAAGGTTCAATGCTGAAGGCAAAGAGGAGGGGGGACAGGGGACAACCTTGTTGCGTCCCACGGGTCAGTAGAAAAGGTGAGGAAGCCACTCCATTGACCAGGACCTTAGAGCTAGGAGAATGATAGTTAGCGCAAATCATTCCAATGAAGGTGTTGTTGAAGCCAAATCGTTTAAGCACTCTAAATAGGAAGGACCATTCCACACGATCGAAGTCTTTCTCCGCATCGAGCGAGAGAAGCGCTGTAGGAATATTCTTCTTGCGAGCTTTTTCAATGATGTGGATGATACTCCTCAAGTTGTCGTGTGTTTGTCTTCCCTTGATGAACACCGACTGGTCAGGATCTATGAGGGCTGGTAATACGGTTTCGAGACGTCTCGCCAAAAGTTTTGAGTAAAGTTTTGCGTCAAGATTCAGCAGGGCGATTGGGCGATAAGAGGAGCACAGGGCTGGGTCCTTGCCCGGTTTGGGAAGTACCGCCTCTATTGCCTCTCCCATCGAAGGAGTCACCTTCTGCAAGGAGGCTATGGAGTTAAATAATGTAGTCAAGAAGGGGACAAGCTCCTGCGCAAAGGTGCGATAGAAGTGGACTGAGAATCCGTCTGGACCGGGGGATTTCTGGAGTTTTAGAGAATCTATCGCTTTTTGCACTTCTTCGGATGCAATGGTTCACGTCAATTCCTCGTTGGTAAGCTCTCCTACCTGAGGGAGGTCTAGTGAGGCCAAGTAGCCCGAGGGGTCATTCATCTCCTATAAAAGTCCTCAAAAGCTTTAACTTTACCCTCTTCCGATCTGTGGGTAGTACCTTTGGCATCTACTATGTGCTTTATATATTCTCGCTCCTGTTTGGCCCGTAACTGTCGAGACAATAGGGTACCCACCTTATTCCCACTCTCATAGCCCTTGGAGCGTAATCGTAAGATAGAATTTTTGGCCCTATTTGTATAGATGGCCTGTAATTTTCCTTTTAGGGCTGTAACCTTCCCAAGGGTCAGAGCGGAGGGCTGGGCCTGTGTGTCTGTTCCGCAGATTTAAGGTCACTTTCCAGCAGAAGACGTTCCGCACATTGCTGGGAACGTAGCGTTGTGGCCATCTTGATGCACCTGCCCCGAACCACTGCCTTGAGAGCGTCCCAAGTGGTGGAGTGAGAGGTGTTCTCCGGGTCGTTCAGCTCGAGATACCCTTTAATAGTCTGTCCGTCTCTAAGGAGTCTGTCCCTGCATAAAAAGTTGGGAAAGAACCAGCGAGCATGCTTAGGGCGTGGGTTTGGCCAAGTAACCGTCAGCTCCAAGGGGGCATGATCCGATAGACAGATGGTATGAAACTGTGTTTGCAGGACTGATGGTAACAAGGATTGGTTCAGGAAAATGTAATCTATACGTGTTAAATGGTAGCGGCAGTCGTAGTCGATAACCTTTCAAGTATTGCCCGGCGGTAATCGCCTCTTATACCATTCGATGCTAAACCATTAAAGAGGCAGGCGCCGGAGACTGGAAGGCAGGAAACAAAGTTTTATTCCGTCGGAGTGGAACACATCAGATCAGACAGCGAAGTATCGTCACGAGGTGCTCTAACTGCATCTCTGAGGCCTGGCCTCTTATACACAGGTTTATGACTTTATTGCAGGTTTATCATACATGGCACATTCTTGAGATTGTCTTGATACATGAAAGAACATCCTCGGAATCCCCACTTCGAGCTCGTTCCCACACATATCTACAGTGGAAGTCCCCACCCCACCCACAGTAGGAGATGGCTATCACACAGCTGGACATTCCGCCAATTCCCGGGGGTGTGTGCGACCGGTCGGGTCTCAGGGGGTGGGGGGCCTTGATCTACTGTAATCCCTTTGATGTGGGGTGTTTCCCTTACAGTAGGGGCAATAAACTGCATCCGCAGGGCTAGGTGATGGCCTGGGATCGGTTCGGACAATGGGGCGCAGAGGAAGGGGGTTATCAAAGAGATGCATGACCATGTATGGGATGTCGGTCAGGCGTGGGATGTGGTTCCATGGCAGGGTCGCGCAGAAGGAGAGGGTTTATGGCCCGTGTATGAGAGAGCGGGGGTGGCCGGCGCGCGGGGGGGATGCTTGCAGCGCCAGGGGGACGCGCTGGCGATCGGCAATGAGCAGAGAGAGAGAGACCAGGGTGCCTAAAATGGTTTCCGTGCGCTTTCCTGTGTGTCGCGCTGGGGAGAGGCAAGATGGCGCAGATAATGTTCAGTTGTAAACTAAATTTCCACAGTCCTCCCTTTTAACATATCTCGCCAGCTTGCCTGGCCGACATTCACCTTCGTTAACCCTTTAGCTATAATACCGTAAATGTTTTTCATGCATTCCTTAAAAGTACAGAGTCTTTAGGACAGGCAGGAGCAATCTGACACAATTGTACATAGTTACATGTAGTTGATAAAATAGGCGAGGAGGTAGTGCATTCAAAATTACATCAGCTGCGCCGCATGTCAGACCCAGGGATAGGAGGAGGGGAGCTTGTTTGAGCACAAACATGATACCGTAAAGCAAAAATGTTTCTGGCAAAACAAGGGATATTTCGTACATTACTTAAGGCCCAGACTTCGTGTGGATCAAAAATAGTCAGCATAGTCATGTGCACGGCTGGTGTTATACAAATGTCATTATACAAAGTTAGAGTTTCTTAACTTATCAGTGTACAGTTGGAAGTGACTGATGCAATATCATGAAAACTCGATTCTAAGATAGTCAATATAAAAAGGTGGTTGGGAGAGGAATTCAACTTAACATGAGTTACAGTCATGGAAGGGAGTTCTTCTTTCCAGTGTCCTATTATAATGAGCCATCACTGGTAAGCTCTTATTGTTCTTCTTCTTTTGTTGGCACTGTTGAGCACCGGCGGTGGAGCTAAGGTCCAGCTCAAATCCAAGTTTTCACGTAGCAGGGTGTGACCATTCGTTGTTCTCCGATCACAGTCCTGTTCCCTAACACATTTTATCATAGGTACTTTGAGACGGGGTACCCGCTTTTTGTTCTTCTGTAGTTAAGTCAAATTCAAAATCCATATAAAAGAGAGAGAGAGAGAAGGGGTGTGGCATGCTTTGGGATGCCGAGGGAAGAGGGGGTGGAGTGGGATCAGATCAAAAAGCGGACCAAGGAGAGCAGAATCTTTCAGCACTGGGCCCATCAATCGGGCCCGACGGGTTGGGACTTCAGGCACGCTGGTCAGCGAGCAGGGGTCCTCGAGATAGCCCTTTGTTCTATCGCTTATCATCCTGATAATGGTGCCTCGTCTCACGCCCTTTTTGCTTCGTTGCTTCCCCCTTGGTCGTTGCCATAGATGTTTCATGGTCCGCAGCCAGGCTGTGCGTCACGTCCGACCCCTCTCTTCCGATGGCCGCAGGTTATCTTTGAATGAGTACAAGAAACAAAATCTTAGAGAGTTGGCAGGGAAGACATTTACACACTTCATCCTCTCTCCCAACCACCGAGTAGTTAGGGAAATGCTTTTGTCGGTCGCTGCATGATTGATGTCTATTAACTCTTATGTCGGTGTGTGTTACTAATCTATTAATCATTGCTGTGGTGCAGGTTTCTGTGGGTGTTCCTGTTCATCGTCTGGCCTGCTAGGTGTCGATTCCTGTGCCCTATAATCGTTGCAGGAAGCCTGACATCTGTCGCCTTTCTGGTTTATCAAAAATTCGAACCGGCTTCTCCGGTAGAGACTCGTTCATCTTAACACAAGTTCTGTTAATACACATTTTCCTCTGAGGACTGCTAAGTTTATGAAAAAAAAAAAGTGCGAGGTGCTACTGTCATGGGTTCACAGGTATCTATTTCGGGGAGGGACATAAGCTAAACATTTTTCTTGCTGGAGACAATAGGTAACCCTCATCAGCTTAGGCGATGTACCTTTAGAAAATAAAGTCATCAGCTGTTTTGTTCGGAATACTCTGGGACGGCTAGTACAGAGCTGGGGTGATTCTGGGAGGACGGGGTGCTTGGACATTCTAGTTCGGAACATTTGGGCGGGGGCAGTTCTGGGCGGTGGAGATGGTGTTGTTAAAGCTCTAAAAATGAAAACCACTGACATATAGTCCCCGTGATGAGGGCTAAATTGGGAGACATCAGTCGTCTTACCTGTCCTTTCTTTCTCAGCCAATTAAGTTCAACATTTGCAGAAAGGAGAGGTAGTAACGTGGTAAAGTACGGTCGTTTTTGTTTCTGTCAATTTGTTCGAACACCGCCGCGTTTGAGGCCAATTATACACATACTGAGGAGGTATGTGTCGTTAATTTATTCAAAAAGAAAGAGGGCAAGAAAGCCTTCAGCGAGGGAGGGAGAGAGAGTAACAGAGAGAGAGAGA
The DNA here is from genome assembly GCF_964204655.1 of Triturus cristatus. Taxonomy (NCBI): domain Eukaryota; kingdom Metazoa; phylum Chordata; class Amphibia; order Caudata; family Salamandridae; genus Triturus; species Triturus cristatus. Next base: position 1,302,315,352 of record NC_140591.1, on the reverse strand, counting down.
GAGAGAGAGAGAGAGAGAGAGAGAGAGAGAGAGAGAGCGAGAGAGCGAGAGAGAGAGAGAGAGAGAGAGTGAGTGAGAGAGAGAGAGAGAGAGAGAGACGTGCGCATCAAGTAGGCTATTTGGCATACGTACGACACAAAACGAAAGAGAGAGACATGTGTACGATAATAGGCTACTTGGTGTACACACAACATGGAGTAGCATGGGTCAGTTCTATGTAAGAAAACACAAGCGGGGGAAAGACATAAATTCGGTGATCACGCACACACAAATACCGGATAGGGCGTGACAGTATATGCATCAAGCGCAGAAACTTAAGACGGAGACACAGGGCTACGTTGAGTATGGGGACCTCTCCTTTCCTGTCCTCTTTCCTATGCATGCTGCGTATTTTCAGTATTTTTGTAGTTTATCTTGGGGGGGGGGTGTCGGACCTTTTACTCCCCTCCCTTTGATCGATGGACGAGCACTTCAATCATACGATGACGCTCTCTTCAAGCGACCCAAGCATGAAATGCATACACATTCATGCCGCATAATCGTAGCACACACACACAATCATACCATTCAGTTTTTCATGTTCCCAATGGTGGTCTGCACTTTGCACATTATCCCACAACGTTTGTCTATGTTTTTCCCTATATTGAACATGGTGCGGTCCATGTCCACTCCATTCTTCAGTTGGAACTTCGTCGTGACCTATAGAGAGGGAAAAGAGGGGAGGGGATGTGCATTATTCAAAGTACATTAGCGCGCGTAGACACGAAAAAGTTCTACTTACCACGTACCAGGCTAGCCACAGGAGTGGGTAATACCACAGACCTATTATTCTTTTCTTCCGAAACAAAGATGCTCTATTTCATTCATCTCCTAAATTCGGGTTCCCTGGTCGTACATGTATTTCTCAATCGGTCGTATATTATGGTGCAAGATACCATACCTTGCATTCGGCATATACCTTAAGCTATAGTCGATCATTTTCTGACAACTCTTGGAAAAAGACAGGTGTGACGGGTACAAATTCCGTTAATCAAAAAGATTCAGGTAAATGGGGTCTGCATTATCTGTTTTTTATTGCTTGGGAGTAACAATCATTTATTCAAAAAAAACCTTTACCAACCTAGATGATTTGTCATGACACTGATTCCGTAATTCCTTTAAGAAGCCCTTTATTTAAAACAATGTCAGTATACAAATACGGGCCTACAACCGTTCAGGCCGGCCACGGTGTGAGAGGCGTCTCGGCGCCATTTTGGGGCAAGGTCGGGTGGGTCCAGTGCACAGTCTAAGTCTTTCCACTAACTAGCTGCCGGACCAGAATCCCCTTCGGTAGTTCGAGAATTTTTCGTCAGCGTCAGCTTGCATCAGCATGGCGTCACCGCGGTCTTGTAGCGATGCCGTGGTCCGTCCTTGGGGCGGGACAGCAGGCGGGTTCTTCCGCCGCCGCCCTGAATCAGTCTTTCTTTTACGGCACCAAACGGAGGCAAGATGGCTGCCGCCCGGGGCAAGGACAAGTTAACGTGGAATGATCAAGAAAAATAGCGGCGATTGTCCCCACCGGAGGCCCACGGGAGTCGAATGTCAATGACTCCCGCAGAACCTGCAAAGCTGAGAGGGTGTTTTTCAAGGGGTGGGGCCCACGCCCGAGCAGACAAGCCTCCGAGTCCAGGGCCGTCTCACGGTGGCTAGGCCTGGATCCGAAGAACCGACCGCCGGAGTCTAAAGGAAGCAGCAGCAGCAGCTCTTCGTTACAGCCACCGGGGTGGGTCCCCCGATCACTCTGCTGCGGGGACCCACCTCTCGAATTAAACGCTAATGGCAATCTTAGTGGATCCGTGCCTGAGTGGCTACCCGGCAGGCAAGACTTGAATGGCTGTCCCGTTGCAGCCGGTCGGTGAGTGCAGGGGCGCCCACTCATCTGGACGGCGAGTGAAATGGCTGGGTGCAACTCAGCTGGCCGGTGAAAGAAACGGCGGGGTGCAACTCAGCTGGCCGGCGAGTAAAATGGCAGGGTGCAACTCAGCTGGCCGGCGAGTAAAATGGCAGGGTGCAACTCAGCTGGCCGGTGAAAGAAACGGCTGGGGTGCCCTCATCTGCTGGCGAGCCTCCACCTGGGGAGACGGGGGAGGCCCGTCCGCGTCGCTTCCCCCCTGCCAGGGCACCCTTCGCTGCTGGTCGAAGCAAAGAACGGGAAGACCAATACAACATGGTGGACTCCACCTTGGCGCTGCCAGGGCCTCGGCGCTGTGTGTAGCCTCCGGCCTATTCGCACAATCGTCCGCCACTGATGTCGATGGATATTTGCATGGCTTTTATAGCCCAAAGCCGACTAAAAGGACCGCCCAAAACAGGCCAATGTTGCAACTTCGAGGAAGGAGAGGCGAGGACGGTGTCACGCGGACGTAAATGCTTTGGGATGGAGGTTGCAGCAGACTGTCATGTAAATAGTTGTTTAAAACATGTTTTAACTTGTTCACCCTGTCGGAATGTTGTTATACCTATAAGTTATTAAAATGTTTTAATCATACTACTTTGTTGGAGTGTTGTACATATTTGCAATCTAGTTACTGTGTAATCGGAAAATGGCATAGTCCAATTGTGCGTGATTCTAGTCCAGTTCGGTGACGTCGATGGTGGGTATCAGCAGGCTTCCGGTTGTGTGGGATTTTTGTCGTGTTTACTGGGTGGGGTGGGTGGTAGGGCAGACATGTTTAGGCAGCGAGAGCGATGGAGCCGAGCTACCTCGTGGCCGTCTTGACCGTGAGCTTGGCTCCTTCCCCTAGTTTCATATATCCCACAAAGGGCTATTTCCTAGCGTCTTTTTAGTTTTGTAGGGTCAAAAAGGATCCCACCAGTGGCCACTGACTCTCGGGGTCCCCCTTTGTATATTTATGCCATAGCTTGCTATAAGCTACGGCGACTAGTCCATATTTAGTGAACATGTCCTTATTAGGGGTGCCTTCCAGTGGAGCCGGATGGTCCACCTCTAATAAGCGGTCCGGGCAGAACCAACTACCAATCAGTGGGGAGAAGATAGGCATGACGGGTTACAACGGGGACAAAAGTCAGCACTACCTATCTTTTCACTGCTTGCAAAGACTAGACAGAATATCTCTATTCCTCGTTATTTGTAAGCAGAGAATACCTCCAAAGAACCAATATCGAACAACTAGTGTTAGGACAATCAATCAATCAATGGGGAGATAAAGATAGGCACGACGGGTTACAATGGGGACAAAAGTCTGAGTTACCTACCCTTCACTATTTGCAAAGACTAGACAGAATATTTCTATTCTACGTTATTTGCAAACAGAGAATATCTCAAAGAGCACTATCCTTCAAAACAATCAATGTTCGGACAATCAATCAGTGGGGAGATAAAGATAGGCATGACGGGTTACAACGGGGACAAAAGTCTGCGTTACCTACCCTTCACTATCTGCAAAGGGAGAGAGAGAGAGTATTTCTACTCCTCCCCGTTTGTAGACAGCGAATATCTCAAAGAGAACAATCAATAAGCAATACTAGTATTTTTTTTTCAATCAATCAATCAATCGTTTCGCAATTTGTCGTGTTTCACGACCTTACCCGGACCGCGTGGACAGTTTCTCGTCTTCCGCCTCCAGCGCCCAATCGTCCTCTACTCTCCGTATTTGCCGCGGCACTCCTGATGGTTCCCAGTCAGGACCGTAGATCACTCGAGAGAGGTCTGCTCGGAACCAGTGAAGTTCGGATGATCGGCTGCCAGACGAGGGTCTATCGGGCAGGAGCTCTCCCGATCGTTGCAGTCGTTCACTCTGTTGTCGGGACCTCTCCCACTGGATCCACGTGTCGCTGATGGTCCCCACGTGGGCGCCAATTGTTAAATGGTAGCGGCAGTCGTAGTCGATAACCTTTCAAGTATTGCCCGGCGGTAATCGCCTCTTATACCATTCGGTGCTAAACCAATAAAGAGGCAGGCGCCGGAGACTGGAAGGCAGGAAACAAAGTTTTATTCCGTCGGAGTGGAACACATCAGATCAGACAGCGAAGTATCGTCACGAGGTGCTCTAACTGCATCTCTGAGGCCTGGCCTCTTATACACAGGTTTATGACTTTATTGCAGGTTTATCATACATGGCACATTCTTGAGATTGTCTTGATACATGAAAGAACATCCTCGGAATGCCCACTTCGAGCTCGTTCCCACACATATCTACAGTGGAAGTCCCCACCCCACCCACAGTAGGAGATGGCTATCACACAGCTGGACATTCCGCCAATTCCCGGGGGTGTGTGCGACCGGTCGGGTCTCAGGGGGTGGGGGGCCTTGATCTACTGTAATCCCTTTGATGTGGGGTGTTTCCCTTACAGTAGGGGCAATAAACTGCATCCGCAGGGCTAGGTGATGGCCTGGGATCGGTTCGGACAATGGGGCGCAGAGGAAGGGGGTTATCAAAGAGATGCATGACCATGTATGGGATGTCGGTCAGGCGTGGGATGTGGTTCCATGGTAGGGTCGCGCAGAAGGAGAGGGTTTATGGCCCGTGTATGAGAGAGCGGGGGGGATGCTTTCAGCGCCAGGGGGACGCGCTGGCGATCGGCAATGAGCAGAGAGAGAGAGAGACCAGGGTGCCTAAAATGGTTGCCGTGCGCTTTCCTGTGTGTCGCGCTGGGGAGAGGCAAGATGGCGCAGATAATGTTCAGTTGTAAACTAAATTTCCACATACGAGAGTATGTTCTATGAGAATGCGAGAAGGACGAGAAGTCCTTCATCATGGGATGGGCGTCTCTCCATACGTCCACTAATCCTAATCGCTGAAGTTGTGAGCGCAGTGCCTTGCCAAATGTCCCCCCTGGGGCTCGGTGTGAATGTGACGTGTCTCTATCTAAGTCCCAGACCAGGTTGAAGTCCCACAGGAGCACTATGTCCCCCTGAGCAAAATGTCCAAGGGTCATGAGGAAGGAGAGGATGAAGTCCTGTTGGCCTGTGTTAGGTGCATATAGTGCAGCAAATGTACAAGGGCACCCTCGCAACTCCCCCCTGACCATAATAAACCTCCCATTTTGTCCATTTTCGTATCTTGGACTTGAAATGGAAGCCCCACATGAAACATCAATGCCACCCCATTGTGTTTTGTGGAATGTGAAGACCCGTATATGTGAGGGTAAGCTTTATGCCACAATCGCTGATCCTCAGACTTTTTGAGGTGCGTTTCTTGCAGGGCCATTATTTGGATATTATGGTCAGTCATGTACTTCCAGAATCTCTGCCTCTTGTTGGGCGAATTCAGCCCCCTAGCATTCCATGAGACTATCCCAACCGCCATGGGTACGCTGCGATCATTGACCTAGAGAAAGCAATCCCCAAAGACCCAACCCACTGAAGAACCCCTTCCTCCCTCCCCACCCAAAATTAGCAACAATAAAGGCACCATGACATCGAACTAAAAATAAAAATCCCAACAAACAAGTAATAAACGTGTATAAAACATGTATCTCACGTGGCAATCAAGGTAGGCGGCGGAATGAAGTCTTACTTGATGTCAGGGCACCCCAAACGACCCCCTGTTGTGGAGGTTGCAAGTCCTCTGCTCCATCCAGTTCTCCGAAGATCCTGACCCTACCTCCTCGAGGCACCAGAGAGTAACAAATGGGAAGCGCCATCGCTTCAGCCGCAACAAGTGCCAGGGAGCTCACAGGCCTTTGCTGTTTGAAGCCTCATTCTGGAGCTTAGGTAGATTTCCTGCCCATTCTGCGCCAATGACCACCATTGCGACGATCAGGTTGGCCTTCGCTGTCATGATTTGCTGAGGTTTTGGAAATGTCCAAGTCCAACAGGGCTGCCGCTTCTGTTAGGTCCACACAGTGTTGCTGCTTATTTTGCCACGTGAAGGCTATCCCAAATGGGTATGTCCACCAGTACTTGACATTTTTTTCTCTTAGGTGTTTGGGGACTGGTCGGAACTGCTGACGACGTTGGAGAGTGGCTTGTGCTACATCTTGGTAGAGCGTACACAAGGTGTTCTGGAAGGTGAGGGAATCGGAGGTCCTAGCCTTCTGTTGGACGAGTTCCTTTTATTTTGAATGAGCAGAATTTAGCCAGGACATCACGTGGGCGCCGATTCTCCCATGGAAGACGCGGGCCAACTCTATGCACTCTTTCCAGCTGAACCTCCGAGCCGTCGCCCCCGAGGGCGGAGGAGAAGAGACCCACCATAAATGCCTCCAGATCTGGACGCTCGCAATCCTCCTCAAGGCCTCGGACTCTTATATTATCGCGTCACAAGCGATTTTCCAAATCTTCGAATTTGAGTAGAGTCTCGCTTAGTTGCTTGCGAAGGTCGGCTGTGTTGTCTTCCAGAAGTTTGATCTTTCCCGCCGCCTCTTGTTGCTGCGCTTCCAGGTCGAGCGTACGTGTGACCACGGAGTCGACATCTGCCTGGATAGAGACCAGTTTTTTGCACACCTCCGCGTGGAAGGTTTCGAAGGAGGCATCCAAATCCGCCTTGATGTCCGCCCAAAGCTCGGTGCATAGTTCTTGTTTAAAGTCACGCAGGGAGGACAGGAGATCTTCTCGGGTCAGCGCCATGGTCGCTCCCTCCTTCATCGGTCCCTTTCCAGTTGAGGTGAAGTAATTGGAAACCCTGTTGTTGAGGTTCTTCTTGGGTGGCATAGGGAGCCCTCTGCCAGGTCAGGGCGCGGTCGCCCCTCACCCCCTTGAAATCTGGTCCTTCTTGGATGTCGCTAATAAAGGGTCCCATGACCTCTCTTCCTTTGCTGGGTCTGCCTCACACTCTCATTCCGAGCACCATGGTCAACAAATTTTCAGCACCTCTCCCACAACCTCCAAGAGACAGTAGGGACGGTAAGTGACACCCATTGACACTCGCTGCCTCACTCAGTGGTAAATTTCCCCCCATGGGCGGTTGATCCTGCGTGGAGATCTCTCAAAGAAGTGTCCCAAACCTCTATGAAGGGCTCATGGTGGCCATGTTAGGGTCAGGCACCACTCCTCTCAGCAGCCGCAGCGTGAAACCAAGATTCCCCCTCTATGACCTCCTTGACATCGAGCAGATCCGTTGCCAACAGACACCTGTGGGAAGCGGGGTAGTCAAATATATCCCAGAGGGACTGCCTGGACCCCCGGGTGCCAGCAAGACTCAAGCGGTTTGCAGGAGGAGGTCTCACCGGTCGCAGTGGTTGTCAGCTTCCACTATTAGATTCTCTGTAGGGATATTCCAGATGCAGACAAGGTGGTCGATCTTAGTGGAGCCTCCTTGGTTGCTCGGTTGCATCCCGCAACTCGTGTCCACCCACCATCTTGAATCTCCTCACAGCCAGCCCGAGTAGTCCCTTCTCATGTCGCGGGCTGATTTTGGGAGCAACTGGGGATCTTTATTGCGGAGCGCAGACCCCTGTGAGCGCCCACTGCGGTGTTTCCGAACTGCCCACCGCGGGGGTCCTTCAACCCTACGCCCTCGCAGGTCGCGCTCGGGAGTCCACCATTTGCTGTGGCACCGCCGCGCCACCAGAGCCTCGCAGGACTTTTCCGAGAGTCTCACAATGCCTGGAGGAACGCGATTTAGCCTTCACCGCTCCGTACTGCTGCCGCTTTCCAAGAGTGCGGTCTGCACGGTGCTAGGATGCCTTTTCATCTTAGAAATAATAGGGCCCGGGATGGAGCCGATCGGGCTCACGTCCGATCGGCCATCTTAGTTGGCCATGCCCCCAACATGTGTATTTGTAAAGTGCAAGTTCACCCAGAAGGGATTCTTGGCACTGAATAACAGATGTTTATTGGTACCCAACTCAATAGTACTCATTTTAGTGACCTCAGAAGAATGAAATTCTGAGCAGACCTGCTGGGATTTGAACCTGTGACAATGAGCTCAAACACAGGCACTACAGGGTAGGCATTAGCCCACTAAGCTGCCAGACCCAGCTGGGCTATGCATTGCTTATATTCTTTCCTATTTCTTTTTAATGTTGGGTCTTCTGTGAGGAGGTCATTTATTCTCCATGTTTTGGAATTTTGGGGGGTGCAATGTATGCTGTTTAGTAGGGACTTGCAGGCACAACCAGAGATTTGAATCGGTGCAATGGTAGGGAATGATGTGCCTGGGATGTGTGATTCATCAACTAGAATATAGTCTATTCAAGAAAAAGAGTTGTGTGGTGGGAGAAGAAAGAATAAGCAGTCCTTGCCCGTGGAGTTGAACAGTCTCCAACAACCACATGAAAGGTCACCAACCACCGTTTTCTTCAGGAGAATAGCCTCTTTCATCGCAGCTTTCGTTTCTTATAGGAGTATTAGAACTTGCTTGAGTTAACTGGTGTAGTTGAAGGATTTTTTGGCATCTTATTGAATGATTTAATCCCTTAGCATTATTGGAGAGTACCTTTATGCTGAGCTTCAAAGTGAGGAATGGTTCATATCAGAAGTGTCCGGGGTAGGTTACCAGCATGTGTTAGGTGGTGGGGTTAGGAGGGGAGTGAGGAAGGGCGGCGGGGAGTGTGATGGGGCAGGGGTTGAGAGGGGCACGAGGGGTGAGAGCAGAGGGAGGAGGTGGTGGGTAGGGAGATGAAAGAGGATAGAATAGGATAGAGAAGGAAAGAGAGGGAGAGAAAGAAAGCATGCAGAGGGGAAAAACAGACAACATGGAATTAGCTTAGGGAGTAAGAACATAAGTCTGAGTATTGAGAGGGGGTACATAGAAAAACCAATCTGAGGATGGGTGGTGGAGGTCATGAGAGGTCTATCCTAGCACCAAGGGGCTGGGAGGCCACACCCTTAGAGTAGTTTTAAGACAAATTATAGAGGAACTTGACTGTATCCAAGTGTGGTGTGTGCATGCTAGTATTAGAGGAGGGAGGAGCCATAAGGGATTTGGTGTATCCAGAATAATAGCTTTTAAAGGATAAAGAAGGCCAAGGGGTTCAGCATAGTGAGAGTGGCAGTTTGCTCATCAAAAAGGCAACATTGGATGAACTGGGATATAAACAAGGTTAATAAGTGAGTAAACTAAGAATTATCCATGGTCTACTTAATTGTCAGTCATCGTGTAAGCTGGGAACATACACCTATTATGACCACAAAATCAATTTGCGTAAAAACCCTGTAATAAAACCGTAGTGAGGCAGATCTAAGGTTTAGGAGAATTAGAAGCCAACAGGGTGATGGTTAGTAATCTGTAGTGTTTACCTTGATGTTAGAATTTCATGCAGGGATGGAGGTGTATGTCCCATTGTGGGAGTTTGGAGTTGCAGTTAGACTAGGATAAGCGAGTGTTAGTAGCAAGAAACAACATTGTGCGACCAAGTATATTGATTTGAAGCAGATGAAGTAATAGCCTATAAGTAGACTAGACTTTCTGGAAACTCTACTAGGTAGATGATGTTGAGGAGATTTGAGAGATCAGTTTGAACAGATCACTGGTTAGTGGCTATTAGCAGAGTAGCTTGGTAACAGAACATTCCAGCGGGTCATTAGGAGCTCTTTTTCAGGTCTTGAATGTCCACAATTTAGGAGTCCAAGTCTTTGGAAATCTTCAAAGATGGAGAGTTTTCTGTTGAGAGTTGTCTTCACTCGCCCAGGGCCAATGAAGGAAAATTGTATTGATAAGACCTTAAAAGCTTAGTGCTGGAATGATTTCTTTTTCTGGCAGTGCATTTAAAATAGTCTTGGGAAATCCCAATAGAGATGCCCTGCCATTTGATCCTTTGTGTCTTCTTTATCTGTGTGAGGATAGCCCCAGTGTGCGAGTTTTGGAGGGGTCGGAAAATGAGAGCTCTTGGAGCGTCGCTGGTTTTGGGGATGTATGCAGGCACTCTGTGGGCACATGTTATTTCAAAGTCTTCGGTGAGGTTCAAACCTAGAACTTGAGGGATCCATTTTTGTATGATTGCAGCCCAGGATGGAGCATGGCTTTCTGTTCCTCCTGAGAGTCCAAAAATGCGAAGGTTGCCCCTTCTATTCCTGTCTTCCAACGCAGTAATGCTCCTCTTTGACAAGGCCAATCTCGCAATAGTGACTGTTAAAGCCTTTGTATGGTTATGCTTATGGTCTTCCAGAATGTTTATGCACTATTCCAGCACAGTGACCCTGCCACCCAGTGAAAGCATTTCTTGTTTTAGGCATGGATTCCGTGGTGGTCTTTGTAGACTATGCGAGTACATAAGGGTGTTCAGCTTCCGCATGATTGTCTAGAGCTGCGAAGTTGTTGGCTTTAGATTTGCTAGGAGAGTTTGGAATGGGGGTTCTGCTTGAACCTCTTTTGCTTCTCTAGCATTGTGTGACCTGGGATGAGCCATGTTGTAGGGGGTATGATGACCTTATGAGACGTCCTTTACAAGATGTCCTTACGAGAGTTCTCAGTAGCCACCTATGTCATCTGACCCGAGGGAATGAGGACCAATCGGATTCAGGGACCCACTTTGCCACTATTCTTGCTTCGTGACACCACTTTGTCACTTTGTCCAAATTAGTGTGTCAGGGGCCTCACTTGGACTTTACTCTTCCCTTCAGCTGAATGAGATTTCACAATGAGGCTGGTAGAGCTGTTTGACGACAGGTAAACACTGTACTAAGCAAAGAAGTTTCTAGAAGATGCATGAGGTTTCAGTAGGGGCCATCTTGGGGTCAGGCAAAGGCTGTGGATTCCCCTGTATGCTTTAGCAAGGGGCACGTATATTTGCAATGATACAAAGCAGGTACTATGCATCTGGTGCCTATCAGGTGTAGAGTGGCTATTTTTGTGATGAGTTTGGGCTGCAGTTGGCAGGGTATATGCAACCACACCAAACCAGAGTAGCAATTCATTCTTATGATGACCTGAAGTCAGTCATTTTGTAGTCAGGCAGAGTGATTTCAGCTCTGGAGCACTGCACAGAAAAAAGGTGTTTTGTCGCTTAAAGCAGCGTGATGAGTGCATCATTAGTGGCACCGCATGTTAGCAGATCCAGGAGTTGTCTTGGAAGGTCATTAGAACCCCTCTGGTGGTGGGAAGAGCCGATGCTGTCTTCATGAGTGGAGGAGCTTACACGCTAGGAGGCCATCTTCCTCGGACGGATCCTATTAACTCTCAGCAACAAGTGGCCTACTTCAAAAAGAAAAAAAGAAAAAATCAGGAAAAAAGAAAAACCGAAGAAATAAATACCAATTGCAATAAATAAGAACCTTTGAAGATAAATATACTAAACTATTCAAACAAAGAAGATGAGGATATGGGCAGGACCTCTAACTAAGAAGGAAAAGATAGAGCAAGCAAACTCACTAAAAAGCTGCAGTGTACCATGGCATGGAGTTAGTTTCAGCTATGCAGTGCAATGTTGGCAGCGATTCTGAAGCTCCCAGGGCCTGCATCCTTGGCATGTGGTGGGGACAATGCCCTAAAAATGAAGATAAGAGCTTCTAAGTAGAAACAAACACAAGACAGGAGAATGGAGAAAAACCAAGAGGAGCTGAGCAACTCCAAACTGTGAACCATTTTTGGGGAAATAACGAAAAGTTATTATAACTTAGTACTTGTATAACGCTGAGTGCCCAACTGTGCCCAGGGCCAGAACCTCTGGACCACCGACCATCTACCGCTACTCCAGCTCTGCTCTCCGAGGAAAGGACCCAGGATGCTGCTGCGGTCTCTGCAACACCCGCTCACCAAAAGACACCAAAGGAGTTTTCAACTGCCTCCACTGCTACGTCTCCTGCAACCCCATGGAACCACGGGCTCCTGTACAGGCAACCGACCACCAGTCCAATCTTCAATGCATGCTACTCAACGTCCTCTCCATGACCTACCGTGCCATCATATTCTGGGACATCATCACCACCACCAGCCCTGATGTAGTGTTCCTCACAGAGACCTGGCTCTAGGACTCTTCAGCCACTGACATAGCCACCACCACTCCATCCGACTACAAAATGACCAGCAGAGACCAGCCAGGCAGACCCAGAGGAGGATTTGCCATCCTCCACAGGACACCATCAGGCTACCACTTCCGATGAACCCCCCTCACCCGATATGGAACACCTCAACTTCCACCTCCAAGCCAATGCCAAGTCAACTGTCAAAGGTACCCTCATCTACAGACCACCAAGACCCGACCCCCTTTATGCAAAACCATTTCCAAAACCATTGCCCCCTCACCTTGAAATCCAGACATTACCCTCTTCCTCTGGACCTCAACTTCCACCTCCAAAACCCCTCAGACACCAACTCAGCCACCCTGGTTGACTCCATGGACAACCTGGGCCTCAAACAGATCGTCACCAATCCCATGCACATCACCGGACACACCCTCGACCCCACATTCACGTCCAGTGACAAGATTTGGTTGAGCCACACTGTGAAGCTTACCTGGACAGACCACAGCATCATCCATTTCACCATAGCTGTCACCTGATAGGCCACCGTCATCCCACGCCCACAACCTGGTGCAGCTGGAACACCATCACTGAATTCCAATGGACAACTTCCCTCAACACCACCACCCTCCACACATCCAACAGCGTCAATCAAGCAGCTGCGCACCTATACAAAGATTCACCCCCGAACTCAACGCAGAAAGACCCTAATGCAAACCAGTGCAGAGATGCTGATTCACCAGCGGAGACCCAGGCACCCACACAGCCTTTCAAAACGGCCTTCAAATCCTACCATCATGCCATCAGAGATGCAAAGAAAGAAACATTCACCACCCACCTCCACCGCACGAACTGCATCAAGGAACTATTCGGCATAGTCAGAGAATCTCCTCCCCAGATGCCGTCGAAAACACCATCCAGCCCTCCATGTACCTCTGCACCTCACTCGCCAGCTTCTTCCACACCAAGATTGCCAACATCTACAAAAACATCAAACCCCAAATGCCTCAGCTGGACCTCCCCGCTCCCCCCAACAACCTCCTGCCCCACTTCCTGACTGACTGGACATTTCTCTGCACTGAAACCAACACATCCATCATGTCCTCCATCCATTCTGGAGATCCCACTGACCCCTGCACCACCATGACTTTAACCTTGAACACAAAAATATTGGACCCCTACTCACCAGCATCATCAATGAGGCAATCGGCTCTGCCACCTTCCCAGAAATCTGTAAGCAAGCTGAAGTCAAACCTCTTCTGAATAAGCCCACAGCGGACCCATCCGACCTCGAAAACTACCACCCAATCTCTCTCCTCCCCTTCCCTGGCAAGGTACTGGAGAAAGCCGTCAACCACCAACTCAAAGACTACCTGGAATTCAACCACCTGCTAGACCACTCGCAATCTGGTTTCCGCCTGAACCACAGCACAGAAACCACCCTTACATTCACCGCAGATGATGTAAGAGCCATCCTTGACCGTGGCAAGTCATCCTCATCCAAAGACACCCTTAAGCTCTCTCCCCAGAAACACTCAGAGAATCCGTCTCCCGCCGTACACCTCAGACCCCAAGAGCATCATCTGCAGCATACCCCAGGGCTCTTTACTCAGCCCCAAACTGTTCAACATCTAAATGACTCAGTTGGCACCAATTACTCGCAGCCACAGTCTCAACATCATCTCCTCCACTGACAACACCCAGATCATACTCTCCCTTACCGAAGACACAGACCACACCATAGCAAACTTCAAAATGCCATGACCTACATCACTGACTGGATGAGAGCCAACTGCTTCACACTCAACACCAAAATAAACTATGTTCTCCTCTTCAGAAGGACCCCCTCACTGTGGAGTGACTCTTGATGGCCCTTAGACCAGTACCCACCCCCACCCCCACCACCCATGCACACAACCTCAAAATTATCTTTGACAGCGAACTCTTTATGAGATGTATGAACAACTTGTTTGCTACAACCTGCTTCAACACCTTCAGAATGCTCCGAAAAGTCTTCAGATAGATCCCAACCGACACCAGATGAACCGTCACTCAAACCCTCATCACCAGTCGACTTGACTACCGGAACGCCCTGTACCTGAGAACCACCTCCCTCCTCCAGAGCACCTACCAAAAATCCAAAACGCAGCAGCAAGAATCATCCTGGACATGTCCAGACAAGCCCAAATCACACCCACCTCTGTAACCTGCACTGGCTCCCCATCAAGAAGAGATGATGCCACTTCAAGCTGCTCACGCACCCCTACAATTCCCTCCACAACATGGAACCAGAATACCTGTGCAACCACCTGACCTTCCATCAGCCCATCAGACACCTGTGATCGGCTGCCCTGGCCCTAGCCATCATCCTGGCATCCAAAGTACCCGAGCCGGAGGACACACCTTCTCCCACCTCGCAGCTAAAAACTGGAACGACCTCCCCATCCACCTCTGAACATCTAACTCCCTCCCCAACTTCAGGAGTAAACTCAAGACCTGGCTGTTCGAGTAGCTCCACCTCACGCAAGCACCTGGATACCCCTCGGGGTGATTAGCACGCTCTATAAGTTCTGATTCATTGATTGATAACTTGGTAAATATAAACAAAGGAAGCAAAACTAAATAAACTAATGGCATGGTCAGGACATCCACCTTACAAGAAAAACTAAGGGTGGGTAAAACAAATAAAAGGGTACTATTTTGTTTGCTTCTCAGTCAGCTTCAGACATGGGTTGCCTTTCCCTGGCATGCAGTTGTCCTTACAACGGAGATTCCAGAAAGGTTCTTAAATCTGTACATCTGCTTCATGATCCATGTGATGTTTGATGGACGAGCAGCATCTCAGCCAATTCGATGTGATCTTAAATGCAAATATTGATTCAGGAAAACTAACATGATTCTTCCACTCACTTCAATATATATATTTTCTGTTTCAATAGTCTCAATAACTTCTGAAAGGCATACTCCAAATTATTCCTGGTAACTAAATTGGATCCCGTGCTGCCTTCTGTTCCATATTTGATGTGAAAATGACATGTGTTTTGATTTGCACTTGAAAACTCTCCAATTGGGTTTTAATTCGGTACTTAATTATTGAGGTATCTCCTTTGCCACACTGACCAATCTGCATGAAACATTCCATTACCTATTTTATGTGCATGTTCCCAGGTAGAAATATGTCAATGGTCCAAAAAGCTCTTTTCCAAACTAAAGTGGAAGCGAACCATAACTCCACAATCAGTGTTGATATGTTGTTAAGTGACTCCTGTAATTTCTGCCTGAAACGTTTAATCATTAGCAAAAGTGCGTTTTTGATGAATTATAAAGAAGCTTTCTGAAAGAAAAAATTTATACATGCAAGCGAGTTTACTCGCAGATACATTTGCACAATTGTAAATATGTAGGCTAGTTATAGGCACATGTTAAACATTCAAATTTCCATAAGAATTATTTTCTTAAGGACCTCACACAAACTGCTGGCCTCCAGTTTATTGCTTAGTCCATTCTTAGATGTTTTCAGAACTTGAAACATGAGGGACAAATAGCTTACAAATTATATGGCAGTGTAGCTTTACATTTGGCATTGTAAATGCAAATTTTGTATTCGTTTTGTCTGAGGAGCGCTGAACAGATTTGATCCAAATCACGACTCAAACTGCGGTTTGCAAGTTGAAAAATATAACTCATAAGCCATAACACTATAAAAAAAACTAGCAGTGTCACATTGAGAAAGATTGGAAATGCCAGCTCCTAAGGGTGAGCACCTATTCTTTCATATGTAGGGTGTTGTAGCATCAGCGTGGCCCAGTTTTACCTCCAACTAATGCTTTATCTATTTTTGTCTTAAGGTCTTGCTACCTTTGACACTCACTTGGTCCTGTGACGGATCTTGTTCTGTGCTGAAAGAGACTGGATATTCAGAAGATGGGCAATTATCCAATGAGGACCAGGGGTAGGATAATTCCTTTTTTCAAATGTAACTTCTTCCAGTTAGAAATACTCAAAAGTAACCATAAATAACTCAAAACCAAATGTAGGAGAGTAGGGTCTGCTATCCTATGGTCACCCCAAATTTTTGCTTTTTGCTTCACAGGTTTTTGACATATTGAGGCTGTGGGCCTGCTAATCAGACCCCCAGCCTGCTGTTCTCTCTACTAAATTGACACTATGCACTCTAGGTGCATAACCAATTGGAATTGGATCACCCTGTGAGCCCCTGTACCAGTGTACACTAGGTACCCAGGGCATTGGTGTATCTAAGGCCTACCAGGGGCTGAAGCATGTATTGTGCCACCCCTGGCCTGGCCTAGCACTTTGACACAACTGGCTGATCACTCAGCTGGGGTAAGTTGGTGTAACCACCTCTTACTTAGGTGTAGTATACCTATACCTAACCTTAAATGGGACACATGTTAACCTATAAGTCACTCCTATGGCAGGCCTTAACAATCCTGAAGGCAGAAAGCTTGGTTCCATGTGAGATGGTGCTCTGGCATGAGCTGAGCCTGTCTGCAGTGGTTGGAACAACTTCCTTCTACCGTTTCCAGATATCGCCATACCATATACTCTTAAGTGCATTATGAACCTCGCGGTTAAATGCTATCTTTGGTTTGGCTTTATCAAAACATGTCGAGTAAGGTGTGATACGAATTGGAATACTAACCCCTCGCCAATTCTGGCGACGGGGTTAGCATTCCACCCTTCTAGAGGGACACGACATGTACAGCACCTGAAACCCGGGAAAAATCAGACATAGCCTCAGATCCACAAAATGGACGCTACCACCACCGACACAAGTCTGCCCTCCTGCTGCTGGGAGTCCTTCCAGCTTGGGAGACGTGGACAAAGGGTTTCCTGCCAGGGGAGGTGCGAGCACCACCCTAGACAGGATTTTGTGTATTGGTCAGGTAGGGCTTGAATGGAATCAGACGTGCCTGAGGCTCACAAGGAGCCTCGGTGCATATGCCAGTTCAAACCGGTATTGGGGCACACCAGCCCCAGACCTGGGGCGAGCTGGACAAAGGATTGGGGGTGTAACCACCCCCCTTCCTGGTTCCACCCGTAGGGAGGGACCTAGCAGGTAGTCCGGCCCCTAGAATCCGCTTAAAGGTAGGAGCTGTGTCCTAAGACTTCAGACATCCTGGAATCAACTTAACACTAAGAAGAAGACGGGAACTTCGACGTTCTGCTGCACAGAAGACTGAAGGAAATCTCCCCTATGGTCAGGGAGTGACCATCTTGCTAACGCAAGCACCAACCAGCGAATCGACGTCTGCTTTGCCACCGCCTCCCGCCGGAGCCCGAGCCCAGAGACCAACAAGACCTGGACCTCCAGACCTCTCACAGCCCGATCCACAGTCCCTGCAAAGAAGGAACCCGTGGAGGCACCGAGACACGTGGAGCAAGCCATCTTGGAAGACACTCGACAAGCTGCAAGCGCGACAACAGAGGCTCCCTCTGAGTTGTGCTTTGGGTCCTGAGAAGCCCAACATCCGAGCAGCATCTGCACCAAAGGTGAGCCCTCCAGCATCTCCACGATCTGCGTGGGGCCCCTCTGCACTTTGCAACTTGACGCGCCTACCCGGTCCCTGGCCCGTTGGCTAGTGGCCATTTTGGCGAACCTTATTGAAAACTACGATGCTGGTCTGGTTGCTCCAGACTGGCCCCTGCTTCCCTCCAAAGGAGCAGCCCCTCTGACCTTGCTGGTCAGAGTAATCAGCTTTCTTCGATTCCTGCAACTCCTGCTTTTGCCAAGGCTTGTTTGCTTCTTTTGAGTCGCCGACAGTGAGAGCCTGCGTGGAACAGCTCGTGAACCGACTCCTGGACGTCGTCGACCTTCAGGGACCACGTGGCTGCAGAGACAAGCTACACCTCTTCACCTGTTTGCACCCGACATCGCCTGGTACCTACCTGGTGCCACGGCGGTCACTGGCTAGTGACTGTGAACACTGTCCCCTCTGCTTTCAGGTCTTCTACAACTCCGATCCATCCTTGGATCCACCGCATCTCTTCTGGACCGACCGCCTGCAGCATCTTTGTCATCAGGCTCCATTGAACAGATAGACGAAACCCGACGCACTTCGAGACCTATACACCCGCTTCCTGTGGGTGAGGTAAAGCTGGCACTCCGGTGCACAAGTGTAGAGTAACATCTCTAATGTCTAGGTTTGAAGTCTTAAGTTCGTAGTCCATCCAGAAGACCCTTCTAGCAGTAACTTTTGAACATTTACACACCCATTGAAAACCTATGGGAGCCCGCGTGTAACTTTCCTCACTGCACACGCGACCCGTGGACCTCCTGGTCACTAACTGAAGTTAGCACCTTGTAGGCCCAGCGATTCTAGAGGCCCTAGGCCTTTTCCCTTTCCTGTTCGTGGTACTTATACCACTATTTTAGTATATGGTTTGAGCGGCCACCAGGGCCTATCCACATAAAGTGCAACTTCTGTATATTGTAACACTTTCTTGTTTAACGATTTGTGCTCCTGTGCTCATAAAGAGTCTAGGGGATACTTTGAGTAATAAATACATATATATTTTGAATATATATCTGTGTGGTGTCCTTTCATTGGTATAAAACATACCTGTACTCCTGAGGCGGAAGCCGGGAGGGTTTTTTAAAATTTGTCACTTCACTTTGCAGATCTTTTTAAAATCACTGCACTTCGCCGTTTCTGACAGGACACAGCTCAGTCCTAGTCTGCACGCGCTGCTGATTACCAGCTGACGCGAGGGAAAGACTTGCATTTCCCGACGCCATTACCGGCGAGCCACGAAGACACGCCCCCTCGGAGGCCACGCCTATCCCTTTCACCTTCTGCATAAAAACATGTGTGCTCCACGGACGCGCAGCGGACGGGCGCAGCGGGCGCGCCGTCAGCGCGCCGAAGGCGCGCCAAAGGCAAGCCCGTCTGGGCCCGTCCGGGCCCGACCGGACCCAGGCCCAGGGACCATGCCGGATGCTTCTCTTGAACGTCGGGTATTCTCAAGGGAAATGCTTCAAACTTTGCAACCGGCGAAATCTCTGCCCTGCTACCATACGCACGCGGAAGGTAAACCTTTCTTTCACTGTGCTCGATGTAACCCAATTACCCATAGCCCAGCTAAACCTAGGCTTAAGATGGGACTCCTTAACTGCCGTTCCCTCCCTAAGCATGCAGACGAAATCAATTTACTAATACAAAATCAGGAGTTGGATACACTGTTTCTTACTGAAACGTGGTTATCTGACTACTCTGATGCGGACATCGTCACTGCCCTCCCCCCAGGCTATCTGTGCCAAACTCTTCATAGACCCAGAGCAAGAGGTGGGGGATTGGCCCTAATCCACAGACAACAATTCATCTGTAGAACCTCTAATGCTCATATTGATGACTGCGAGGGATGCAAATTCTCTATTCAAACCTCCCCGGTCCACACCCTGTCGGGACTCCTGATATATCGCCGCCCAGGTGCCCCTGGGAAATTTCTTAATGCCATTACTGAAGCGGTTGCACAACTAGCCTCTTCTGCTTCTAACTTTCTTATAGTGGGCGATCTAAATTTGCATTTCATGGACCCCACCGATCGGATAGCGGTCGAGCTTCTTCAAGACCTGTCGTCTTTTAATATTCGATTGATTAATAACGAGCCTACCCACGATAAAGGACACCTGCTGGACCCAGTCCTCACCAATGTCACTAATATCACCACAGACCCACCCCTGACTTTACCATGGACCGATCATTTCCTAGTCCCGATCTCCTGGGATGTCCCCATTAAGACCCCTCAAACTAGGAAATCTCAAGTCACTGATAGACGGTGGCACAAACTTGTATCTACAGAATGGGCCACCACTCTTTCAAACTCCATTCCTGAGCTTTCCTTCGAGCCCAATATGGCTAATGAACAGTTTAACACCTGGATTACTTCCTCACTTGACAAATTAATCCCTAAAAAGGTCACTCTTAAACACACCAAAAGAGTGCCCTGTGCTCCATGGTACACCGCAGAACTCAAAGCTCTGCGCCAGGAGTGCAAGAGGGCCGAACGCATCTGGCGGAAAGATAAATCTATTACAAACAAAGGAGCGTATTCCACCTCCCTTGCAACTTATAAATCATCCATCCGCAAGGAAAAAACCATATTCTTTCAGCAAAGAATAGAAAAAGCAGTATGCTCGAGCAAAGAATCTTATGCCATTCTAAAAGAGCTACTGAAACCCCCAGCTCCTGAACCGACAAGCCCCCCAGACCCTACTGTGGATCAGGAAAAATGCCATCAGTTGGCTAATTTCTTTCAAGAAAAGATCCAAAAAATCCTTGATTCAATCCCCCCTGCCAGTCCATGCGAAGACAACGATCTTACGAACTCCCAGACACTCAGTTGTCTCCCCTCTTGGGGTCAAGTAACCACCGAAGATGTGGAAAATACTCTAAAATCCATTAAAAGTGGATCTCCTAGAGACCCCGTCCCGCTTCGGACCCTGAAAGAAGTAACCCCCATCATTGTTCCCCCTCTTACCCACCTGATCAATGCCTCACTCCAACAGGGAATTGTTCCCCTGAACTGGAAGGCTGCAGTTGTGAAGGCTCTATTGAAGAAGCCTTCCCTTGATCCCGAAAACCTGGCCAATTTTAGGCCAATCACCCTTCTCCCTGGGATAAGCAAGATTGCCGAAAAATTGGTTAATAAAAAACTGTCTCAGTTCCTGGAAGACAATAACA
The DNA here is from genome assembly GCF_964204655.1 of Triturus cristatus. Classification (NCBI taxonomy): domain Eukaryota; kingdom Metazoa; phylum Chordata; class Amphibia; order Caudata; family Salamandridae; genus Triturus; species Triturus cristatus. The sequence goes on along the minus strand of NC_140591.1, from coordinate 1,302,294,802 downwards.
AACTAAAAAACTCTCAGACAGGTTTTCGGCCAGGGCAGGGCACTGACATCGCCCTCTTGGCGGCGGTAGAGGAAGCCGGGACACTCTTAGATGAGGAAGGATCAGTGGCAGTGATCCTCCTCGACCTGAGTGCGGCCTTCGATACCGTCAATCACCAACTCCTCATTAAACGGCTCGAAAGAGTCGGTGTGGTAGGCTCTGCCCTATCCTGGCTCTCTTCCTTTTTGGACCAGCGTACCTTTCAGATCTGGGAAAACAACACCTGCTCCTCCGAAATTCCCCTCCAATGTGGTGTGCCTCAGGGCTCCTCCCTGAGCCCCACATTATTCAACATCTACATGTCCCCATTGGAGGAGGTTATCACCCCATTCGGAGTGAGCGTCGTCAGCTATGCTGACGACACACAATTAGTGGTATCATTATCCCATCCCAATCGAAAACCAGCAGATCTACTTAACTGCCTTACGCAGGTTCAAAACTGGATGAACAGCTCAGCCTTGAAACTAAACGGAGCAAAGACAGATGTCCTTCTTCTTGGTCAGAAAGGAATCATTCTCCCCCCGAATATTTGGCCTGATTGTCTGGGTCCCATTCCTGAACCAAAACAAGAAGTAAAAAGCCTGGGTGTGTGGCTAGATACTACCCTGTCATTTTCCACACAAGCAAAAAAAGTAGCCGGGACATGCTTCGGCCTGCTGAAATCACTGAGAAATATCCTGACCCTTCTGCCACCCAACTCCCAAAAACTGCTTATACAAGGCCTGATAATTTCTAGGCTTGATTTCAGCAATGTGATATACCTGGGCGCCCCGGAAGCAACACTGAACAAACTTCAGAGAATTCAAAACATAGCCGCCCAGATTCTCACTAAGACCCCTGCCAGAGACTCGGCCAAACCAGCATTGAAACTCCTCCACTGGCTTCCTATAAGGGAGAGAGTTAAATTTAAGGCCTTGTGCCTAGCTCACAAATTGTTACAAAATCAAGGCCCTCCCATTCTTAGAAAATTTATCAAACCCTATAAATCCTGCAGATCCCTCAGATCGGACACGGAGAATTTCATCAGCGCCCCCAGAATCAGGAAGGCACGCACAGGTGGAAGGCGGTTCACAGTCCATACCGCAAGCCTCTGGAATGCTCTCCCCCGCGACCTTAGAACTGAACCACACTACCTTTGCTTCAGGAAGCGGTTGAAAACTTATCTTTTTCCCCAATGATCCCTTCCCATCCGAACCACTGCATCCCCGTCCCATCCCTCACCCCCCCTCCTTCCGGCCCCCCTTGTCAGGTTTAGGGTAGGGTTCTTAGCGCTGGGATACCTTCGGGTGACTACGCGCTCTACAAGAGTTTTTAATAATAATAATAATAATAATAAAAGGGGGTTACATATGGTAAAACAGCTTGCTTCACATGCCTAAACGAGTTTAGCCTGAAAGACTGCTTAGCCTACGCTACCACTAGGACAGCTGGTCCGAAAAGGTTGACTTACAACCACACCATAAGGGTTGCTTGGCATGGTACAAGGTGGTCACTTTAACTAGTGAACATCATATACCAGGCCAACTTCTCACATTGGTGAGCACCTGTTGGGATTTGAGCTTGCTGTTGTTTTACCTCTGTAATCTCTTTGTTACCAATTGAAAGATCATACAGGTACCTTTAGGTACATATAAAACAAGTTAGTTATATACTTAAGTTCTACTGAACTTAGTTGTTGTAGAGCAAAGGGAGTAGCACACCCTGACTACAACTACTAGATAGGTTTAGTAGGAAAACCCAAGTGTAGGTAGTTGCAACACATCCACCCACACTTAAGAGCAATGGCTGGGGCAGAGGGGTCCAACGTACCCATCTCTGTCGAGAGTGACCCCCAGAGGGCACCATCCATCTTTGCTACCCTAAACCAGAATGAGCTCAGGCAGTTGGCTAATATCAGGGGCCTTAAACAGCCCAGGAACCCTACCTCTGCTGAACTCAGAGAACTCTTACAAACTGATGAAGATCAGAGGGCTCTCAAGAAAGCCTCCCAGTTAGGCCCCTTAGGGACTGGAACAGGAGGCCCTCCTTCTGAAGATGCTACTGAAGCACCCCTTCCTAACAGTCGCCCCTTAGTTGAGAATCAGACTACAGATGATGAGGATCAGCATAGGGACAAGGATGACAAAGGGGATGAGTCTGATAGTAGTAGTAATTCTGATGCGAGAAATAGCCCAGTGCCAGGTGCTATACCTGGCTCAGCTAACTTAAGACTATTTGGGAATGACAATGGGTTCCCCCCATTGAATCTCCCTAGTGGACTTAACCAGGGGTTTGGGAGACAGGAATCACTCAGGTGACTCTAATGCCTCTCATGCCTCTAGAGGCTCTCAGGGTCATTCCAGAAGAAGGATGACCAGCCCTCAGAGGAGGGAGCATGAGGCCAGAATGCAGGAAGCTCAGCTGAAGATCAGGAAACAGGAGCTAGAAGTAGCCCTGATGGAAGAGAAACTGAACAAGGCTAGGCAACCTAGAGAGAGTGGGTCTATACCCACTGGTGGCAGCATTGTCCCGAAGGACAAAGATAGGGTCTTTGATAATAGGAACCTGTCCAAGGTTGTGCCCCCCTACAAAAGTGGGGATGATATCCACAAGTGGATGACTGCTCTTGAGAGACCCTGCAAAGTACAGCAGGTTCCTGAGGACCAGTGGGCAGAAATCTTATGGCTCTCCTTTGAAGATAGAGGCAGAGATAGACTCCTCACTGTTAGAGAGGAGGATGTCAGAAACTACAGAGCCCTGAAGAGTGTCCTGGTTGATGGGTTAGGCTTAACCACTGAACACTGAACAGTACAGGTTAATGTTCAGAGATACCCAGAAGACACAGACTCAGGACTGGTCTGAATACATTGAATGTGCCACTAAGGCTTTGGAGGGTTGGTTGCTGGGAAGTAAGGTGTCTGATTATACAGGATTGTACAATTTGATGATGAGAGAACAGATTTTAAATAACTGTCAAAACCAGCAACTGCATCAACACTTGGTTGACTCAGATCTGACCTCTCCCCAAGAATTGGGAAAGAAGGCAGACAAATGGGTCAGAACCAGGGTTAAGCAAAAGAACCAGAACCAGGGCCAAGGGGGTGATCAGAAGAAAACAGACCAAAAGGGTGGTGATCAGAAATCCAAAGACCAGAAGTCTTCAACAGGGCCCCAAACTAGTACTAATGAGGGTGGGTCCCAACAATCTAAAGGAAAGAAGAAGGAAGGTCCAAAGAAACCCTGGTGCAAATCTTGCAAGAATACAACTCACTGGACTAGTGATTGTAAGAAGGGTGGAGCCCCCAACACTGTTGCCCCTAAGGCACCTGCTCCCAGTAGTACTGTTAGCAGTGTTGGTCCCCAGACAAAGGGTGTAGTGGGAATCACTATGGGAACTGAAGGAGATTCTGACTTAGACAGAACAATTACACAGGCAGTCTTGATCTGTGATGGGGACATGGATTTGTCCCTGACTGTGAGCCCCAGTAATCTGGGCAAGTACAGACAGACTCCATTGATAAATACAAAAGTGGCTCAAGCCTACAGGGACACATGTGCCAGTGTGACTATGGTGACACCAGGCTTTGTGGATCCTGGACAGTACATACCAGGTGAGAATTACCTGGTGACCAATGCCAGCAATACCACTACTTCTCATAGTGTGGCTATTGTTAACTTCTCATGGGGAGGGGTAACTGACCTCAAACGGGTTGTGGTTAGTGCAGACCTCCCAGTAGAATGTTTGTTGGGCAATGACCTAGAGAGTTCTCTATGGTCAGAAGTGGAGTACAGGACACATGCAGAGATGTTAGGTATATCACCACATGTCCTTGCTGTGACCAGGTCACAGGCCAAAAAGTGCCTTACTGAACCACAGGTCTTGGATCCTGGAACAATGAACCAAGCACCTTCCAAGAAGAAGAACAGGAGGGTTAAGGCTGTGCCTTCCCCCCTGCCTCCAAGTGATGATCAGTCTTCCCAGGAGGATGATCTTGAGAGTCCTGAGGGAACTGTCCCTGAAGAGCTTGAACCTGACCAGGTTGAGTTTCTGGGGACAGGGGGACCTTCTAGGGCTGACTTGGGGCAGGCTCATTATCCTGTCCATCTATTGAACCCCTCAGACAGCTGGCTGCTGCTGAGGTTGCTGGGAATGCTCAAGGTACCCATAAAGTGTATTGGGATGATGGGCTCCTTTATTCAGAGGCTAGAGACCCAAAACCTGGTGCAACCAGGAGGTTGGTTATACCTCTGCAATTTAGGGGCTTCCTTCTTACATTGGCCCATGATATTCCTTAGCAGGACACTTAGGCTAGAACAAGACTTGGGACAGGCTTGTCCCTCACTTTCACTGGCCTCACATGAATGAAGATACCAAGGAGTTTTGTCGCTCCTGTGTGACCTGCCAAGCCAGTGGCAAATCAGGTGGCACAACAAAGGCCCCCCTAATACCACTACCTGTGGTGGGGGTTCCCTTTGAAAGAGTGGGAATAGATATAGTGGGTCCCATGGATCCCCCCACTGCATCTGGGCACAGATTTATACTGGTGGTAGTGGATCATGCCACCAGGTATCCAGAGGCAATTCCCCTTAGGACCACAACAGCTCCTGTTGTGGCCAGGGCCCTACTGGGAGTATTCTCCAGAGTGGGGTTTCCTAAGGAGGTGGTTTCTGACAGAGGCACCAACTTCATGTCAGGATACTTGACAGCTATGTGGAAGGAATGTGGTGTCAACTACAAGTTCACCACCCCTTATCACCCACAATGCAATGGGCTTTTTGAGAGATTCAACAAGACCCTAAAGGGTATGATCAAAGGATTACCTGAAAAGCTCAGGCGAAGATGGGACATCCTTCTACCCTGCCTTCTGTTTGCTTACAGAGAGGTCCCACAAAAAGGAGTTGGCTACAGCCCCTTTGAATTGTTGTTTGGGCACCCTGTAAGAGGCCCCCTATGTCTGGTGAGGGAAGGATGGGAGTTACCTCTCAAAAAGCCTAAACAAGACATAGTGGACTATGTACTTGGTCTCCGATCCAGGATGGCCGAGTACATGGAGAAGGCATCCAAAAACCTTGAGGCAAGCCAGGCCTTACAGAAAGCTTGGCATGACCAAAAGGCTCTCTTGGTTGAGTTTCAGCCAGGACAGAAGGTATGGGTGTTGGAGCCAGTGGCCCCAGCAGCACTCCAAGACAAATGGTCTGGACCCCATACAATCCTGGAAAAGAAGGGAGAGGTTACCTACTTGGTGGACCTAGGCACTCCCAGGAGTCCCCACAGGGTTCTCCATGTTAACAGGTTAAAAGCATATGTTGACAGGGCAGACATGGGCTTTCTCATGGCTACAGATGAGGGACAGGAGGAAGAGAGTGACCCTCTCCCAGACTTGTTGTCTCAGAACCCTGAAGATGGTTCAGTTGAAGGAGTGACCCTTGGAGGCAACCTCACTGAGCATCAGCAGATTGAATGTAGACAAGTTCTACAATCATTTCAGCATATGTTCTCACTGATTCCTAGTCAAACTGATTGGTGTACCCATGTGGTGGACACCGGTGACAGTCTCCCTGTAAAGAACAAACTTTACAGACAACCTGACCATGTCAGGGACTGTATAAAGGCTGACGTACACAAAAGGCTGGAACTGGGTGTCATTGAGCCCTCAGAGAGCTCCTGGGCTAGCCCAGTGGTTCTGGTCCCCAAACCTCACACCAACGATGGCAAGAGAGAGATGAGGTTCTGTGTGGATTACAGAGGACTCAATGCTGTCACTAGGACAGATGCACGTCCTATTCCAAGGGCAGATGAGCTCATAGATAAACTGGCTTCTGCTAAGTTTTTGAGCACATTTGATTTGACAGCTGGCTATTGGCAAATCAGGTTAGCTGAGGAGTCTAAGGCCAAAACAGCATTTTCAACCCCAGGTGGGCATTACCAATTTTTGGTGATGCCCTTTGGTCTGAAGAATGCACCTGCCACCTTCCAAAGGTTGGTGAATCAAGTCCTTACTGGGTTGGATGACTTTTGTGCAGCATATCTTGATGACATTGCTGTCTTTAGCTCCACCTGGGAGGATCACCTGATCCACCTGAAGAAGGTACTTGAGGCTCTGCAAAAGGCAGGCCTCACTATCAAGGCTACTAAGTGCCAGATAGGGCAGAGTAAGGTTGTGTACTTGGGCCACCTTGTAGGTGGGGGCCAACTTCAACCACTGGAGAGTAAGATACAATCCATCAAGGACTGGTCCCCTCCAACCACCCAGACTCAAGTTCGAGCTTTCTTGGGCTTGACTGGGTACTACAGGAAGTTCGTCAAGAACTATGGGTCCATTTTGACTCCTCTTAATGATCTGACATCCAAAAAGATGCCCAAAAAGGTTCAGTGGACAGTAAGCTGTCAAAAGGCATTTGATGACCTAAAGAAGGCCATGTGCCCTGCACCTATCCTGAAAAGTCCAGACTAGTCCAAAGAGTTTATTGTCCAAACAGATGCTTCTGAGTTGGGTGTGGGAGCTGTGCTGTCACAACTTAATGTAGATGGTCAAGACCAACCCATTGCTTTTAATAGCAGAAGGTTGACCCCCAGAGAGAAGAATTGGTCAGCTATTGAGAGGGAGGCCTTTGCTGTGGTGTGGGCCCTGAAGAAGCTGAGGCCATCCTTGTTTGGCACTCACTTCAAGATTCAGACCGACCATAAGCCCCTCTTGTGGCTAAATCAGATGAAGGGTGAAAACCCCAAACTGCTTAGGTGGTCCATTTCCCTACAGGGGATGGACTTTACAGTGGAGCACCGGCCAGGTACAGACCATGGGAATGCAGATGGTCTCTCCAGGTACTTCCACTTAGGACATGAAGACGAGACTGGTCAAGGCTAGTTTAATGTCCCTGCGTTAGGGGGGGGGGGTTGTGTAGGAGAGTAGGGTCTGCTATCCTATGGTCACCCCAAATTTTTGCTTTATGCTTCACTGGTTTTTGACATATTGAGGCTGTGGGCCTGCTAATCATACCCCCAGCCTGCTGTTCTCTCTACTAAATTGACACTATGCACTCTAGGTGCATAACCAATTGGAATTGGATCACCCTGTGAGCCCCTGTACCAGTGTACACTAGGTACCCAGGGCATTGGTGTATCTAAGGCCTACCAGGGGCTGAAGCATGTATTGTGCCACCCCTGGCCTGGCCTTGCAATTTGACACAACTGGCTGATCACTCAGCTGGGGTAAGTTGGTGTAACCACCTCTTACTTAGGTGTAGTATACCTATACCTAACCTTAAATGGGACACATGTTAACCTATAAGTCACTCCTATGGCAGGCCTTAACAATCCTGAAGGCAGAGTGCTTGGTTCCATGTGAGATGGTGCTCTGGTATGAGCTGAGCCTGTCTGCAGTGGTCGGAACAACTTCCTTCTACCGTTTCCAGATATCGCCATACCATATACTCTTAAGTGCATTATGAACCTCGCGATTAAATGCTATCTTCGGTTTGGCTTTATCAAAACATGTCGAGTAAGGTGTCATACGAATTGGAATACTAATCCCTCGCCAATTCTGGTGACGGGGTTAGCATTCCACCCTTCTAGAGGGACACGACATGTACAGCACCTGAAACCTGGGTAAAATCAGACATAGCCTCAGCTCCACAAAATGGACGCTGCCACCACCGACACAAGTTTGCCCTTCTGCTGCTGGGAGTCCTTCCAGCTTGGGAGACGTGGACAAAGGGTTTCCTGCCAGGGGAGGTGCGAGCACCACCCCAGACAGGATTTTGTGTATTGGTCAGGTAGGGCTTGAATGGAATCAGACATGCCTGAGGCTCACAAGGAGCCTCGGTGCATATGCCAGTTCAAACCGGTCTTGGGGCACACCAGCCCCAGACCTGGGGCGAGCTGGACAAAGTATTGGGGGTGTAACCACCCCTCTTCCTGGTCCCACCCTTAGGGAGGGACCTAGCAGGTAGTCCGGCCCCTAGAATCCGCTTAAAGGTAGGAGCTGTGTCCTAAGACTTCAGACATCCTGGAATCAACTTAACACTAAGAAGAAGACGGGAACTTCGACGTTCTGCTGCACAGAAGACTGAAGGAAATCTCCCCTATGGTCAGGGTGTGACCATCTTGCTAACGCAAGCACCAACCAGCGAATCGACGTCTGCTTTGCCGCCGCCTCCCGCTGGAGCCCGAGCCCAGAGACTGACAAGACCTGGACCTCCAGACCTCTAACAGCCCGATCCACAGTCCCTGCAAAGAAGGAACCCGTGGAGGCACCGAGACACGTGGAGCCAGCCATCTTGGAAGGCACTCGACAAGCTGCAAGCGCAACAACAGAGGCTCCCTCTGAGTTGTGCTTTGGGTCCTGAGAAGCCCAACATCCGAGCAGCATCTGCACTAAAGGTGAGCCCTCCAGCATCTCCACAATCTGCGTGGGGCCCCTCTGCACTTTGTGACTCGACGCGCCTGCCCGGTCCCTGGCCCGTTGGCTAGTGGCCATTTTGGCAAACCTTATTGAAAACTACGATGCTGGTCTGGTTGCTCCAGACTGGCCCCTGCTTCCCTCCAAAGGAGCAGCTCCTCTGACCTTGCTGGTCAGAGTAATCAGCTTTCTTCGATTCCTGCAACTCCTGCTTCTGCCAAGGTTTGTTTGCTTCTTTTGAGTCACCGACACCGCCGACAGCGAGAGCCTGCGTGGGACAGCTTGTGAACCGACTCCTGGACGTCGTCAACCTTCAGGGACCACGTGGCAGCAGAGGCAAGCTACACCTCTCCACCTGTTTGCACCCGACATCGCCTGGTACCTACCTGGTGCCACGCCGGTCACTGGCTAGTGACTGTGAACACTGTCCCCTCTGCTTTCAGGTCTTCTACAACTCCGATCCATCCTTGGATCCACCGCATCTCTTCTGGACCGACCGCCTGCAGCATCTTTGTCATCAGGCTCCATTAAACAGATAGACGAAACCCGACGCACTTCGAGACCTATGCACCCGCTTCCTGTGGGTGAGGTAAAGCTGGCACTCCGGTGCACAAGTGTAGAGTAACATCTCTAATGTCTAGGTTTGAAGTCTTAAGTTGGTAGTCCATCCAGAAGACCCTTCTAGCAGTAACTTTTGAACATTTACGCACCCATTGAAAACCTATGGGAGCCCGCGTGTAACTTTCCTCACTGCACACGCGACCCGTGGACCTCCTGGTCACTAACTGAAGTTAGCTCCTTGTAGGCCCAGTGATTCTAAAGGCCCTAGGCCTTTTCCCTTTCCTGTTCGTGGTACTTATACCACTATTTTAGTATATGGTTTGAGCGGCCACCAGGGCCTATCCATATAAAGTGCAACTTCTGTATATTGTAACACTTTTTTGTTTAACGATTTGTGCTCCTGTGCTCATAAAGAGTTTAGGGGATACTTTGAGTAATAAATACATATATATTTTGAATATATATCTTTCATTCGTATAAAAGGGGGTTACATATGGTAAAACAGCTTGCTTCACATGCCTAAACGAGTTTAGCCTGAAAGACTGCTTAGCCTACGCTACCACTAGGGCAGCTGGTCCGAAAAGGTTGACTTACAACCACACCATAAGGGTTGCTTGGCATGGTACAAGGTGGTCACTTTAACTAGTGAACATCATATACCAGGCCAACTTCTCACACCAAATGATTTAACCACAATGAAATGATGAGACAGACTCATCAGAAGTTAGATTAAATTCCAAAGTTTAGTTATTTATTTAGTAGTAAAGGACAAGATCATTAAAAATTAGATAGCATGGGGGCATGGCTAAGCGCACAACAGAGATGGTGGCATTCCTTTGAGCTCCGTAATATCACCGGTGCGGAAGCTTGATGAAAGATGTCTTTTGGGTGATTTTCGAGCACCCTAAGACACGGAATAGTGACGGAACAACCCGTGAATTTGGGAGGCAGCTCAACAGTGCTCTAAAATGCCTCTTTGGATGTCTTTTCTCGTGAGGCATTCCTGACCACAACGAGAATCGGAAATGGTGCCAGATATGGCAGTCACGTCACGGCTCGCCATTTAGAGGTTGGAGCTTGCCTATCTGCGCTTAACGGCTGCTTACCCTTTATGCTGACATGAGGTACTGTGCACATTAACCCTTTCATTACTAGACCACTGGTCTTCGAATTTCCATTTTTCAGTCAAGGGAATACTTGCTTCTGACGCCATTAGGGCATACAAGATGGCGGCCGGTGACAGAAAATCCTCCATGGAATACATATTTTTTTTAAACACAAGACTACTATTTTTGCTGGCATTTACATTAATACTGCCGGCCAACCACTGAGAGGTGAATTGGAAAGGACGCCCGATATGGTAGTTATGTCACGGCTCCCCGTTTAGAGGTTGGAGTTTGCTTATCTGCGCTTAACGGCTGCTTACCTCTTATGCTGAACAAAAGGTGCTGTTAACATTAACCCTTTCATTATTAGACCACTGGTCGTCGAATTTCCAGTTTTTCAGTTAAGGAAATACTTGCTTCTGACGCCGTTAGAGCATACAAGATGGCGGCCACTGATGGGAACTCCTTCATGGGATATATTTTTTAAAGAAACACAAAGTCTACTATTTTTGGTGGCTTTTATTTCAATACTTCCGGCCTACCACTGAGAGATATAATATCTGTGGTGTTGCATTTTAAAGCTGTCTGCCTTTACAACTGTTTTACCGCTACATATTGGCTGCCCATTTCAGGTCCTTCACTGTATACGCATAGCTTGCTGGTAATATCTATTTTTAGTAGTGAATTATAAGTCAGTGCTTGATTTATTTTTGCCACATTTTCTTCAGTTGGTTCGCTCCCTGGAGATTTATTAGTAACACCTCTCCTTTTTTGTACGAAACCTGCACTTCACGTGGGTGTTTCGGTGTAACCTTGATACACACAGCAGGTATTTCCTTACCCCAATTTTTATGGCCATATATCGCCTTACCTGCTCCTTTTATTTATACTAAGGTTATTGGTTTGTTGCTGTCACAACCTTATCCAATGGCGGAAGGCATGGGTATGAGCACCAAAGACAGAGACTCCAAGGGTAATTTGAAACACTCTAAGCAGACCTCACCTACTCCGGACTCAACAGCTAAAGGTAGCCCTGACTCTGCCTCAACATTAGAAACTATATTACTCAAACTCAATACTGTTCATGATATAGCACAGAGTACCAAAACAAACACAGATCTACTTTACGTAGAGGTGGCGGCAATTCGAAATGACCTCAAAAATCTCTCATTACGTGTTTCCAATGCTGAAACGGGTATAAGTAGTGTAGATAATTTTAGAAACAAACAAGCTAAACACTTCCTAAGTTTGGAGCGCTCCATGGTTTCATTAAGAAGGGACCTAACTGAGCAGGAAGATCGGAATCGTAGAAGTAATCTTCGCATTTTTGGATTACCGGAGGATTGTGAGAAATCTGCTCCTTCAGCGATTGACTTCTTACTTACTTGGATCTCAAATGTTCTGAATATTTCATTCCACAAGGATTTTGAGATAGAACGTGCACATAGAGTCCCAACTTTTGAACCTAAAACGATTTGTTCTCCAAGACCTTTGATCCTTAAACCTTTGCGTCACCAACATACTGAGCAAATTCTGGCACAAATGAGGAAGATTAAAACAATACAATGGAAAGGTCACAGAATATCAATATCACAAGACTTTGTCAGAGACACTGTAATTTGTCCCAAAGGCTTCCTCAATTTATGCAAGAGACTCATTGATATGACAATTCCATTTTCCTTTGCTGGTCCCTCAAGATTCAGAATAACTTTCAAAGGTCGTCCACAGATTTTTTCTGAACCTTCAGATCTCTCGACATTCTTGGACAATCAATCTGAATCACAGATGGATTCAGAATCTCTTCCTGGTGCCTCTCGCCCTCAACGATTCACATCTATTGACTTATCTCTGCCTAATGTTTTTCATTCATCTATTTTACATGCTGGTTTTCTGTTTTTTGTGCCTTGCCACAATCTTTGTGGTTATTGCTGTTTTTCTGTGTTCTTTCAACAATTGGTGATTACATACTGAGGTTTCGCTCATCCTAGATTAGTTATTCTCTATTAATTGATTCTCCTTTTTACAGGATAATACATTTTTCCATATTGTTTTTAATGTTATTTAAGATTACATCTCTTGCATGTTATGTGTAGGTTGGTCGACCTAATTTTTCTAGAGCTCTTCTGTAGGTATATTGTTAAATTGTACTATTGTTAATGTATATCTACTCTCTTACTTATTTCTATCTTTCTTATCTCTCTTATCTCCTCTTAATACTTATTTGAATTTTTTGTTTGACTTCTTTCTATTTTTCTCCTTACTCTGTTCTTCCGCCATTCTGTGGTTCTTTTAGGGAGCAATCTTTTTACATAGATATATTAATTCATGACATCATTCGTCACCAATGTTATGATAGTTATACATTTGTCTTAGGCTATAGTTATGGAATCTTATTGTTGAAATTACACTTTATAGTAGGATTTATCATTAACTGTCTCTCTCATTAATCTCATGTCAAAGTAAGGATCTTATACTACATTTTCCATATTCTATTTTCTTTTCTTTGTTCTCTTCTGCATGTTATTCATTTTTCTATTTGGTTCGTTTATTCTATTTTCTATTTGACTTTTTGTCTCTTCTTATTACTCTGCGTTGGCAATAACTTATTTATGTGTGTTAATTATCTGTCTGTATTATTAATTTTTATTTGGTTTGTTTACTCTATTTTCTATTTGACTTCTTGTCTCTTCTTATTACTCTTCGTTGGCAATAACCTATTAATGTGTGTTTATTATCTATCTGTATTATTAGACATTATTGAATGTCAAATTATGCTGCTGTTTTTTCTTTTATATACACCAATTTCAACTTATCTACTCATTTTTCAATTTTGACCTTTTTCTTATATATTTATCTTGAACTTATGAATTGCATCTGATGTTGGATACTGTATGTGTTTTTTTATTTTCTAAGTACTCTAATTGTAGAAGACTGTCCTTGACTTCCTTCAATTTATAGTTCACTAGATATTTTACATTCTATATTTAGTGATTATCCTGTTTGCATCTTATTTATATAAACTTTATAGGCCGGTTTATAATACCTTGGATTGATATTTATAATTTCTCACATTGTTATTTATAATACCTTAGAGTGATATTTATCTGCTAATAAAAGCTTACCTTATTTATTTATGACATGATATATATCTTTTTCAATGTTCAAGTATGTTATATTTATTGAATTTGCATTATTTATTCTTATTAATGGGTTATAGGCAGTATAGTAATACACTGGTATTATTACACTTGTTTTGTCACTCAGTGACATATCTATCATTGAGATGTTTGCATCGCGGTTGATGGCCTCTGCTGTTGCTCCTCCACATTGTTTTCCCCCCATGCAATCTGTCTATTACAGACATCCCCTGGTAGGGTTACACTCTTAATTTTTTCCTGGAGTACTCTTGCTCCTTCTTTTCTTCCTTCTAGTCTTTACTCCCTTCCTTTCTTTTTATCCTGATTCTGGGACATCTGCTTCATTTTATTTTGGGATTTATGTTGCTTTTCCTTTAGTTTCTATTTATTTCTTGGCTTCCCTTTTGCCTCTTTACCAGATGTATTTAATCTTGTTGTTCCATATATATCTTTGACGGGTTTAAATGTAGTTTCACTTGTTTGGACCATTGTTCAGGGATTGAATCATCCAGTTAAAAGGAACACAATTTTGGACTATTACAAAAGTTTATCTGGTGATGTGGTTCTACTTCAAGAGGCGAAGATAGCCTTTAAAGAGGCTCTTTTTATGAGGAAAGATTGGGTTCTTGATGTTACATGTTCTGACGCCTCAGGGAGAAAAAAATTGGGTTGTTACTCTTATTTCCAAAAGCTCTGGTTTGTCTATTGTTGCAGCTGAGCATGACACCAGTGATAGATGGCTACTTTCCCGTTTGACTAATGGTTCGGAAGATCTGTACATTATGAATTTATATGCCCCAAATATTGATGACCCACGTTTTTGGGCGCTCCATACATAAAAACTTACTGATATTCCACAGAATTCTAGAACAATTGTTTGCGGGGATTTTAATCTTCCCCTTGATCCTATTTTGGATAGACATTCTGCATTTAAATTTCGACTCCCCAGGGCACATAAACATTTACTCAAACAATATGGAGCTACAGAGGGAAAGAACAAACAGGTCGCCCCCCACTCACTACACTGTAAATAAATAAACACAAGACCTACTATTTTGGATAGACATTCTGCGTTTAAATTTCGACTCCCCAGGGCACATAAACATTTACTCAAACAATATGGAGCTACAGAGGGAAAGAACAAACAGGTCGCCCCCCACTCACTACACTGTAAATAAATAAACACAAGACCTGTTCATTAATAGGCTCCTCCTCTAGAGGTTAAACATATAAGCCGAGGAAGGGGTTCCATCACAATTTTCCTTATACTACTCCTCACTTTCAATCAAGGTAGTATCCTCACACTTTACTGCCTGAAAATTTGCTACTAAAAAAATTTCTTAAAAAACTTTATTTATATTTATACACTTGACAGTCACAGCATCTTAATCCCAGATACGTATAGGGATATATACCAAATCAACAACAAGGTTCCATCAATACATCTGAACCAAAAAACCCCGTAATTTCAGTGAAAAAAAGATTTGCTATTAGGCAACCAGTTTTTAATTTGAATAAGTGCACATATAATTAATAAAGTTGGTAATTGTGACACTTATTTAAATTTTAGAATCACAGGGTCTTGTTTTCTTGCAATACTCTTGCACCTTTTTGGGACGCACTTTTCTTTTCTGTTTGGCAAGATGATTACCTATGATGATATTAGTGGGCAGAGCTGGTGAGCACCAATCAGCAAGCTCCTTTGGTGGTGCGCACGTGAGGTGCCATCTTGCCGTCCTCCCCTTTTTTTCAAGCATCAGGTAATTTCAGAGACGTAGACGCACACACTTTTGACAATCTGGATTTTAACATTCAGTTAACCTGTTCAACCACTCCAGATGCTTCTGGTCGACATGCACAGTGTAACTTTCGCTCAGTTTATAATGCTGCACACAACATCCTCAAAATCTCATTATTAAAATGAGTCGCTCTATCAGATTCCAAAGAAGTTGGAAATCCAAAATGCGGTATGAGTTCTTTAAGGACTAGTTTTGCTACAGTCAAACTGCCATTTCACCCAGTTGGGTATGCTTCCTCCCAATGAGAAAACAAACACACAATCCTCAGAACATATCTCAAACATTACATGGTGGCATCTCAATAGAATCGAGTTGCATCCTGTTAAGTGGTTCTCCAAATCTTCCTACATGATTCATTGTGACTAATGTTTTCTTTCCCACATTTTGTTGTCGACACACTTTACATCTTTGACATAGCATTTCTGTAATGTTTCTAAATCGGGGATTAAACCATGTTTGATGGAAGAGATGCATCATGGCATCTCTTCCTACATGTGCAGGGACATGATAATGGCTCTCCAAAGGCGAGAACAAGCTATCTGGCAAAACTGGTCTTCCGTCTGTGTATATCCAAACCTCATCTTTCTGTCTGTGTACAACCTACTTTGATCCATCCTTGTCTTTCAGCTTCCGGTATATCATCTTACAAAGCCTTTATTTCCTCCCAGTTTTCTACATTTGACAACATCAGTCTACATTCTGTGACATCAGTTCTCTCTTTCAAGGGTTCTCCATTGAATGATGTATGAATTTGGAGCGTAATAGAGTACAGTCTCATCCGCATAGTGAATGCCGACTGTAACATAATAATTTCCCTGTAGGTGGGCAGGACACTTGACAACTGCAATTTGGACAGGCAGTTATAGCTACAACAGTAGGTTTCTCGCGCTCTCTATGTTTTGAATGGGTGAACCCGAAGAGGTCAGGAATCCATGCTGCGACCACAACAGCCCAAAATCATTGACGACCCCAAAGCCATGCTGGCTATCTGTAAAATGACAACTGTTCAGTAATGCTGCAAGCCCCTATCCAGGCAGCCAGTTTAACGACCTGTGCGGAATTTACTCCTTGCAACCAAGATGCTTCCACCACTCCAACAACAGTACAAATGGCATATGCAGCTCTCAAATTTCCTTCAGCATCTTGCAAACATGGTCCAGCCACAAAAGTACATGATCTGATTCAGGCAGTGGAACATCCAATATGCCCGGTTGTGGTTTTGTACACAGTTCAGTTACATCTAAGCAGTCATGATCTGCTTCATCAATCACAACTTCATTTCCAGGCAAAGGCATCAGTGTTGCTGGATTCAAACTTTTTCATCACACTAGTGACACATCCTCAGCTGCAAAGACCACCTGCTCATACTTGGTCAACTGATTACTAGTAAGATGTTGCGCTCGAGTACCACTAAGCAAAATCTCAACAGAATGTGGCACATGCTCTTGCAACAGATGACCCATCACCATGCTTTCCCACTGTTCCAAACTAACACAAGTAGCAGCAACAGCTTTTTGACATCCGGGTAAAGCAGCGGCTACAGGATATCAAGTAGCTAAAAAATATACGACAGGTGTGCATGCAGTACCATGCATCTGCACCAATACTGACAATGTGCAGCCTTTGCGCTCACTACAAAATAGAGAAAAACTTTTCTTAAAGTTGGGCATTCCCAATGCTGGATCTGTCTCGCACTTTGTTAAAAGAGCGCATGCATTCCATGGTACTGGATCTTGCACATCTGTATGTGTGAGCCTTTTAAGTGGTTTGGCTGTCAATATTAATTTGGAATCCATTGTCAACATTAGCCACAATCCCATTAACATGCACACTTCTTTTTGTGTGCTAGGAGGATTAATCTGCAGAATTCCAGTAATCAAATCTTGTGACACTTTTCCAGCTCCTTTTTCAATGTGATGTCCTAAATAGAGGACTTCTCTCCTGCAAAATTGTAACTTTTGCTGATGACACTTTATGTCTGCCAACTGATTTAATAGGGCAATGGTGTAGCATATGCAAGCTTCCCGAGTACCTGACACTACCAATGAGTCGTTAATGTACTCAACTGTCATGTAGTTCTTATAAATCTATATAAGATCTGCGCATTTAGACAACATACACTGCAGGCTTGGTGTCTGAACTGATTCCAGATACCGTTTTCAATAAGCATTTATTGAACATTCATCATTCTAGTGTAAAATAGATGTGCTGAGACAATCATCACACAGTAACAGATAAAAATGATTAGAAGCACTAGAAATGTGAAAGGATGGTAAATCTCTACCATTTTCTTATAATCATGAATACAGGCAGGTATATGAAATACATGGCAATAAAATGTGTACTCCTATGATGCAATCCTAACTAGATGTACCTAAGTGTACCTAGCATGTGTGTAGGTGTTAAAGCCAAGAATACCTCTAGGATAAAGTCAACCCCATTACCTGAAGTGAGAGACTGTGGGACCCCGGCTTGGTCTCGAGTTGCACACCCCGCAAGGGATGTTCAGACCACTGCGAGCTGGAGTGTCTGCATGCAGGAATCTCAGCGTCTCATGTCTGTGTGTCGGCATGGAAGTCGTGATCTCCTCTCTCTATCTCAGCAAGATGTGATGTTTATATACCTGAAGGTATCCCCAGGGTACCTTGCTGTGCCACTGTCTGACTTAGGATGACGTCGGGAATGAACCTTGTACATAGTTATTATTAGGGGTGGGCGGAATTTGCGAAATTAACTTTCGCAAATTATCGCGAAAATGTTTAAAATTATCGCAAACAAGCGGAAATATCGCGAAGATGCGGAAGTTTTTTTCCGGCATGTTCGCGAGATTTTCTGCATGGTTGCGGGTCGCCAACTTACCCATGTGGTTGCTTGCGGGCGCGGCCATCTTGTTTTGAGTTGTTCTCGCGGTGCATGATCGCGAGAAGAAAGACGTGATCGCGCGACGCATGACGTCACTGCGGGCGCGAACTGTCGCGAGACAGCGCAAATGGCTAAAAACAATACAACATCTCATGGAGAACGCGACCAGATCAAGAAAACTTGTCGGCGAACGCAGGGATTCAGGTAAGGCGATCGCGCGCGCGCGAGAATGTATTATTTTACAGCGCGAGCAAGAAACAAATTATCGCCAAGCTGCGGAAACCGGAATTTTTGACATTTTCGCGCTCTCCGCGGAACGCGAAAATGTCAAATTATCGCAATTTCCGCGAACGGAACGAAATTTTCGCCCAGGCCTAGTTATTATGCAGGAGATGATAGTCCTGCTGAATTTCCGAGAATCCTGAATCCTCATGCATAATGTATGAGGCTATTGTTCAGGGAAAACCCCATGTTCTGTAAGTAGCACTGTAACTAGGTAAAGGGTCAGTCCTAGCAGCCGTTATGTATGTGATGTAGGGATGAATATAGGTGAAATGTTGTGATGTTACCTGGGCTTATATTGGGGTACCTATATGTAATATAACAAAACCAACACAGAGTGATTTGGCATCACAAACGATTCTAGGGTCTTCCTCAAAATCCAATTGAAGATGGAAGGACTTTCCATATACCATTGTGGAACTCTGCACCATGCCAAGACACGATTTCCGAACTTGAAAGCAATAGAAAAGTGGCTATCCGAGTGCAATGGAATGGAAAAGAAAGCTTGACACAAATCAATGACAGAAAACCATTCAGCTTTGCATGGGATCTGGTATAGTATCACAGCGGGATTTGGCACAATCGGGCAGTATGGGATTACAATCTGATTGATCCAGCACAAATCCTGTACAATCCAATACTTTCTGTTCATTTTTTTCAATTCCCACATTAGGTGAATTACATGGACTAATACCTACAATTGTCTCAGGGCGCACGTTTTATGGGGGAACGAGGGAATTCTGCATTTTGTTTCAAGGTAATGAGTATTGGTGAAACCCCTTTGATCAATCCAATATTTTTCCCCGCAAAATCACAAACTTCAGGTAGCACAGTGTCTCTTAATTCTAAAAGCAAATTATCACTTTGTCAACAATGAGAATAGAACTTCTGCTTCAGATTTTTGTTTTGCCAATTCAAATACAACATCCTCATCATTTGTATGACATTCAGTTCCCTTTGGTATACAATAAATTGAACAATTGCGTTTGCACAACAAATCTCGTCGCAATAAATCTATTGGGCAAGAATTACATATTACAAACATATGTACATTCTCAAAGGAGCCAATTTGTAAAGTGACAGGTTCAGTTACAGAATTTGCCATTAGTTTCAAGAGGGGAATGTTGGGAACTTCCACTGTAATGGGATCAGTCTCATTCGATTATATGTTATGCTAGGTTGAACTGTTTCTATTCTAGTTCTGATTCGTTTCCACAAAGGGAATTATTAAAATTTAGATTTATTGAGTTGGTGTTCATTTGTTCTGTACTCAATCTTTGTGAAATAATATTTGTTCGACCCATTTCAGTAGGAATGGTCAATTAATGTACCTCTTCTCCTCCACTACCCAATTGACAAAGTGGAACTACAGGTCCTATGGTCACCGGAACTGATAGAGCATCAGGAACATTTGAGGCTTATGGGTTATTAAGCTCTGCTCTTCTAGGTATCCGTTCTCCAGTCAAAAAAGGATTATGTGGATTTGAATTTGTGGGCATTGAAGGTGCATCTGATAAAGCTCTTATAAAAGGATTTTACTCCTTTTGAGATTGCTCCTCATTATATGGTGTTGGTCGATTTAGCAATAATTCTTTTAAAAAACATCTTCTATTTTATTCTTGCTCTCATCAGTTACTGCTAATTTCTGAGAATTCTCAAAATGTTTTTTCTTTTTTTTACATTTTTCTCTTTGACCCTTTTCTGCAATTAATACAGGATACATTTGTGTTCCCTTCTCTATGTCAGTTCTTCATGCTTTCTGTTATGCATCCAATCTAGCTTCAACATACCTATTTAGACAATGTTTGAACCTTCCCTGATATTTCTGTTTCTCCTTCTTATGGGCAACATGCTCCCATTCAATAATTTCTTCAAACTGCATATGACTCGGAGATGGTTTAATATCGTTCAGCTGTCTCCTCAAATTTCCAAGAATTCATATATTAAAAGTTCCATAGAGTGGAAAGGCTAAGGATCCATCTTTTTCTATGTACTTCATCCAATTTTCTAACCATATACAGGCATGATAGCCTCTCATATACAAGGCAGGTGTACCCTAAGGTGATATTGGTCCCCCTCTTGTGTAGGTATGGGCACATCTCCCTGTATTAATGTCTTTCTAGTCTTCAAAATGTTCATGGTTCCTGAGCAATTTCCCAATTGTCCATTACAAACCTAGGAGATACTTCCTTGTTTTCGTCAACCAACCAATGTCTGAGTGGCTCTCTTTGACACTGGTGACCAATCCCAGCACTGCTTTACACTAACCAACCAATCACAACACGACACTCTATGATGTCATTTAACTCCGAGCTGCAACTGCTCCTCCTTTACAATTCACCGCACACTTCTCTAACAAATGTTATCAAAGCAATAATTGTTACCACAAAACGTTACAAAGCATCATAAAGAAATCTCTTTGAATAAATTCTTGTCTGCTCCATTACAGGGAAAATATAGACTTTCACTCACTCAAGAATATTATTTTAATCACACACTCCAAGCGAAATCTTGACCAGCGCGACTGCACTTAAAATCCTTATGATTATTTATCCTTTCACTGAGAAAAACCCTAACAATTGCAACTTCTTACTCTCACCAAAAAGTTCCCTTCTCTGGTGGTACTGCCGATGACGCCACATGTACAGCACATTCTAATCACAGCAGACAAACCTACTCAGCATATGCTACACTGAGACCACCCTTAGGTGTATATCCTGGAATCTTAGGCCACTTTGGATCTGATAACTTCAACTCAGCAATCAAAGAAGAATTTTATTCAAGTAAAACACTAAGAAACATTGCCCTATCAATTTTCACAAATTGCACCTTAAGCAACAGCATCACACAAACACTATTAATACTCACACCACTTGTTTTGTTGTTATGTTATGTTATGTTATGGTGTTTTGTAAAGCGCGCGATTACCAAGTAGGTGTCCTGGCGCTGTCCACAAATCCTGAAATTTTAAGCTGGCGTAGTTATTAAAACAACCAAGTTTTTAGAGCTTTCCTAAACTGGAGAAGATTCTCCATAAGTCTCAAATGGGGAGGTAGTTTGTTCCAGAGCTTGGCAGCCCCATAGGAGAACCTGCGTCCTCCCCAACGGACTTTTTTTATGGTAGGAATGGAGACGAGTCCGGCCTCTGCCGAACGAAGGTGCCGGGCAGGGACATACCTGGTAAGATGCTTAGTCAGGTAACCTGTGCCTTCACCCTTCAAGGCTTTGAACACCAAACACAAGGATTTAAATTGAACTCTCTTGTGAATAGGCAACCAATGCAAATCATGGATAGCCTTGGAAATCGGGGAGAACTTTGGAATACCCGTAAGTAATCTGGCCGCCGCATTTTGTAATAATTGCAGTCTATGCATCAGATTCTCCTGAATATTCAGATAAAGGCTGTTGCAATAGTCGAGTCTGGAGGACACAAGAGCAGTGACCACCGTTTGTCGACTTTCAGGAGGAAGAAAAAACAGGATCTTTCTCAACATTCTTAGGATAAAGCCTGTTTTAGAAGCTACTGCCTTAATCTGTAGTGACATAGTGAGTTTGTCATCCAGCACCATCCCGAGGTTTTTTACATTACTTACTGGGCTGGGACAGGCTCCTAGTTCCTGAGGCCACCAGGTAGGAGTCCAAAAGCTGGGATTATTTCCAAACAGCATTACCTCAGTTTTCGTAGAGTTTAGCCTGAGGCAGTTGCTGGCCATCCACCGGGCCACCTCCCGCATGCAGGCCTGGAAATTGACATCCATTCCCACATCACTTCCGGGGTATAGAGACACGACGATCTGTGTGTCATCGGCGTATGACGTGACACTAAACCCAAAAGATCTAATGATGGGGGCAAGGGATGCAACGTAAACGTTAAAAAGTGTCGGGCTCAGTGAGGACCCTTGTGGTACCCCACAAGGCAGGGAGAAAGGGCGGGAAGTAAAGTTTCCCAATGCCACTGTTTGACTCCACTCTGAGAGAAAGGAGTTCAGCAATTTCCATGCTTTTTGGCGAACACCTCCTTTCCTCAGCCGGTCCATCAACAATCCGTGATGGACCGTATCGAACGCGGCGGATAGGTCCAGCAGGATCAAGGCTGCTCTGCCGCCTTGATCAACTGCTAACCTGATCTGATCTGTTGCCGCGATCAAAGCGGATTCGGTGCTGTGACCCTCCCTAAACCCATGCTGGGATGCATCCAGCAAGGATGATGACTTTATAAATGCTGTAAGCTGTGTGTTCATTGCTTTTTCCACAAGTTTCGCCGGGAGGGGAAGCCGGGAAATAGGACGAAAATTGTTAGGGTCCGTCGCGTCTAGACTCGGCTTCTTCAGGAGGGGGAGAATGGAAGCCATCTTCCAGATGTTAGGAAAGATTGCTTCTTGGAACATCCCATTAAAAATGGGCGTGAGAAGTTTGGCTATCGGCCCCGGTGCTAGTTTCGTAATCTTTAGAGGACAGGGGTCAAGAGGGGAACCTGAATTAGCTTTAGTGAGCAAATCCACGGTATTTTGTATTGTAAGCGGAGCAAATTCCTCCAGGGTGATTGATGACGTGTCCCCTTCAGTAAGTCTTTCCTCTGCCTTCTCCTCCCACCTGATTGAGTTGCTAAGGCTAGTAAAGATATTATTAACCTTGGTGGAGAAAAACGAAGCAATGCTTTCGCAGAGCTCTGTGCTAGCCGAGATGGAGGTTGGTACAGGAGAGGATAATTTTGTGATAGTGGCAAACAGCTCCTTAGAGCAATTCTTAGCTGCCGAAATCTGGGACGCAAAATACTTCTGTTTTGCTTTGCGCAGCATGCCTTTATAGGTTGCTAGGCTGGTCAAATATTCCTTTTTTTCTGTAATAGAATAATTCTTCCTCCAATTACGCTCCAATCTCTTACAGATACATTTTTGTACTTTGAGGTCGGTTGAATACCAGGGGGCTGAAGGTACGCTCCTTTTGAGAAGCACTAGTTTAGGAGGAGCTAGGTCAGCACATGCCTGCGTTAGTAAATTGGTATAGGCCAATGCCGCCTCGTTCGCGTTCCCAGCAATGGGTGTAGGGATGTTAGTCAGAGCATTGGCGATGTCGTCTGCATGCACCCTATTCCAGGCTCTAATTTCTTTCTTACCAGTTAAATACCGATCACTGTCTATGTGCGGTGTAAGGTTAAGATTAAAACGAACTCCCGCATGGTCTGACCAGGCCAGGGGTAGCAGTGCAATAAAGGATAACTCCGGGGTATTAGAAAAAACCCCATCTAAGGTATGTCCCGCTGTGTGTGAGGGGCCAGTTACATGCTGTACTAACTCCGCTGTTTCCATGATATTAAGAAGGCGGGCTGTATCAGGCTCATCTGACTGTTCGAGATAGAAATTGAAATCCCCTAGTATGGTTTGAGAATTTCCCAAAAATGCGTTTTCTACAAGGGTTCCAAGCGAGGAGAAAAATATATGTTTGGGCCCAGGGGGTCTGTAAACAAGTGTTCCTTTAAAGGAAAAATGACTAGTGAGTCTAATGTTAAATGCGAGAGCTTCGCAAGATGGGAGAGAGATTGCGTTGAAGGTTCCAGAGTAGGAGCTGTGATAAATAATGGCCAAGCCTCCGCCCCTCTTATTTGGGCGGTTAAGTACTTCGCAAAAGAAACCTGATGGAGTGGCTTTAACTAGATCCGGACCGGATGCTTCGTCCATCCAGGTTTCAGTAATAAACGCAATTTTTATATCCAGATCCATCAACAAGTTAGCACATTCAGTGCTGTGCTTTACAAGGGATCTTGCGTTTATCAGAATGCAGGCAACAGATTTCCCAGCTTTGCACAAAGTGTTTACTGACTCTGTGCCAGCCATATTAGTTCCCCCATTAGTAGGTTGAAATGAGAAAGAACAGTTGGGACACATGCCTAGCGGTTGGAAAAGGCCTAATTCATCAGGTTGCAGGTTGCAAACTCCCATTAACTTCCCGGGATTTAACTGTAACAGTGTAGTTCTAGCGTACGTGAGTCGGACCGGTACTGTTAAGTGCATCCGGGCAGGGGTTTGGGCGCTGAGCGCGACTTGGGCGCGGACGGGCGCAGACGGGCTTGCCTTTGGCGCGCCAGCGGCGCGCCCGCTGCGCGCGTCCGCTGCGCGCTCGCGCCAGTGCCCCTAATGTAGGCGTCCCCAGCAGCTAGACCGACAACCCCAGAATTGACTCCCTCCAAAATGGCCGCCGCCTGTGCCCGCCCGATCCGCAGAGAGACTGCTCGGATCAGTGCTGGAGCCGAAGGAGGCAACACAGGTGAGGAGGTTCAAAAAGCGCTGAGCGTCTGCTAAAAACAAATGTGCAAAATAAGCAAACAATGCGCGCGATACAAAGAGCTCGTGATTAAAATATTCACAATCTTAAAAACAGTCAGCTCGCTTATAACAGATTTCTGCTGCTCACTAGCGGGAGAAAAGTGCGTTAAGTCCTACTCCCGGCTCAAGCCTCAGGAGGTTGTGGACGCTGCGCGCTCGCGCCAGTGCCCCTAATGTAGGCGTCCCCAGCAGCTAGACCGTCAACCCCAGAATTGACTCCCTCCAAAATGGCCGCCGCCTGTGCCCGCCCGATCCGCAGAGAGACTGCTCGGATCAGTGCTGGAGCCGAAGGAGGCAACACAGGTGAGGAGGTTCAAAAAGCGCTGAGCGTCTGCTAAAAACAAATGTGCAAAATAAGCAAACAATGCGCGCGATACAAAGAGCTCGTGATTAAAATATTCACAATCTTAAAAACAGTCAGCTCGCTTATAACAGATTTCTGCTGCTCACTAGCGGGAGAAAAGTGCGTTAAGTCCTACTCCCGGCTCAAGCCTCAGGAGGTTGTGGACGCTGCGCGCTCGCGCCAGTGCCCCTAATGTAGGCGTCCCCAGCAGCTAGACCGTCAACCCCAGAATTGACTCCCTCCAAAATGGCCGCCGCCTGTGCCCGCCCGATCCGCAGAGAGACTGCTCGGATCAGTGCTGGAGCCGAAGGAGGCAACACAGGTGAGGAGGTTCAAAAAGCGCTGAGCGTCTGCTAAAAACAAATGTGCAAAATAAGCAAACAATGCGCGCGATACAAAGAGCTCGTGATTAAAATATTCACAATCTTAAAAACAGTCAGCTCGCTTATAACAGATTTCTGCTGCTCACTAGCGGGAGAAAAGTGCGTTAAGTCCTACTCCCGGCTCAAGCCTCAGGAGGTTGTGGACGCTGCGCGCTCGCGCCAGTGCCCCTAATGTAGGCGTCCCCAGCAGCTAGACCGTCAACCCCAGAATTGACTCCCTCCAAAATGGCCGCCGCCTGTGCCTGCCCGATCCGCAGAGAGACTGCTCGGATCAGTGCTGGAGCCGAAGGAGGCAACACAGGTGAGGAGGTTCAAAAAGCGCTGAGCGTCTGCTAAAAACAAATGTGCAAAATAAGCAAACAATGCGCGCGATACAAAGAGCTCGTGATTAAAATATTCACAATCTTAAAAACAGTCAGCTCGCTTATAACAGATTTCTGCTGCTCACTAGCGGGAGAAAAGTGCGTTAAGTCCTACTCCCGGCTCAAGCCTCAGGAGGTTGTGGACGCTGCGCGCTCGCGCCAGTGCCCCTAATGTAGGCGTCCCCAGCAGCTAGACCGTCAACCCCAGAATTGACTCCCTCCAAAATGGCCGCCGCCTGTGCCCGCCCGATCCGCAGAGAGACTGCTCGGATCAGTGCTGGAGCCGAAGGAGGCAACACAGGTGAGGAGGTTCAAAAAGCGCTGAGCGTCTGCTAAAAACAAATGTGCAAAATAAGCAAACAATGCGCGCGATACAAAGAGCTCGTGATTAAAATATTCACAATCTTAAAAACAGTCAGCTCGCTTATAACAGATTTCTGCTGCTCACTAGCGGGAGAAAAGTGCGTTAAGTCCTACTCCCGGCTCAAGCCTCAGGAGGTTGTGGAGGCTGCGCGCTCGCGCCAGTGCCCCTAATGTAGGCGTCCCCAGCAGCTAGACCGTCAACCCCAGAATTGACTCCCTCCAAAATGGCCGCCGCCTGTGCCCGCCCGATCCGCAGAGAGACTGCTCGGATCAGTGCTGGAGCCGAAGGAGGCAACACAGGTGAGGAGGTTCAAAAAGCGCTGAGCGTCTGCTAAAAACAAATGTGCAAAATAAGCAAACAATGCGCGCGATACAAAGAGCTCGTGATTAAAATATTCACAATCTTAAAAACAGTCAGCTCGCTTATAACAGATTTCTGCTGCTCACTAGCGGGAGAAAAGTGCGTTAAGTCCTACTCCCGGCTCAAGCCTCAGGAGGTTGTGGAGGTTGTCTCATTATTTTTCTTCAGAACTGGCACGTAGTCAACTTTTACAGAACTTGGGTTTCAGGTAAATTTATAGTGACCTCAACATGCATCCTCTTATATCCTAGTTATGTTTGACAGTAAACCATCTGATACGCTACCAGAAAAACTGTTGTAGCGTCAGCTGGGCCCAATTTTATCACCAACTAATGTGTTATCTATTTTTGTCTTAACCTCCGAGTACCTATCACACTCATGTGTCTCTCCGATAGATCTTTTTCTGTGCTGAAAGGGACTGGATATTTAGAGGATGGGCAATTATCTAATGAGGACTAGGAATAGGATAAATGCTATCTTCAAATTTGACTTCTTACAAATAGAAATACTCAATAGTCACCATAAGTGGCTCAAACCAAATGGTTTGCCCACAAGGAAATGATGGAACAGAATCAGCAAAATTTTGTTTAAATTCCAAAGTTTAGTTATTCATTTAGAAGTAAAGGAAATTATCATTAAAAATAAGATAGCATATAATCCTCATATCAAATTATTGAAGAATTTAATGAAGTAATGTCAAGCCGCTGAGATTCAGGGATGAAAGGGGAAAAAACCTTCCTCAGACGAGGCAGGTTTGGGCTCATAAAGCATATGTGTTGACAGGAAAATCAGTTGAGCCTCGTACAAACCCTCAGGAAAGTTCAGCAAAGTTCCAAGTAAGCAATTATACTCTATAAATCTCTGGGGTAACACCCACTGGCATCACAAAAAATGTCAGACTTCTTGGTTTCCATTGGATAGTCCAGAATGAGATGAGGGTGATGTAGCAGGAAAAAAGGTACAAATCCGGAAAATTCAGGAAATCGATCATGCAGTTTCCTTAACTCATGTAGACTTAAGACACGCGGAACAATAAGATATTTCAGAAGAAGTGAAGCTAAAGTTCAACAATCGGCTTTCCTAAGCAGCTCTTTTAGGATGTTGCTAAATTGTTACAATTGCACTGGTCTGTCCAAAGGATGTCAAAAGAACCAGTTATCATTTTGAATACGATCTGCAAGTTTAGTGAGTTTTCCCATGCACTTTGAAATATTCAGTCTATGACTTCACTGGGAGATGGAGAAGTAAAATATGAGGCCTGCATGAAATTCAGCTAATATATGACAATGGCCATTTTAAATGATGAATCACCAATTAATAAAACAAAACTAGCATATGACTTCAGAAGACATTAATAGACATTTCAGTTCTGATCATAATTACTACATGTGAGTAAAGGGTATTCATAAAACCAAAAATTGTAAGTATCAACATTACACATATAAAAAAAATGATCTTGTCATGTGCTTGTTTTACAGGGTTTGCATATATATAATGCACATTATAGAAAGTTTCACATGGACACTTTTAAACAAAACTTTGTAGCTCCTTCTTTTCTTTTGTCATTTTGGGTGCACATATTATAACATGAAATAATGATTTCATGCTTTTCACATGAAAATCGATCCCTTACCCATTTTTTCTTTAGTCTTAATAATAGCACATCCACAATCATGAAAATGCAACCCATTAGTACTTGTTTAATAACTACATATATTGAAATTAAGCACATAACATATCTCAAACAATCTTTCCGCCTGCATGCTTTTACGATGCAGTATCTGAATCAGAATTGTATGTTGTTTTCAAAACGTCCATCAAGGACAACTAAAAACAATTCTGTATTATATATGTTGAGATTTTCAGCTTAAGAAAGGCAGCCGGCACTTTAAAGTTTTCGGATATATCCCCATTTATCACAACTGCTGCTTCTGGGTTAAGATACATCATACTGGTTGCTTTGATGACATTTTCCCCAATTCCACTCTTTGACATGGCTGTCCATAGGTATTGCCAGGAGACCCTATCAAACGCTTTTTCGGCGTCTAGCAATATGAGTGCCATAGGGTCTCCTGCTACCTCGGTCACGTCAAAGAGTGTGATGACTCCCTGTATGTGATCGATGGTAGATCTGCCGGGAACAAATCCGTGTTGCCTGACCGATATAATTTTGTGTATGAGTGGGGCGATCCGACTGGCAAGTATTTTGGAATAGATTTTGGAATCGTTATTGATTAGGGTGATTGGACGATAAGCCCCTAACTCAGTTGGATCTTTGTTTTTCTTAGGAAATACAATTATTTTTGCTTGTGCCCAAGATCCTGGTGGTTGTCCACCATTGAAGACCTGGGTCATCAATAACATAAGTATCTCTTTTTGTTGTTTACTGAATCTGGCATAAAATTCAGAGGGAATTCCATCGAGCCCACTTGCTTTACCCGAGGGAAGACTGTTAATTGATAGTAATATTTCGATTCATTGCAGCGCCTCAGCCAAGCTATCTCTGTCGGTTTGGGAAAGCTGAGTCCATATAACCGTCTCCAAATAGTCATCAATTTGAGATTGGTTTTTATAAGTCTCCGTATAAAGTTCCGAATAATATCTTTTAAAACAATCTCTCATTTCTTTGGGATCTTGGGTGAGGCCTTTAATGGGGTCTTTAATTTCTTTAATTGTACTATCCGTATGTTCCTGTCTAGCTCGAATTGCATGATGATTGCAGATACTTTCCTCGAGCTCGTAGATTTTTTCTTTATTTTGGGTGGCTTTACTGATTGCTTTATTTGAAAACGCTTCTACAATTAGATTTTTTGTAATTCTAATTGCCTCTTCAATATTGATATTTCCCCGGATTGCCATTATGAGCTCTTCCTCTTTTTTAGCTAATTCATTTTGTAGGTTTTTTAATTTTAATTTTTCCTCTTGATTGTTTTTAATTGAGAATCTCAGGGTTTCTCCTCTGATTCCCGCCTTAAGGGTATCCCAGACAATTTCCAGCGGGGCACTGCCAAGGTTATTTTCTAAAAATTCGGGGATCCAGTTCTCTATAACCTTACAATATTCTTCATTCAGCAGAAGAGCCCTTTCGAACATCCACCTATTGTGTTTAGATTCTATTTTACCAGTATCAAGACATATAGTTAGAGGGTTATGGTCGGACAATACCTTGGGTAGTCGATCTATGGAGCTATGTGTGGCTATATTGTGTGATGCAAATATATAATCCAGCCTTGCGAACTTTAGATGTGGGTTTGAAAAAAAAGTGTATCCTGGATTGTTTGGGCACTTCAATTGCCAACAGTCGGATAACCCATGTGTGTTGCATAATTCTTCAAGGGCTCTGAAAACTTTCAGTTTTTGACCTTGATACTTAAATTTATTGTGCCCCAGCGCCCAGTTTGAAGGAAGATTTAAGTTAAAATCACCACATACTATCAATGGTAGTGGCCAATGAACCAGTTCGTTGGATAAAAATTCTAGAGGACCTGGGTCATCGTCAACACACCCGTATACCGAGCAGATAGTTAATTTCTTCCCCACACCATAATGGCATTCGGTGATTGCCCATCGACCAGATTTATCTGCAGCTGATTTATCGAATTGAAGACCCCCGCTACAAGCTAAAATTGCAACTCCCCGTGTTTTATTGCTCTGAGTTGTTGCCGTAATCACCTTATATCCGAGAGTTTTTAAGACTACAATTTGGGACCTTTCAACATGAGTTTCCTGGAGGCAGACAATGTCTGCCCCAATTGAGTTAAGACCAACAGCTGTTTTCTGTATTTTATTTGGATCGTTTAGGTCACATATGTTAATAGTTAAAATTTTAATTTTACTCATTTTGAAACTTTAGGAATACCAATTTTCCTAGCCTGATCGTTACGCCTGTAAGCCCTCCCCATCTCACTTCCCCCCCATGCCCCTTAAAACAAGTTGAGATTGTATGTGTAAATATAGAAAGAAAACCCCCTGCCCCCTTCCCCGCCACCCATCCCCACCCCCCGATTCCCCTAAGAGAGGCTACCTGATTCGGGTTGAACCATGTTGTGGGCATCATTGCAGTCAGAGGGCAGCAAGCGGTGGCTGGCCTGATATATATCTTTATTTCCCATTTTCTTAACATCCCTGTGTGTTTTTTTTGGGTTTTTTTGCTCCCCTCCCTCCTTGCAATTTATAACTTGCTTGTTTTAACATTCCTGTTATGTCTAACTAAATTCAGATTAGGTCGTTTTTTAGAGAATTACGGTTGTTTTTTGGGTTTGTTTTTGTCTGAGATTGTGATTTCTTTTAAATACGCTTCAGCTTGAATCTCACTGGTAACGCTTCTTGTAGTGCCGTTAAAGATGATCTTTAACCGTGCAGGATTCTGTAAGTAAACAGTGGCGCCAATGCGTTCAAACGGGGTGAATAGTTGTCTCATCCTCCACCTTCTTTCGACAGTAGCATGGGCAAAATCTGGTCTGCAAAAGAACGCAAAGTCTTTAAATTCTCTTTTTTTTGTCGGTAGTGCGAGATCAAAAATAGTTTCACGTAGCACAAAATTGCCAAAGTTAACAAGGAACGCACGGGGATGTTGTGTTGATGTCTGAGTTCGCTTAGGGAGTATCAAGGGAAAGCGATGGGCCCGATATATTTCCTTGTTAAAGTCCCACTTTTGTAGTTCTGGAAATGATTCTTTCAGTAGTGTGATTATAAAACCCCTTGGATCATTTCCCTCAGCGTTCTCAGGAACCCCAAGAAAACGTAAGTTGTTTCGTCTGGCTCTATTTTCTTGATCTTCAACCTTCACCATTAAGTCTTTGATTATGCCATCCTGTTCTTTCCCAAGTGTTTGTAGATCACGGACATCTTTCTCCATATTTTCCGTGCGTATTTCCACGGAGGCCATTCTGTCCGAAATCTCTAGACAGGTTTGTCCCACCTTTTGTATTGCTCCTTGAAGTTTCTGGATAGCTACGTGTCTTTTCTTATTATCATGTTTGACATCTTCGTGAAAGTTCTTAATTGATTTGAGGATATCGCACAGGGAGAGTTCTGGTTGATCTCGATTATCGTCACCTAACTCAGTTTGCAGGTTTTTAGATATCTTGGGTTTCCTCAAGGGCTTCCCCATGGGACTTAGGTTTACATCAGATTCTTGTGGAAAAATATTCCTGGGTTTATAGTTTGTTTGTTCGGTGTTACTCCCTTGATCCGTGGTGTCTTCGAACAGTAGTCTATTTTGTCTCTTTTGTCTTTCCCTTTTTCTTTCCTGTTTCTTCTTTGTAGAGCTACCTCTTAAGGAGGTTTTCTGTTTCTTTGCATCGAGCTCTGATAATTCAGGGTCTGACATAATAGATTCGGAGCTTGTCTGTTCCAATTTCTGTTGCTCACTTGAGGTTGAGGCGCCGGTTTCATAAATTTCAGAACCTGAACTTGAGTCAGGATCGGGTTCTTGTAGCACAGAGTGGGCTTGGTCCTGATCTTGGTCCCGAGCAGGGCATTGAGGATAGCTGGTGTCTTCCAAGCCTTGAGTGGCCGGTGTTGTTGGTATTTCTATTCCTTGCACCCCTGTTTGTACAGGTGTGGTCTTATACAGTTCATTTGGTTCATTTGGTTCGTGTGCTTCGTTTGATTCCGTTTGTGCAGTATTCAACGCTTCTCCCACACCTGGCAGTCTCTCTGTACACACGCTAGTTAGGGGGTTAACTCCCTGTGCCACTAGCGTTGTGTTACTAGATTTCAAATCAGGTCCGGGTTGGCTGCAGCCCTCTACAGGGCCAGAAGATATTTTAGCCACAGTGTTAAATATGTTTGATATTCGAGGTTGGGCAATGTCTGGTTGTCCGTTGCTTCTTGCAGCAATCTTTAGGTTTTTTATTGTTTGGAGCCGCTTCGCTTTTTTTTCCAGCAAATCAATCGTGTCTCTACATTCATCACCATCACCGACCATATCCTTATCCTTATCTTTTTCCTTATCTTTATCCTTGCCTTTCGATTTTGTTGTGGCTTTGATTTTGGCCTTCTCCTTTTCCCTTTCTTTTTCTTTTTCTTTCTCCTTCTCCTTATCTTTCTCCTTTTCTCTCCCCATCTTACCTTTCAGCCTTCTCCTTTTCCCTTTCTTTTTCTTTTTCTTTCTCCTTCTCCTTATCTTTCTCCTTTTCTCTCCCCATCTTACCTTTCAGCCCTCTTGTTTCTGGGCGGGTATGAACACTGTGAATCTCCTGAGTAGGCTGGTCACCCGGAGCACCTTGACACCCCAATAAATCAATAACAATATCAATATTGGTGTCGATTATCTGCTCTGGGTCAGCCCTCTGCTCCCGGTCCTGCTCCATGTTTCTAGGTGAGTTTGTATTTGAAATAGTAATTACCGTCCTAAGCGCTGCCCCTCGCTCTTGCTCACCTTTATCCTCACTCTCACCTCCAAAGAAATTACCGGGTCGTTTGAATTTCTGCCACCTCCTCTTGCCGAGCAGCACTGTCCCGACAAACAGTGTGTGCACTAGGAGGCAGGAAAAGTGAAAGACGAAACACCGCATCGACCAGCATCAGCCACCAATCACTTGAAGTGCTCACTGCGGGATTAGCGTTGCAGCGCAGGTCACCGTAGGATTACAGAAGACCAAACCGCCGTAGCAGAAGCTGACATGACCGCCAGAGCCGTCCCTGCCGCCGCCCTCCGCAGCCAGCTGCCACGGACCGATCCGACAAACGAGCTGCGAAACAGGTCACAACCTCCAGGTTAGGCTCCGGGTTTTTTTTTTCCACAGACACAGCTCTGTCTTTATCGGTAACTCGAAGGAGATTGTATGCCAGTGCTTCGCTGATCTCACTGATCTTGCCGGTGTTCGATGTTCGGTATTAAATATTAGATAACCGTAGATAACAGTAGATAGCACATCTCTTGAGCTCACATTGCGATTGTCATAGGCTTGATCAGGTTCCAACGCTCAACGCCGTGTATCGCTGCAATCACTGTAAACGCACGCCGTCTGACTGTTTGCATAGCAGCTAATCCCTGTTAAAGTATTTAGTCAGCTTATCGCAAAAGGCTCACTGGGGGTTCACGAAGATTCATGAGGGTTCATGAGCTCGTTCGGTTTTCAAACCATGCCGCTGTCAACACACAGGACAGTGGAGCTCTCAGGTCAGCCTGTGCCGGTTCACGCTCCAATCACAATGACGCCATCTTGCCTCCAACCACCCAGCAGTTGTGATAAATGGGGATATATCCGAAAACTTTAAAGTGACGAGAGGAACGAGGCAGGGTTGTCCCTGCTCCCCATTGCTTTTTGCTATCTTCATAGATCCTTTCATTCGGAGGTTAGAATCAAATCTAGCAATAATACCAGTGAGGACCCCTAATGGAGACACCAAAACATTAGCCTACGCTGATGACATTGCCTTAACCATAACCAACCCTAGTGATGCTATAAAATTAATTGAAACAGAAGCTAATCACTTTGGTGAAGTTTCAGGCTATAAACTAAACCAAAATAAAACTCAAATTGTCATTAATAATCAAATTAGCTGTGCTGATAAAAGGATTGTTGAAAATGTGACCTACCTAGGGGTAAATATCACTTCTAATCTTAACAATCTAGTCAGGTTAAACATGAATCCACTTTTGAAACAAACAGACTTATCACTGAAGAGATTACATAATTTACATTTAACAATTTTTGGCAGGAGCAGTTTAATAAAAATGGTATTTTTTCCTAAATTCTTATATTTTTTTAGAAGCATCTGTTTAATTTTTGATCAACATATCTTTACAGAACTGGATCGTATCCTCTCTCGTTTTATCTGGGGGTACAGTAGATCGCGTAGAGCCATGAAGTTTATTAACTTACCCAAAGATAGAGGTGGACTTGCCCTACCCAATTCTAAAGCTTACTGGTGGGCTAGTACACATAATTATAGTAGAATGCTTCTAATTTCAAATCCCGCTTTAAATCCAGCAGGAAGGGTTCCAACCCCACAAGAACTTATTCTCGGGGCAGCAACGGGAGATCATCTCTGGCGCTTGACCTATGACTGTCATTTCAAAAAGGTCCGGTTTAAAACCCTTAAAGGAATCTATAACGTCTGGGGTAATGTACGCAAAATACTGGGGATTGGTAGATTTTCATACTACACGACTATCCACTGCAATCAAAATCTCCCCGCAATTTTTTCAGATTCATGTATGAAACGCTGGGTTATGTCAGGAATCACAAAACTTGGTGTATTTTTCAATCAAACTGGATTTATTACATTCGAATCACTAAAGAATACATTTGCACTAGAACATCGTGACTTTTACAAGTATTTGCAAGTAAGAGACTTTATGTTGAAAAAAGGGGGTGGTAACACAGCTTTTCAGAAAATACAGATAATAGATATGATTATAAAGGATAAAATATTTAAAATTGGTGAAATCTACAATAATTTAATTACTAATCTACCTGATAACCTTGACAAACACTTTCAGATATGGCAGGATAAATTAGA
This sequence comes from Triturus cristatus, assembly GCF_964204655.1. Lineage (NCBI taxonomy): Eukaryota > Metazoa > Chordata > Amphibia > Caudata > Salamandridae > Triturus > Triturus cristatus. The sequence continues at coordinate 1,302,260,028 of NC_140591.1, read as the reverse complement.
AATTTCCGAAAACTCCATTCAAATTGCATTCAACCTCTCGCAATCAATCTTAATATCAACCAAACTACAAGCACAATTTTACAAGACCTTTTTTCAGTTATACTACACTTCTAAAAAGATAGCAAAATGGAGCAATGGCAAGGGGACGAGATGTCCAAGATGCGCACTTCCCGAAGTGGATTTAATGCATATGTTTGCTACTTGCAAGGAACTCTATACCATTAGACGGGATATTTCTATTTTTCTTTCTAAAATCCTCAAAACCGATATTGTAATAACAACAGCAGAAATAGTTTTGGGGGTAGAAGGGGATTCTCGGCCAACTCAAATAAGGGGATTAATATTTGTTGCAATGGCAATATTTAGAATTTGTTTAGCGTCGGTCTGGTTAGATCTACATCCACCTTCATTTCAACAATGGCGAGCACGCTTACTTGCAACTTATAGTATCGAAATAGCCATATACAGATGTAAGGGCTTGAATAAGAAAAAGAAAGGCCTAGCTATCTGGGATCCACTCAGAGTATGGATAGAAGATATTGAATAACCAACAAAAAAAAGCAGTAATTGCTAATATGTCTAAATTAAAAGCGGCTATGTCATAATTTTAACTGTTAAATGTATATATATACAAATAAACTGTAATGCCTGTAAGCTGGTGGGTGGTGGGGGGGGGGGGGTCGGGTAATGCAAAATAAGCCAAAAGCTCAATAAAGATTTGTTTTAAAAAAAAACAAAAAGAAAGGCAGCCGAGTTAAAAATGGGAAAGCCTGTGTATTGGGAAAGGACTATGATTATGTCCGGTGCGTAATATGTACAGGATATGGCTGCTGACCACGACAAGGTGGTGTGAGCATGTGAACTGGGTGCAGGGCACTGCATAATGCCATTCCCTTATTCCAATGGACAAATGTGACGCTGTGGCTTGCGTGTACTGAAAGGGTGGCAGCTTGGCAGAAGACACGGCCTAAAATAAGGCATTAGGCCCAATGCCCAATGGAAGTGGAAGTGAGGCCCACCCAGTGACTACTGCTGGCATTAGAAAAGGAATGCCAGTACAAACAACACGACAATCATAGGAAAAATGGTTAAAGGGATGTTACGCTGCTTAGCATTTACACATCAAAGAATGAAACAAAAATGTGGCAAATACTTAAAGAAAAATCATTAGGTGAGTCTTTTATTGTTTATGACTTAAAATCTAAGAGTCATTGAAACTTGATATTATGACTAAATATACAACCATAATCCCCCCTTGGGTAACATCACAAATGGCATAATTAATCACATCACAAATGGTATCCCATTACCAATGACAGTTTCTATATTTCATGCTGGAAATATGACACACACAGGATGTCCTGGGCCATGCACTATTAGTAGCAGACATGAGGCATAGATTTTGGTCATGACATACAACCATCACAATCACAAACAGCTTTCTTCCATATTAGGGTGGAATCATTGTCTGCTAAGATCAGACTCTAATGTAACTGATAAAAGATATCATACATATCCCTAACCTCTAAACGTCATTCACGCATACATATTTATGGGGGCATATTTATTAATGTTTTGCATCACCCTTGCTCCATGCAATGGGGTCGCAAGGGCAACGCAACACTAAAGTATGATTTATCAAATCAATTAAGGCCAAGCATGCTTGATAAATCTGGGCTAATGCAACATGGCGCAAAACGCTGCGTTGTGTTACCGTGTCCCAGGAAGGTATTCCATGTGTGGAGCGTGGGTGTTCCAATGCATCCACCCACGGATTCTGGCACATTCCCAGATTTACCAACACTGGTAAACCTTAGAGTGCGTCACAAGCTATGCCTCCCCAGAGGAGTCGCATCGAGGAGCAATATCTTTATTTTTCCTCTTTGTTTCTTCATTCTGCAGCACACTTGGGAAGAGGAAAAAACCTCTGGGGATTGTTTTTGCACAGGAAGGTGCCCCTTCCTGCAGAGAAACAATCCTACCTATAATGCAGGCCCCTTGCACCATGGCACCAGGGTGCCTGCATTGGCGCTAGGCAGCCAAAAAGGCTCCAGTGCAAAGAAAGGACTGGAATGCACAGTATAATGTGGACTACAGTGCATTCCTGCCCTTTCCTTTTCAGGCAGCGCTGCGCTGCAAGTTGGCTTGATGCGCTGAGTGATAATAAATCTGCCCCACGGGGTATGGATGGGAGATGGGATGGCTTGTCCCACATCGCCTTCAGTCTTAGATATTACACAGAACATGACGTGACTTCTTAGTTTTTCAAAAGTGTTAGATGGCTGGATCACAGGTCTGAGTTCAAAGCATCTCCATGGAAATAACAGGTTATATAGAAACACAGAAGTCCCGTTTGATTTCTGAGTGTGCCAACGAAGTAACATTGCAGCAAACATATTCGAAATAACATGGTTAGAGCTGTCCTCCTTCTCCACATTTGACTTTACTACACATCAACCTCTAAGAATAATGGTTTCCAATATATATATGGAGTTGGCTCTGATTCAGCTCCTTCAGCCATACTTTGTTTGAGTCAGCCCCCTTCAACCACTGCTTAGAGACTTTGTCAGTCATATATTGCATTAACCCAAATAAGTATACATCTTTCACCTCAGGCTATCTACGTTTTGCTGTACCATTCAACAGTCCAGGCAATTGTTCCATTGAGGTATTTGAGGGACTATTTTATATCTGAAGTACACTCATTTATCATTCTTTACCACATTAAATATTCCTTACGTCATACATGAATTCTTTACAGAAAGGAATCCTTTTTACACTACTTCTGCAGCCTTTTTTAATGCATCATCAGTACTTGAATGTGAGTCTGACCCTAACATGCATACTCCCCTTTTTACTGTTTTGTGTTTTTTGCATATCAGCATGGCCCGAAGACAAGATGGCTGCCATCAAGTCTCATGAGTTCAACAATAAAAAATGAAATCTAGTGAGACTATGGGAAGCCATCTTGGCTTCAGGCCACCCCCCCCCCCTGTGGAAATTTAGCTTGCAAACTGAACATTATCTGCGCCATCTTGCCTCTCCCCAGCGCCACGCACAGCGAATGCACGGCCGCCATTTTAGGCACCCCACTCTCTCCCCGCTCATTGTCAATCGCCAGCGCGGTCCCCTTGGCGCTGCGAGCATCCCCCGCGCGCTGGCCACCCCCGCTCTCTCATACAGGCCATAAACCCTCTCTTTCTGCGCGACCCTGCTACGGAACCACTTCCGACCGACAACCTATACATGGTCATGCCTCTCCTTTGATAACCCCCTTCCTCTGCGCCCCATTGTCTGAACTGGTCCCAGGCCATCACCTAGCCCTGCGGATGCAGTTTATTGCCCCTACTGTAAGGGAAACACCCCACATCAAAGGGATTACAGTAGATCAAAGCCCCTACTCCCTGAGACCCGACCGGTCGCACACACCCCCAGGAATTGGCGGAATACCCTGCTGCGCAATAGCCATCTCCTACTGTGGGTGGGGTGGGAACTTCTACTGTATCTATGTGTGGGAACGGATCTGAACCGGGGCTTCAGGGGATATTCCCCCATACATCAAGGGAATCTCAAGAATGTACTATGTGTAATAAAGCAATAAACCAGTGTATAAGAGACCAGGTCTCAGAGATGCAGTTAGAGCACCTCGTGACGATACCTTGCTGTCTGATCTGATGTGTTCTGCTCCGACGGAATAAAACTTTGTTTCCTGCCTTCCAGTCTCCGGCGCCTGCCTCTTTTATTGGTAAATTATCGAGTGGTATGAGAGGCGATTACCGCCGGGCAAATACTTGAAGGGTTATCGACTGAAACTGCCGCTACCATTTAACAATTGGCGTCCCAAACGTGGGGCCCATCAGCGACATGTGGATCCAGTGGGAGAGGTCCCGACAACAGAGTGAACGACTGCAACGATCGGGAGAGCTCCTGTCCAATAGACCCTCGTCTGGTAGCCGATCATCCGAACTTCACTGGTTCCGAGCAGACCTCTCTCGAGTGATCTACGGTCCTGACTGGGAACCATCAGGAGTGCCGCGGCAAATACGGAGAGTAGAGGACGATCGGGCGCTGGAGGCGGAAGACGAGAAACTGTCCACGCGGTCCGGGTAAGGTCGTGATACACGACAAATTGAGAAATAATTGATTGATTGTTTGATGCTTTGGAAATACTAGTATTGCTCATTGATTGTTCTTTTTGAGATATTCGCTGTCTACAAACGGGGAGGAGTAGAAATACTCTCTCTCTCTCCCTTTGCAGATAGTGAAGGGTAGGTAACGCAGACTTTTGTCCCCGTTGAAACCCGTCGTGCCTATCTTTATCTCCCCATTGATTGATTGATTGATTGTCCGAACACTAGTTGTTCGATATTGGTTCTTTGGAGGTATTCTCTGCTTACAAATAACGAAGAATAGAGATATTCTGTCTAGTCTTTGCAAGCAGTGAAAAGATAGGTAGTGCTGACTTTTGTCCCCGTTGAAACCCGTCATGCCTATCTTCTCCCCACTGATTGGTAGTTGGTTCTGCCCGGACCGCTTATTAGAGGTGAACCATCCGGCTCCACTGGAAGGCACCCCTAATAAGGACATGTTCACTAAATATGGACTAGTCGCCGTAGCCTATAGCAAGCTGTGGCATAAATATACCAAGAAGGACCCCGAAAGTCAGTGGCCACTGATGGGATCCTTCGACGACCATAAGATAGAAGCGCTAGAAATAGCTCTGCGTAGCAATAAGACGACGCCTACTATGCTTGACAGTATCGGCATGTGGCGCAAAGAAGCGACGCAACGGAAAAAGAGGGAAGAAGTAAAAGCAGAAAAGGAATTACGAAAGGCAGCTCACCTTGCCGCTAGAAAGTTAGAAGAAGACATAAAGGAGAGAAGGGAAACTAAACTAAGACAGGAGCCCGAAACCTCAGGCCAGTACGCTGTTAGGACCCCTTCTTTGCTCTACCCTGAGTTGTCCTCCAAGCAGCGAACGAATGATGAATTACTGTTAGGTCCCCCGATCATTTACATGCCCCTCCATATGCACCCTCCCAGTCAGTAGCGCAACATCTACAACCCCCGAACACGAGCGAAAGCAGTACAGAGGCCTCGGTCCTCACGGCCTCCGCGCCGGCCGAGCCTCCTGTGCTGGACACAACGTCGGCTATAACGTTAGACGACCCAGAGATGAGAAAGAAAGAGTCCACCAGAATGAATCGGCTAGCGAAGGATGAACGAACAGGAATCGACAAGATAGTAAAGGCACTGGTAGGATCCTTTTTGACCTTACAAAAACTAAAATAACGCTAGGAGTTAGCCCTTTGTGGGACATATGAAACCAAGGGAAGGAGTCAAGCTCACGGTCGAGACGACCGCGAGGTAGCCCGACTCCATTACTCTCGCTACCTAAACATGTCTGCCCTACTGCCCACCCCGCCCAATAAGCATGACAAAATCCCGCACAAACGGAAGCCTGCTGACACCCACCATCGACGTCACCAAACTAGGGCTAGATCGCGCACAATTGGGCTATGTTATTTTTCCGATTGCACAGTAACCTCCTTGTGCTCGTCATCAGACTGCAAATATGTACAAACACTCCAACGAAGTAGTATAGTTATAACATTTTAATAACTTATAGGATATAACAAACACACCAACAGGGTAAACAGGTTAAAACACGTTTTAAAACAACTATTTACATGACAGTCTGCTGCAACCTCCATCCCAAAGCCTTAACGTCCACGTGACACCGTCCTCGCCTCTCCTTCCTCGAAATTGCAACATTGGCCTGTTTTGGGCGGTTCTTTTAGTCGGCTTTGGGCTATAAAAGCCATGCAAAAATCCATTGACCTCAGTGGCGGACGACTGTGCGAATAGGCCGGAGGCTATACGAAGCGCCGAAGTTCTGGCAACCCCAAGGCGGAACCCGCCACGCTGTGCGGGCCTTTCCGCTTTCTCTTCTTTCTTCAATGAGGGCTGATACCCTGGCGGGGGGAGGCGACGCAGACGGGCCTCCCCCACCTCCCCAGGTGGAGGCTCGCCAGGCACCCCAACCATCTTTTTCATCGGCCTGCTGAATTTCACCCTGGCACGCTGTGCGGATCTTCCCATTCTCTTCTTCCTCCAATAACGGAGGGGTGCCCTGGCGGGGGGAAGCGACGCGGACGGACCTCCCCCACCTCCCCAGGTGGAGGCTCGCCAGCAGATGAGGGCACCCCAACCGTCTTTGACTCACCGGCCAGCTAAAGCTGCACCCAACCGTCTTTGACTCACCGGCCAGCTAAGCTGCACCCAACCGTCTTTGATTCGCCGGCCAGCTAAGCTGCACCCAACCATCTTTTTCATCGGTCTGCTGGATCGCACCCTGCCACGTCGAGTGGATCCTCCCATTCTTTTCTTCTTCCTTCAATAACGGAGGGGTGCCCTGGCCGGGGGAAGCGACGCGGACGGGCTCCCCCCGCCTCCCCAGGTGGAGGCTCGCCAGCAGACGAGGGCACCCCAACCGCATCTTTCACACGTCAGCCAGCTGAGTTGCGCCCTGCCACTTCATTCGCCGTTCGGCTGAGCCGGCGCCCCTGCACGCGGCCGCCAGGCAACCACCCAAGCACCGGGTTCACCAGGACTGCCGCTAGCACCCGACGTGAGGAGTGGGCCCCCGCAGCAAGGTAATCGGGGACCCACCCCGGTGGTGATACCATCCAAACTGCTGTCGTCACTGCTACTGGAATCACCCCGGTGGCAGTACCATCCGAACTGCCGCTATTACTGCTGCTGGCTCCTCTCCGGTGACTGTACCGAAGAGCTGCTGCTACTGCTGCCCTTGAACTCCGGCGGACGACTCCTCCGGATCCAGGCCTAAAGCCCACCGTGAGACAATTCTGGACTCGAAAGCTTGTCTGCTTGGGCATGGGCCCCACCCTTGACAAGATGCTCCCCTCAGCCTTGCAGAATCGGCTGGAGTCATTTGACACTCGACTCCCGCGGACTTCCGGTAAGGACAAACCGCCGCCATTGCTCTTTGCCCCGGACGGCAGCCACCTTGCCTCCGCTTAGTGCCGTGAGAAAGACTGGTTCGAAGCGTTGGCGGAAGAACCCACCTCCTGCCCCGCCCCAAGAACGAACCATGGCATTTCTACGGGGTCGCAGTGACGCCATGCTGACGCAAATTTGACGCTAACGAAAGTTCTCAAACTACTGAAAGGGATTCTGGTCCAACAGCAAATTCATGGAAAGACTTAGACTGTGCTCTGGCCCGACTTCGCCCCAAGATGGTGCCGATGTAGGAGAGGCCTACACACCCTTGTGGCGTCCCAGTCACGTGACATTTGTATTAAACAGATACATATATATATATATATGCAATGCTTCCACACATGATGGTCGGGGAGGGGCGGCAAGGGAACCGATTTTATGCCGTAGTAGCGTTGCTCATGTTGCTCGACGCCTCTCACACCGTGGCCGGCCTATAGCGGCTGTAGGCCCGTATTTCTACACTGACTTTGTTTTAAATAAAGGGCTTCTTAAAAAGGAATTATGGAATCAGTGCCATGACTAATCATCTGGGTTGTTGAAGGTTTCTCTTTTAAATAAAAGATTGTCACTCCTAAGCGAAAGCATACAAATAATACAGACTCGATTTGCCTAAAATATTTTTTGTTTAACGGAATTTGTACCCATCACGCCTGCCCTTTTTCCAAGAATCGTCAAATCAATAATGAACTATAACTTAAGGTATACGTCGCACGCAAGGTATGATATCTTGCACCATAATACACGACCAATTGAGAAATACATGCACGACCAGGGAACCCGAATTCAGGAGATGAATGAACTAGAGCATCTTTGCCTCGAACTAAAGAAAAATAGGTCCGTGGTATTACCCACCCCTGCGGCTAGCCTGGTACATGGTAGGTAGAACCTTTCGTGTCTGCGCGCGCTGGGGTATTTTGAATACTGCACCTCCCCTCCCCTCTTATTTTCCCCTCTATAGGTCACGACGAAGTTCCGACTGAAGAGTGGAGTGGACATGGACCGCACCGAGTTCAATATCAGGGAAAAACATAGACAAACGTTGTGAGATAGTGCGTAAAATTACAGACCACCATTAGGAACATGAAAAAGTGTATGATATGATTGTGCGTGTGTACTCCGATTATACGGCATGAATGTGTATGCGTTTTATATTTGGGTCACTTGAAGAGAGCGTCACTGTATGATTGAAGCGCTCGTCCACCGATCAAAGGGAGGAGAATAAAGGGTCAGACACCCCCTAGGATAAACTACAAAATACTGAAAGTACGCAGCATAGAAAAAGAGGACAGGAAAGGAGAGGTCCCGATGCTCAACGTAGCCCTGAGTCTCCATCTTAAGTTTCTGCACTTGATGCATGTACTGTCACACCCTATCCGGCATTTGTGTGTACGTGATCACCAAATTTATGTCTTTTCCCTGCTTGTGTTTTCTTACATGGAACAGACCCATGCTACTCCATGTTGTGTGTGCACCAAGTGGCCTATTATCTTACCCATCTCTCTCTCTCTCTCGTTTTGTGTCGTATGTATGCCAAAATAGCCTACTTGATGCACACGTCTCTCTCTCTCTCTCTCTCTCCCTCTCTCTCTCTCTCTCTCTCTCTCTCTCTCTCTCTCTCTCTCTCTCTCTCACTCTCTCTCCCCCTCCCTCGCAAAAGGCTCTTTCTTGCCCTCTTTCTTCTTGAATAAATTAACGACATACACCTCTTTGGTAAGTGTATAATTGGCCTGAACACGGTGGTGTTCGAACAAATTGACAGAAACAAAAACGACCATACTTTACCACGTTACTACCTCTCCTTTTTGCGAACGTTAAACCTAACCGGTTGAGAAGGAAAGGACAGGTAAGACGACTGATGTCTCCCAATCTGACCCTCAACACGGGGACTATATGTCAGTGGTTTTTGTTCTTAAAGGACACCATCTCCACCGCCCAGAATTACCCCTGACCAATTAGCCCGAAATAGAATGTCTAAAGCACCCTGTTCTCCCAAAGATAACTCCAGCCCTATACTAGCCGTCTCAGAGTATCCCGAACGAAACAGCTGATGGCCCTGTTTTAAACTGATAAAGGGTCACCTACTGTATGAAAAGGATACTCGGGAACGCATGACCGTAGCACCTCGCACTTACGGGTATTACCAAACCTTGTATTATAGGGCGCAGAAACTGACACCTAGAAGGCCAGACGATGGACAGGGACACCCACAGAACCCTGCACCACAGCAGTAATTAATAGATTAGTAACACGCACATTAACATCAGAGTTAATAGACACCAATCATATAGTAACAGATAAGAGCATTTCCGCAACTACTCAGTGGTTGGGAGAGAGAATGAAGTATGTAAATGTCTTCCCTGCCAAAATCTCTAAGACTTTCGTTTCTTATAACCTATTCAAGGATAACCTGCAGCCATCGGAAGAGAGGGGTCGGACGTGACGCACAGTCTGGCTGCGGATCATAAAGCATCTATGACATCGACCAAGGGGGAAGCGACGAAGCAAAAAGGGTGTGAGACGAGACACCATTATCAGAACGATAAGCGCGAAGGGCTACATCGAGGCCCCTGCTCACTGACCAGCGTGCCTGAAGTTTCAACCCGTCGGGCCCGATTGATGGGCCCAGTGCTGAAAGATTCTGCTCTCCTTGGTCCGCATTTTTGATCCGATCCCACGCCACCCCATTCTCTCTTCCTCTTTCATTTGGACTATGACTTTGACCTACTACCGAGGAACAAAAGGCCGGCACCCTGTCTCAAAGTACCTGTGGTGAACTGTGTTAAGGAACAGGACTGTGATCAAAGAACAGTGAGTGGTCACACCCTGCCACGTGAGAAATCGGATTTGAGCTGGACCTTAGCTCCACCGCCGGTGCTCAACAGTGCCAACGAAAGAAGAACAACAATGAGAGCTTACCAGTGATAGCTCTTTATAAAACAAGGACACTGGAAAGAAGAACCCATGGCAAAGTTGAAAATCCTCTCCCAACCACCTTATTATATTAACTATCTTCTTATCAAGTTTTCATGATGTTGCATCAATCACTTCCGACTGTACACTGAGAAGTTAAGAAAATGTAACTTTGTATAGTAACATTCATACAACACCAGCCATGTACACGACTATACTGCAACTTTGAATGTACTTCCTCCTCGCCTACTTTATCAAACTGTATGAGACAATGTACAAATGTGTCAGATTACTCCTGCCTACCCTAAAGACTCTGTATCTTTAAATGTATGACGAACATTGACGATACTGTAACTGAAAGGCTAACAAAGGTGAAAATTGGCCGGACAAGCTGGCGAGATATGTTAAAAGGGAGGACTGTGGAAATTTAGCTTGCAAACTGAACATTATCTGCGCCATCTTGCCTCTCCCCAGCGCCACGCACAGCGAATGCACGGCCGCCATTTTAGGCACCCCACTCTCTCCCCGCTCATTGTCAATCGCCAGCGCGGTCCCCTTGGCGCTGCGAGCATCCCCCGCGCGCTGGCCACCCCCGCTCTCTCATACAGGCCATAAACCCTCTCTTTCTGCGCGACCCTGCTACGGAACCACTTCCGACCGACAACCTATACATGGTCATGCCTCTCCTTTGATAACCCCCTTCCTCTGCGCCCCATTGTCTGAACTGGTCCCAGGCCATCACCTAGCCCTGCGGATGCAGTTTATTGCCCCTACTGTAAGGGAAACACCCCACATCAAAGGGATTACAGTAGATCAAAGCCCCTACTCCCTGAGACCCGACCGGTCGCACACACCCCCAGGAATTGGCGGAATACCCTGCTGCGCAATAGCCATCTCCTACTGTGGGTGGGGTGGGAACTTCTACTGTATCTATGTGTGGGAACGGATCTGAACCGGGGCTTCAGGGGATATTCCCCCGTACATCAAGGGAATCTCAAGAATGTACTATGTGTAATAAAGCAATAAACCAGTGTATAAGAGACCAGGTCTCAGAGATGCAGTTAGAGCACCTCGTGACGATACCTTGCTGTCTGATCTGATGTGTTCTGCTCCGACGGAATAAAACTTTGTTTCCTGCCTTCCAGTCTCCGGCGCCTGCCTCTTTTATTGGTAAATTATCGAGTGGTATGAGAGGCGATTACCGCCGGGCAAATACTTGAAGGGTTATCGACTGAAACTGCCGCTACCATTTAACACCCCCCTCCGATATGCAAGAATTGTTTCTGCAGTTTGCACGTGTTTATGGATGTCTCTCCTCCTTCTTTCGGGGTGAGCACCAGCCTAATTCCTTTGTGGGGCAGATCCATTGATTGCACCGCATGTGCATATTATCTTAGTTGCCTATTTTCCACATACATAGATTACTTCACGGTCATTTTTCAAGCACAAAGTAGAATAAGAATAGGCCAACATATTAGCAAGGTAACTAATAAATATTTATGCCTTAAATATATTGCAAAACTCCTTATTTCAAATATTTTAAGTCTCATACTATGAGGCCCAATGTGCTCCTTATGCCCGAGGGGTAGAAAGTAATAGATAATGTGAGCAGTCTTTTGTAAACCCCAAACAATGTTACAAATGAACGAGAAATATTTGATATTGGAAAACCATAGGCCAAAGCTAACGTCTTAGTGCCCCTGGTGTGAATTTGCTGTTCAAGGCAAAGACGTGTTAACTGCTCTTAAAGTTCTGACACCTTAAAATACATTCCATAGTTGTAATAATGAAATATATGCGGAAGCTTTGTGAGCACTTACAACCATTCAATCAGGGTTGAGTTAACACGATCCGCTAAACACACGCACCCAAACATAGGCAATGACAAAACAAAGACCCAGGCATATCTTAATAATTACATTTTAATTACAATTTAGCAGTAATTATTTGTTGCCTTGGTCTAAATGCAGCTACTCAGGCTGAGCACAGCATGCACCTTTAGGATAATTGCCAAGTTAGTCTTCCTGTGAAATTAAAACACACGTCTCCTTTTAATTAAGGTCGTTATCATTTGAAGCCATTTGAGATATCTTCCTTCATTGACGATGTTATATACGGAAATAAATATATATCTATAAAAGGAGGGTGCCAGTCAGAAGCAAAAATATTAAAAAAGCAGCATTTTGAAGGGATTACTATTTTCAAGGTGTTGAAATCAATGCATTTCAAGATTCTCTCTTTGCTGTCACTCTGCTGGTGTATCCAGAACAATAATGTTTGCTTTTTGCATTATCCAGACTCAAAGGATCAGCCACCAAAAAAGCCACCAGCCAAACTTGTGGTTCCCCCTGCTCCATTTAGAGGCGGATATCACAGGATTTTCACTGGTGAAACATATTTTGGCTCTGCCTGTGGAATCGCTTGACCTGGTGGTCTGTCCATACCAGGGACTCCAGGTCACAGCAATGGTCGCCCACCATATTTACGGCAGTGCATCCGTCACTTGATTTCCTTAACCGATACTGCAATGCACGGATTGCCAGTCACTGTCGTGAAAATCGTTCAGTAGCCCTGACACTCAGGGTGAATCCCTGCTGTGATGTTCGGGCAATTGATTTTCCAGCTTTCTAAAACGAATTCCAACTTTGGAAGTTTATTCTGCACAAAAAAAAAATGTTTGCTAAACTGGCCTAAAAACATGACATCTACTCCACAAGCTTCTATGTCTACAATCACCCGTTGTAATGGTGGCAGTGAGATTCCCAGTGGTGACTGCTGCCAACATGGACTGGGGTATAGTATATGGAAAAAAAACAAGACAAAAATAAACACACTTACCCTCTTGCTGTTGGACCACCGCCTCTGTGATCCTCTGCTCATGCGCCTCAGTGCTCCTCTGCTCCAGGAACTGAGGTTCAATCAATCAATCAATTAGGGGCTTGTAAAGCGTGCTACTCCCTTGTGAGCGTCTCGAGGCGCTGCGAGGGTGCAGCTCTGGGTCTGCCGCAAAGCCAGGTTTTGCGGCTTCTCCTGAAAGTGTGCAGGGTAGGGGAGCGTCTGATGTTGACTGGGAGTTCATTCCAGGCCTTGGCCACAACATAGGAGAAGGCTCTTCCACCTGCTCTGGCTCTGCGGATGCGCGGGGTCACTGCTAGGGCGAGGTCAGTGGAGCGGAGGTTTCTTATGGGTGCGTGGAAAGAGACTCTTTCGTTGAGGTATTTGGGTCCGATGCTGTGAAGGGATTTGTAGGCGTGGGTGAGTAGCTTGAAGGATATTCTCTTCTTGACGGGAAGCCAGTGGAAGTCTTGCAGGTGCTGGGTCATGTTCATATGTCGTGGGGTGCCGAGGACGTGTCTGGTTGCAGTGTTCAGCATGGTCTGGAGTTTGTGTAGCAGGGATTTGTTGATTCAAGCATAGAGGGCATTACCGTAGTCCAGTTTGCTGGTTATGAGTGCATGGGTGACAGTCTTTCTGGCTTTGGGGGGGAATCCACTAGAAAGTCTTGCAGAGGATGCAGAGGGAGTTGAAGCAGGTGGAGGCGATGGTGTTGATCTGGCGTGGGAGGAGTTTAGTATGATGCCGAGGTTCCGGGTGTAGTCCATCCGGGTGGGTGGGTTTCCGAAGGCAGAGGGCCACCAGATGTTGTCCCATACGGTGGGGGATGGTCCAAGGACCTCTGTCTTCTCTGAGTTGAGCTTCAGGCAGCTGTTACTCACCCAGGCTGTGACGTCTTTCATTCCTTCCTGAAAGCTGAGTCTGGTGTCTTTGGGGTTCCTCGTGAGAGATAGGATGAGCTGGGTGTTGTCAGCGTAGGATATTTTACTGAGCTCATGCTGTCTAACAATGGTGGAGAGGGGGGCCGTGTAGATGTTGGAGAGCATGGGGCTGAATGATGATCCTTGGGGTACTCCACAGGTGATCTCTGTGGGTTCGGAGAGGAAGGGTTGGAGTCTGATTTTTGGGTTCCGCCGGGGAGAAAGGAGTGGCTCCAGTCGAGGGCGGTCCCATGTATGCCATTGCCATGGAGTCTGGCTACAACAGTGTGGTGGGTGACGGTGTCGAAGGCTACGGAAAGGTCAAGCAGGATGAGGGCTGCGGTGTGGCCCTGGTCAAGTAGGGAGCGGAGGGTTTCTTGAGGATGGGCTTGACCTCTGCCTGCTACCAGTCATCGGGGAAGGTGCAGGATTCAAGAAGGCATTAATGGTGCGTCGTAGTTTGGGTGCTATGGTGGCTGCAGTTCTGTGGAAGATGTACGGCGGGCAGGGGTCCGTGGAGGCTCCTGAGTGGGTGCTCATCATGGTCGTTGTGGTATCCGATTGTGACAGGTGTCTAGGTGGTGATGGCGGGCTGGCTGTTGTTGCCTGAAGGAATGGTGGTTTCAGGAGTCTGTTCGCTGAAGTTTCATAAAGGGGCTTGATTTTCAGGTGGAAGTAGTAGTCGAGATTGTCGCACAGGTCCTAGGACGGTGTGACGTACGTGGTTTAGCTGGGGAGTTTGGTAAACTGCTGGATGATGTTGAAGAGTTCCTTTGAGTTGCTGGCGTTGGTGAGGATTTTGTTCCAGATGAAGGTCCTCTTGGTGGCTCTTAAGTGTTGGTGGTAGTCGGTCATGGCGTTCTTGTAGGTGTTCTGGTCTTCGGTGGCTTTGCTGTTTCTCCAGCATTTTTCAAGATGTCTGCAGGAGCGTCTTGCGTCTTGGAGGTCGGTGGTGAACCAAGCTGCCTTTAGGGGCATTGCCTTTTGGGGGGGTGGAGGGGTGCAAGGTTGTCTGCGCAGATGGTGATCCAGTGGTGTAGTTCCTTGGCTGCAAATTTGGAATCAGTCGTGGAGGAGGGGGGGGGGGGGTCGTGGATGAGGGTGGAGTTGAGGTGCTCCTCTGTGACCTTGCTCCAATTCCTTCATGGCGGGCACGGGTCAGACTTTTGTGCGTTGGTGGTGTTGAAGAAGAAGTGTAGGCAGTGGTGGTCTGCCCAGAGGGGCTGCGTGGTGTGGCTGAAGTGGATGTTGGTCCCTCCTGAGAAAAGGAGGTCCCTGATGTGTCCGGCCTTGTGGGTGAGGGTGGTGACAAGTTAGTTCAATCCAAGGTTGGGAAGGTTGTCCTGGAGGGCGGTGACGTCTGGGTCACTGCGGTTGTTGAGGTGGAAGTTCAGGTCTCCGATGAGTATGTAGTCTGTGGAGGCGATGGCGTTGGGTGCGATGAGGTCGGTAATGGTGGTGGCGAAAGAAGTGTGAGGCTCATGGGGGCCTGTAAGTAAGGATGTTGCATAGCATGGTTCTGGGGCTGGTGTGGATATGGAAGTGGAGGTGTTCGGTGTTGGAGAGGAAGTCGCTCATGCTGAAGGTGGAGAGTTGGAGGGAGCTCTTGTGTCCGATGGCTAGTCCCCCTCTTGGGTGGTGGGGGCGTTCCTTCCTCTGGATCTTGTATTCATCTGGAATGGTGGTGTAGATGTTGGGGGCAGAGGTGGCATTTGTCCAGGTTTCCGTAAGGATGGTGACATCTGGTGAGAGGGTGTCGAGGAGGTCCCAGATCTCTACGGCATGTCTGTGTAGGGAGCGCACTTTGAGGAGGATGCACCTCAGGGCTTAGGTGGTGTGGGTGTCCAGCGTGGGTGCAGTGGTCATGGGGGTGCTGTGGGTGATGAAGGATTGTCAGCAGTGTCAGCAGGAAAACTGGCCATGGGTGGTGTTCGGCATTGACCAATGGAAGTTGTTGTTCCTTCTGGGGTTGAGTACGAGGAAGGCAGCGGAGTCATAGCGGTGGGAGGTCGAAGATCCAGGGTTCCTGGCACTGGTGGCCAGAAAGCCTGGTGACCAGAGGTTCCCATGAGCACAGGCTCCCAGACTCACCTACAGACTCCCCTATATCCCCTGAGCGGGCTTGTTTACTGTTCCAAAGGGGACTGGAAGACTGTGCCTGCTGTTCTCCCCACTCAGTAATACAGCTCGGGTTGGGGAGATGTCAGTGCACATGCTGGTTTGGCTATCCTGAGATGGTTGGCCAAACCGACGTGCATTGAGAGAAGTTCCCCGTGCCCACCACTTCTGCTGCAGATAGCCCGACCCCCAAGACTCAGCTCACAGCTGTGACCCCTACAGGCAAAATAGAATGATAATAAAACAGTTTTATTAATTACTTTAAAATGATTTTATTTTATGTTTTGATCTGCTGCTTCCAGCAGTGGGGCGACACTCCTCTGCCATAATGGAGGAGCCGCCCCTGGCGATTCTGACAGGACAGGGAAAGATCTCATAATATGCTAGGTGTCCCTCCACCAGGGCAGTGGAGGAGTCCTGGGTTTCTATTGCTATGACACTGGGTGAACTACTCACCAGGGTGCACATGAGCTCTTCAGAACTTTTCACTGTCCCGTTAATGTATGCTTCCTTGTTGTACTTGCATTCAGAAATGAAAACACATTCTATTATAATTTCTTGTATTTGTGAATTTCTTCTGTGAATTGTACTGTAGGCGTTGAAACAAAAGCAGCATGTGTCAGAGGGCCACCTCTGTCCTCTTACTTAATGAGTTGAAACATGTCAGCTGTGAACAAGCCCTGGTATCTTGACATGTGATATGTTACCTTCATACAGCTCCAGGAAACAGATTCTGAGTCAGTTTTGTTAAGCAGTTTTCCTAAAAACACAGGCAATAAAGCTTTGAGTTGTAAGTGACAGATGAATAATATTTAATCTAAATTGGTTAGTCAAGCTTTGGATTTTAAGTAGGGCACAGACATCTTTTCCACTTACACTAACAATTCTCACATTATACAGTTTTACAGACAAAGTGGATCAAATATCACCTTTTGCCCTATTTTTATAAAAGTTAAACAGTACTTGAATGTGTGGATTAATTGTAGTGCTTAAAAACACCCCGATTATTAATGAGGTGGAGAGGCAGGAGTTATTTACAGAACCCACTAAATGATAAAATTGCGGGGGTGAAGTATCTATAGTCAGATAAAAATACTTCTATTAAAATGTCAGTGTGGAAATGAAGCATACTATGCAGAATTCAGTGATTAAAACATGTTTGCAGAATTTATTGCACGCAATAAGTACTGGGTTCAATAAACTCTGCATTGCTTTGTATTCCAATACCTCTGCAAACAGGTTTTTGCACAGGGATCTGAATTTTACACCCACTTGAGATCAGAGCTTTCGATCCCAACTGTGCACAGAAAATTACATTGCCAGTTGTGGTGCAGAAAATAGAATATTAAAATTGGTCTTCAAGAAACAGCATGTGGAAAATGTATCCAAGATACTCCCCTCTTCTTCCCCTAAAGGTAGTAAGCATATAGAAAGTTAGTATGTAAGGCTTTATTGTGCTAATGCATGTAATCATATTTGTACTATTTTACTCTGTAACCTGATGTATGGCCACACAAGGTTAAGAAGTAACAAAAAGTTGTGCAAAAAAAGTCAGGTTGCACATCGAGGACCCACAAATAGCCTGTGCACTTTTGAGCATGTCTGTGTTCACATACATATTAAAACCAGAGGTTTTGGCCTTACCAATGCCTGCTATCTTGTTGTGTACCCTGCCCTCCTCTCAGGCCACTGAAGGATCTGACCTTGCGTCCCCTCCTGCCTTCAGTGCATCCACTGGTGTGGCAGACACACTGAAGGTGAGCTGAATGCCCACTGAGTGCCATATTTTATTAGGCTACTCAACATTCATTGTTGGGTTGGACAAAATCCATTTGGGGAGTTTGGGTAAAAAAAACTAAAAAAGCCCAAAGAGCCTGATTCACAAGCAGCTTCCTCCCTGTGCGTTGGGTCCATATCCAAGGTTTTGTGCGCACATGGGTACATTGTACCTTTTCCTTACCAATTGCACATGGTAGACTTGAGCTGGGGAAGAGAGTGACACCTGCACAACTCTAAATAGATTGGGGCAACGGAGTGTCAGCTAAAAAGTGTTTCACATCTGAGCCAGTGAGACTTCCCTTTTCAATGACCCAGGTTCCTCAAGCTCAAAATGAGGGGAACCATGAGTTTGGAAGAGTGAGAGCACTAGCAATTTATTACGCTGCTCCCATCCTGCTAAACTCTAAAGGGGCAACTTTATCGCGTTCATTTTTATTATCATGTAATGATTCCTCTAGGTGTAGATGACCTCCCTCAAGTGCCATATATCAGAAAATTACAGATTGTTTGCGTGGTACCTCAGGGCTTTGATTAGCTCATGGGTGGGAAAGTTACAGGATAAGCCACTTCACTTCCCAGCGCATGGCTCAAGAATGTCAGTGTCCTTCAACAGGGGCTAAAATATATGGAAACAAGTGTATTTAGGAGTCAGACATGATGTCCTGTAGAATGTTTTTATGAACTCTTTAAAGACGATCTCTGAAGAAAGGTCTAAAAGATGGATTGTCCTTGCAGTTAGAGATCAGCATTGAGACCCTTGACTTCGAAACAGGGGGAGGAGGCAAGATGGCCGCGGACGGTTTGTGCTGAACGGTCGCAGCTGACCTCTCTCCCATCAGCAACGAGATGAGCACCGAGATGAGCTGATCGCTATGATATGAACCCCCGATTGCTTTTGTTTGGAGGTGGTATGCAGGCTTAATCATTCATCCACCGGTGCGCCCTACCACTACAGCCCTTAAACATAGGTTGCTGTCGGAGCTGCTCTGGCTAAAGGAAAGTTTTGGGAAGTTTATGAGTACTTTTGGATACAGGAGAGCACAGCACGTACAGCCGCCCAGAATGCCCCCACGTCCTGTTAAAAGCGATAAAGCGAAAGAAAGGGAGAAGGCAAAGGAGCAATCTGAGACTGGTAAAAATGCCCCAAATGCTCTAAATGAGGAGTTAGTACCAGTTACGAAGAACCTAGGGGCGATACGGAAGACGGCGGCTCCGCAGCTGAAGAATAAGATCAAGTCGCGGGGAAAAAATAATGCAACCATAGGTACTGATTCAGGCAGCCCTACTGAGGTAAGGAGTAAGCTGCCGGCAAAACCTGCGGAAAAGACGGACAGAATTGATAAATACAAATCCAGGGAAACCCCCCTCAGGCAGCCTACCTTGTCGGAGGTATACACCGCTCGCTCCGTGGCACCAGGCGATCGGGCACAAAGTAAGCTCAGCAGAAGCATCAGAGGCTCTCCCAGCGATGTTGGAGGCGTCCTCAAGGACGCTGGGGGTGCGTCGAACGTGGACGCCCTCGGTGCTAGGCAACAGCTACAGTATTCTGACAGCACTTCTGGGATTCAGGATGTAGCGCGGCTCCAGGCAGAGAGGGACTCGGCCTCAGCAATGGGCTTTGTCTCAGAACGCGCTGAGGGGGGACAGGCTCAGTCAGAAAATGCAACTCCAGGTGAGAGGGGGAATGTGGATGCGGACATGATGGGCGCAATTATGGTGCTCGAAGCGGAGTTGCTTGCTTCCAAGAACCCCTTGCCTACATGGGGAAGCTCGGTTAGTCTGGCAAATAAAGGGATACGACCCGGTGGGGGCTGCAGAGACTATGAGACGATGGAAAAAGGTGAGGTGGGTTCGGTGGAAGGGGAGCGATTCTTTTCTTTGAATGAAGACTAGGATTCAGCGCAGCCTAGTGAGGAGATCTCGGAAGAAGAGGAGGAAGACGCTGAAGAGGTCTCATTCTCAGGTTCTAGCTCCTCAGGGGGGAATATAGGCACAAGTAAAGACACCACCCTGAGGAAGAGACAGCTAAAACCAAGTAGTCAGCCAGCCGGCTCACCGGGGGGTACAGAGAAGGGTTTATTATGGGACTATTCAGTAACTTCCCAGATATACCAGGAAGAGGACGTTGCTGGGGCGCAAAAACAGAATGCTCCTTTTGAGATCTTGTTCAATATGCTGAAGCAGATGCAAGCAGAGGCTAGAGCAGTGAGCCGGAAAGCAAGGCAGGATGCTAAAAAAATACAATCTTCGTTGAGGAAGACTAATAAACTATATGATGAATTGGTGGGCAGAGTGACGGAGGTGGAAGAGCGTACGAGCAAGCTTGAAGATGACCTTGGCAATTGGCAGACCTTTAAGTCGACTCAAGAAAAGTTTTCAGAAGAGTTTCAGTGGAAAATGGAGGATTTTGAAAACCGCCAAGGGGTTACAATGTCAGAATTTTGGGGGTGGCTGAGGGGCTGGAAGGACAGGACATTAGGCGCTATGTGATTAATTTACTTAAAGGGGCGTTTCCGGAGTCTCAGTGGCAGTGGGACAGGGAGGTCCAGAGAGCGCACAGGTTCCCTTTTACCCTGAAAAAGGTGCATGGGGTAGAAGGTGGGGGGAATGCGGCCTTTCCGAGAGCTATCTTAGTTTATCTAGGAAATTTTCTCTTAAGGCAAGAAATCATCGAGAAAGCTAGACCTGATAGTAAGAGATCATTTGAGGGCACCACCTTCTTTGCCAGGCCGGACTTTTGCCATGTGACGGTTGAGAGAAGGTGGAGGCTGAGGCAGATGATCTTACAATTTCAGGCTCTAGGTTCAGAGGCCTATCTATTGTTTCCTGCCAAGCTAAAAGTAATTACCAAAGGAAGAGTTAGGATGTTTCTTTCAGAGATTAAAGCCCAGCAGTTTATGGAAGATTTGAAAAAGCAGAATGTGTAAAGGGGAATGTTATATTGTTTGGTGTTTTAAAGCCAATGGGGCTGGAAGAATCACTTGGTTTTTTGCAGAGGCTTGCCCAGATTCAGGGGGTACTAGTATTAGTGTAGGATGGGAGAGGGGAGCGACTGATGCAACCCTAAACCACATATAGGTCATTCTGACCTATTTGCCTGTACAGGGGGGGGGGTTGGGACTGCAGGGGTGGGAAGGGTGTGGGTGGGGGTGGGGTTCTTTAATACGGTTAACATTTTTGGTTTTGATGGTTTGACATGGCACATTTTTACTTGGGGTGAGCTATGGTACAGACAATACAGACAGTATAGACAGTATCCAAGGAGCGTAGGAGGTTATATTTATATGCTATCTACTATTTTGCTGATTATGAGTTGGAATTTCTCTGATGCCCTTTAATGCCTTGCAAGATTGTTTCAATTAATGTATGTGGCCTCAATGATTCTAGTAAGAGAGCGAAGGTAGCAGGTTTGTTGAGGTCTCTACAATTGGATCTGGTTTGCCTCCAGGAGACCCACATTGAAGTAACGCAGGTATATCTTCTGAAACAGCTGGGATTTGATGTACTAGAAGCTAGTAAACAAGGGACTAGAACTAGGGGGGTAGCAATTTTAGGGAGAAATAGTGATGTAGTGGTACGTAGGAAAAAGGAGGATCAATGGGGTAGGTGGGTCATTGTGGAATTATGTTTTGAAGGGGCACGGTTTACACTGGTTACAATATATGGATCTACTGATGATGATCCTGATGTTTGGCAGTTTATGGATATGGAACTGGCTCAGTGGCCGGAACCTATTATATGTTGCGGGGATTTCAATATCCACGACCCAAAAAGTTCTTTTGTAGAACCAGGGGGAAGGTACGTAGGGAGAAAGAGGAAGACATACAGAGCTCTTGCTGGTATGGTTCAACATAATTCCCTTGGGGATCCATGGGCGAAGTTACATCCCTTCTTGGATGGTAGCACTTTTCTTCTCTGCCCCACATAAAATCCTGGTAAGGCTGGATTATTTTTTAATTTCTAATTCTCTAATCCCTCACTCAAAGATAGAAAAACAACCCAGAATTATTTCAGACCATAGTCCACTCGTGTTAACATTAAATATGACTCAGGTACATGTTAGGAAAACGCAGTGGACTTTCGAGCGTATTTTATTAAAGGATGTGGCTTATCAGAAACATATGGAATGTTGGATAAAATTCTTTTGGGAAGTTAATAGAGGTACAGCTTCCCCTGGCGCTGTCTGGGATTGTTTTAAAGCTGGGGTTAGGGGGGAGACTATGAGTTATGTATCGGCGAGACGGAAAAGGGAAAGAAGGAAACTAGAAGATATTAGGCTTACGTTACTCGCAGTAGAAGAAAATCTAGCTATAGCTATAACGCAGGATCTCCCACTCGAGCCCTATATACTTAGTATAGTTGCCCTTAAAGGAGAGGCTACAGAGGGTTTTACCACGAAAGCTGCTGAGAAGTATTTAACAAATAAACAGGATACCTATGAGTTAAGTGAGAGAGTTGGCCATATCCTCGCTGTGCGAACCAGGCAGCGCACAACCGCCGCTGATATCAAGGAGATTCAGGATGCGCAGGGTAATCCGGTTATAGATCCTGATCTTATAAGGGAAGTTTTTAGGAATTTTTACGCTGAGCTATATTCTTTGGGTGAGGTAAGGGGCTTAATAGAGATAGATAGGTATCTTAGTGATATTTTGGCACGTTCCTTGCCGCTAGATGATAGAGAGATGCTGGATGCTCCTTTCCATTTGGATGAATTTAGGGGGGCCCTGGGGAGTCTGCCCTCTGGAAAAGCGGCTGGGCCAGACCAAATCCCGGTAGAATTTTATAAATTGTTTCAAAATGTTTTGCTGATTGATATGTTTGATATTATGCTACACACGCAACGGGGTGGTTCACCTCCGGAGTCTTAGGGGGGGGGCAGATATTATAGTTATTGCAAAAAAAGGGAAGCCCCCGACGCTCCCCGGTTCATACAGACCTATTACCCTTATGAATTCGGATGTAAAAATGTATTCGAAAATGTTGGCAAAAAGGCTTGCAGGGAATATAGAGCAGCTTGGAAGCCCATTACAACATGGCTTTATACCGGGTAAGGGAACCACTCAGCATGTTAGAACTGTTCTTACAATGTTTGATGCCGCAGGAACCCTGGGCGACCCTATCGCGGCGCTGTTTTTAGATGCCGAAAAAGCCTTTGATAGGGTCGCCTGGGAATACCTTTGGGCAGTCTTGAGGTGGAGTGGCATAGGGGAAGGTTTTATAACAGCTATCCCAGCCCTATATAAAGGCCCAACAGCGAAGATCAGAGTGAATAGAGGGCACTCAGATGCAGTTAAAATCCTAAGGGGGACGAGACAGGGATGCCCATCATCCCCACTGTTATTTGCGTTATATCTTGAGCCCCTAATATGAAGATTAGAAAGAAATAGAGGGATTCCCCCAATGGCTCTGAATGGTCGTATAGTTAAAACTTTGGCCTACGCCGACGATGTGGCTATACTGACCCCCGACCCGGATTTGGCTATCATGGAGGTTGAACGGGAAGCTAGTATATTTGGGCAAATCTCGGGATATAGTTTAAATAAATCTAAGACCCAGATAGTTAGGAATTAATATACCACTAGTACCAATCCCAGGGTGGTTATTTCAGCTATGTATCTGAGCATATTAATAGTAGCAAATCTGGATACTGTTGTGGAGGTTAATATGACTCCTCTACTGGCGAAAGTTAAAACAGATCTAGATAGAGTTAACAATCTGCATCTTTCCTTAGTAGGCTGCACCAATGTGGTTAAAATGACGATTTTACCAAAGTTCCTTTACTTATTTAGAGCAATCCCACTATTTTTTGAAGCCAAATGGTTTAACATACTGGAAGGTATTTTAAATAGGTTTATATGAGCTCATGGAAAAACGCGTAGAGCCTACAGATTTATGTCCTTACCTAGAGAAAGAGGGGGGGGGCTCCTGATTTTAGATTATATTATCTTGCGACTGCCCTTCAATATATGCAGGGTTTGATTGGAGGAGGGGGGATCCTGCAGAAAATCACCTCGATGTCTACAGATGTATATGCAA
This sequence comes from Triturus cristatus, assembly GCF_964204655.1. NCBI lineage: Eukaryota > Metazoa > Chordata > Amphibia > Caudata > Salamandridae > Triturus > Triturus cristatus. The sequence goes on along the minus strand of NC_140591.1, from coordinate 1,302,236,407 downwards.
TTGTGTTAGGACAGGAGGCAGAAAACTGTTTCTTATATCACATTGATCTTGGGTACTTCAGAAGGAAATCGTTCAAGACTCTTGCTGCGGCTCTGAAAATATGGAATGCTTTTTTGAAAAAGACGGGATTTGGCAGATTTAACAGATACATTAAATTGTATAAGAATAAGTCTTTTCCTCCAGAAATATTTTCAGATGCAGTAATGGCCGCATGGGAGCAAAAAGGAATCAAGCAGATTGGGGATCTAAGAGATTCTGAGGGAGTAGTACAGTTTGGCGATCTGGTTAATAGATATAATATAGGCACAAGGGACTTTTTTAAGTATCTACAGGTTAGGAGCTTTTTGGGTAATAAACAGGGGGGTTTAGCAGGGTACAAGTCCAATGATTTCCTGGAGAGCATAACCACCGGTGGCATACATACGATTAGGTCAGCGTATGCGCTATTAGTAAAAAGTAAACCGGACGACTTGGACAAACATAGGAATAAGTGGGTGGAGAATCTAGGGGGAGAACTTGAGGATTTCCAGGATTCGTTGGACTTGGGTCGTTCTATCTTATGCTTGGCTCCTCTGCAAGCCCAGCATTATAAGACCTTATACTCACTTTACCATACGCCAGCTAGGATCGCTAAATGGGGGGGTACTGCAGGGACAACCTGCCCTCGATGTAATTCATCGGACTCAGATATAGTTCATATGTTTGCTACCTGTCCTCAATTACATACCTTAATTAAAGATATAGAGGGCTTTCTGGATAGGGCATTAGGGATACAGATATTCCTAACTCCCTTATGGATCTTGCTGGGAATAGGACCCGATGGAAATAATTATAACTCACAGAAGAAGTTCATGTTCATGATAACGGCTGTCTACAGATTAACTTTATCCAGGGCCTGGCTTGATAAGACTCCCCCGCTCATGCAAATATGGTTGGCGAATTTAATTGCTGAATTCAATTTGGAGAAACCTATATATGCAAGGAAGGGTAGATTAGGGAGAGCTCGGGGTGTAAGAGTATGGGAGCCATTAGCTCGGTGGAGGGATGGGATAGGGTAGCACTAAAGGAAGTGATTTTGAATTTTGAGATTTGATTTTGATTATGATTTTGACTATGTAACATGATTTACTGTATGTACTATATCTTGTATAAAATGTTCTATGGAGTTAACAAATATCTGAATGTACAAAATGTGCGTAATGGAAAGTATAATAAAACATTTATTAAAAAAAGAGACCCTTGACTTCAACGTAATGAGTGAATACATTCAATACGCTGCACACTGGGTATGAGGATTTACCTTTGACAAGGAGCATCATTCTACAAGAGGAAGATCTGTATGGTAAGATCCAAACTGGGACTATGGTTATAATTGAAAACCAGCCACCATGTCATGATCCCCCCACCCACACATGAGCACCTACAACTTGTTGCAGCCATGTGGTACACCTACCTGTGCATTATATTCATAAAAAGATTGGATTTCAATAACGTGCCAGCAAACCAGACACATACTCTGCACACAAGGATAAGTACCAGCACCAGGATGCTTCCTGATATGTATTGACACACCTTGTACCTCACTTTACAAACGTGATGAACAATACAAAACTAGAAGGAAAAAAATATGGAATCTCACTTGTCACGAATGCCACATATCTATATACTCTATATCAGTGCTTAATTTGTAATGAGGGTCGATGCTCAAAGCACTGCTCAGAACACAGCGGCCAGTGCTATTAAATGTCCCCATGCAGAGTACCAAGGCATTGCAGTTAAGAATCTACCGCTGGCCTCTTTGATCCACTTTTAGATGCTCCCTACCCCTTTATCTCACTCTTGCAGGCTCCTGCTTCGCCCTTGTTGATGGTTTTCCACTCTTCTCGTCCTTCTTCTTTCCCATTTGTGTTTTCCTCTGTGTTGCTTTCAGGACAATTAAGTGCCGGTGTATCCCACCAGCCACAAAAAGGAATGATGTAGCCCAGTGACGGCTGGTACGTTTAGGAGGGAGGGGGTGTAGGACATACGCATGCACACATACACAGCCACAGCGATGCATACACGTACCAAACATTACTAAAAAAAACACACACACTTACCTGAAGCTCTGCCTTAGAGGTCCCGGGAGGCTTGGGACTGCTGCCTTCCCTCATTAGCTGTCCTTAAAGAAGGCAGCAGTCCTAATGTTATTACAGAGTGGGATGGGGTCAGTGAGTCTGCTGACCCCACCCCACTCTGTGATGAAGTGTCACTGATTGAAACTTGATCCTGAGCACTTCAAGGTTTAAAACTGAAGCACCCAGGTGCAAGGCAATAAGTGAGGCTACCTTTCATCACAATGAGGTGGGCCTCAGGGACCTTTACTGAGCTGAGGAGGTCATGCCCACAGGAGCTGTGACTTCCTCAGCTCAGGTAGCCAGGAGCCTGCACATTTAATGCATCTTTGGCTCTTGGCTGCCTGACCTGAAAGTGAACAGTGTCTGTCAGGCTGACCTTTGTCCAGCCTGACAGGCACTGTTCATGTGGGGCAAAAGGCGGAGTAGGCGTGGCCCCTCCGTTCAATATTATGGCATTCTGCCATTTTGTTTAAAAATGATGGTCTACAAATTAGCTCCATTAAATGACAAAAGTAAAAGTGCAACACTTTTTCCCAAAATATGTGCAGACCGAAATGAAACCCACATTATGCATCAACTCCACAAAATCAACATGTAAATAGAAGTTCTATATTTCCTGCTACCACCATTTATGGAATGGTAGAGCCGTTCTTCAGAACCAAAAATGTTTAATCACTGTGGCACCTCTGTAATGGCCGAGGAGCATTGCCACATTGGTCAGAGTTCGTCACAGAAAAGTAAAATTATAATAAAACAATATCATTTAGTCTTCTGTGAGGGGCTATGGCTGACGATGCATGCTTGTTGTGCAGGGCTGGCCCATGAAAGGCAGGAGTGGTAGACACTTAGAAGTGATCATGCAAGCTTGGCCGGCTATCCTAGGCTGGCCAAACAGACATGTGCACTTCGATTTCCCCAACACAGCTGTGTTCACAGCCATGTTGGAGAAAAGCCACATGCTCAGAGGCAGTGTCTGAGCGGCAGACCAGGCCACTCAGACAAATCCTGATGCTGGTCTCATAGCAAGAAAGCAGCTTCTAGATTGGCTGGCTAGCCTGTGCCTTCCCAGAGACTGCTGGAAGTAAAGCACTGAGGTGGCCTTAGTGAAGGCAGCAGTCCTAATGTTATTACAGAGTGGGATGGGGTCAGTGAGTCTGCTGACCCCACCCCACTCTGTGATGAAGTGTCACTGATTGACACTTGATCCTGAGCACTTCAAGGTTTAAAACGGAAGCACCCAGGTGCAAGGCAATAAGTGAGGCTACCCTTCATCACTATGAGGTGGGCCTCAGGGACCTTTGCTGAGCTGAGGAGGTCATGCCCACAGGAGCTGTGACTTCCTCAGCCTGGCAAAGTTCAGCTCAGGTAGCCAGGAGCCTGCACATTTGATGCATGTTTGGCTCTTGGCTGCCTGACCTGAAAGTGAACAGTGTCTGTCAGGCTGACCTTTGTCCAGCCTGACAGGCACTGTTCGTGTGGGGCAAAAGGCGGAGTAGGCGTGGCCCCTCCGTTCAATATTATGGCATTCTGCCATTTTGTTTAAAAATGATGGTCTACAAATTAGCCCATTAAATGACAAAAGTAAAAGTGCAACACTTTTTCCCAAAATAAGTGCAGACCGAAATGAAACCCACATTATGCATCAACTCCACAAAATCAACATGTAAATAGAAGTTCTAGATTTCCTGCTGCCACCATTTATGGAATGGTAGAGCCGTTCTTCAGAACCAAAAACGTTTAATCACGGCCGGCACCTCTGTAATGGCCGAGGAGCATCGCCACATTGGTCAGAGTTCGTCACAGAAAAGTAAAATTATAATAAAACAATATCATTTAGTCTTCTGTGAGGGGCTCTGGCTGACGATGCATGCTTGTTGTGCAGGGCTGGCCCATGAAAGGCAGGAGTGGTAGGCACTTAGAAGTGATCATGCAAACTTGGCCGGCTATCCTAGGCCGGCCAAACAGACATGTGCACTTCGATTTCCCCAACACAGCTGTGTTCACAGCCATGTTGGAGAAAAGCCACAGGCTCAGAGGCAGTGTCTGAGCGGCAGACCAGGCCACTCAGACAAATCCTGATGCTGGTCTCATAGCAAGAAAGCAGCTTCTAGATTGGTTGGCTAGCCTGTGCCTTCCCAGAGACTGCTGGAAGTAAAGCACTGAGGTGGCCTTCGGCATTGAGGCAGTGAGAGGTGAGTTTTAAAAAAAATATTACTTTTACTCTCAAATCCCCTTTATCCTCCCCCCTCCTCCTCCCCTTTTGTTGTGCACCGGCCGCCACTGTTAATATTTTCCAATGCCTAATACATTTAAATATCATGAGAATTATGGATTTCATGCATAATATGTCTGCGGGGTCATGTGTTTGAAAACTGCATGTTTGTGTTCAAAATGTATACAAGATACAAGCTCAATTTATTGTCTGTACAACACATAGTGAATTATGTTAGCAAACTGCAGATGGCTGCAGCACACATCTGGTTTTTCTGGTCTCAAGAGAGATTTTATACTTTGACCAAGTCTCCTGCCATTGAACAACATGCAATCAGTATAATAAAAAGAGATAACAAGAGTGTATTAAGAATAATGAAGTTGTGCCATAGGTTCGCATGGGTAAGAGTGGTGAGGTGGGGTGTGGGTGGTAGAAGCCGACAGACAATGGGATAAGTAATCTTAAATAAATAAAACCACTTACCATGCGCTCGCCGCATCGCCGAGTCAGCGAGCGCAAAATAAGTGGTTTTATTTATTTATTTAATATTACTTATCCGGTCGTCTGTCGACTTACACCATCCCCCGCCCACCGTCCTTACCTATGTGAGCCGCTACTGTGTGCTATGTATAAAAGATCAAGCAAAAAAATACTGCATCGTAGATCATAATACAAATTCTATTTTGAATGAAAATGAAATCCTGATATATTTTGATCATTCTGATGTTACAAATGTCCTTGACGTTAAGCTCTATGCTCTCTCTTGTTACTATTGGTCCAGAGAACTGTTGTGGTGAGCACCAAATCCAAGTTGAGTGTCACACCTCTGTCTCTCCAGTTATTTTGTGTTCAATAGAAGAAGCAGAAGAAATCTGTGGAAAATAATCTACTGAAGTGCAAAATAGGAAGATAAAACCAAAATTCATGCAACATGAAGTAGATCATTTGCAAAACTTGCATTCATTATGAAACGACAATCTTCGCCATGTTTACGATTGTCATTCAAAGACAGATGAAGCATTAAAACAATATGACCTACATTATCATACCAGTATTCCCGAGCGCACTACACGCTGAACATTCTGGTTTATTAAAAAGTCTGCCTCACTTGAAAAGTTCAGTTATGCTGTTTTCATTTAATTTAAAAGCCCCCGGCTGTTTTGTCTGTTTTTGCTTTCCTCTATTGTGCCAACTCAAGCAGGCAGAGGAGTAACTTTTGTTAAAAGCCATGCTGTCCTTCAGCTGATTTGTGTTGTATGTGCCATCCTAAAAAATAAAGGATTTATTAAGCCTTCGCGTTGTCCTTGCATTGCGCAAGGAGAGGCTAGGACAACACAAAAGCTTCAGTAACCTACTCAAGGGGCGATTTGTGCCTCATTGAATATCTTTGTAAGAAATGCAATGCAACACAGCAGCTTACATTGCTTTGCATTGCTTATGGAGCGGGTAGGCTTCTATGGGTGCAGCCTGGGCATTCCTATGCCTCCACCCATGGATTTGACGCAATTCCAGATTCACAAAAATCTGGAAACTTGGAATCGGGCCAAATCGGATGCCTCCCAGAGGATGGCATAAAGCTTAGAGGTGGACTGTGAAATTCCGCTGAGTTAAATAAAAGCTGTGTGAGATTCCGTGGAGTTCCGCCAAAGGGTGGAAACTTTGCAGCTCGCACTGCAATTTGATGACTGTAGCGCGAGCAGCATTGAAAAACCAGTGCAGATGGCACCATGCATTGTCCAGAGCATGCAGCCTTTCAAATTGCTATTTGCTGCCGCTTGCGTCGGAAATGTACTCAAGCGGCAGCAAATTTACTCGAGCCCTTTGACCACGATCGCTAGCGGCCACCCTCGACTGCCCTTTTTAGAAAATCAAGCTAGAGGAATCAAATCTTGCTCGCATTTTTGTGGGCCTCACAGGAGAAAAATTCCACCACATGGCAATTAGCGAAATTGTGTGATACATTCATTATCACATATTGAAAGAGGAAAAAGCCTCTTTGGATTGTTTATACCTTTCTGCACAAAAACAATCCTGTCTGTAACGCAGGAATCCTTGCACTCTTGTACAGGAGTGCCTGCATTTTTTTTTTTTTGCAGATTTATATAGCGAAAACTCGACCCTAAGGTATTGGAGCCCTTTCCATGAGCACCAGTTGCGTTACACAAGCACACGTAATTTGTCCAGAATCACAGGACGCTGTGCCAAAGCTGAGACTTAAAACCCAGTTTCCCAGCTCCAAAGTCAGCAGCTCTGGCTGTAAGGCTACATCCACTTTCCTGCCTAGGCGCTAGGCAGCACACAGTGCGCCAGTGCAAGGAGAGAGCAGATATCCTCCATAGTTTTTTAAATATGGAGCATTTCTGCTCTCTTCATTTCATGCAACGCAGTGCAGCAATTTTGTTTGCTGCCCTGCGCTGCAGGAAACATTCGTAAATATGTCACCACGTTTTTTAAATAACGCCTTTAAAAAGTAATTCTTTATGGTTATTGGTTATTGTACCATTGGAACATAAACTACTTTGTAAGAAAAATATGTAAGAGTTGAACAAAAGAGTATGATGACCTCACTAAAAATTACCTTGCACACTCACATGCCAGTGTACTGCTGAAGGCCTGAGTTACAAAGGTAACTTTCACTTTTGAGTAAGGTAATTACTTGTTGGATATTCACAGAATCTGAGTGTAAATTTACTATAGAAGTGTAAACTACATGTCCCTACCAAATTGAATATTATATGGTTTATTCACAAGCTTCAAGGACTAATCACTTAGGTAACTTAAACCTACAAGTAATTTACACGTTCCTCACTTCCACATCCCACTGTACCTTGTCCCTCGTGTTCCCACGTGGCAGTGTACGCTGCACTCCCACAGGCTAAAGACAGCTGTCTTTAGTCCCTTCCTGTGCCAGGGTATGCTGTACTACTATCACTCACAGGGCCATATGTAGGAAGCCTAATACCGGTCGGTAACGGCCGATTTTCGGTAAATATACCGTTACCGACCGGTATTTAGGCTTTTGCTATGTAGGGGGATCATTTCATGATTCGGTAATTTACCGAATCGGTAAAATTACCGAATCGGTAATTTTACCGATTCGGTAAATACCGAATCATGAAATGAGATGTAGGGGGAGTGTGTCGTGGGTGTGGGGATTCGTTATTTACCACCAACTAAAAGTTGGTGGTAAATGACGAATAGGTGTAAAAATGCATTTTTGTGCACTTTGCAGTGTGCAATGTGGCAGACATACATGCCCCTAGGGCATGTATGTGCGCCACATGTGCACACATAGACGAATCAGGGGTGCAACAGGGTGTCAATGTGACACCCTGCCACCCATGATACTGCCTCCCCCATTACCGAATCGGTATTTACTGATTCGGTAATGGCAACTGGCTTCCCATTCATTCCTATGGGCCTCCAGGCCCATAGGAATGAATGGGAAGCCAGTTGCCATTACCGAATCGGTAAATACCGATTCTAAAATACCGACACTTACCGATTCGGTATTTTTCTACCTACATTACATTTACCGATTCATAAATACCGAATTGGTAAAATTCGGTATTTAAGAATCGGTAAATGTAATTTACCTACATATGGCCCACAATGTTTTAATGACAGGAGTGAAGAGACCTGCCTCTCTCTTCCTATAGTCAGCCTTCCAACCGTAAGATGAGGCCAATTCTGAAGATGCTGTTCTTCTCGTACCTCACATTTTATCCTGGTTTCTTTATTGGGTTGTCAGTCTAGCATGCACCCCAATTAAGTTTGAATTTGCAGTGGCGATTTATTGAAGGCTAGTAATACTGTAATACACGTCCTGCGCCTCTTTTGAATAAAAAGGCGTCATTGAATTTTCAGTTTTTATGAGAACAACTTATGGAGAAAAAATCATTAACGTCACTTTTAATTTTCGCTTTGCTCTACTTACCATAGCATAAAATCAGAAGTGGTTAGACCTCTGATATGCATAAAGATCTATTCCCCACCATCTTAAAATAATTTGTATATTTAACTGCTTCGAGGTCTTTAAGGCACTGCTGTCCACCTGCCAGTGTCGTCGGAGTGCCTTGGGGTGTGGGCACATATAAAGAGTGGTGGATCAAATCGCAGGGTCGTCAGAGTGCATTGGGGAGTGCCCACATATAAAGAGTGGTGGATGAAATTGCAGTGTCGTCAGAGTGCATTGGGCTGTAGGCACATATAAAAAGAGTGGCGGATCAAATCCCAGGGTCGTCAGAGTGCATTGGGGAGTGCCCACATATAAAGAGTGGTGGATGAAATTGCAGTGTCGTCAGAGTGCTTTGGGGTGTGGGCACATATAAATAGTGGTGGATCAAATTGCAGGCTCATCAGAGTGCATTGGGGAGTGGCCACATATAAAGAGTGGTGGATCAAATCGCAGGGTCGTCAGAGTGCATTGGGGTGTGGGCACATATAAAGAGTGGTGGATGAAATTGCGGTGTCGTCAGAGTGCATTGGGGAGTGGCCACATATAAAGAGTGGTGGATGAAATCGCAGTGTCGTCAGAGTGCATTGGGGAGTGGCCACATATAAAGAGTGGTGGATGAAATTGCAGTGTCGTCAGAGTGCATTGGGGTGTGGGCATATATAAAGAGTGGTGGATCAAATCGCAGGGTCGTCATAGTGCATTGGGGAGTGCCCAAATATAAAGAGTGGTGGATGAAATTGCAGTGTCGTCGGAGTGCTTTGGGGAGTGGCCACATATAAAGAGTGGTGGATGAAATTGCAGTGTCGTCAGAGTGCATTGGGGTGTGGGCATATATAAAGAGTGGTGGATCAAATCGCAGGGTCATCAGAGTGCATTGGGGAGTGCCCACATATAAAGAGTGGTGGATGAAATTGCAGTGTCGTCAGAGTGCATTGGGCTGTGGGCACATATAAAAAGAGTGGCGGATCAAATCGCAGGGTCGTCAGAGTGCATTGGGGAGTGCCCACATATAAAGAGTGGTGGATGAAATTGCAGTGTCGTCAGAGTGCTTTGAGGTGTGGGCACATATAAAGAGTGGTGGATCAAATCGCAGGGTCATCAGAGTGCATTGGGGAGTGGCCACATATAAAGAGTGGTGGATCAAATCGCAGGGTCGTCAGAGTGCATTGGGGTGTGGGCACATATAAAGAGTGGTGGATGAAATCGCGGTGTCGTCAGAGTGCATTGGGGAGTGGCCACATATAAAGAGTGGTGGATGAAATCGCAGTGTCGTCAGAGTGCATTGGGGAGTGGCCACATATAAAGAGTGGTGGATGAAATTGCAGTGTCGTCAGAGTGCTTTGGGGTGTGGGCACATATAAAGAGTGGTGGATGAAATTGCAGTGTCGTCAGAGTGCTTTGGGGTGTGGGCACATATAAAGAGTGGTGGATGAAATTGCAGGGTCGTCAGTGTGCATTGGGGCGTGGCCACATATAAAGAGAGGTGGATGAAATCGCATTGTCGTCAGAGTGCTTTGGGGTGTGGGATAATATAAAGAGTGGTGGATGAAATCACAGTGTCATCAGAGTGCATTGGGGAGTGGCCACATATAAAGAGTGGTGGATCAAATCGCATTGTCGTCAGAGTGCATTGGGGTGTGGGCACATATAAAAAGAGTGGCAGATCAAATCGCAGGGTCATCAGAGTGCATTGGGAAGTGGCCACATATAAAGAGTGGTGGATCAAATCGCAGTGTCGTCAGAGTGCATTGGGGTGTGGGCATATTTAAAAAGAGTGGCGAATCAAATCGCAGGGTCGTCAGAGTGCATTGGGGTGTGGCCACATATAAAGAGTGGTATATCAAATCGCAGTGGCGTCAGAGTGCATTGGGGTGTGGGCACGTATAAAGAGTGGTGGATGAAATCGAGGGCTCTGCAGAACTTGGAGAGGAAGAAACAAGTAGTCCCAATCAGAAATCCTTTTCCTTCTGATGTCACAATCCATGTTTAGTTCCTCCTAGCTATTTTATCTCCAGCAGCGTAGATGCTGCTGCAACGTGTTCTGACTACTTCAAAAGGATGGATGTTATTGACTAAAGACAGTAAATAAACAGCTCGCAGCAGGATTCAATGCTGCTAAGAATAAAACACTAATACGAACTGAACATTGATTGCGACTACCTCAGAAGGAAAACGATTTCTAATTCTGTCTGAGGTATGGACCGCAATCTTGATTCAGAGGACTACCTATAGGTGAACATGTTTTGACATTTCAATCAGACTATAAAGACACCAGACTGTAGGTCAATAAGAGAGACTGTATTAGCCGTGAAGACACCTGTTAAATTAGGGATAGATTGGACTGTGATCCATTTACTTTGGAAATCTGTGACAGAGGAAGAGGATTTCTATTTAAATATGAACCGAATGAACGACCTGTGATGTACTAGTGAAAGTATGTTGCGTTGTAAGCGCAAGTATCACAATAGCTCTGCACCATCCACACCCTAATTGTTTTTTGTTTGACAGTCATTTAATATGCAAACAGAGCCCACATATTTCAGTGTTTTATTTTGTACACATACTTGTTCATTTGAAGTGATTAGTCGAAATGTATGCAAATAAATGAATGTTTTAATTGATACAGGCACAATATATATGATGTGAGCGTCATAAACGAGATTCAACATTTCACTCAGAATCTTGTAGTATGTGAGACGTACTCTTCTTGTATTATTTTATGGCCTGGTAAAAATAGAATAAAAGTTGTTGTAGAAATGACCGCGTAAGTCAGTGCTGGCTGTCAGTCCAACAAAATACACCTCATCAAACCCGCCACTATTAACTGTAGCGCACCCACTCATCGTCAGGCTGTGAGATGACACGTGTCTTCCGACTGTCGCTGTACCTCCGCCACGACAGCTATGAATAGCGGTATTTGTTTGAGGCGGGGGGCAGTGACCAATCCACACAATCACGACTGCAGATGGTCACGGTCGCCCGAATTGTAGTAGATTAGGGGGTCTGTGTCGCGGAGACAGCCGTACTCCGACAAAACATCAACACAAAATCCCGAGTATTACCAGCAAAGACAAATGACACGGACACAGACTCCAAGATGCAGTAGATTTAATCCAAAGTTACATGGTCCAAATGACGCGATTCGGCCGTAGGCCCGCGCCCTTGATCACATAACTCGCTACGTGCAAGTAGCAACATAAATAGGCAGGCAAGTTGCTTTACGGTTAATTTTACATGTTAAGTTGTTTTACGATATTTTTACATTTTTTTGCATTATTTTACATTACTTTCAAAGGTATTCAATACAGAATGACTTACGTGTAAGCCCCAAGCAGTCCCATGTGGTATGACAGACAGGTAGGTCGATAGAAAAAGATGATAGACTAACCATGGAAAGGGTAAAGCAGCGAAATATGAAAAGAGAGAAGGAGTGTCTCTGACCGTCGAATTATTCAACGCTAAGTCTGTATATATATATATATATATTATATCTCAGTACTAAGCTTTTGCCTGACAATTTGTCACACAATTACTTCCAAATTTGGATTAGAATAGTGCCCGTAACGCAATGCATACATTCAAACTTAAAGTACAGTAAAGGATGGTGCTCTATGAATCCCCACTATCAATATGCCACAACTGGAGTCTCATTTGCAGTGGCATCGGTACAAAAATATGGCTTCAGACATATGGCAGGAGCAGACTTCCGCCTTCCCTTCTGTAGCAGTAAATTGATAGTTGAGTGTGGGATACAACTTTTAGTAGTAAACCAGATCTCTCTCTCCTCTAGAAAAAAAAATCTATTAACCATCTGTGGGATTCAAGAGTTACAGTCAGGCTGCGCACATGAAAACTGCAAGCATCACCGAGGGATAGTTGTTGAAACAAAGCAGCCCTGAACTAAGTGCTCCTACACAGTAATAACTGCGATTTATTCACCAAATCTGCCCCCTACAGGATGCTCCCCCTCTGTGTAATGATATGGGCAGGGACTACCGAATTTCCCCCTCCCCCCCCCCCCGTCATAAACACATTTGTAATGAGGGACATGAAGAGATAATGACTTTTGGAGGCGGGGGTCGAACAACCCCGGGCCGTATTTATTAAAATATGAAAACAAATCAAAAGTTTTAACCCCTTCAGCGCAGCGTGGATTTCCGCGCCACGCTGAAGGTTCCGTGCGCGGGCGGGGCCATGACGGAACGGTTCCGTCATGCGCACAGCGCAACCGACGTGCATGGCGGAACCGTTCCGTCATGCGCGTCGAAGGGGTTAAGAGATAAACATTATTTACATTTTATACGCAGAAACATAATACGACATTTGATTACAATTAATATGCACAGATTTCAGATGGCTAACCTTAACATATCACTAATACATAGTTTTCCTATCCGAATCTAACATAAAGATCATAATCATACATTAATTACTTTCTGCGTATCCTATTTGGGCCTACTACAAGGTCATTAACTGGTGTCAGATCCACATCAATTTGACTGCGCCCCCTGTAGGGTTGCGCATGCGCAGGGGGCCCGCTTACCGAGAGGGTACTTCCCCCCCCCAGTTACCCCCATACGTTCCCTGAACTCCACGCCAATTTGGGGGGTCTTGCACTCTGCGCCATTTAATGACGTCCATGCCAGTGCGGGGGGACCAACCAGCCTAAAAGAAAGTGTGACTCCCCCCCTTCCCCGCACCCATCCAGCCAACCGGATGTACCGCCCTTGGAGTTATAGGAGAGACCCCTTGTCCCTCCCCCTGGGCGACCCCATCCGAGAATGAGGCCGCCCCCTAAGGACCTTAAATTTACTGCTCACTAGTCATGACCTTACCGCCACAGGCCAGCATAGTTGCCCGACTATCTGGCCCCCCCCAACCATCCCTCAGAAAGGTCATGCCCCTTCCCTCAGACCCCCTAGCCAAGCCATGAAATTCTCTAACATCAAGTCATTACCCAACCTAGTCAAGTGGACCCCGTCTTTTAAGAAGCACAGTTCCCCCCTAACACACCCATGTGCAATGCACTGTAACTTGGAAGATCGGAACAGTTTCCCTATTTTATTATTGACCCTCTTTACCGAGTGGTTCAAAGCTCTCACAGAGTCCCCCCCTCTCCATTTAAATCTGGGTACCATGTGTGACCAAACTATTTATGCCTCTTGGCACACCTTGGCTAACCAACCAATCTCAGAGATTATGCTCTCAAACAAGACCCTCCTGCCCAACCTGACCAAGTCATTGCCCCCCAGGTGTAAAATAACGATAGAGGGAGGAGGATTGTGTCTTTTCAGCAGATCAGTCATAAAGCCCCTAAATTGACTAAGGCAAAGGCCCCCCTTTCCATGAAAAGATACTGTGAACCCCTTCTGTTCTGCCCGTTTCCTATAGTCACCTGCAAGAAAAACAGATTTCATACGCCGAACATACGAATGCCCCACAATCCACACATTACGTGTCCCTGAGACCTGTAGTTTTGCTGATTCATGCGGAGAACGTTGTTGCTGGGACGATGGCAGTTCCCCCCCTGCGTGACAGGATTGAGAAACTGTGAAGAAAACGACAGACAGAGAAGCATCAGTACACCATTATAATGCGCCATCACAACATGTGCAGCCGCACATAACGCTTATAACTGTTGGAAACCCATCGTCCAATCTTCTGTACCTTACTGGGGTGCAACCCCCTAGCCGTCGCCTCAGTGGCAGCCCCTATCCTAAAAGAATGCGTTCCGAAAACACTTGGATCCATGCCTGCCTTGGTGATTGCCATATCTAACACCATTTTGAACTGGTACCTGGTAAGTGGTGTACCGTCTGCATGTACTAATAATGCTCCACCCAACGCGCTGCTCCTCAGACTGAGGACATTTTCCAGTTGCATTACCGGGCAACACGGGTTGTTTCGCGCTCTATGCAGTACCACCCCTTCACCCCGAGCTTCCTGATCGTTTTTTGATTTTTTGATGGTCAAAAGCAAAATGTCACCTTGTATCTTTACATACTCCATTAAGAGGCCACCCTGCCTATCCTGCTTGTTGCGAGCCACCAATTCACCAACTCTAAATGCCCCATAGAAAGCTAATGCAAAGGCAGCTCTGAATAATAGAGTCTCCCCCACTGAACTGCAGATAGCACCCAGCGCCGACAGCAGTGCGCTCAGCCGCTCCAACCCTATCGGCTGCCTGGTGTCAGGAACCCCACCTTGGATTCGTCGCCACCCCTTCAATGCCTTCCTCACGATGAAACTCTTTGTGGGATCGTTCGTGTCTCTAATCTGCGCAAAGAAGGAAACTGCCGCTACATGTCGCCTGGCTGCGGCCACTGTGCGCCCCCCCTTATGTAGGCTGTCTAAAAACAAGAGGAATGCGCCTGACGTATCCCATCTCTACTCCCAGTCTTGACCCAAAAAAGTACTGTAGGACCAAAACGCCCCTTCATAAGCTTTCCTGGTCCCTGGAGCTAGGCTAGCAGCCACGAGGTTCTGTAGTTGGGGGCACCAATCTGCCAAAGAACTTCTGGAAAGTGTGCTGATGTTGCCTCCGCAGATGGTAGATGGTCCCTGAAAACCTGCATCTTGAAGCGAGAGAGTGCGTCAGCAGCATTATTCCGCACTCCCGGGACATGCTTAGCCTTAAACTGTACATTTAGTTTCATACATAACAGCACTATCTCTTTCAACAGGCGAAGAATCATTCTACACCTTGCCGCCTGTTGATTGATGGATTCTACCACTGTCATGTTATCAGACCAAAAAATTACAGACTGGTTCTGCAGATCCTGGGGCCATACCGTTAATGCAACCCAAATGGGAAATAATTCCCAAAAACCTATGTTAGCTGTTAAGCCACACTCACACCACCACCCCGGCCATGGCTGAGCCACCCACTTGTTCCCAAGTATGGCACCAAATCCCACACTACCCGCCGCGTCAGTCCATAGACCTAAGGCAGCCGAAGTAATGGGGGGACCGGGCCACACCACTCTGCCATTGAAACCCTCCAGGAATGCTATCCAAATCCGCATGTCCTGGCGAACCTCAGATGACAGTCGCGTGTGATGGTGTTTTTCGTGTAAGCCTGCCATAGCCTGAGAAATGGAACGAGAGAATGGTCAAGCGATAGGTATCACCCGTAGTGCAAAATTCAACTGGCCTACCACCTGCTGCAATTGATGTAAGGTCACTTTGTCTTTTAACAAACACTGCTGCAACGCAGCACGGAATTTCATTATCTTTTGTTCAGGTAACCTAAAACAACCTTGTACTGAATCAATTTCAATGCCTAGGAACTCAATTGTGGTTGTTGGCCCCACTGTCTTCCCCTGAGCCAGGGGGACCCCAAATGTGTGCATGAGGGCACAAAATTCCTCCAAGGCCACAAAACAGTCCTGAGAGCCCGCCGGTCCCAGAAAGAGAAAATCATCGAGATAATGCATCACAAAATGATGTCCTGTAACTTGTCTGAAAACCCATTCCAAAAACGAACTAAATTTTTCAAAATAAGAACAGGAAACTGAACAACCCATAGGCATGCACCTATCCATGTAAAACTGTCCTTGAAATGAGAAACCCAGCAAATGATGATCTAAAGGATGCACTGGCAACAGTCGAAATGCAGATTCAATATCAGATTTTGCCAGCCAGGCCCCCGGGCCCAACACCCTCAACATCTCTACTACCTGGTCAAAGGACGCATACTTTACACTGCAAAGTTCTTCATTGATGGCATCATTCAATGACTTGCCTCTGGGTGCTGATAGATTATGAATCAATCTAAACTCCCCCTCTTCCTTTTTTGGTACCACCCCTAGAGGAGAACAGACAAAATTAAGCACCGGGGGAACGTCAAATGGACCCACCATTCTCCCTAAGCCCAATTCCTTCTTAATCTTTTGCACTACAACCTTTGTGTTTGCTCTGACAGACAATTGATTTTTGCGCTCCGATGTCCCTTTGTAATCCCCGACTGGTATCCTAAAACCATACAAAAACCCTTCCTGCAGCATCCTAGCTGTAGCATGATCTGCATTCCGATTTAACCAAGGATTCATAGCCAAGACATCAATGGGCGAGTGCGTTACCTTTTGAATTTCCTCCTCAATCCTGTTTTTCCCCCCCTCTTGACCCTGAAAAGTTGTTCCCTTTCTTAAGGCATTTTGACTCTGGGTGAGAGGGGTGATTACATATGGCACATGCATGCCTGAATTTACAGGTGCCTTGGGCTCTAGTACAGGACTTCCTATTGAAGTCCCAGCACACTCCCTTTCGCTTTCCCCCTTTCTCAGTGGCCGACGCCGCCGCCCCGGGGTGCCCAGACCGAAAGGGCTGATGCGGCGGTGAAATGTGCGCCTTGCCCCAATTCTGAGCTGTACTGCCCATCTGCCCGGGGCCAAACTGATCAAACCAGGAAATAGAATCCACCCTGTCCCATGTGAGTGAAGGGTCAAACTCTTTCGCCTTCCTGAAGTTCATATCATATTCCTTCCAACCCACACCACGGTATTTATCATGCGTCATTGCCACCCTGCCCTGATAACATGCCATTTCCGCCTGCATATTAGGTGTACGTTCAGCCACTATGGCCATATAAACAGAAAATGCCCTTATCCAATTCGTCAATGTCTCCTCTACCCTGAATCTAGACATTTCCGCCCGCCACTCACTGGGAAGCATCCAATCCTTCTGTCTCTTCACATACTCCATTTCCCTGTTATCCACCAACAAGGAAAACATATTTACATACGCCCCAGCCCAAATCAATTCTTTCACGTCCTTTGCAACATGGCGCGCTAAATATTCCTTCCTGGAAGGTAACACCCCGGCGCCCAACAATGGTAAAGCCAGCTCCTTACCCGCTGGCTCTGGCGTCCCGGCTTTTCCACTGTCGCTTTCCTGCGGCCCTGGCTGTGCTTGCTGGGCCTTCACCGCGCCCAGGCTCTGTTCAACGCCCGGAGCCGCCATGATCTTTGCCACCATTCTTTGTGCCTCTGCCAAGGGATCGGTGCCCGCCGCCAAAGGCAAACCCCCCCCCTTTCCTAACCATGGAAGCACTGCCGCTATTTGAGTGGCTAACTCCACCGGGACCTGCCCTCCCCCTACTGGTGATGGTACCGGGGCCACAGAGTTCAATACGGGAACATTGGGGCTTGTTGGGGGCACGACCGGGATGATACTTGGAACAACCGGTTCAGTCACTGGGGCCACAGGAACTGGTGCAGGTACTGGCACTGCTGACCCCGGGATGTTGGGTACTAAATCTGGAGTCTCTGGCACTGCTGGGAGCCCGGACGGACCACCCCCCCCGGTGTCTCTAGAGGTTCCACTATTTTGGGATCCTGAATCTTACCCTTCTTCGGTCTAACCCTCTTAGGGAGAGCCTCCAATTCCCCCCTCAGTTTTGGGGGTACTATTGTCCGCTTAGGCCTCCCGGACGGCCCACCCTGATCCTCCACCTTCTGCCTAAGCTCAGCCAAGCTATGGCCCATTTGCTTCACCTTGCCCCATCTCCTATCCATAGTCGCCATCCTACGCATCATTGCCTCTAGCATATGCTCCATGCGCGAACGCTTGGCTCCCCGCTTCCCTGACATGCTATGCTTTGACCCTCGCCCTTTCCTTTCAATCCCCTTCACCCAACCTCAATTCCCTTCGCGCCTTAACCTGGAACAACACAAGCGACACAGGCTTAGCGCAATACAATAATCACAATATTGCAGACACAATACCTCAAATGTTCAACATAAACCTGGACAAATAACAATACAATATTGCAAACACTGTCCCTGCCCCACTTAACTCTCACCTGCGACAGACCGGCAACAATGTAATTACGATAAAATGCGCCAAACTACTAACACTTTGTCAATGGATATGAGAATTCCCAATGCGTTGCCAGGTCCTCACAGGAGCAGGAATTTAAACTAGCCCACCTGAAAATTGAGCCTGTGACCCTGCGAGTAATACCCCCGAACAGCAACCACCCTGCTAAAGCATCAATCTATCACCCAAAATCCCAAGTAGGTAGATGTTGCTTTAAAAAACCTTCACTCGCCGGCTTCCGCCCTCAAACATTAACCAAATTAATGTAATACACCACTAGCACCCTCGGTGGTAACAGAGCGCGAGCTGCTGAGGCGCACACCTTGCTGCTAGCTCGAACCAACAGCTCGAAAATTCAAGGATGAGGGATGTGAGACTGTAACATGCAGCCACGCGCTTGTGAGCTACAGAGCGCTTCACATGAGCACCAGTAGGTTTAATTGGCAGCCTCCTCGCTACACCCACAGGCACCCCCCCCCTAACGAATACCTTATCAGCGCGTGCGCGCGCCGTTCACCAGGGCTCACAAGCCTCTCGAAAGCGTGTCCACCCGATCTCGAACCGGGACCTTCCGCGAACCGGAGCACCACGATGCCTCAGCTTCCGTGTTCCGTAATACGCGAACCAGCCTCAGAGCGCCGCACCCAGGACGATGTCGACCGCCAATAGCCCCGCAGTAGATCACGACCGGAACCAGGACACCCGACACCGGCGCTGCAACATAGGTGAAGCGAACCTGCAGGGGAGCAAACAAACAAAAGAAGTTAAGCAGCCTCCTAAAGGGCTGCGACCAGGTGCTGTGAGAGCGCGGGACAAAGAGACCGAGTCCTGCGCTCCCCAGCCTTTTAACCTCATACCTAGTGTCAGACCAGTTCTAACTGGTCTGACCCCCAGACCCCCCTACTCCCCCATGACCCGGAAGCGCCTTAACCGCTTCCGGGCCATGGGTCACCGTTGTGAGCCAATACAACACACGGCGCGCCCACCGCGTCATGATGACGCGGTGGTCCGCGCCGCCTGATGGACACACAAGGGCGAGGGGAGGAGGGGGTCGGTGCCCCGCCATATTTGTGGCGCGGCCGATCCCGGCCCCGCCTTTCGATTACTAGAAACAACCATTAACGAAACTGCCAAACAAGCAAGAGACAATATCCCAAAGAGGCAAGTTCTTCAATTCATACAGTGTAATAATTTATTGTTTCATACAAATCCTGAAGAATGGCTCATTAAAAACTGCATAACCCCTTGCAGTTCTCTCTTTGTGCATCTAAATGTGGAGATACCTGTCGGTAATAGGTAGATGATATAACAACAGAGTAATTCTTGTATTTCTAGTCAGCTGTTTAAATGACAGTAGTTATAGAGGCGGTTGGAGGGGTGCAAATCCACTTCAAAGCCAGCCAGAGGTGATGCGGCCTAACCCCCAGAGCTGACTTTAAAATGGGAGACCTGGTTCGAGTCTGTGCCTTGGCTGAATGTCTTGTGATTCTAATCAATTCACTTGGGGACATATTTATGAGAGTCTTGCATCACATTTGCACCACGCACAGTGGTACATGTGTGGCACAAGACACTGAGTCAGATTTATGAAACCATGGAAAGCCATATTGTGTGACTTTGAGTGGCCTCAAAAATCTTGGGCAGCTGCGGCTGGGGCTGGTAAGCGCGGAGGGGTGGGAGAGGGGGAAGTCGACAGATGACAGAATAGGTCAAATTAAATAAATCATATTCCGTCATCGGTCAACATCCCCCTCGCCTCACCATACTTACCTGCACTGCTGATATTCAGTAATTGAATGCAGCGCAAATCGGTGCGTCTCCTTTCTCTGCTCAAGAGGGACATTCCATGATCCCACACAACTACCATGGGTTTTGGTGCATTCCCAGACTTACAGGGACTTATAAGGCTGGGAATGCGTCAAAATCTTATGCCTCCCCAGGGCAAGCAAATATCGTTATTTATCCTTGTTTTTTGCTGTTTCTATGTGTGCTTCATCAGCACACAGAGAAAGAGGGAAACACCCCTATGGATGGTTTATGTACAGGAAGGTACTTCTTCCTGCACAAAAAAACACCCTGCCTACAACACACGTACCCTTGCACCATGGTGCATGTGTGCCTGCATAGGCGCCAGGTTGCTGAAAAGATGCCAGCGCAGGGTTAAAGGACAGGAATGGACCGTATTGGATAAATACAGTGTATTCCTGCCCTTTCACTTTGATGTAGGGCTGCACAGTAAGGTGACTTGCTGTGCTGCCCTACACCAACACACCATCAATGAGGCTCTTGAACTCTACAAGTCAAAGCAAAAGTGCGAAACGCTTAGCCACACAAATTACAGAATTTTTCTCGTTTCAAATACCAAAGGATTTTTCTACAAAAGTTAATGGGTGTGCCTCGCTTAATGGCTTTGCATCATGCAAGGCCAACATGCATGATGAGCTATATATTGCGGACATAACAGGGTTGGTACAGCACAGAGGTTGATACAATTCAACACAAATGTATACCTACCAATGTCATACAAAGTCGTGTTGCATTAAATCTAAATATCACATTGCATGATTCTTCCATACATAATACGTGTAAAATTATTACAAATCAGATATAATAGAAGTTTTAAGCTTGGTCTATCATCTGAGTTAAGATATGTGTAGTGAAGTGTAACCATGAGTACAGATGTAAGGCCAACTACCACTTGGTACATTTTTCCTGTGTGTCATTGTGCTAGTCTACTTTTCACACTATCACACAATTATTGGCACATGTATGACCAATTATTTTATCAGTGTTCAATGCTTTTATATATGGCACTAGCAAGAAATGTAAGTATTAGTTGAAGGGGGTGATGAAGGGGGTGGGACCCCGCTTCAAGTAATAATCACAGCCCTTTTCATGGTGAGCCACTGTAGTCACAACATAAACCTGTGCTTACCACTCTGGTAGCTTGGCACACAGCAGTCAAGCCTAATTTGGAAGTGTTAGACCTGGCATCTTTGGCGTGGTTTCCCCTGACTTTTTGCCTCTACCCCCTGTATTTTTGATGCTGTGCTGGATTTCGTTTTTGCTGGTTTAAATGCTTTGGGCACTTTGCCACTGCTGATCGGTGTCTAAGTGCAAGTGCTCCCTAGGTAAATTGTTATATTGATTGGTTATCCCTGATTGTTATGTTTGTTTCACCTGTTAGCCCCTAGTAAAGTGCACTGAGTGTGCCAGGGCTGGTGATTCAAATGCTACTAGTGGGCCTGCAGCACTGATTGTGCCACCCACAGGAATGGTGTCACAGGCCTGCCACCGCAGTGCCTGGGTGCAGTTGCTAACTGCCATGCTGACCTGACCAGTGTCCACACTGGCCAGGCCTAACCCTTCCCTTTCTGTACACATTGGACACCCCTATGGAAGGCCCACGGTACCCCCCTGGGCAGGGTGCAGTGTATGTGAAAGGTAGAACATGTACTGGTGTAGGTGACATGCTCTGGTAGTGAATTACAGCCATTTTCGTTTTACACTATTGAAAGGCTATCTTGCCCATAGGCTATATTGGGGAATGCTGAGTATAATGTTTACCTGCATATCTTCCCATAGGAGCAAGATAGAACATTAAAGTCTGGTATCCCTGAACTCAGAATTTCATAACACATCTTTTAGGAAAGATGTTTTTTAAATCCTGTGTGTGAAAACAGCACTTTTTAGAAGTGGCTGTTTCCTTATCTGCCCTTTCTGTGTGCCTTGGCCTGTTTGTGAATTGACTGTCTGGTTTGTGATTGACAGGGAGAGGGGTGGCTCCCAGGGGCTGAATGAGTCAGCCCAGGGCTGAATAGGGAAATTCCCCTGTAGCTGGGTGGGAGGAGTAGCACCTTGGCCTAAATAGGGCTGTGCCTGCCTTCCACAATGCTGGCTCCATCCCCTGCTGGGCGGCTGATGACCCTGCCCCTCTCTCTCAAAGGAAAGAAGAAACCAAGTAAACAAAGTGCTTCAGAACTGGTTCTGACTAGGCCAAGGCCCTTCTGCCTTCAGAGGACAAATGATTTTGGGGTATAAGTATTGGGACCCAGACTACAGAAAATTAGATCATCCTGGAATCAAGAAGGAACCTCTGCCAAGGAGAAAGCTGGAAGACTGAAGAAGAAGGACTGACCTGCTGTAAGGATGACCTGCAGTTGCTTTGCTGCCAAGGAGAGGGGAAGGATTTTGCTGTGTGCTGTGTCCCCTGGCTTGAACGAATCTCCAAGGGCCTGAGTAGAGCTGGCCTCCTGTTAAGAAGACCCATGAACAAAAGGACTTCACCCCCAGCTTCCCCCTAAACTCTACTGTGTGAGTTCTGCCCTTCCTAGAGTGCTTGATCAAATTGTGGGGCCTCTGGAAGTTGTGCCTGCTGTTGGGAAGCTGACCAAGAGAAAAGAAGTAAAAGATCTGCAACTTATTCACGCACCGCCGGCTTAGCGAGAAAATTTCTGTCGCCGCGAAGATCGCTGCAATGTCAACGTCGCGTTCTTCGGAGCGTATCGCCCCCGGAGTGGGAAGATTCCCGTTGCTGCGAGTATCGTCACAGAGCCTGCCGCCGCTGAGTGACATAGTCGTACCGCTCCTTAGCGGGCTGCATTTCGTCGCTGCGAACATCGTCGCAGAGCCATCGAAGATCTTCGCACTGCTCGTTAGCAGGCCATATTTCGTTGCATCGTGCCTTTGCGAGTACATTTCTACTGGAGAAGCTACGCCTTGGAATCCATACAAGTACAACATTTTGTATACCCCCCCATTCTGCATGTTTATATTAATCCGAATAATCAATTAATTGTAATATTATTAATCTGTCTGAAGTGATAACTCACCAACTATATTAACAAGAGAATTACACATGGAAATTGCACTTTGCATGGCTATATTAATTGTGAATTAACTAGTGTACGCATATTAATAGTAGAAAATTAGAATATTATATGTTATATGTTGCTTTAAGTGATGTATTTGTAGTTTGTGCTTTATTTAGTAAGTATAAACCGCTCTCAATGTTGCTTCTGCTAGATAAATACACACACATATGGGTATTACTAAGGGGAAAACATTTTATTAGTCATTTCCATCTTTTAATTACGTTTTTGTGTTTCTTTTGCTTAAGTTGACCATTTCGGCCTATACAAGATGGCTGAACGAGACGTTAAACGTGACTGCCTTGACAACACGAGGTTCTGGGTGAAGTGCGCATGCGTCACCGCCAGCAAGAGTGGCCTGGACCTGACCCCGGGAGAACATGTACCCTCCAAGGTCATTCCGGGAACCCGTCCAAGACTAAGAGACAATGCTCAATTTAAAAGCCGGAACAAGCAAGTTTGATGACTTCATCATCTAACACCCTGAGAACTGTTCATCGCGAGACAAAATTGACCAATGAGAACTCTCTAAACCCAATCTTGATACATATTTGTTAGTATTTTCATTATAAAAGTAGGTAGGGAATTAGGGTAATAGCTCGCTCTATCAGGAAAGGCTCGCTCTTCTTTGACGAACTTGATTTCCTGACGTTATGCTGACGGAGAGGATGGTGACACTGCTGGACAGCTGTTATCCTGAATCTATGAGAGACTGAATTGCGGCCTAAACTTTGCTGAATAAATTCTCTTTGACTGACTGACTTAGAGGACGACGTTAGCCAGAATAGGTAAATATGATGCTCTGAAATGCTGATGATGATTTCTAACATTTCTTTCAATATTTCTTAGATAAAGAATAATTGATTAATTGACAAATGTGTTGTGTCGATTATTTGAAGAAAAGATTAAGGGAAAAGTAATAGAGCAAAGGTAGACGAGTAAATCATCAATTACCAATTCAACTAAATGATCTATCTCCGTATGGGAGGGATATCTTAGGTTTAAATGTCAATGTGTCTAGGGCAAAGTAAAGGTATTTCTCTCATTTCAGCGTTGTGAAACGTATTTTCCCTCAGAAAACAGGTCAACCGCGAGTAAGTATATTGGTGTTATGGGCCCCACCAATGAAGGTATGTGAGTAAATTGGATGACGAGGTAGTTGGTCTGTGCCGAAGGGTGAATTTGATGTTCTGCGTTGCATCAGTTTTCTGGTAGCAAGACAATGGTTTTTATTGTTTTGGTTTGGTGATTATTGTTATGTTATGTTATGTTAAAATGGTATTTATAGAGCGCACGGCTACTCAAAAAGAGTGTCCCGGCGCTTTTATTTACGGTAAACTACAAAATGGAAACACAGAATATTAAAAGAAAATAAAGTAACACAATCAAAAGGAGAAGCAACCATCAAAGCAGGACCTACTGAATAAACAGCCAGGATTTAAGATCCTTTCTAAAGGCAAGTAAGCTAGTAGCTCCCCGCAATTTGAGAGGCAAAGAGTTCCACAACTGTGGCGCCAGTAGGCCAAAGGAACGGCCTCCCAGGCGCGCTCTCAATACTCGCGGGACGGAAGCCAAAAACAGATGTTCTGATCTCAGAGAACGCGCCGGTCGATAGAAGGCAATTCTCTTTTGGAGATACTTAGCTCCCGTCGCATGGAGAGCCTTAAAAGTCAGGGTCAGAGCCTTAAAGGCAATCCGGTTGCAGATTGGAAGCCAGTGCAGGGTCTGGAGCAAGCCCGCAGCACTGACACATCTGTTCAGGCCAAAAATCGCTCTCGCCGCAGCATTCTGCACAATTTGAAGCCGCTGTAGCAGGTAATCTGGCAGGCCCAGGTACAGAACGTTGGAATAATCTAACCTGGAACCTATCAGAGCCTGCACAGTCAGCCTCCTGTGCTCCTCCGATAAAAGGGGAAGAAACCTCCGTAACATCCTCAGGAGGCCGAAGCAAATGCCCGACACCCCCAAGATCTGAGACTTCATAGTCAACCCATTGTCCATCTTAACCCCCAAGTTCTTAGCCAATTGGGATGAGCATATAGGGGGGAACATATTGGCAGGCCACCAAGCCTGCCAGTCTGGCTCCGTGTCGCACCCAAAGAAAAGTACCTCGGACTTATCGGAATTGCACTTGAGGCTGTTCAGTTGGAACCATTGAAACACAGCCCCAAGGCAATCCCGGATACTCTTCCCATCAAAGTCTCCTCCTCTCTTACACGAGAAGAGGAGCTGGGTGTCGTCTGCATAGGATACGATCCGGGCCCCAAACGACTCCGCCAACGCCGCCAGAGGGGTCATGAAGATATTAAAAAGGGTCGGGCTCAAAATAGAGCCCTGAGGGACCCCGACTCCCAGAGGCGGCATCTCGGCGGAATCAGGCGAGGCCCAGACCGTTTGCCGGCGGCCTGTTAGGAAGGAGGAAAACCAACTAAGCACCGTCCCCCGCAGTCCAATCTCATAGAGTCTTAGGAGAAGACCATCATGGGGGACGGTGTCAAAAGCCGCCGACAAATCCAGCATCACCAGCATGACTTTGCCCCCAGTGTCCAGAACCCCTTTAATGGTTTCTGAGACCTCGAGGAGCGCAGTCTCCGTACTAAGATTTGGACGAAAACCCGACTGAGTGGCATGCAAAATCTCATTCGTCTCTAGAAAGTTGGACAGCACCGTCTGCACGTGCTTTTCAACAACTTTCGTCAGAGCCGGCAGCAGGGAAATAGGCCGATAGTTGACTGGGGCCTTTGGATCAAGACCAGGCTTTTTGAGCAGCGGGATGACCATTGCTTGCTTCCAAGCCTGCGGAACCACTCCCTGACTCAGCGAGAGATTCAGTAACGGGTTAGCCAATGGGTTGACCACCTCGGCCAATTTTGCCAGAATCTTAGCAGGGCATGGGTCCAAGGGCGAGCCCGATTTCAAATTGCCCAGAAATGCTAAAGAGGCGGGCGCAGATAAGGGTGGAAATATGTCCAGCGTCAAACCTGGCAAAGCAGAGGACGATCGAATAGCCCCAGGATTAATTCGCTCCACGGATACAGTTGATTGGAAAGAATCCTGTATGAGTTGGATCTTGCTAGTAAAGAAACTAGCGAGATCAGAGGCCCAAGAATCAGAGGGTCTCTCTTCAGAGATGTTAGTCCGTGGGGAAATAAATTCTTTGAATATAGAAAAAATCTCCTTACAGGAGTTTGAGGCAGCCTCTATCCTCTCTGCCAGGTAGGCTTTCTTACTCAGGCGGATATCTCGGTGGTACTCCTTAACCAAGCTCTTATAAGTCAACTTAGCATCCGAGTCATATTTTACTCGCCAGGCTCTTTCAGCTACCTTGCATTGCTGCCGCCTAGCCGACAATGCTACGGAAAACCAAGGGGCGGAAACTCGTTTGGGAGTAAGACGAGGAGCCAGTTCCGGGGCCAAATCGTTAAGCCTGTCAGAAAGCCATGCCTGTAAGGACTCCAGATCCTTCGACAGGTCGCCAGAAAGAGGGCAGGGGTGATCCAGGGCCGCCTGAGCCAGCATCTCAGGGGTCACTCGATGGTACGCCCTATGGGTACGACCATGCTGCTGTAGGGCGGCACCAGCCAATCTACCTGTGCCTTTGATCAAAAATTTAGCCAGCAGATGATCTGACCACAGTACTGGGATGATTTCTAAGACCTCCAAAGAGGAAGTCGAGAACACCTGGTCCAGAGTGTGCCCCTTAGCATGCGTCGGCCCCTGCAGATAAGGGAGTAAACCCAGCGGTGCCATAGCCTCAGAGAGTTTAATAGCAACCGCATCGGATGGATCATCCATCCGGAAATTGAAGTCTCCGGCCACGATGCAATGTTCTGCTTTCAAGGCCAGTCCCAAAAGAACGGAATCAAGATCTTCAAAAAAAGTCGCAGGTGGGCCAGGTGGTCTGTAGACCAATAGTCCCTTAACTGATTGATGCGGAGCCAGAGCGATGGAAAAGGCAAGGGACTCCGATCCCCGAATATCCTCCACTGGCAAGATAGTACAAGCCAAGCCTTTCTTCACCACCAGTGCCACTCCACCGCCCCTCCCCTTCGCTCTGTCCTTCCTGAAAACGTTATAATCCGGTGGAATTGCCATGGCGACGTCTGGGTTCGAGGATTCTCCCCACCATGTCTCGGTCAACATAAGACACAGTGGTTTAGCCGTGTCAAGAAGCTCGAAAATATCTTGTGCATGTCTGCATGCCGATCTGGTGTTTAGTAGCATGCAGAGAAAATCCACATTGGCGATATTATTGCCGGGGGGACACGACAGAGCACAAGAGGGACGCCATCCGCAACCAGGGCAGATGGACTTACCCCGATGACGTCCAGGGAAGACCGTGCAGCAGCCACTAGAGGCAGTGTGGAGAGCAAGCAGCTCCCCCGCCGTATAACACAGCATGCGAGGACCTGTATGACACACGCTGAATGGCCGAGCCTGTCCCGCCGCCCGAGCGTTTCCGAGACGCTGACGAGCGCAGACGGGCCGGACTCTGGCTTGACTCAGGCGCGAGTCAGGCGCTACCGCTGCGCGTCACCGCTGCGCGCCAAAGCGAGCTTTAAATAGGCAATAAGGCGGTACAGCTGCGCTAGAGCGCTAACCCCCGAGCCCAGGATGTAACACTAGCCCTCTCCAAGATGGCGGCGGCGCGTCACGTGACCCCGTGAGCCCGGACCCGCAAAGTGCGGTGCTGATAACTTTTAAGGTGCGAGAAAGGGCCAGAGGGGGACGCAGCTTTAGTAAAAGCAGGGACACACAACAGAAATGAAAATAAATACAAAAACAGGAGGTTTAAAAATTGCCTAAGCAAGCCACGAAAATGCGCTGACCGCTAAACCCTGATGCAACGTGGTAGTCACCTTTACAAGGCTGACCCACCTGCCCACTCACCTTAAATACGCAATAAGGCGGTACAGCGGCGCTAGAGCGCTAACCCCCGAGCCCAGGATGTAACACTAGCCCTCTCCAAGATGGCGGCGGCGCGTCACGTGACCCCGTGAGCCCGGACCCGCAAAGTGCGGTGCTGATAACTTTTAAGGTGCGAGAAAGGGCCAGAGGGGGACGCAGCTTTAGTAAAAGCAGGGACACACAACAGAAATGAAAATAAATACAAAAACGGGAGGTTTAAAAATTGCCTAAGCAAGCCACGAAAATGCGCTGAGCGCTAAACCCTGATGCAACGTGGTAGTCACCTTTACAAGGCTGACCCACCTGCCCACTCACCTTAAATAGGCAATAAGGCGGTACAGCGGCGCTAGAGCGCTAACCCCCGAGCCCAGGATGTAACACTAGCCCTCTCCAAGATGGCGGCGGCGCGTCACGTGACCCCGTGAGCCCGGACCCGCAAAGTGCGGTGCTGATAACTTTTAAGGTGCGAGAAAGGGCCAGAGGGGGACGCAGCTTTAGTAAAAGCAGGGACACACAACAGAAATGAAAATAAATACAAAAACGGGAGGTTTAAAAATTGCCTAAGCAAGCCACGAAAATGCGCTGAGCGCTAAACCCTGATGCAACGTGGTAGTCACCTTTACAAGGCTGACCCACCTGCCCACTCATTGCTTGTAAATAGCTTATTGATTATTGGTTATTGATATTGGTTTATGTACTAACACTCTATGGTGAGTCGTGTCGAGTTTTATGTTGTTTGCACAACTTCTGGGATGTAGGAAGTTTGTAACAGTTCCGTAGTAGAGCAGAGGTAAGCGCTGTTCTCGGGAAAGACGGAATTGTTGTTATCTTGTAGGTACACAGGAGAAAACGTGTGACGATTGAAGTTGCACGACGCATTGTCTGGGTTCGATTCGGTGACATCGCCGTGTGTTGCCAATAGAGACATTTTCGGTGTGAGAGAAGTGTGTATGATAGCGAAGGTTACCTGTGAAATTCTGGTCTTAGGTACCAGGAATCCAACTGGCATTCCGATAACGCTTATCACTGGAAAGGTAATAGGTACTCTCTGAGCTTGTTAGAAGGACAAAGGAGAGGTAAGCGCTGCTTTGTTAACGTGTGTTATAATTCTTTAGTAGAACAGACGGTTCGCTGTTCTCGGGAAAGACAGGATTCTGTGCGAATGTACTACATTTTCTAGTGTGAAAGTGCGTGAACGAAATAGCATTTGAGTTAATTGCGAAACTCTGGGTTTATTTCTCAGAAGCATTGGGTCTCCAACTATGTGTCTTAAATACTAGAGAAACAGTTAGCTAATGCTTGTTAGAAGGGTGAAGTAGAGGGATGTGCTACTTTATCAACTGAAGAAACGATTCCGTAGTAGGGCAAAGGTAAGCGCTGCTCTCGGGAAAGACGGAATTCTCGTGGGAAAGGTCTATTGCTATTCTTTGGTTTAGCGAAGCGGAAAATGGAGACGTTTTCATGTTGTTACTAACAGAATTGTAGAAATTGAAACAAAACTTACTGAGCAGATTTGTAAAGGAGGGGTAGACAGGAGCAGGAGCTGCCGCAGCGGCTGCTGACGTCAGAACGACCGCGCTGGGATTGGACAGTCGGTCAGAACTGCAAAACGTTCCGGATTGGTGCGTTAAGTGTGTGCCGCGCTGCGATTGGAGAAATACAGGGTGACGTAGACGCTCCGGATTCGTGCGTTAGTGTGAGTCGCGCTGGGATTTGAGGATTGTGACCGTGACGTAGACGCTCCGGATTGGTGCGATAGTGTGAGTCGCGCTGCGATTGGATAGAATAGTGGTACAGTTGTAGGGAGAAACTAGTAAGACACGAAAAGAAAGGAAAATGTATTACGATCCACCAGAAAAAGAGAAAAAGTCATGGTTTGGAAAAATTAAGAAGTGGTTTATGAAAGACAAACCGGTCAATACTAGGGAAGGACAGTTACTTCCTCCACTGAAAACCCCTGCATCTTTAATGATTGCAAAATATGGATATCACACCTGTATTTGGTTAGACAACTGGGTTAAGTATACAAAAGAGGACGGAGTGTTAGCTTTTCCAGAACATGGTTAATTTAATTTGGCTGTTTTGAGAAATTTGAGAGAGAAAATGATGAATTTAGAACCGAGACCTAGACCGACTCAATTTGAGGCATTGACGGAGTGGGAAGACGAAATGCATGACCGAGAAAGACAAACAAATGGTAGAGGATATAGGTACTTGGCAGATCGTACGGACATGAGACGCATGATGATCGAATGAGAAGGTGGCGGAATGCGAGTATGACTGAGGGTTTGTTTCCCGTAAGAACTGCAGGATAGAATGAAGGACGAAAGTGTGTAGAAAAGAGGCATAATGTGGAGACGAAAGGGTATGGAGGGAATGAGTCCGAGGATGATGTTCTTGATGATATGTTCTATAAGAGTCCACCACCATACCGACCAGAACCAGAAATATTAACTCCAAGTGCCCCAATGAAAGAAACAGTACGAATCATAAAATCGGAACCAGAATTAACAGAGAAAATGAGAGAATTGACTAAGAATCTGGAAGCGGTAACTGTACCAGTAACGATATGTCCAGTAATGCCTATTTTTGACAAGCAAAAAGACAGTGAACATTGTTTGACAGTCCCTTATAAAAGTAATAAATTGGTTGAACAACCAAGAGTAAGTCAGAGTGAGAATCCATGGAGACAGACAATGAGTATGATTGAACCAAATTTTTCAAATAATCCATTGGCAGGTCAGAACTGTGCAGAAAAACGTATGACGATGATAGAGACCATGTCAGAAACACAAAAAGATTTTGGACAAGGAAATGTAGAGAAGCCAGTAAGACCATCTACAGAGGAGTTGAGTGAATGGTTGAGAAGTTTGCAAAAGAAAGATAAGGAATCTCAGTCAATAGATGTAGCAAAATTACGAATGGTATTGGAAGAATTAATAGTAGGTACTATCCCGACAGAGAAGTTAAAAATGTACCAAGATGAGGAATTGTTATTTCTGTGCAAAAGCGTAACATGGAGAGAGAAAAATCTTCATGAAAGATTAGAAGAAGTTGCAAATGAAATGGGCGTTGATATTGAAAAGGTGAAAGCCTTACAGAAACCCTATCGAGTAGATTTAACTGAAAAAGACATCGAAAACATGAATACCACAGGACGAATAGGTCAGATTAAGGATATAATTATTTTGTTGAGAAAATGGGGAGATGTGGACAAATGGAAAAGCAGATGGTATCGTAAGCGAGACGAAGTTTCAGACAAAACGTTTTCAGCCTATCCTATGAGAGAAAAAGAGAAGGTTGTGGCAGAATACCCTATGAGAGAGATTCCAGGAGGAGGATATGTGCAAGTTCCATGGACTAGACAAGACATTTTGTCATTTACGAATGACTTCCCTCGACTGCGTGAAAAGCCCGTCGAGTGGTATAGACATGTAGACAGATTTGTGAAATTATCCAAAGTATTGTGGATTGATTTGAATAGCCTGTTTGATATAATTGTACCAGCCGATTTATGGACAGAATGTAAAATAGTAATAGATTGGCCAACACAGGAATACCCAAGGGATTCTAAGACAGGAGCTCCAGACCCTGAGGTAATGAAGAAATACGAACAGGTTATGGCATTTTTGAAGAACAAAGTACCCCCTAAAGAGACAGATTGGGTGAAAATTGACAGAACACATCAAGAAAGCAAAGAATCAGTACATGCCTATTATGAGAGGTTAATTTTAGCCTTTAAACAATTCAGTGGAGATGAGAATTTGAGTGACAAGGATTTGAGTCATTTCGTATACAGGTTTGTATATGGTCTTCGCCCAGAAATTAGTGAAATGATAAAACAGCATACGGTAGAGTGGCAAAATAAGAAAATAGACGAAGTGTTGAGACATGCTAAATATTTTAGTGATGAAATTGAAGCAAAACAGCGAAAACTGAAAGAGAAGGCAATGTGGGCACAGGTAAAAGTAGCAGAGAGACAAGAAGCACAATTAGTGGAACAGGCAGGGTCAAAACAAAGATTTAATCCTGGGAAAAATAAAGGGAATATTGAGGAAGCTAAGAAGAAGTTTCCGTGTCATAATTGCAGGTAGGATAGGGCATTGGAAATCCGAGTGTCAGAATCCACCAAGTACTAATAACGAAAATTCATCCTTGAATCCACAGATGCAGAATGAGGTGAGTGGTCAACAGCAACGACAACAGCAGGGTGTAACACAACAGAATCAGGTGCCAAAACCACCTTTTCCACAGAACAAAAATTGCCAGAAGTATAGTAAGGAGAATGGATTCTACAACGAAGAACAGGTAAATAAGCCGTAACGCTCTAGCGCTGCTTCGCAGGATTGGCTGCAACGCGATGAAAGCGATTCAGAAGAGGGTTATTGATGGTGCCGAAGAGAGGAAGAAGAGTGCGTACTTGCCGCAACTCTAGAAGTAGACCAGACAGGCCCATTTGTAGATGGAAAAGTTAATAATGGAAATATTACTTTCCTAGTTGATACTGGTGCTACTCGATCAACTGTTAGATCAGCTGATGTTAAGAATCTTCCTCTCTCGGATGAAACGATCCAAGTAGTCGGGATCTCAAACAGACAGATTAAAACTTACCTTACAGAACCAGTTAAAGTTAGTATAGGGACATTTTCTGAAATGCACAGATTCGTAGTGTGTGACACTAGTCCTGTGAACTTGTTAGGTAGGGATTTATTGCGCAAGATGAATCGCACTATATTTTGTACCCCAGATGGAATAGCCTTTGACACACCTGATGATGATGTGTTATATAAGATGACATTGGCAAATAAAGAAAAAGAGATTACAGGAGCCTATGCTGTATTCAATCCTGACGAACTACCAAAAGAATTGAAACAATCAGTAAAAGCAGAAGTTTGGGACTTCACAGGAGAAGATGTAGGATTGATGAGGAATATAGATCCAGTAAAGACAACTGTAAAAGAAGGAGTAAGTTATCCAAATGTTCCACAATATAAATTGACTCCGGAAATAATCGAAGGAGCTACTCCTGTGATTGAGAAAATGATAAGGCAAGGAATTTTGAAAGAAATAATGAGTAGCCCATGTAATTCACCGATAATGGGACTGAAAAAGCCTAGTGGGAAGTTCAGAATAGTGCAAGATCTGAGAAAGATAAACAAAATTGTTGTACCATGTTGTCCTATTGTACCGAATCCATCTGTGATTTTATATCAGATTCCTCATGACGCAGAATGGTACACAGTGATTGATTTGTGCCATGCATTCTTTTCCATCCCATTACACCATGACAGCCAGCAAATTTTTGCATTTCGTTTCGGCAAGCGTATTTTGGTGTGGTGCCGAATTCCACAGGGGTATACAGAAAGCCCCTCAATATTTAATCAGCTATTGAAAAAGTCTTTGGAGAGTCTGGAAATGCCTGAAAATTCAGTACTAGTCCAGTATATCGATGACCTACTTGTGGCATCGATAACTCCTGAAGCTTGTGAGGTAGACACGGTAGCTTTGTTAAATCATTTGGCAGATGGAGGGCTGAAAGTGTCACCATCAAAACTACAATTTTGTAAAAGAGAAGTCCAATATTTGGGACACAGCATTGAGAAAGGACACAGGAAAATAACCATAGATAGAATCAGGATCATAAAAAGAATGAGTCCACCAATGACCCAAAGAGAAGTGAGAATTTTCCTGGGGATGGTTGGATATTGTCGTCAATGGATAGGCAATTTTTCCTTGATTGCAAAACCTTTGGTACGACTGACAAGAAGTGATGTGAGAAATCCAATTGATTTGAATAAAGAGGAGTTGGCAGCATTCAAGAAATTGAGAGAAGGATTGTGTGAAGCGCCTGCATTGGGTATGCCTGATTATGATAAGGAGTTTGAGTTGTATTGCAGTGAGAGAAATGGATGTGCACTCTCTGTTCTAGTACAGAAGCATGGAAAACTGAGGAAACCAATTGCA
Organism: Triturus cristatus; assembly: GCF_964204655.1. Taxonomy (NCBI): domain Eukaryota; kingdom Metazoa; phylum Chordata; class Amphibia; order Caudata; family Salamandridae; genus Triturus; species Triturus cristatus. Next base: position 1,302,202,558 of record NC_140591.1, on the reverse strand, counting down.
TATTTTTCATCCATGTTGGACCCAGTAGCTGTAGCCCTTCCTGGGTGTCTGAAAGCAGTAGCTTCTACGTCGAAGTTTGGAACAGAGTGAAGGAATTGTGATGGGGTATCCTGTGAAAGTGTTTGGGCCTCATGATGTGGCGATTCTTTTAACAAGGAGTCGTACTCAGTATATGACTCACAGCCGACTGACTAAATATGAAAAGGTCATTTTGGGCGCAACAAATGTGAGTCTTGTGAGATGCGTGAATGTGAATCCTTCAACATTGTTGCCTGATGTGGAGCATGTAGAGGTAAGAGATGAAGCAGATCATGATTGTTTTGATCTACTTGATTTTTGTACAAAACCAAGGCCTGACATAAAAGATGATCCTTTACCAGAAAGTGATTATGTCATGTTTGTTGATGGATCCAGTTTGCGAACATATGATGGAGTGCTAAGTGCAGCATATGCAGTATGTACAGTTGCAGCAGTGATGGAAGCATCCTATTTGAAAGGAGTAAGGTCGGCCCAAGTAGCTGAACTTATCGCCCTGACCAGAGCATGTAAGATTGGGAAAAGTATGAGAGTGACTGTGATAACTGATAGCCAGTATGGCTACGGGGTGGTCCATGATTTCGGCCCAATTTGGCTGCAAAGAGGTTTCCTGACGTCAAGTGGGACTCCCATTAAGAATGCTGAGGTGGTTGGAAGGTTGCTTGAGGCAATACAGCTGCCCAGGCAATTAGCTGTGGTAAAATGTGCTGCTCATAGTCGCAGTGGTGATTACATTGCCACTGGAAACAAATTCGCCAAAGACATGGCACAGTATTGTGCACGAAATCAGAATTCAATCAATCAGGAAAAGGAAAAAGAATTAGTTTCTTGTTTCCCAATGTTTACTAACACTGTGGGAACATGGGATGAGGTAAGACAATTGCAGGAAGAAGCAGGAGAGGAAGAAGTAAAACAGTGGGTAAAAGCAGGATGTGCACCAAGAGAGAAAGATCATGTGTGGGTCTATTGAGATGGAAGACCAGTAATGCCTGATAGCATGATGTCTGCCATGGCACGGATGTATCATGGACAGGGACATACAGGGAGAGACACCATGATTCGGTCCTTTAAACAAACTTGGTATAATGCCAAGTTCAGGCTTGTGGGGGAAAGTATCTGTCAAAGATGTCTAATTTGTCAGCAATACAATCCAGGAAGAAAGACAGTGGTGAGTCTAGGAACAATAGGTCGAGAGGGAGGGCCTTTCACCAGAATGCAAGTAGATTTCATTGAAATGCCTCCTTGTAACAGATTGAGGTATGTTTTGGTGATGGTGTGCCTATTTTCTAGGTCGGTAGAGGCGTTCCCAACAAGAAGAAATGATGGAATGACAGTGGCAAAATTATTGTTGAGGGAATTTATACCTAGGTTTGGGTTCCCAATAACAATTGAAACAGACAGAGGAGGACATTTTCATAATGAGATCATAAAACTGATATGTGAAGCATTGAATGTACGACAAAAACTGCATTGTGCCTACCGACCAGAGGCTTCTGGTGTAGTAGAACAAATGAATGGTACTATCAAAAACAGAATAGGGAAAATGTGTTTAGCCACAGGCATGAAATGGCCTGATGTCTTGCCTCTAGTACTCATGACTATTAGATCAATACCAGACATAACTACTGGTTTGAGTCCTCATGAAATCCGCATGGGACGCGCAATGAGACATGTATTTATACCAGTCAACACGCTGATGACAATAACTGATGACATGGTATTGGAATACTGTAAAAGCCTGGCTGACGCAGTTCATTCTGTGTTTCATCAGGTTGGAGCGGATGCCACCACTCTTGAAAAGAAGCCAGCTCATGATCTATGCCCAGGGGACTGGGTAAGGATAAAAGTACACAGAAGAAGAAACTCTTTGGTTACCAGGTGGGGAAAACCAAGGCGTCATCTTGACTACAACAACAGCTGTGAAGTGTGCTGGATTGAAGAACTGGATCCTTGCAAGTCATACTTTGAGAATTCCAAATCCAGTTGACTGTAAAGAAAAGGAGTATTTTGATGAATCAGAATCCAGTACTGAGTCAGATGACGGAGAGCCAAAAGATAAAGAGGGAGAAATCTCTGAAGGGGGGGAGACAGATTCAAGGTTAACTTTGGTCTCCAGAAGTAACTCCCTAAGGTAGAGATTGTAGATTTCTGAATCCAGTTCAGACTCAGAGACAGAACAAAGAGCCCATACATCCAAGAAAGAACAAAGGAAGAACAAAGAAAAGAACAGTGGAGAAACAATAAATGAAATCTGTGATAAGGAAGTACCAGATGAAAGATTGAGAGAAATTCCACCCGAAACCACACCTTTAGATGGACAGGTGCCAGATACAGAGAGAGAGGGAAAGATTATTGCAGAAGACGCCCGAGGAGGTGTAGGGAACTCCAACATCCAGTTAGAAGCAGGGACAAGTAGTCAGCAGGAAGATTGCGTGACGGAGATACGAGGAGGGACAGAAGTAGGGAAAACAAAAGAGGTGGAAAAAGAACTCATTGAAGGTAAAAAGCAAGTTGAAACAGAATCTGAAGAAAGCGAAGACGAGATACCAGAAGGCCGAGTTCTGAGAAAGAGAGCTTGGAGAACAGAAAAAAATGATGAAGGGAGTAAATTGAAAAGAGCGGCCAAAGACGAGATGTGGCCAAACAAGATAAAGAGACTAAGATATCGACTGACACGTGTAAATTTGCCAAGAGCTGAACAGGTGAATGAAGTAACGAGTCAGGAAAAATCAAAAGAAGGAGAACAGACAGTAGTCAAAGAAAGCAAAAGAACAAGAAAACCTAACCAGAAGTATAAATCACCGGAATGGACATATGTGGCCCTGCCTGAAGTGAAGGAAGAGCCGGATATCCAGGGAGATCCAGAGGTGGTTGTACCGGAAGTGGTTGAGGAAGACGAAGAATCAGAAATCCTGAGAGTTATCTTGTCCGATATTGGAGAAGAAGTGGATATTCAGGACAACCTGTATGTTGAAAACCAAGGGAAGGTGAAAGATGATGAGATGCCAAACTGAATGACAAAAGAAAATTGCTGATGGAAAAACAATAAAATACTGAAAAAGACAAAAACTGGTAGACCCACGTAGGTGCTTAGAAGCCTAGGGTTAGAAACTAGTTGTGAAGTAGAAGAGGCTAAGTCAAAAGACACGGTTCATTTTAGAAAGATGTCAAACATAGAAAGTAGCAAAAGTAGATGTACCTTTCTTAGAAGATGGTACAAAATGTGTTGTTGTTGTACCGGATTATTAATGCTTCTTTGGAGTATTCTTGCTCTACTAATTTCATTTAAAGTTACTGTAGATACATTAGAAGGACATAGTGATAACATAACTAATATAGGGAAAGTTCAAAAGGTAGTTCCAACTAGAATAGATAAAAACTATTTACATAAAGACAGGTCAATAACAGATTTTTCTAACAATGTGTTTTCAAAGTTGTTGTATGAATCTGTAAAAACTATGGACGTAAGGGATTGCTACGTTTGTATGCAATTACCTGCATCTGTATCTGAAGGAGTGACTTTTCATCACCTTCCTGTAACATATGGAATAACATGTAGTGTAATAGCTAGTTTATTTTATCAGACAGGTAAATTAGAGTATTATTTTTCAGATGTAGATACTATATTTTCACAAGTACCAGCAATTAACAAGCTAAACAAAGTAAAACCTGCAAAATTATTAGGTGAATTTTTCTTAGAGACAAATGAACTAACATTAGAATATATATTCAGAAATAATTTGACTTTCAGTTTAAAAAAAGAGGGGAAGACATTTTTGGATATGGTTGAAGAAAGGAGATTGAAAATGCAAAGGAAGGTTTCAGAAGGGAAAGTGGAGAAAACGGTTTGGGATGTAGAAACGGAAAAACATTTAAGAGGAGAATCGAGTCCAACTATGGCTTTAGATTGGCCTCAGAAAGGGAAATTGTGTATAAAATGGAATCAGACGGCATATGACAATTATTTTCTAGGGAATAGTGAGTGCCATGATACATACCGGATCATGGGAGGATGGGGATTTAAAGGTGGAAGAGTTCCAGTCTTTCCAGGACTGTACTTCATTTGTGGGAACAGGGCATATTATCGTTTGCCAGACCATTGGTATGGCACGTGTTATGTTGGCCTGGTTTTTCCAAAGATTTTTCACATGGATAGAGGAGAAGATGGTGTACATAGTTTAGATAATCATTTAGCACGTAGTAAGAGAGAACCTTGGGCTGAAATTGTAGGTGACATTTTTGGAGCACTGATACCCGCAGTGGGAATATCTCTGAATGCGAACAAAATTAGAAAACTTTCAACAGTAGTGGATCGCTTGTCAACAAGCATCGCTGGAGGATTCCTATTGGTAAATACTGAAATGGTTGCCATGCGTGCTATGGTAATGCAAAATTGACTTGCCCTTGATATCTTATTGGCAAAAGAGGGTGGAGTCTGTGGAATGCTGAAAGTTCAACATTGTTGTACTTACATTCCTGACGAAAGTAAAGATTTGAAAATTTATATTAAGAATATTACAGAATTGCATGACGAAATTGTACCACTGGAGGTTGAAGGTGTTTGGGAAAAGATTGGTAAGAAAATATCTGCTATTAAAGACTTTGTAGTAAAACTAGGTAGTACAGTTATAGGTAAGATATTATTTCCATTAACATGTGTGATTTCCTTAATATTAATAATTAGACTAGGTTGTATTTGTTGTAGAAAGAATAAAAACCAGAAAAGAATAAAAAGAGAAAACTTAAGGAGAAGGGATACGAAACAAGAAAGAGAATTCGAAAGAATAGAACTGGAAGAATTAAAGGATAGCATGTATAAAACAGCAAAAAGAGAAGAAACAGGGGAGACTGAAATATGAATGAAACAAGAAATCAATTCGAAATTTCATAAAAAGAATACAAAATTTTATGTTAGTGTGGTGATATAATCACCAAAGGGGGGATTGCTGGAGCGGGTAGTACAACATTTTGTATAACCCCCCATTCTGCATGTTTATATTAATCTGAATAATCAATTAATTGTAATATTATTAATCTGTCTGAAGTGATAACTCACCAACTATATTAACAAGAGAATTACACGTGGGAATTGCACTTTGCATGGCTATATTAATTGTGAATTAACTAGTGTATGCATATTAATAGTAGAAAATTTGAATATTATATGTTATATGTTGCTTTAAGTGATGTATTTGTAATTTGTGCTTTATTTAGTAAGTATAAACCGCTCTGACTGTTGCTTCTGCTAGATAAATACACACACATATGGGTATTAGTAAGGGGAAAACATTTTATTAGTCATTTCCATCTTTTAATTACGTTTTTGTGTTTCTTTTGCTTAAGTTGACCATTTCAGCCCATACAAGATGGCTGAACGAGACGTTAAACGTGACTGCCTTGACAACACGAGGTACTGGGTGAAGTGTGCATGCGTCACCGCCAGCAACAGTGGCCTGGACCTGACCCCGGGAGAACATGTACCCTCCAAGGTCATTCCGGGAACCCGTCCAAGACTAAGAGACAATGCTCAATTTAAAAGCCGGAACAAGCAAGTTTGATGACTTCATCATCTAACACCCTGAGAACTGTTCATCGCGAGTCGAAATTGACCAATGAGAACTCTCTAAACCCAATCTTGATACATATTTGTTAGTATTTTCGTTATAAAAGTAGGTAGGGAATTAGGGTAATAGCGCGCTCTATCTGGAAAGGCTCGCTCTTCTTTGACAAACTCGATTTCCTGACGTTATGCTGACGGAGAGGACGGTGACACTGCTGGACAGCTGTTATCCTGAATCTATGAGAGACTGAATTGCGGCCTAAACTTTGCTGAATAAATTCTCTTTGACTGACTGACTTAGAGGACGACGTTAACCAGAATAGGTAAATATGATGCTCTGAAATGCTGATGATGATTTCTAACATTTCTTTCAATATTTCTTAGATAAAGATTAATTGATTAATTGACAAATGTGTTGTGTTGATTATTTGAAGAAAAGATTAAGGGAAAAGTAATAGAGCAAAGGTAGACGAGTAAATCATCAATTACCAATTCAACTAAATGATCTATCACCGTATGGGAGGGATATCTTAGGTTTAAATGTCAATGTGTCTAGGGCAAAGTAAAGGTATTTCTCTCAAGTCAGCGTTGTGAAATGTATTTTTCCTCAGAAAACAGGTCAACCGAGAATAAGTATATTGGTGTTATGGGCCCCACCAATGAAGGTATGTGAGTAAATTGGATGACGAGGTAGTTGGTCTGTGCCGAAGGGGGAATTTGACATTCTGCGCTGCATCAGTATCGCCTCACTCCCCATACAGACCGGATTCATCGCACACGCCCGTTGCGTGCAGCAGGGTTGTCGCATCGCCTCCCCAGGGTCTCAGGACTGACGCTGTTGCTTGTTTTTTGACTCCTGAGTGCCGCTAGGAACTTTTATCGCATCACCAGGTACTGTTGGCTAAAATCGACGCTAATGTGGATTATTCTGTCGCTAAGCTAAGAACTCTTTTGAAACCATATTCTTGAACTGTGTATGTTGGATTTTTGTCGTTTTGGTCTTGTGTAGTTTATATAAAAGTACTTTATCAACACTGGTGTGGAATCCATTTGTGGTGTTTTCACTGTGTTACTGTGAGTGTTGGTACAAATACTTTACACATTGCCTTTGATAAGCCTGTCTGCTCGTGCCAAGCTACCAAGGGGGTGAGCAGGGGTTATCTATAGAGTGTATCCCCCTTACCCTGACTAGAAGTAAGGGTCCCTATTTGGACAGTGGTACCTACCTCTGCCAACTAGAGACCCCCAGATGTAACAGGAAGCAATGTGTAACGCATTTAGGCAGCACTCAAACAGTAATAACGTGACAACACAAAGCAAGAAAAATTCCAAACCAGTTTAGGAAAATAGAGACTGTTTAGTAAAGAAAATGACACAAAAATTACAAAAATCCAATAAGTATAACCGGAAATGTGAACTGTAAAAATTTGAAATAAGAATAGAGCAAAAAATCATAAAGCACCAACTGCAGATGTCTGATTGTGCTAGAGCAGGAGAAACCAGAAGTTGAGGCGAACCACGATGGATTGCCAGTCGGAGACAGAGCCCAGGTTCGTCTTCGTGGAAAGCTTACCTTCTGGCTTAGAAACTTTTAAAAGTGGGAGCTGAAGGGTCATTGACGAGACTCAACAATGATGAGCTGCTGAAGAGTGGGTCCTGGTGTGGTTTTCTACGAAAGCGGGAATGCTCAGAGCAGGCAAAGTCCAAAGTCTGTACCCAGGAGAGCCTTGATGGCAGTTGGATGCTACTTGGCATCAGTCTGGGTGAAGCCCTCTACATTCAGACTTAGACATTTATATGTAAGTCAGACTTCCTTCAGCTGGAAAACCGGAGAGTTGATGCTGACTAGTCGCAGATTGTGCAGGTAAGCACGGTGGGGCGAGGCGGCGGTGGGGTAGGGTGAAAGTGACAAATGACAGAATAGTGAAAATCAAATAAATAAATAAACAAAACCACTTACCTTGCGCTCACTGCATCGCTGACTCGGGCTCTCGGGCTGCCCAAAATGTCATGCACACTTTGCATGTTATCCACCCAGGCAGCCTTACAGCCTGGGTGGGGAATATGCCCAGGTTCCCATTCCCCATCGGGGTGCTGAACCACGGCGCTCAGATGAATAACAGTGGTGTATTACAGCATTTTGATTGGCTCGGGGGGACCTGGGTGCTTCCTGGAAGATGACCGGGGAGACACAACTTGGAAGAGGTGGTGGAGAAATGTGGCAATCAGATAAGTGCCTTTTAATTTTTTCTTTCCCTCCTCATGCCCCACTCCACTACCCTTGTACTGTACCAGCCACCACAGCAGAGGAGAGAAACAAAGAATGTGCTAAATTAGGCTTGGCTTGAGAAAATAGCAATTGACAAGGCAGTCACAGGTACATTGATGATGAGGAAGGTAAGTTTGGTATAGATGGGTAAATGGATGAAGACAGAGGAGCCGACTTAAAGGCAGAAGATAAGTACATTGGTCCCTGTTGGTTTCCCAATACCATAAAAACCAAAGACAAGCAGCAAATGGGAACAGGTGACGGAGCAAGCTGTCAAGTAAAATGGCAAAGCAATGACACAGTACTAGATAGAACCACTCTTTGTGCATCGAACAAAATTGTAGATATCAGGGCATTCCTGGTGTTTGCGAGATGTAATAATTTTTGGGGGGCGCCTATCTGCCCAATGGTCTTCCTAAAGATAGGAGTCAGAATGTACTAACCTTGGAGTCTGAATCCAATGGGTGTGATGTATGCTTTCACATTCACTGTATCCACTACCAACCTAAAACAGTTGCAATATTTTAGTAGTTGGCTGCAGAAACATTGAAGCTGGCCAGTTAGACTCATCCGTTCTTCTGACCGTTGACTTCAACAGCTCAGAAGGTTATCTAAAATGGGTAAGACCATTATGTGGCTATTTATATAGGCGACTAACACTTGTGAGTAATCTACATGTGTAATTTACTCTTACACATTTATTGAAACTTTACAACTTTTGGCTATTTACAGAATACATGTATAAAGTTACTCAAAAGTGTAGACTTGCACGTCTCCACCCCCTGAAAAAATGGATGCAGACAAATATATGATTTAAGTTACAATTGCTAAAAATAAACATTAGTAAGTCCAGCACTGAAAATGGCCAACCACTAATGAAATGTGAAATTTTTAAATGAAACTCAATTATTTAAAGTAGTTTTAAATATAAATATAATTTAATGTAACAAATTATAAAAATACAACTATATGTATTATTCAATTTTCAAATATTTTATCAGGCTTTTTTGAATGTGTAAATCAATGTAACATAGCAATATAATTAAAGTACTTATAATGAATTCTATATATCATTTTTAATAATTATAATTTTTTTTACATTTTTACTTTATGTAGGAAAGTATTTTTCAATGTAAACATCAAAACCCATTGCTATGTAATTTATTATAAAATTCATTTGATTTTGCCATAGCATTTATTTCTTTTGTTCTCCATTTAAATACATATCATAATGAATTTGCAATGTATTTGATATAAAAACATTTTAATTATTCTATTGCAATTTTGAGTAAACTTTTTTCAATTTCTATATAATATACCATGGGGAGATCTCTTTCCTGACTGTGAAGTCTCCCTATGGAAAAGATGTCAAACCATGACAAGATTCCCCTTCTCATGGTACCCATGGGGGGAAGTCCAGACCCATATTTAGTGTAGTATATAGTTGAATTTCCCTGTCTTCTATCAAAAAGGTTAAACAAGGTATGGACCATGAACTGTAAGAATGATGTAACTTGTTTTGACAAGACCCGTGAAAGACTGGAATGTGGAGTGATTTGCTTTAGGTCATAGGGTGGATGAGTCAATATGCAAGTTCCAAGTCTTACAGCAGGCGAGGTCTCAACGACCTGTTTTAAACTCATTTAATCGGACCCAAAATTGTTTTTGTAAGGAAGACACTGAACGTATATCCAGCACAGTCCAAGTTCATTGTTTCAGATCATCATGTGACTTAAGGACATTGTGTTTGAGTCTTATGCAAAGTGACAAGAATATTCCCAAGAAACCTTACAATGCAATGCAATTTTTACTAGTTTACTGATGCAAGGAGTTTTGCTTGTACCATGAAAATGCCCTTTATATGGAGCTGATGCCCATTATTTACCTATGGTACTCTTGAGCACAATTAAATCCAAACTCTGTTCTATTGCAGTTTCTTTTACAAAAGTCAGCCATGTCTAAACACCTTTCTAAGTTCAAAATGAAGAATTAACCTGTTGGCTAATGGGAGGAAACCCAGAAACACCAAATTGAAATTATTACACATTGCTTTTATGTACCACTGCATTTCTTATAGAAAAATAAAGATTTGAATAAAATTAACATTATTCCTCTTTCCCTCAGTTAAAGAATTTGTGGCGAGTTCAACTTGTGTAACACAAAGAAATAAAATAGAAGGAATGACGAAAGTACGCATGCACCCCCCACACACTTTTTGAATGTTTCATCCTGGGTGATCAGATTTGCAGGCGAGAGAGAGAGAGAGAGAGAGGGGGAGAGAGAGAGAGAGAGAGAGAGAGAGAGAGAGAGAGAGAGAGAGAGAGAGAGAGAGAATGAGAATGAATCAGTCAGTCAATATTCTTTTATTTCGGTCAGAGTATGACCATAAAAAGACAAAATACAGTTACATATAAAAGAAAACAAAAACTAAATACAATGATCAGTGAAAAAAACGGTATAACCTGTACAGAATGTGCAAACTCAGCAAATATTTCACGGCTCCTATATAGTTACATCCATCTCACAGTAGAAGAAAATGTAAAAACTGTCTAAAATATGCCTTAAAATCATTGTGCGTTTGTTCGTCTAATATACAAAGCGGTTCTATTACATTTTTTAACTGCAAAACAAATCTCTATATAGCCCAATTGCTGTAAAAAAACACAAAGCACTTCTGTGTTGTCTGATATTAGACATTTTAAAAACCGGTATTAAAAACCTCTTCCGATAAACTGTGTACCAAGGACAAAAAAACATAAAATATATAATGCTGTGTGAAGTGCAGTTATCGCAAGGGCAGTTGGGTAAAATGTAAACCAAGTGCCCTGGGTAGGAAAGGCACAAAGGAACTGGATGGTATTCAACCTCACTTTAGTTAGATAAAATCTATATTTGGTGTTGCGATAAGATAAAAGGTGATGTAGGGTTCCATGGCATTGGATGGGCCAAGATCTGCATATTTTCTCACGGTAGGCATATTATAAACTTTCGAGTGGAAGTGAAATTAAGATATGGAGATTTGACCTTACCACGAGGTGTTATCATTTTGGGTTTCACATAAAGTTCTTGAAGACCCAATTAACACAGAAACAGCCAAGGAATCCTATCCACCCCTTCCAGCACTAGGCAGTCTTGAAAAAGCAGTTTCTGGCAACGACCAACACAAAAGTAAAAGGGCAGGATGGACCACATCCTCAAGATAGTTTAGGCTCAACTCGTGGTGGCCAATGAATGAGGCTAAATAAGTGGGGCATGAAGGCATACTATTTACCAAGGTCCGAAGCACTTCAACATCAACATGACCCCACACTCCCTTACCATAGAGCGCCACCGGGCTACATTTGCTTTTATACAAAAGATACATTTCAGTTACCATTTTTGCACCCAACCTTGAGGAGAATCCAAAAATTGCCTCAATGGCATACTGAAATTGATATGCTCTGAGTGAGTGCATCCTATTTGAAAAGGTATCAAAAGAGATGCTCAGATAGTTAAAGGTCATGAGTCTCTGACCACCACGTGTAAGCTAGATTTCATCTTTCTGAGTCCCATAACAATCATAAAAGATTCAGCAAAATTAACTTTTAAATCCAAATTGCCCATAAAGGCCATAGAATATTCCAAGAGGCGCTGTAACCCATTTACGGTTTGCCCCATAAGCACAACAACATCTGCATAGAGGAGACAGGGCATTGGTCTTCCACCCGCTACAGGTAAATCTTTCCCAACCTTGGTCGAGTGCGGATGCAAAATGCATCCTTGTCTAACCACACTACTTGATTTATTGGGGTGAGTGCATTCCTCATTGTGGAAAAAACAAACAATGGTTATGGATTTCGAATGCAACCTCTTCAGAGCATCCACTAAAGGCTGCTCCATCCTCATAGATTCCATCATAATCCATAACTTGGCATGGTTTACATGATCAAAAGCACAGGAGAGGGCCATGCTAGATGTAAAGCACCTCTTCTGGCTTTGAAATACATCCTGACTAGAAATGAAACGTTTTAACATTGGTTCACCATGGCCACCAGATAGGCTATCATATTATCTCATGAGACCATTTTGCAGGGACAATCATATATTTTGCCTACTGCAGGGAACTACATTTAAGCCTCAGCACAATTAGCTGCAGGAAGGTTGCAGATTTCTATAAATGGAGTAATATAAGCAAAATTGACTTATACAAGTATTATGCAAACGTAGATTTGAAGGTATGGAGCAATGCACAGGGTATGGGGGCCAAAACAATTGAACTAGAGAAGGGGTGACTGAATTATATAGAGTTAGACAATCCATCATCTAATTTTAGAAGCTGGGAATAGTAGGCTTGTTTGCTAATGCACACGATTTTCTTGAAAGACAGCATTTAGTTGCCGCCTGAAGTTGATGAGAGAGGATCTTGATGATGGGTCAGGATGAAATCTAGATCCTGTTAGAATAGCAAGAAAATTATAGCCATCTATGGGTGAAATAACTCGTGCTAGGAGGAATCGTCTAAAGGTTGAGTCTGGGAGAAATGCTCTCCCTTTTTGGAACATAGATAGTTTGTTCCATGCTGTTTGTGTCTTCTTTATCAAGTGTTTTTCTCAACCCAGTCGGTGCACATGACAGAATGGTTCGATCATGAGAACCAGTGCTCGTGAGCTCATGACGGAACCATTCTGCAAACAGCAGAGGATTTAAAAAAATTTTTATTGGGTTTTGGGAGGTGAGGAAGAGCTTCGCCAACCACCTGAGGCTTTTTTTTCATTTCCAGTGTAATGACGATCCTGCGCATGGCACGCTGACGTCATTACATCGAAAATGAAACCAAAACTTAGTTTCAGTTTCACTGTTTTGGTGCTTGTGCAACTACCTGAGACCCCACGAGCACCAAAACACACAGAAGAGTTATTGTTAGAAAGGGGAGAAACTCTCTCACTAGTGGATCTCTGCTCGGGGATCACTCCAGGAGGGCAATCCCCAAGCAGGGATCAACCCCCTAGGCACCAGGTAGGAGGTCTGAACCCAGTTCCTAAAATGCATTTTTGGCCCAGGGCTCGGTGGCCATCAAGGGAAACCAACCAATCCCAGACATTTCTAAAAACTAGATACCTGGGGGAGTTTAGGGAGGTGGGGCTTGCGTGGATTCCCCAACGTTATCTTACCCAGAATACCCTGCGAACCTCAAATTTAGCTAACAAATCACATTTTCCTCACATTTCTGTGTAGGAAAGTTGTGGGATCTCCGGCTGAAGCAAATTGCCTACCACTCAGCATTTCCCCAGGTCTCCCAATAAAAATAGTACCTCACTTGTGTGGGTGGGCTAAGTACCTGCAGCAGGTAAGGGCCCAAAACCTATTGTGGAGACATCAAAATGATCTATCACAAAACAATCTGATTTTGCGAAATGGGCAACTGCGTTTTTGGTCCCCAGCTCAACGGCCATCTAGTGAAAAGTTCCAAAACCAGACATTTCTGAAAACTAGACCCCTGGGGGAGTCCAGGGAGGTAGGACTTACGTGGATCCTCCAAAATGTTCTTACCCAGTATCAATTGCAAACCTCAAATTTAGCTAACAAAAATCAAATCAAATTTTCTCACATTTCTGTGTGGGAAAGTTTTGGGATCACTGGACTGATGCAAATTTCCTACCACCCAGCGGTCCCCCAGGTCTCCCAATAAAAATGGTACCTCACTTGTGTGGGTGGACCAAGTACCATGTCCAAACTGCGTTTTGGGATGTTTCCTGTCGCGGGCACTGGGCCTACCTACACAAATGAGGTACAATTTTTATTCAGATACTTTTGGGAATGCTGGGTGGGTGGAAGTTTGTGGATTCATGCAGATTCCAGAACTTTCCATCACAGAAATATGAGGAAAATGTGTTTTTTTTTTTACAAAGTTTGAGGTTTGCAAAGGATTCTAGGTAACAGAACCTAGTGAGAGCCACACAATTTGCCCCCTACTGGATTTCTCTGTATGTTAAGTCTTCAAAAAGGCATAGGTTTGCTAGGTTTCCGTAGGTGCCGGCAGAGCTAGTGTCCAAAATCCACAGCTAGGCACACTGCGAAAAAGGATACGTTTTCTCTTGAAAAATGAGATGTGTCCATATTGTGTTTTGGGCCATTTCCTGTCACGGTTACTAGGTCTACCCACACAAGTGAGGTACCATTTTTATTGGTTGACCTGTGGGAATGTATGGTGGGTGGAAGTTTGTGGCTCCACGAAGATTCCTGAACTTTCGATCACAAAAATGTGATCAAAATGTGTTTTTGTTTTTTTTACAAAGTTTGAGGTTTGCAAGGGATTCTAAGTAACAGAACCTGATGAGAGCCACACATGTTACCCCATCCTGGGTTCCCCTGGATGTCTAGATTTAAAATATGTATAGGTTTGCTAGGTTTCCTTAAATGCCGGCAGAGCTAGGGTCCAAAATCCACAACTAGGCACATTGCCAAACATGGTCAGTTTTCACTCAAATAATGTGATGTGTCCACGATGCGTTTTTGGACGTTTCCTGTTGTGGGTACTAGGCCAACCCACACAAGTAACATACCATTTTTTATCAGGAGACTTTGGGGAATGATGGGTGGCTGGACATTTGTGGCTCCCCACAGATTCCAAAACTTCCTATCACAGAAATATACGTTTTTTTTTTTTTTACAAAGTTTGAGGTTTGCAAGAGATTCTGGGTAACAGAATATAGTTAGAGCCACACAAGTCACCCCATCCTGGATTCCCCTGGGTGTTGAGTTTTTATAAATGTATAGGGTTGCTAGGTTTTCTAGGTTGCGGCTGAGCTAGGGTCCAAAATCCACAGCTAAGCACATTGCAAAAAAAAGATCTGTTTTCACTGGAAAAATGTGATGTGTTCATGTTGCATTTTGGCACGTGTCCTGTCGTGGGCACTTGGCCTACCCACACTTGTGAGGGTACCTTTTTTATTCGGAGACTTTGGGGAATGCTGGGTGGGTGGAAGTTTGTGGATCCATGCAGATTCCAGAAATGTGTGGAAATTGCGCATTTTTTTACTAAATTTGAGGTTTACAAGGGATTCTGGGTTTAGAACGTTGTAAGAGCCACACAAGTCACCCCCGCATGGATTCTCCTGGTTGTCTAGTTTTTTAACATGTACAGGTTTGCTACGTTTCCCTAGATGCCGGCTGAGCTTGGATCCCAAATCCACAGTTAGGCACATTGGGGCCGATTCACAGAACTAATCTGAGATAAAATCTTACATGTACTACTTTTGGTATTCACAGAAGGCATTTAGTCGTAGTAAAGTTAGGAATCCTAAATTTACTACTACTAAACTGAGACAAAATCCTAACTTTACGATTTTTGGTATTCACAAAAGGCATTTAGTAGTAGTAAAGTTAGCCACAAGAGTTCACTTTTGAGGCTCCTAGGTCCTCAGAGGAGGAATGTAAAGACTCTCAGGGAAACAGATAAAGACCAACAACAAAGACCTGCCCAAGACAAAGGTGCTGTTTACTTTAGGAAAAAAGGCCTCTTGCAGCTTATTGTGCCTTTGTAGACTCACGGGAAGTCAGATAACTAATCCTTAGAGTTCCTGTCTTTGTTTTGGGTACAGGGGGAGGCAGGTCCAGCCCTTCAGTGCTACTCCCAGGTCACAGACAACATGACCAGTCTTCTTCCTTTATTCCCAGGTCCATAAGTGGTCTGAGGATGAAACCTTGGGGTGCCATAGTTATCGTTGGCACGATCTAGAGGGTGGGAATTGACTCCTATACACTCCCTAACCAATAGAGTGAAAGTTCTCAGTAGCAAGACAACCCACTTTTTTAGTAGTTCCTCTTTGCACTTCTGCAAACGGGCACAAAATGCCATCTGCCAGGGCTTTTTGAAGATGTTGAGAGTCTTTGGCTACACTAAACTAGGTCTCTAAGGTATGGGTGTGCGTGTGGGAGTGTCATAGGGAAATCACTAGTGTCCTCTCACATCGAACAATAAAATCTAATTTGAAGCAGGCCTGGTATCAAAAAACAAACCAGGAGAAAAATGTTGGTAAGAACAAAAGCAGTGTCCTGCAGTACCCAGAGAGTGCATGCAGATGAATTGTCCTGGCATCCTGTTTGCTCCCTTTGAAGTGAGTCAACATTTTACATGTGCTTCAGACCTGTCAGGAAGAATTTGACACTATCATGGCAAAAATGCCCACAGCCACCACCAGAAGGTTGGGCTGAGCTCAGAGGAGTCATACCTGCCCATTCTGGCTGACCTATCAATCAAGGTGACCTATTGTGTAATTCTTGGGAGGAATTTAACATCACATTCACATCTCATTCCGGCCAAGTCAAGGCTGGGATTTGGAATATCCTACAGGTAACATCCTAAGTGTTACATTTCCAATATGTTTAATATAAATCTTACTTTACATTAGATTGCATGTGTATTTAACACAAAATAGTGACTTGAAAGATATCTGTAGCTGGTGGAGGTAAAAGGTTTGAGATTCAAGCTTATAATCTATACTTTGACTTTTCAGAAGTGCCATTTACAGCCTGACAAGTGACATTGTCATATTGCATGTAGTGAGTGGGGGGACATGCCATTTCTAATGTCATCCATGTTCCACTCTTAAATATTCAGTACCCTACCTTGTGGGCAGCAACGTGCACTTAGGGGGGGGCAATATAATATTTAAAATCAGGTTTTCCTACCATCAAAAGGGTCATTTTGCCATTTATGCAGCAGGGTTCACGCTGCTTCCTTCAGGCTACACAGGTAGGCCTCAACTCATGTTTTCACTGCCACTGTAGTGAATGGCACAATAGATGCTGAAGTCCACAAATGGTATTTAACTTTACAGTCCATGTACATATATTTCCTCACCGTCATACTATGGCTTTACAGGAAAGATAAATGGGCCAATCAGTGTTAGGCCAATTTCGACACATTTTTAAGAGGAATCATGGATGTTTTACTTCAGTTTAGCAGGGGTAACAATGCACAAAAGTCCAAGTTCAGCAAAAGTAGGAAAAAAGCAAGAAAATATAGATTGCACACCTAAAAAAAGGCAGATTTTCTACATTGGGCCATTACCATGGATTTCCTCATAGCCCGGAATCTCATCCCAGTGCAATGCTTCTGACAAAGGAGATGTGCACAGATGGCTTCCCCACCCACTTTTCAGAGTATGACAGCTATGATATGCTAAGTTAAGTTGTTAAGTTGTTAAGCTGAATGCTGGGTGGTTGGAAAAATACTGGAGGCCTAATTTAATGTGGTGGAGGAATGGTTGAGGAAGATGCAAGCAGGCCTCAAGTGGGTACTTTCTGAACATGTTGCAGTGTACAGTGCAGCTGGTGCATTAAAGTAGCCTGACAAAATTTGTAAACAGCTCATATGAATCAAGGTTTCTAGCTTCATAAATGTGGTAACACAAGCCAAATTACATACGCTACCCAGGTGGTGCAGCAAGATGTTTTAAAGCTCTCCATTCATTATTTAAGGAGGATACTACTTTCCTTAATGCTTTATCTAGACAAAACAAATCTCAGAAATGTGGAACTTGTATATGTGAGAATTAAGTAGCTCAGACTAAATCGTGTGTTATGCGCCTGCACGTTTTAAAGTGTCAAAAGGGATATATAGCAAGATTTAGGGCCTCATTTAGGGATTGGCTGATACCCGGCATCCATCAGGGTGGTGTAAGACATTAGATCTGCCTCCTTGGCAGACTACTGATCACCAGATTTCAGTGCTGCCCAGCTGTGATCTCTGTACTTTCAGAGAAATTACCATCAGGGTGGTTCCTCCGAAGATGCAAAAAGTTTGGTAGACAGCCACCATCTGTTTTGATGGTCATATACCAAACAATTGTTTTTCAAAAACAATTTCCTCAACAAGGTAGTTTGAGCAGAGGTCCTTCGCTGGGCTTGGGGTTAATTATTTTTTGCCTTGCTGTGACAGACAAAACAAAGGAGCATATGTGCATATGTGTGATTTAGCAGTGCCGCACTGCGTCATTTAAAAAACCCAGGGAATCACCATATTCACATATTTGCCCTTGTGCCAGTGCTAATAAAGTTGTGTAGTGCCAATGCAGGCCCCCCTGCACCATGGTGCAAGTGTGCCTGCGTTGCAGGGATGATTGTTTATGTGCAGGATGGGACACTTTCCCGCACATAAACAATAATTAAAGGCAATTTGCTGCTTCTTTGTGTGCTGCAAATTGCAGCACAAATAGAAAGAAAAATAAACGCAGAGAAATAAAAGTATTTCTCCTCGTTGTGCCACTCTAACACCTGATTTTCAATGGTGTTAGTTTCTGGCACTGCCTCAGATTTACACATCCTTGTAAATCTGGGGCAGTGTTAAACAGGAACATCCACAGCAACACCCATTGCACGCCTCTTTCACACAAAGTAATGCGTGAAAAGGGGTTGTATTTATAGAGGGTGGATTTGCGTGTCCTTGTATATATGGGCTGGCACACAACGCCACTAGTGAGTCTAAAAAAGTGACGCTCCAGTGGCGCTAGGATCTTGCTAATATGCCCCTTAAGGACATCAGACCATCCACTCTAAATAGGGCTGTTGGTCTAATACCCTTACAGCCAGGATGTCTGATCAGAAATATGGCAAGGGCAGACAGGGTACTCCTTCATGTTTGTGAAGAGACTATCCTATCTGCCGAACTCTAAATGAGGCCCTTAGTCCACTTAAAGTTTAAAATAGAAAACTACGGTGAGATAACTGATTTTATACTGGGAAAAATGGATGTTCTGTGTGAAAGTGACTGTGAACTTTTACCATGAGGTATATAATTTGAAAGGGGGGCACACTTGGATTAATAAAGAATGTTGTATTGCAGTATTTTATATGTACAGTGAAAATGGTGGTCTTTTGTGTAATGGAGGGGGAATACCACACCTTTTGAATAAGTGATATAGTGCTACACGTGAAAAATTTAGTGTAGAGATTTTCTCAATGTTGTTTTCTCATATAAAAAGAGAGATGTAAATCACCTCCTTGCAAAATGCAACTTGATCAAGATATTTTAAATCGACTTTCAAAAGTTACATCCTTACTACCCAATCTGACCATCCCTTTCGTTCTCCCATCAATATTTATTGAGTAGTTTGTCTTAAGATAGTTGTATTTACCGAAAATAATGATAGAAGTTGATGTTGGATGCAGGCACACGCGAGAAGCCTCTCAGAAAACTAATTTGTCTATGGTGAATTTGCCTCTATGGGGAATTTAAACTCTGGACACATTAACATAAAATAGTAAAGCTTTCAGAACCGTACGATCTTAACCCTGCAAACGCTCATCTTTTTTATGGCTTCTATGTTTCCAGAGTCCTTCCCAGCTGCACTCCAGATACTGAGCAGTTTGGATTACAAACCCTCTGTCCCCAAACTGAGTTTAACTGTAATCCCTATGCCTGTTATATCTGGCCTTTCACTGAGATCAAAACTTGTTTAATAAGAAATACACACAGGCTGCTGCAAAGCCTTCCCTATGTGGCCTTGGGAATATAAGCAATCCTTTGGACAGCCTTTTCTGCAATATTTCACAAACGTCAGCATTGCACACTTAAGTCAGATAGTCCAATGATGAAAAAGTTTATAAAGCTTTTCTCACTGATAGTTATTCCAATTACAGTCTGGATTCAATGGGGCTATAGACATTGTTAGGCTGTCTGAAAGGGTGTTAAGTGAAAAATAATTAAATTTACATTGAACAAAGCAGAATAGAGATGTAGTGTAATCTTACTAACAAAATTAAACAAAAACCCACGCAGGTACTTACATATTTACTTTGTCATTTCTTATTATTTTTCCTGGTATTGAAGAGGCGCAACGGTCAGTGCCATGTTTGTGAGCTGTACTAATGGCCCAAAGTCATATTGTTGCTACCCGTACATTTACAAAGTATCAAGCCAAACAGAATAAGGTGTTTTTCCTCACTGTAGCACTAGTCATAGCATGAACAATAGCACTGCATGGTGCCACTGCACCGACGTGGCTGGTAAGGCATTTGTAAGGGCTTCCAGGGAGAGGCACATCCCAGGTCTGCCATGATCCCTCTTCCCCACCACTCTACTCTTTTTTACATGATTAGGGATAAAGACACAGGGCCCTATTTATGAGAAGTGTTGCATCACTGCGACAAAGCAGCAATGCAACACTTCTCAGTGCGCCCTTCTTGTGACACCATTGATGCATCGTATTTACAGTACGGCGCATCATGTCGCAAGGAGTTACAGATACGTCGGTATTACTGACGTATCTGTATGCACAAAAGTGGTGCATTGCTGGGGTGTGTCTGAAAACAGACTCAACTCCAGCAATGTGTCCTTTCACATGGGGCAAGCACCATGTGTTATGTTATGTTATGTTAGGAGTATTTATATTGCGCACAGCTGCCCCAGCTAAGGGGCGTCCTGGCGCATGACAAAGTAGACGTAGCAACACCTAACACAACAGTAAAAGCAGTAGAACATAACATCTGTAGGGAAAGTTAGAATAAAAAGGTTTTGATGGCTTTGCGAAATGGGAGGAGATCCTCCATCAGGCGTATCTCCAACGGGAGAGAGTTCCACAGCAATGCTGCTTTTACCCTAAAGGACCGACCTCCCGCTCGACTAAGCTTAAACCTAGGAACCACCGCAAACACTTGGCCCAATGATCTCAGGGAGCGGGTGGGAACGTAAAAAGACAGAAGGTTAGAAAGAATCCGAGGCGCTAGGCCCTTCAGAATCTTAAAGGCCACACATAAAACTTTGAAATTAATTCTAGTTTTAACCGGTAGCCAGTGCAGGGATCTGAGAGTACTGGAAACAGAGCAAGACCTGGGCAAGCCGACTATAGCTCTAGCTGCTGCATTTTGGACCCGTTGGAGTCGGCTAATGTCCGCCTGGTTCGCTCCTACCAGGAGAGAGCTGGCATAGTCCAAGCGAGATATTATAGTTGCTTGCACCACCAGCTGCCTGGTAGGGGGATCAAAAAACTTCAGGACGGGTCGTAATCCGCGGAGCACCCCAAAACAGCAGGCCGCAGTTTTCTTCGAGTGTCCCACAAAGCTGAGCGTGGGCTCAAGCCACACTCCCAGATTTTTCAGCTCTGTAACCGGAGTAGGAGCAGGCCCAAGTTCCGAAGGCCACCATCTCTCCCCCCAGAGCTCCGACCCCCTTCCGACGACCATAACCTCGGTCTTCTTTGCGTTGAGCTGGAGACAGTTTGCATTCATCCAGCTCGCCACCGCCCTCAGTCCACTCTTAAACCTGGGGGCCTCAAGCTCGGCTTCCCCGCTGATAGTAACCGCTAGCTGAGTGTCATCTGCATAGGAGACCATGGTCATACCCCACTGCTTGATGACATCAGCGAGCGGCCTCACATAAAGATTGAAGAGCGTGGGACTCAGCGAGGATCCCTGTGGCACCCCCAGGCCCAGAGGATGGAATTTGGACTGATGGGGTGGGATTGCGACGCAAAAGGAACGGTCGTCGAGGAAGGAGCGGAACCACTGTAGGGCAAGACCACTGATGCCTATCTCCTCCAGCCGACGCAGGTGGATGCTATGTGAGACAGTATCGAAGGCGGCGCTCAGATCTAATAATACTAGCGCCGCCGTCTGTCCCGCATCAAGCACCCAACGCAGATGTTCGACCATAGAGAGGAGAGCTGTCTCCGTACTGTGCCCAGCACGGAACCCAGTCTGAGTGTCATCCAGGATGTTAGCTCGAGTGAGATGATGCGAGAGCACCTGGTTGACATGGGCTTCCATAACTTTCGCCGGCCAAGGGAGCAGGGAAATAGGCCGGTAGTTCTCCGGTTTGGAAGGGTCCAAAGAGGGCTTTTTCAGGATCGGGGAGACCACCGCCTGCTTCCATTTTGCTGGAA
The DNA here is from genome assembly GCF_964204655.1 of Triturus cristatus. Lineage (NCBI taxonomy): Eukaryota > Metazoa > Chordata > Amphibia > Caudata > Salamandridae > Triturus > Triturus cristatus. The sequence continues at coordinate 1,302,180,831 of NC_140591.1, read as the reverse complement.
CCGTACCCGTAGCCAGCGAGATGTTAATAAGGGAACGCATTATGGGGCATCCCACAAAAGACTGCTCTCTAAAGAGGACTGGTCTTAATGGATCTAAAGGAGACCCGGACTTGATATCGTGAGATACCCTATCAAATTCCTCAGATGAAAGCAGAGGAAAGGACTCCATAATAGGGAGGCCAGGAGTAATCTCCAATGTCCCCGGAGGTAGCCCCACGAGGGGAAAGGCACGATAAATACCTTGCACTTTCTCCAAAAAGAAGGATGCCAGAGCTTCGTAATGCGAAATAGAGGCCAATGCCGGAGAGGAAGGTCTTTTGGCCAGCAAGTCCTTGAGGGCCTTAAAAATCGCTTTAGATGGATTAAAGCTAGTACGGAATTCCTCCGCGTAGAACGCCGCACGCGCTCTACATATAGCACGATGGTAGGCCTTCACGGAGGCCAAGTATACCACTTTCCTAGTCTTGTCATAATCCTTCCTCCACTCTCTCTCCGCCCATCTACAAGTGCCCTTCACCACACGAAGGGCACTATCGTACCAGGGACTAGAATCGCGAGAGCGAGATTTACTTGCCATGATAGGTATTAATGAATCAAGCGCCCTGGTGATCCACTGACAAAACTGATCATAGCCCAATTCAGCATTGTCCAAGGATCCCAACGGATCAGCGGCCAAGACGTTGTGAAGGTCCTCTAATCTAAGTTTATTCCAGTGTCTTTTAAAAACTGGTTTGGACGGAGGACTAACAAGAGTCTCCGGAAGAGGAACCCGAATGGCCACCAAAAAATGGTCAGTCCACCCCAGAGGAGTTATAGAGGAAACTGTAGCTTCCATAAGGTTCGAAAAAAAGGGGTCCAGCGTGTGCCCTCCTACATGGGTAGGCAGTACTACCTTTTGGGATAGTTGAAGGGCCTCAAGGTCAGCTAGAATGTTATACACAGCCGGCACGCTCTTGTTGTCAAAATGGAGATTAAGGTCTCCCAAGATAGAAAAGTTGGCACAGCCAAGTGCCAACGAGCTGACAGCTTCCGGGAAGGCTTCCCTAAAAGCCACATCGCTGCCTGGAGGTCGATAGACCACCATTCCCGAAATCGAGTGAAAGAGCGTGCGTCACCCTTATGCCTGCCATGAGGCAATAATAAAGAATAAAAACTTAAGATATTAAACCTCTGTTGAAGAAGCAGTATCTTGACCCGCTAGACACAAAAAACTATCGACCCATTACAAACCTCCCCTTCCCAGCAAAAACCTTTGAAAAAGTAATGAACTGCCAACTAGCTCACTACATTGAAGAAAATAATCTCCTGGATGAGACACAATTTGGCTTCAGGAAAGGCCACAGGACAGAAACCGCCCTCATTAAGTGGCAGACGAAATCAGAGCCACCCGAGACCAAGGTGGATCAGCAGTCTTGATACTGCTGGATCTATCAGTGGCATTTGACACGGTCGACCACGCCACTCTGATCGACCATGTCTCAAACATAGGCGTCAAACTTAAAGCCAAGAAACTATTGGCCTCCTTCCTTTCCAACTGCACTCAGCTAGTGAGTCTTGGCGAATTTAATTCCCCTCCATTTATTCTCCCTTGCGGTGTGCCACAAGGATCATCCTTGAGTCCAACACTGTTTAATATCTATGTGTTGGACCTGGCCAAGGTAATTAAGTCTCATGGGATGAGGCTGACATCCTACGCCGATGACACACAGCTGGTGCTTGCAATCAACAACGACGGAGGAGCAATTGCAGCCAGTTTTCAAACTGGCATGCTTGCCATCAGTTCCTGGATGGCTAAGAATTGCCTAAAGCTGAACTCCGATAAAACAGAGGTAGTGATCTTCCGCAAATTACATCCAGCATGGTCCCCTACAAGGTGGCCGACCACCTTGGGACCCCCACCCCTCCCAGTACCTAAACCAAGAAACCTAGGGGTCATATTCGATGACAAACTGACCTTCTCAGCTCACACAAACGCCATTGTCTCTTCATCTTTTTACACTCTCTGAATGATCAAAAAACTGTTACCTTTCCTCCCCTCAAGTGCAAGAAAAACACTGGTCAGTACTCTAGTAATGTCTAAAATCGATTACTGCAATGGCCTGCTCATTAATGCCCAGCAAAAGATTACCAACAAATTACAGATGGTGCAGAATGCCGTCGCCAGATTAATAACAGGCACCCCCAAGTACAATTCAATTTCCCCGGTGGTTCGGAGGCTGCACTGGCTACCGATAACAAGCTGCATCAAGTTTAAGGCCCTCTGCATTGCCTTTAAGGCCATTCACAATACCGGACCAGACTTTCTGAAGAAAGCCTTCTGTGCACATGTGCCTAGTCGAACCTTACGTTCCTCAACCGCCAACCTGCTGATGGTTCCCCGCACACACACGGCGTCCTGGGGTGACAAGAGATTCACTATAGCCACTGCCAAACTGTGGAATTCCCTCCCTCAGCACATTAAAGCCTGCCCAACGCTACCTGCCTTCAGGAAACGTATAAAGACCTGGCTTTTCAATCAATGAGCATCCCACTAAACAACTACTCCTTTTCAGTCCGTAGCGCCGAGACACCCACGGGTATTTGTGCGCTCGATAAATCGCTTAACTAAATAAATAAATAACCACCATTGTCAAACGATTAAAACCGAAGAAAGTAAGCAATAGTGAAAGGTTGTACCTTAAAACAAAATAGCATTTTACATTTTTCAGAGTGGTGAGAAAGCTAGAAAAAGAGAAAAGAAGAGAGGGAGGAAAAGGAAGGAAAAGAAAAGAAGGGAAAAGAAAAGAAATCAACATACAAATTAGTCATCATATGTAGGACTATCAAGGTACAATTCTTATAAAATTTCCTAAAACAGAGTAATAACCATACACTGACTTATAAGAGCTATATAATAAAAAAGATACAAAATACTCATGGTGTTTGAAAAATGAAAGAACTGTCTTTGTTGCGTAATGCAGATGAGGATAGATAGTTAGTGAGTGGAGACCAGAAGGCTTCCTTTAGAAGAAGCTGCTGACATGTGGTGGCAGAAGCTCTATCCAGCCTGTGATGATAGCAGAGAAGGTTCCACCAAGCAGAGAAAGAGACCTTAGTGGCATCCTTCCAATTGGAGGTAATTACCTGAAAGGCAATAGCAATCAACAGATCCACCAAAATGCCCACCCTATGAGATCTAAACCAATTTGCAGAATTACTTCCCAAAAATATCGAGTAAGTGACTAAAGGAAAATTAATAGAGCAAATGGAGGAGATTGATTCACATACCTTGGTCCAAAACAGAGTGTCTCTGGGGCAAAGAAAAAAGGAGGGTATAAATGAGCCAGGGGTGTTTTTGCGGGACCAGCAGTTTGGGGATAGATCGAAACTATACTTGGAAAGGGATAATGGAGTCAAAAATAACCTCTGATAAAAATATATAGAGTCTGAGTGGTGCTGGCATTGCAGGAAGTATGATGTTTGCGTGCCCAAATAGAATTCCATGTGTGAAGAGGGATGGTACGCTGCAAATCAGATTCCCATAAGAGCTCAATTTTACTCTTGGGGTGTTTAAGAGAGCAGAAATGAAGGTATTTGTAAATATGAGAGGCCCAAAGGGAAAGAGAAGTGGATAGAGGTTCTAAAATGGGATCTGAAGTGGAGTGGGGGAGATCCGAAAAGGAGAGAAAACTGATTAGTTAAAAGCAATCTTAAAGAGTCATACCTAAGAAGTGAGGAAACAGGCAAGCAGAACTTAGATTGAACTTCCTGAGGAGAAAGAAAAAACAAACCATGTATTATGTGTTTGACCTGGAAGATCCCCTTAGCCACCCAGTTTTCCCAGAAAATTGTACGATTGGACAGTATAATGGATTTATTATGCCAAAGAGGCGAGTCTAGGAATATTTTTAGAGGAGTATGGGATCTGCACTTGAACGGATAAAAGGTTGAAATGGATTGTGAATGTTCAGATAATTAAAAGAACGAGGAGGATGAGAAAAATTGGCTAACGAGAAAAAAGGGAAAGGGTGAATCAGGGATTCCTCTAATTTATGCCAAACGGATGTGGGAGTTTCTTCCGAAGAGGACAAATATGCTTAACACTCGATGAATTAAAAAGGATGAGTGATATTGTCGAAAACTGGGAAAATGTACACCTCCCCAATCCTTAGGGGCAGACAGGAAAGATAAAGAAATACGGGCTTTCCGACCATTCCAGATAAATTTACTAAAAACACCATTAAGGTTTAAAACATTTTTTAATGGAAGTTTCACTGGTAGCATGGACAGATAAAAGTTGATAACCGGAAGCATCACCATTTTGATTGCGTCTAGTCTACCCCACCATGACAAAAATAGGGGAGACCATTTTTCTGCCATGTTATTTACTTTTGATAAAATATCTTCCAAGTTTAGCTGGACCGTTCTCACAATTGAAGAAGAATATTTAATTCCCAGGCATGTGATACTATTGATGTTCAATTTGAAATCAGTCCTATCAAACATGCTTTTTAAACAGTATTTGTTTAATGGAAGCATTTTGGATTTAGAAAAATTCAATTTGTAAGAGGATAAGAGATCTGTGAAAGAGGTAAGGGGATCGGAAATGTATAGCATAATATCATCCGCATAGGTGGTAAATTTGATTTCGATTGCCTTGTGTTTGAAACATTGAAAGGTGGAAGAATGAGGCAGAGAGTGAAGATAAGGTTCAAGAGAGAGGATAAAGCATAAGGGTGTTAGAGGACAACCTTGACGAGTGCATCGTTGTAGAGTAAAGTATGAAGATTGAGAGCCATTAACAAAAAACTGAAGTGGTTGGGGAGGAATATAGCACATTGATAAGGAACAAGATAGAGAGGCCAAAACCGTTCCTTTTGAGGGCGTGCATCATGAAAAGCCAATGAATGCGGTCAAAAGCTTTCCCCGCTTCAAGGGTTATGGATGCCACAGGGGAGGAACTCTTGGATAATAATATTAAGAAAAGTTCTGGAATTGTCAGCTAAAGTCCTTCGCTTAATAAATCCCATCTGTTCAGAACCAATCAGTTCTGGAAGTACCTGATTGATACGGAGGGCCAGTAATGGGGCGATAATTAGCACACAAAGAAGGATCCTTATCTTTTTTTTTAATTAAACAAATCATAGCCTCAAGAGAAAAGCCTCAATCTTCATTATGAGAAATAAAATATTGAAAAAGAGATAAAAGGTGGGGCAGAAGGATTGTGAGAAGCAGGAATAAAATTTGGCAGTTAATCCATCTGGGTCAGGGGCCATGTCTTTAGGTAACTTAGCCAAGGCTGACTTAATCTCAAAAAGGGACATCTAATATAGAGCAATCAGGGGGAGGAGAAGAGCGAAGGGTAATGAATCAAAAAATGTATCTAAAGCAGCATCAGACGGGGAGGATTCAGGGGCATATAGGGTCTTATAAAAGTCTGTAAAACATTTCAATATTTCTTCGTCCATAAAGCGATTGACACCTTTATCATCAAGGATTTTAACTATTTTAGATCTTTGGGACAAGATCATCACATAATTTGCCAGCAATTTATCAGCTCTATTGCGACCACTTTAAATTTGGAATTGATTTTCAATAATATCCCGGAAGCTACGTCCATGGATTTCCTATTAAAATTTAATTTTGCTTGGACCAAAAAATATGCATGTTCCAGTTTCCTAATGGAAGACAGAATGGAATCAGACTCCTTAGTCAATGATAAAGCCTCTGGCTGTTGGTTTAAGGGAATCCCAAATAGTATGAATGGGCATATCTGGACTAGCATTAAAAAGATAGAATTCTGATACAAAATCTTTAAAGCACCCAATAAAAGTAGGATCTTTGAGAAGATAATTATTAAAGCACCATTGACGAGATTTGGAAGGTAGGGGGGGAAGATCTAAATTGATAAAGATGGGAGCATGATCTTAAATAATATTTCAGCATGTTGTAAATTAGAAAGAAGGTGTGGGCTCAAAAAAATATAATCAATTCTAGATGTAGATTTATTAGTGGGAGATTGAAAAGTGAATTCCAAACAGTCAGGATAACATATCCTCCAAGCATCTACCAGGCTTCTCGAAAGTATTGTGTTACCAAAGGTCTTTTGCATTATATTAGGGATATATCTAGAAGAGGATTTCCTATCAGTGAAGGGGTCCATGACCTGATTGCAATCCCCACCCACTATGAGATTAGAGTCAGAACATGAGTGAAGAGTGTGTGCCATGGATTGCCAAAATTGAGAATCAATACCTGTGGGCCCATAAATGTTGAGAAGAGAAATATGGGATCCATTTATGAGAGTATGAAGAAGAAGCCATCGCCCATCAGTATCTTTTTCCTCGCTTTCTATAGTAAGGGAGAGGGACAGTCAGGGTTTCAAGATCGGATACACTCACTGATTTAATCAAGTACTCTTACGAAATACACTGGAGGCGGCCATTTGCCTTTTGAGATTCACCTCCGCTTTGGAGGCAACGTACACCACTTCTTGATTGAGGATACCTAGGCACTTCTAAATGGCCTATGACTTCTTCTCTTTACTTTTATTATACACTACCGGATTGAATCCATTGACGAATATACCCCATTACCATTTTTTTGTCCTGAAGAAGCCCTTGCTAGGGTGAAACGCTTTGGCTGTTTCTACAGTTGCACACAGAGCTTGTGTAAAATGAAGAAATACAACGAAACCTACAAATCGACTGTTGAATAATTATTACTTTGTGTACTCTAATTTGCTGATCGTGTGTATTGCCTCTCATCTTCCTTCTTCATAGTCTCTGCAGTTGCCAAACTATGGTCAGCCTGCATATAAATTTGGTGGACGGGTCATTATATTGGCGGCGAGAATGCTCTGTCTATGTTGCAATGGTATATGCTTCCTACAAATATATAAATCATGCCCTTAATGTTTAATTTGCCCAAAGGAAGATGGCAGATCATAATTTCTTGTTACTTTCCACAGTATAACTGCTAGTTCTGGGCTTTAAAAAGGAGACCAGACTAGTTACAACTTGTTTTGCAGTTATGCTTGCTTACCTCCATCTAGCTTATTGGGCTCACTGTTTTTCTTTTGTAACCTGTTTTTTTCTTCAAGCTTCATTTCTCTGCTCATCCTGTTGGTGGACCAGGCTTGAGGAAAGGTCTGCTATAAGGCATCAAGTTTTTTCTTCCATCGTTCTTCACTTCTAGTCGTATTGACTACCCATGAAAAATAGAGTCTGAGGTTTCTTCGGTAAGTGGTTGGTGCTTTCTTTGGCAAAAGAAGTGGCCTTAATCTTTTCTCTTCCCTAATAGGCCTACACTTGACTCCTGGACTCAAAACAAAACAGGAGGCAGACATCTGGTAGAACAATAACAGAGTCTCTCAGTGCCCAGTCATGGAATACATGGATGTAAGACATGGATCCTGTTTAATTATTTTGAAGTGTGCAAAAGTTTGATAGAGAGCTAATGTACATTAACCTCCAGGAGCTTCATACAGGGAAAAGGTAACTTTCTAAAAGGTATTTTTCCTAAATATTTTTTTCAAATCCAACTTCACCATTGAATTGGGATTTTAATGGATATTAAAAAGAGTTGTTGAATTATGTTTCTAGCTTGTCCCAAGCTTGAGATGGCTGAATTATTATGTAAACGTTTACTCTAGTTTTTTCAAGACAGCCTGGGTTTTCCACAGGCTTTTGGGACTTATCATTGCTCAGAAATGGTGAGATTTAATGGCCAATTTTAAACTACATTGCATACTGCCGTATGAGCTAAAAGGCCTACATATGGTCGACTTAAGGTTTTCCCCCGTCAAAAGGGTTATTTTGACTGCCCAGACTGCAGGTTTTGCCTCTAATGATACATGGGTACAAGCAGTCTGCGCTAAAAAATTGGCACTTGTACGCACCACTTCTGCTCTAATTGCCTTCTCAAGAAAACTGGGCAAAAGACCACCGGTGGAACTTTTAAAGATCTACAAGGCTAAATGTGTTTCAGTGGCAATTTATGAGAGCGGAGTCTGGGGATTTACTGACCCTCTACCAATTCAAAGAGCAGAAAACTTGTTTGTAAAATATATTTTATCTGTACCAAATAGTTGTGCCACAAGGGTTTGTCATGCTGAATTAGGCCTGCCATTTATTTCTGAACTAATCAAGATTGGACCTGTGCTCTTGTGGCACAAATTGTGCCTTAAAGAAGGGGCCAAATTGAATAGAGACTTCCTCTCAGACATTATGAAATTGGAGGGAGCAATGAGGATACCATGGCTCAAATATGTTTTTAACTTTTTTAACAACCTCGGCCACCCAGAATTTTTTACTAATCCTAGTACCCTCGGCACTATATCAAGGAAAGACCTAAAAAAAGAGGGTTTGTTTCTGTTAGAGTCTGCCAGAATGACTACAGAGATTCTAAAGCCGACAGTCTTGCACAACCAGATGGTTTTAAGTACTTTTAATATTCAACCTTATTTAATTATTGTTCAAAGCGCTTATGAAAGGTTTTTGCTGACCCGCTTTAGGATGGGAACTTTTCACCGCCTTGTTACATTTCCCACAATGAACGAGTGGTCTCAAAATCTTTCACCTTGCCCTTGTGATAACATTTCATTACAGACCACGATTCATGTTATTCTTTTCTGTAAATATTATTCTGCATTACGGACCACATATTTAAAACATATTTTTAAACAGTTTGGATTACGTCAATGCCGACCTGCCTTATTGGCCTTGCATTTACTTGACAATGAATACAGAATTTGTAGTGTCACTATTTTCTAGAAAAAAACTCTCTTTTATAGGAAACAATTGTTCAATATTTGATTAATTCTCATCAAAAGCACCTTAAGTTTAATACTATTTTATTCACAAAATGTTTTTAATGAACAAGTGTAAAGACTTTTTGTTCTCTTTTTATTGTGCTTTTATGATTGTTTTTGCTCAAACATTCGAATAAAGCTTTCTTGAACTGAACTGAACTGCAGCAGTCAGGCTACAACAGTAGGCCAAAATATTTCCACGTCACTCTAATGAATGACATACTAGGTGCTGCAGTCTCATTATGACATGCAAGTGTCTATACCATAGGTGTATTCTCTGCACCATATACCATGGCCTTAAAAGGAAATTTACCAAGTCAATCAGATATAGACTGCCGGAGCTTGGTCCACTTACCTGCGGTCCTGCGAAGAGTATCCTAGCCTTCTTGCTGCTCTCTGGCTGCTGACGCTGTGGGTCTCCCCTGTCGGTGCCTGGTTCCATCGCGCCCGCGACAGGGGGAGACTACAGCTCCCGGGTTGCTTTGCGGCCACCTTCCGGTTCCGGTACCTTTCGCGCCCGGAGGCGCTCAAAAGTCCGAGACTCCCTCAGTGGAGCGGGGGTGACTGCCGGAGCTTGGTCCACTTACCTGCGGTCCTGCGAAGAGTATCCTGGCCTTCTTGCTGCTCCTGGGCTGCTGACGCTGTGGGTCTCCCCTGTCGGCGCCTGGTTCCATCGCGCCCGCGACAGGGGGAGACTACAGCTCCCGGGTTGCTTTGCGGCCACCTTCCGGTTCCGGTTCCTTTCGCGCCCGGAGGCGCTCAAAAGTCCGAGACTTCCTCCACGTCATGGGATGCGCGCGGGCGGCGCCGGGCTAAGCCCGGGCAAAGGGCGGGCCCTCTGTGGCCCTCAGAGACCTGAAGAGACTGGACTGGGCCAGGTACTTTACACTGTGGTGTTCGGACTCCTATTGTGCAGTGCGCACTTAAGATATTTGATATATTCGTATGATTTTAATCTTATTGACCTGTTTGTGAGTGCGTTGGTAGATTTTAGGGTACCTGGGTGGAAGTTTAACCTTATAATTGGATAAAATGGTTAAATCAAAAACCGATAAAGCGATGGTGGGTCCAGCTACCCTAGATAATTTTCTGGTCAGGAAAGTAACACAGATTAACAATGATAGACGTGTATCTTTGGGGAAAGGCACTGTGATAGAAGATACACTCCCCGAAAATATTTCTATTAGTCAGCCCCAAGACTCTGAAATCATTCTGAGCGATGTCATCCCTACTGACCTTCCAGCCCCCAATTTAGTAGAGGTGGAGGTTCATTCGGATTCTCGGGTGTTGTTAAGTCCTGACGCCGGTGTGCTGAATGAGACCCAACCTGAAATCAGACTTATGAGATCATGTAGATCACGGTCTCAAAGAGAGAATGGGAAACTTAATAATTTTCAGCCAAAAAAGAAGGTTGGTAAGTCGATTACCAGTCCCGCTATAGCAACCCCTTTTGTATTCACGGCTACCAATGGTGTTGGTAATGGTATTGGCAATGGAGTAAATCCAAACTCGGATTTGATTGCCTCACTTATAAAAAACTTAGAAGCTTATTTTATTGTAAAAATGGAGGAGCTCATTAAACCATTAACCATTAAGATTGATAAATTAGCCAAGGAAGTGACAAGGCTGGGTGGTCTGTTATTATCTCAGGAGGCTGCTCAGCCTAGTGGAATTGTACACTCGGGCGGGAAAAGGAGAGATACTGCTGAACTTAATGATATACAGAACAAGGGGAGGGGGGATTCTGCTGTTGCAGCTGTCCCAGGATCTGTAACATCTATTCATTTGGATATTCCTGTGGAAACTGTTTCGCAGCAACAATTATCTATAAATCCCCATAGCAGTAGAGGTTCCAGCTCTGCGAGGCACAACTGTATCTTAATTTACCACCAGACTGTGCTCCGTTTGTAGTAGTACTGACTAATGTGCCCCCTTGTGGCACCCACCCTGCATCTCCCTATGATGAATCACCTATCTCTCTGAAAAATAAGACAGTATCTTGGCTTAACAAAAACTGTGGTTTTCCGATTTCTTATTTTGACCAGATATTGACCGTAAGGCGTGTAAATTGGGTGGGGCCGTCCAAAAAGCCTGGGCCTGGGGACTGTATAGTCGTAAATTTTAAACACCCCCAGCATGTAGCAACAGTACTTTTGAGAGCTTCTGCTCTGGTATATAACACGAATAGTATCTGTGTACGCCCCTTGGGTTACTTTTATGCACATTTGTGCAAATCACGACCGCAACAGAGTTTAACCAGGCGGGGGCTTGAACTTTTTACTCCTGCGCAAGAGACTCAACCTTTACATAATATTACTAAGTTCTGTGGTGTAGGTGGACCCATTGGTGCGTCTAATAGGAGCGTCAGTGCTGGACACTATCAATATGGGTCGAACATATACACACAGAATAGGTATGAAGTATTATCCGGTCTTGAGCTGTGTGATTGACGGGGGGCACCTGCAGCTCAGGATATCAGGGCTTCAGGTGAACCTATTAATCTAGACAACCTGGTAGGCAAAAAGCCAGGATGTCTTGTTGTCTCCTGGAACATTGCGGGTCTTGCTGCTAAAATGTCTGATGTAAATTGGGTGACCTACATCAAGCAATTTTCGATTATCTGTTCACAAGAGACCTGGGAACTGGGCTGTGACCTCTTCTTAGAAGGGTATAAGGCCTTCTTTGTGCCAGCCTTGCCATCTGTGCGGGGTAGGCCCAAAGGGGGTCTTGTAATTTTTGTATCTATATTAATACCCTGTGAAGTTCGAAGAATTGGAGAACACCATACAGGTGTAATGGGCTTAACTCTAACTGGTGGTAATGTCAGTGTAGGGCTGGTGAATTTCTATAATGCTGTTTATGATAGTGGAGGCAGGAATCATATTTATTTTTAAAATTCTTTTGTTTCTAATTTTATGGAAAATGTGGGCCATAACCTCTTGATTATGGGGGATTTTAATCTGCATCCTTGTATAGACCCATTGTACAAGTGTTTACCAGAAATGGTGTGTGATCGTGCAGATTGTCTCCATATGGAGCACACAAAGGAGGGGGAATTGTGTAATGACTTTTTGAATGACCATGACCTTTCTTTGGCTATGTCATTGAAAGACCCGCGATTTCGTTTTGATACCCCTACTTTCAAAGGGCATGGAAGGGGTACCTTTATAGACCATATATTTGTTTCGCGGACGATGCAAATTTTTGTGGATTCTTTTTGCATTGTCTTTAGTGAATTTAGTGACCATAACCCTCTTATAATCGGTTTAAACTGTCCTTGGTTTAAAAAAGGTAATACTATCATTAGCCAAGGCAGTTTGGGTGCAACAGATGGGAAGAGGCGGTTAAAATGGTCTATGGTTTCTCCGGATGTCCTCTACAAGAATATTGCTGCAGGATGTGCAGAGGATATTAAAGTCTGTACGAACGGGGGAGGTGAACCTAGGTTGGTTCTAGAAGCTTATCAAAATATTACGGAAAAGGTATCGGCGTTTCTATCGGTCCCTAATAAACCCCGATCTAATATAGGCCCGAGATGGTTTAGTCATGACTGTACTCTAGCTGCCCGTAATTTGAGGGATGCCTTGTCAGCATCCCCGAGGAATAGGGAGGGTGTAAAACTCTGTAGAAAGGAATATAAGGCTACTATTGTTGCCCGCAAGGAGTTTTTGAGGAAAGAGGCCTGGGAGGAACTGCTTGATCCCTCTACCTTGAATAGCAGTACCAAATTTTGGGCCCTGGTAAAGAAACCTTTTCTGACTGAGGACCCGGGAGATGGACTGGTTTGTTGTATAACCAAAGAGGAATGGGAGAGTCATTCTAAAAGTCTGTATTATTCAGACGCAGATGAAACCATGGTCACTGTCCCCACTGATAGGGACAGTACTGCCATTATTTTTGATAAAAATGAGGTCTTGGTTGCTATAATGGGTCTTACTGCCAATAAAGCGCCAGGCCCTGACGGAATACCGTCGGATCTTTACAAATCTGATCCAGATTTCTGGGCTCCCATTCTGGCTGCTGTTTTTAATGCCGCGGCCTTATTGGGTTGCCCGGGGTCTTGGGGTCTCTCAACAATAGTTCCTGTCTTTAAGAAGGGAGACAGGGGAAGTGCTCTTTGTTATCGACCAATATCCTTAATTGACTCGATGGTGAAGATCATGGGGAGAGTTATACTTCAACGCCTAACAAGTTGGACGAATGAAAATAAGATCCTGTCGACCTCTCAATATGGATTTTGTGAGGGGCGTTCTACTATAACTCAATGTCTTAACCTGTTTCTTTTATTGAATAAATATACCGTTGTGTATAAAGGAACAATTCACCTTGCCTTCATGGATCTGTCTTCAGCCTTCGACTGTGTCAACAGGGGGAGGCTGTGGCAGACCATGAGGGACAAAGGTATTGATAAGGGGATTGTGGAGTTCCTAGCGGATCTGCATAATGACACAAGAGCTAATGTGAGGTTTTCATCGACCGGGGAAACTACAGGAAGTTTCAGTATTAATAAAGGAGTACGTCAGGGGTGTATTCTGGCCCCTTTCCTTTTTAATTTTTATATAAATGATCTAGAGGCTGTACTACAAGAGGTAAAATCAGATTGCCCTAGAGCTGGTGCGAGGGGTATTCCTTTACTATTATATGCTGACGATGCGGTCTTAATTTCTCGAACAGAAGTAGGTCTCCAGGCATTACTGAATCTGCATAATGACACAAGAGCTAATGTGAGGTTTTCATCGACCGGGGAAACAACAGGAAGTTTCAGTATTAATAAAGGAGTACGTCAGGGGTGTATTCTGGCCCCTTTCCTTTTTAATTTTTATATAAATGATCTAGAGGCTGTACTACAAGAGGTAAAATCAGATTGCCCTAGAGCTGGTGCGAGGGGTATTTCTTTACTATTATATGCTGACGATGCGGTCTTAATTTCTCGAACAGAAGTAGGTCTCCAGGCATTACTGAATGCTTTTAACAATTTTATGTCTGATAGGGACCTTATGGTCAACAATTCGAAATCCTATATAATGCATGTTTGCCGCCAACCAAAAAAGAAGTTCAATTTTAAATTGAATGATGTCTTGATTCCCATCACCCAAACATTTTCATATCTGGGTGTCTTATTTGACACGAAACTCAGCTGGGCTCCACATTTGGCCAAGAAAAAGGGGGAAATGACCAGAGTCAATGCCTCCATTTTCAATATTGCTTCCAAATTAGGGAATAAGCCAAATGTGGCTATGATGAAATTATATAACTCTAAATCCATAGCCACTGTAGTATATGGTAGTGAGATATGGGGCTACACAAATGATGATCAACTACAAATAGTTGAAAATAATTTTTTAAAGCGTTTGTTATGTGTTCCAGGTAGCACCTCGAATTTAATTGCACATGAAGAACTTGGTTGCCAGTATTTATCCGACATTGTTGGTTTAAAACCATTGTTATGCTGGGTAAAACTATGGTTAAGTGCTGAAATTCCTCTAACACATTTAATAGTGGAAGACCTTATATCACTTGATCATGCCATGTGTGTACCCTGGCTTAAATATTTGAAGTCCCAATTTTTGAAGCTTGGCCGCCTGAATCTGTTTGATAAACCAAGGGAAATAGTTAAGGGTGATGTTGCAGCAATTAAGAAAGCTTTTTCTCAGAATTGTATTGCTTTAAGAGATGAAGTTGAGCTTTTAAAACCTAATGTTAGAAAGTATATCATGTTGAATACTTGTGACTCCATGGAAAAGTATCTAACATGCTCCTTTACCTCCCACGAGAAATTTTTGCTGACTCGATTTAGGTTTAACATCTTTCATCATCTTTTAATTAGACCCACGTCAGATATTTTTAAGAAACCTGCAGCTCCCTGTGGCTGCGACGGGAAGTCTCCACAGGATATGCTGCATTTTATCTTTTTATGTACATTTTATGAATATCCCCGGAGGCGATACCTTGTTACTCTTTTAAAGAAACTAAATTTTAAACAAATTAGACCTGCCTTTATGTATTTACAGCTGCTCCACTCGGATAGTGTTCTCCAGGTGCTAGAATTCTTAAAATTGACATTGAGATTTAGAAAATGCTTAGATGAGTAACTGTAACTTACTATGAATTATCAGTAGTCAATTGCACTAATGCACTTTTTTTGCACTCTTCTGCCTTTGCACTCTTTTAAGAAACTTATGTGTTGTATGTTATTGTGATTGATTTTGTAATTAACGTGATGTTTTTATTATGTACTGTCTATTGTTATGTACTTTTATGGATTGAAAAATATCCGAAATAAAGTCATTATTTATCTTATTTATGTACATATTTAACAGGTCAGAAAAAGATACATGTGGTCCCTGGACATCAGTGGCCCAGTATACAGAGTCTAAAAAACAGCAATAAAATAGGGGTGGCTGAGCAACAAAAATATTTTTCCTACACATATTATGAAACGGATAGTGAGATTCAAGCAGAGATGTGATGATGCCTGGCATTATGTTGACCGCATCCACTGAATAGGAAATTTAGATTTGCTTGGATTCTGCTGCATTAATATTGCTGTAAAAAGATAAAGGGCCAGATGTAGGTGGCTAAATACCGGTCGGTAACGCTGAAATTCGGTAAATTTCAGCGTTACCGACCGATATTTAGCCATTCCTAATGTGGGTAAGGAATCGTTAAATAAGGAATCGGTAAATACCGATTCCTTATTGCTCTTGCATTTAAGGAATCGGTAATACCGATTCCTTGAATGCAATGTAGGAAGCACATTAAAGAGTGCTTTTGAGCTTTAAGGAATCGGTAATTACCACCAACTTCAATTTGGTGGTAATTACCGATTTTCTTTAAAAAATCACTTTTTTGTTTTTGTTTTTTGTTAAGTGCCATGTGGCACACATTCATGCCCTTAGGGCATGTATGTGCGCCACATGTGCACACATGCACATTTCAGGGGTGCAACAGGGTGTCCTTTTGACACCCTGGCACCCTTGAAAGTGCTCCCGCTATTAACGATTCGGTAATACCGAATCTCTAATAGTGAATGTCTTAACATTCCTTCCTATGGGCCTCCAAGCCCCTAGAAATGAATGGGTAGGTATTCCTTATTACCGAATCTCAATTATCGATTCGGTAATAAGGAATATTAAGGATTCGGTATTTTTTACCAAATCTTTACCTACATAGGAAATACCGATTTCTTAATAGCAAATCGGTAAAATTCTCTATTAAGAAATCGGTATTTCAGATTTACCTACATCTGGCCCAAAGTTTCTTGATAAAGGTTGGAGCACCTCCAGTGGCTCATTTGGGTCCAAACTGAGGATGGCTGCATACCTGTTGAAAGGCATACAGAAAACATCAGGCCCATCAGCACATATATATAATATATAAAGCAATGGCTTTTATCTGGGCTGAGATGACAACACTAAGAATAGCTTCCACCCAGATTTCGAATCCAGAGTTTAAGATGTATTATTTTTCTTTATAGAAAGGCGTATATGCCAATCTGGATTTAAAGCTTTCTAGTGTGCACCTGGAATGTGTCTTGCATTTGAAAAATTGTCTGGATTTATTATGCAATCGATGAATCGCTGTATACGCCTGCAATTTTAAATTAGCACATTTTAATGTAACATTTCCCATACTAGTTGCCTTTATAGTATGCTGTTCTCTCATGGAACTGCCTAACTTCCCCAACCATTTTTCCACAATCTTATTTTACCCATTATCAAGCTGTTCACTGAACAGAGAATAAAGCTCCTTAAAGGTTATTAGAGATTTCAATCTTATTATAATTCTCTCTTATTTATATACACTTGTAGATGCTGTGCTTGGAGGATGAATACTCAACATGTGAATAAGAAAATACTGACATAAACCTTCTTTTATAAGTATCCCTATATTAATTTCACCACGCAGTGCCTAGACGCGACTCACTGAATTATTAAACAAGTTTGGAAATAAAGAACTCTCCATAAGTGTGGGTATTGACTCTAGTAATTTGAAGCAAATGCCGTCAGGATTTCCACATTTAATTAGCCGACCAGACTATTTCTAATATACTATTTTGTAATGGCTGAGATCAAATTATTTAAGGAACATATCCCGTGCAGAAGGTCTCTAATCAACTTGATACATTTCAAAGCACTAGAGGTGTGGTTTCTTAAATGTTAAGCATTACATTCTTTGTGACCACGATGCCCAGGAGTAGGTCTTATAATCCGGCACAGCCCAACCCCTTTTACCAGTGACAGTTTAAGTCATTTGAAATCTGACTGTCATCTGTTAGCTTAAAAATTCTAATTACCTTTCTGTCTGTCTTAAAAAATGTCCAATAGTTCAAAACAGTCTTTTAAAGAAAGAATGTGGTACAAGCAATGCAATTGATCAAAATATATATAAACACTTTAAAAATGTAATTCTATTAATTATTACACCTAGCAACCAAAAATAGAGGTAACTAATAGCAGTTCAGAAACATAGAAATATGTTCCTTCAATAGAAGTTCACAATATATTTTTTTTCAAATTGACTTATGATCCTAACAACCAAATACCTTGGCTCCATTAGATGATCCAGATTTATTGTAATTTGTGTTTGTTCTAAATAAAGTTCATACCAAATTTATCAGCCTCTTTGTTAATTGAGTCCAAAGTATGAAGGCTTTCAGAAAAAATAGAATGCCACATCATCTGCATATAGGGGCACCTTGATTGTTACACCATTTAACTCAGCAGACTCTATGCTTTTAATTATGAAGCAAATGCCTAAGATATGGCTCTGATTAAATCAAAAAGGACAGAGAGAAAATAAGACAGCCATGTGGAGTACCCTGAATGATCTATATATAGTCCGAGATCTGGCCTGTAGGTACTACAAACTATGCAATGAATCTGTATTCACTCAATATATCTTTTAAGAAACCTCATTTGATTCATAACTGCCCATACAAATTTCCATGAGACTCAGGCAAGTGCCTTTTTCAGCTTCAAGTAGGATATTAATGCCCAATAGGTCTAAATTGTGGCTGCATCAAACATGGCACCAGCATTTTTTATATGTTCATTAGTATCATGTCCAGGAAAAAGCGAAGCTGTTCAGACTAATCAATCTAGTTATCACTTGGTGTAATCTAAATGCCAATTCTTCAGAGTATATTTCGGAATTCAAATTAATCATATATATATTGGCTCATATGAACCACATTCATTGACTCCACCCCTTCAGCATTCCTCATCAATATTGGAGCTAGGATAGAGAAAAAACATTTTTTAACATCCAACAGGAACACAATCCTCCCCCACTACTTTACCTGAAAGTACATGTGGATTTTAAATTGAATTTCCTCTAGCGCTCTAACTCAAATAAATTAGTATTTCAGATATATAAATTGACCACATCTTATTTAGTAGTGTTTTTCTCAATGTATAATTTCTTAAAAAACTTCTAAAAATGAGCCAGAAATAATTATGTGCTCTTTAATCACACTTTATAATTGAGCTTAATTTTAGTAATCCTTCATGTATTGTTTTTTCCCTAGTCTTATATGCAAGAATTATTTCTACTGATTCCCTGTACTCTATTTCCTTTTCTTTATATGCAAGAAAAGAGAATGCGGCCTTCTTTCTTATTTCCAGTTACATTTCTTTCCCAGAGTAGTCAGCTGGCTAAAAATATTCCTCTCATTGCATGCTGCATACTGAATAGGTAAGACATGCTGTTTTTCAAGAGACCTCAATCCCGTCAGCTTCTCTTATTTAGTTTCTCTATGCTGGTTCTTTCTATTAGCAACAGATTGAACAGGTATGCTTCTTTTGTATGCCTTAACGACACCCCAGGTGATGTTTGAATTAGCAATTTCAAGATTTATACCTAACAATTCACTGTTACATCTTCCCATATCATCCTTAGGGCCAGATATACGACCGTTACAATTTGTGTGTCACAAATTGCGTTGTTTTGCAACTTGCAATTTGCAACTTGCAAAATGTAATGTACAACAGTACTCAGACACTGTTTGCGATTCCTAATGAGCTTGCAAATTGCCTGCCTCATTAACATTCATGAGGCAGGTGCAATTTGGGACCCTATTCGGATTGGCTAGCCCTGCCACGGATGGTGGCCAGCTGGTTTCAGCAAACTACCATGTCTGTGAGTGCTATTTTAAATAAAGAAGTTTAAAAAAAAAATGCAGCCTGTTTTCCTTAAAGGAAAACGGGATGCATTTAAAAAAGAAAAATGAAACGTTATTTGCCTGCTCTTAAGAAATATTTTCAGTGCCAGTCTAAAAGGGGAAGGGGCCTCCTGGGGACCCTTTCCTGTTTGCGAGTGGCTTACCATGGGGAAAGAGTGGTAAACTGCAAGTGTTTTGCGGCTGCAATTGCGGCCTCAAAACAATCTCACATTGCAGTGCGACTCTCTATTAAAAAGGGATGCCCTTGGCACGGCCCTTCCTAATATCGTGACACAAACTCTATTTTGTGAGGCAGTAATAGGTTACCGACTCGCAAAATAGGGTTTGTACATGGGGCAGAATTATTTTGCGGTGGCTAACGGGTGATTTCCTGTTTGCGACTGCAATAAATGGTCGTACATCTGGCCCTAAAACCCTATGTTTACCATTAACGTCTTCTTCAAATTTCATCCTGTTTGTATGCAAATGCAATCCCAACTTAAGTTAGACCTCAGATATCAGTATTCTTGATATAAATGACATGTCTATATGGGAATGTTTTTTATCTACTAATGAATAAACTGTCTAACCAGGATCTTTTGGATTTATTAGCCTCCACACATCTTCCAGAACAAGCACATGATAGATAGCATGGGGAACAACCTTTACAACGCAACTTTTACAACGCACTACACTTACAACGCATTTTTTACAACGCAAAATCCATTACAATGCACTACACTTACAACACATGACACTACAACGCATTTTTAAAAACTACCTTTACAACGCATTCCATTACAACGCCTACCATTACAACGCATAATATTACACTACACTATCCAAAACTTACCCTACTGTTGCACCCCCTGGAGTTAGAATAGTAATTTTTACCCCTATACTATCCAACACTTACCCTACTGTTGCACCCCCTGGAGTTAGAATAGTAATTTTTACCCCTATACTATCCAACACCTACCCTACTGTTGCACCCCCTGGAGTTAGAATAGTAATTTTTACCCCTATACTATCCAACACTTACCCTACTGTTGCACCCCCTGGAGTTAGAATAGTAATTTTTACCCCTATACTATCCAACACTTACCCTACTGTTGCACCCCCTGGAGTTAGAATAGTAATTTTTACCCCTATACTATCCAACACTTACCCTACTGTTGCACCCCCTGGAGTTAGAATAGTAATTTTTACTCTTATACTATCCAACACTTACCCTACTGTTGCACCCCCTGGAGTTAGAATAGTAATTTTTACCCCTATACTATCCAACACTTACCCTACTGTTGCATCCCCTGGAGTTAGAATAGTAATTTTTACCCCTATACTATCCAACACTTACCCTACTGTTGCACCCCCTGGAGTTAGAATAGTAATTTTTACCCCTATACTATCCAACACTTACCCTACTGTTGCACCCCCTGGAGTTAGAATAGTAATTTTTACCCCTATACTATCCAACACTTACCCTACTGTTGCACCCCCTGGAGTTAGAATAGCGATTTTTACCCCTATACTATCCAACACTTACCCTACTGTTGCACCCCCTAGAGTTAGAATAGCAATTTTTACCCCTATACTATCCAACACTTACTCTACTGTTGCACCCCCTGGAGTTAGAATAGTAATTTTTACCCCTATACTATCCAACACTTACCCTACTGTTGCACCCCCTGGAGTTAGAATAGCAATTTTTACCCCTATACTATCCAACACTTACCCTACTGTTGCACCCCCTGGAGTTAGAATAGTAATTTTTACCCCTATACTATCCAACACTTACCCTACTGTTGCACCCCCTGGAGTTAGAATAGTAATTTTTACCCCTATACTATCCAACACTTACCCTACTGTTGCACCCCCTGGAGTTAGAATAGTAATTTTTACTCTTATACTATCCAACACTTACCCTACTGTTGCACCCCCTGGAGTTAGAATAGTAATTTTTACCCCTATACTATCCAACACTTACCCTACTGTTGCACCCCCTGGAGTTAGAATAGTAATTTTTACCCCTATACTATCCAACACTTACCCTACTGTTGCACCCCCTGGAGTTAGAATAGTAATTTTTACCCCTATACTATCCAACACTTACCCTACTGTTGCACCCCCTGGAGTTAGAATAGTAATTTTTACCCCTATACTATCCAACACTTACCCTACTGTTGCACCCCCTGGAGTTAGAATAGCAATTTTTACCCCTATACTATCCAACACTTACCCTACTGTTGCACCCCCTGGAGTTAGAATAGCAATTTGTACCCCTATACTATCCAACACTTACTCTACTGTTGCACCCCCTGGAGTTAGAAAAGTAATTTTTACCTCTATACTATCTAATACTTACCTTAAATGCAATTTAATATTATGCGTTGTAATGGTATGCGTTGTAAAGGTAGTTTTTAAAAATGCGTTGTATTGTCATGCGTTGTAAGTGTAGTGCGTTGTAATGGATTTTGCGTTGTAAAAAATGCGTTGTAAGTGCATGCGTTGTAAAAGTGTGCGTTGTAACGACATACATCCAGATAGCATTCCTAATTGTAATAGTTGTATTCAGTTTTGGATTCTTAGTACAGTTAAAGTCCCCCACCCAAAAAAATCTCTCCTGACCATGATGTTTTTGCCTTGAAAAATTAAAATTGCCATGCTAACACCCGAGTATTGCTCCCCATCCTATTGATATTTATTTTGAAGAGTTTATGATTACTGAGAAACATAGCACTTTAAGCCATGATCTGTCTGTGTAAACAATATGCATTTTAGATAGGGAAATAATATCTGCTCTATATACAAGTAAATTCAGTTGGAATGTTGCCATTTGTACACATAATTCAAATCACATACATTTCAATTAACTATACTGTGAAGATTACCAGTAGTATTAATCACTGATTAATCTATATCTGTTCAAAGAATGTGAAATATTCATATTTATAGACAAATTAATAACCATATTCATAGTTACATTCATATTCATATATTTGAACTACTGAAGATGTACATGTCCCTTTTTCTCCAAACTTTAAGTATGTATCACTCTTGACTCCCCCATTTTCCAGTTGACCAATGTGCTAAACCAAATGTGTCATTACCCTACTCCTTTTCTCCCGCCTTTTTCTATGACATCATTTATGACATCACTGATGACATCTCAAATGACATAATTGATTGCACCACTGATTACATCATCCAATAAGTGTGTTAGTTTGTTTTATAGTTGAAATAGTGGCGGGTAACTATCATATTCCATTTCTATCTAATATTTTACAGCATGTGTCCAGCTAATCAGTATAAGTGTTTACAAAGTGCATGTGTTCATAATGCACCACAGGTCAATGCTCCTTTTACCAGAATCAATGCCAAATAAATAAATCTGGTAGTCATTTTTCTCTTTTTAGGGTGAGGGAAATCCCCAAGGAGACAAGCCAGAGTTGTGCAAGGGAGATCCCGTTGTGCGACATCATTGACACAGTCTATCACCGCCTCCCAGTGGTCTGTCAAAAAAGGGCAGGACCATACCATATGAGACAACTGTACTCCACCTTCAAGGCATCTTGGACATGCTGCAGCAGCATCAATCCTATTGATCTTACCAGTGTGAGATAATTGCTATGAAGAATATAAAAATGTATTCATATAAATCTGGCATTCCGGGAAACTGAGGGTATCTACACTAGGATCTTTTCCCAATCAGCATCAGAAATCTGCATCTCCAGGTCTACTTCACATTTCAACTTTCAAATCCAAAAGGGAAGTTAAACAGTTTACATGTATGGCATGGCAGAACGACGTGACTGCTTTAACATGACCAATCATTATACAGAGGAGATGACAGACTTTGTGCATTACAGGTTCTGTGCCACCATTTCTCCAGTGATTCCTAATATTGGCAACTATTGCTCGGTGCAGCGTGAATTGGCCATTCTTTAGCTTGCAATGACAAGCAGACAGAACATGTTACTTTTTTGCACTCCTTAGAAAAAGTATTGAACTGTTTGATCTGTTTGCAACAAATAACTAATAGGTTTTTGATGTATTTAATTTGGCACTAGACATTTTATTTTTATTCTTCATGTTTGGAAAAATGCTTGGTCTTTCATATTAAAGAGTTATGGATCAAAGGTTTAAGTGATTTGAGGGAAACGTGATGGTGCGACGATATTTCATATGGGATAAAGTACCCAATGGTGAACATGAAAAATCTATTGCATTTCACTTTGGAAATCAATAACCTTATGAAGGAACTCAGCCTTATTCCTTTATATAGTTATGGAAAACCTCAAAGATTTTTAATATCCCTCTAATGTATTGCATGGGGGTACTTATATTTTTACTGAAATAACCAAGGTTTACAGGGATGTTATAGTTGGGAAATAGAATTTAAAACCTTAGAAATTAACTGAAAAACACAAATGTTATAGGGAATTATAATTAGGTTCAGATTTTACACACACTATCCACAGATATTCAGCAGACAAAGTTACATGAGCTAACTATAACTAAAGCCGCCCGCAATGCACAGCTAATGACCTCATATATTACTTCACTCATGACATGGTCAGAGACATCACTGATAACATCACTGATGTCATCTCAAACGACATAACTGATGACTTTGGTTTTTTCAGGGATTTTCAAAGGATTTTTAAATGTTATTTTCTCAATCAATCAAGTAGTAAATGTAAAGCATGTGTAATCACCCAGAGGGTGTCCAGGCACTGTGCTACTGGTGTCAGTTGTAGAGCCATGTCTTGAGTCCCTTTCTGAAGTGGTTCCGTGAGGGTACATCGTGGCAGGGAAGGGTGTTCCATGTTTTGGCTGTGAGGTGGGAGAAGGAGCATCCTCCAGATTGGCAGCATAGGAGTGGGTGTGTGAGTGATTGTATAAGTGTGGGAGTGGGTATGGGGGTATGTGATTGGGTGTATGAGTGGGTGTATGAGTGGGTGTATGAGTGACTGTGTGAGTGGGTGTGTGAGTGGTTTTGTGGGTTTGTTAGTGGGTATGTGAATGTTCTCAGGCAGGACGCTCCCCATGCCGCACAGCACCACCTGTGTGTTGTTGCCCCTGAGCCCGCTGCTGCTGCCTGTTGAAGGTTCGAGGCCGTGAGCTCCTGCGCTCGCTCTGCCCCTTGCTCCCTATAAGCCCTGCCGTGATTGTGCTCTCTGCTCTTGCGTTGGTATTGTTGTTTTTTGCCTGTATTCTTTTTCCTGTACTAATGCTCTGTTAATGTGCCCTTTTGTTGCCCTTTGCCCTTTTTTGCCTTATGTATCCCCCTGCCCGCTCTTCCCTCTCATTTTTCCTGCCGCTGCATCCCCTGTGGCCCTGCCCCCCTGTCGCCCATTCGCTGCCCCGCTCCCGCCTGCCAGCTGCTCCTCCCTCCCACCTCCCCTTATATGGTATCTGCTGTTTGACCTGGCTCCCGCGAACGCCACGACATCCGATGCCACTACAATGACAAAACACCCTCCATGCGCTCAACACCGGATGACTGCACACCAGCTTCCTGGCTGCACCGAAGCACACCAAAGGACCATTCTCCTGCCGAGGCTGCAACTTCACCAGCCTCCAAGCTGCCACACCGTCCACCGTGACAGGACGCAACCACCTCAGATGCATACTACTGAACACCTGCACCGCACGCAAACACGCAGTCGAACTCTGGGACCTGCTTGACACATCCTCCCTGGACATCGCCTTCCTGACAGAGACCTGGATGAATGCCTCCTCGGCACCCGACATCACCATAGCCATCCCGGACAACTACAAGATCTCCCACAGGAACCGCACCAACAGAATAGGAGGGGGAATCGCCATCATCCACAAGAACATCCTCAGGGTCTCGACCAGCACCGACGACACCCTCAGCACTGCCGAACACCTGCACTTCCAGATCCACACCGATCCCAACACCACCCTCAGAGGAACTCTCGTCTACAGACCCCCCGGACTTCGGACTCAGTTCAGCGACTCCCTCGCCGACTTCGTCTGCACGCGCACCCTTGCCTCCACAGACTACATCCTCCTCGGAGACCTGAACTTCCACCTCGAGAACAACAACAACACGAATTCCACCACCCTGATTGACAACCTCGCCAACCTCAGACTCAGACAGGTAGTCACAACACCCACCCACTCCGCAGGCCACACGCTTGATCCCATCTTCTCTGCAAGCTCCAACGTCACCTTCAGCCATACCACTGAACTCCACTGGACCGACCATCGCTGCATCCACTTCACCTTCCGGAAACCCACCACACACCACCGCACTCAACAGATCCCCCGCCGCAGCTGGAGTAAAATCACTGAAGACCAGCTAATCACTACCCTCGCCCGGAGCCCACCTGCTGACCCCACTGACGCCCACACAGCCACCTGCAACCTCAGGCGCTGGATCGACAACTGCGCCAACACCCTCGCCCTGATCAAGAAACCCTCCAACAGACACACTAACAAGAAAGCCAGCTGGTTCACCGCAGACCTCCAGGCCTCCAAGCAAACCTGCCGTACACTAGAGAAAAAATGGCACTGCGAACAGACGCCGGACAGCTATGCAGCCCACAAGATTGCCATCCTTAGACACCATCTCCTCATCAGATCCACCAAAAGGGCCTCCTTCAAGGATCGACTTGACAACAATGTGCACAACAGCAAGGAGCTCTTCAACATCGTGAAGGAACTCTCCAACCCCAGCTCCAACACCAACGACATCCCACCATCACAAGACCTGTGCGACTCCCTTGCCACCTTCTTCCATCGCAAGATTGCTGACATCCATGACAGCTTCAACAACCTGACCACCCGACACCCAGTGACATCTCAGACCCCGTGGCCACCACCCACATCAATCCCCTGCTCACCTGGACCCACATAAACGACAATGACACCATCAAAATCATGAACACCATCCACTCCGGCTCTCCGTCAGACCCATGCCCACACCACATCTTCAACAATGCCAGCGCCACCATCGCACCCCATCTCCGCAAGGCCATCGACATCTCCTTCTAGACCGCGACCTTCCCTTAGAGTTTGAAGCACGCCGAGATCAACTGTGTTCAAAGAAGGTATGGCATATGTTGCTCTGTCACGAGTAAAAACATTATCTGGTTTATTTATGATAGACTTTGATGACTCAAAAGTTAGTGCTGATACAAACTGTGTAAAGGAGTATAATAGATTAAGAAGAACCTATGCTCCTCATTTAGGTCAGTATCCTGTGATTGAAAAACATGTTGTTTCTCGGAAAAGGAGAATTGAAAATATCTGTAATGTGGATGAACAGAACAAAAAAAACAGTGATGTGATAGCAAGGAAAAAGAAAAAGGACAGTGTTGAAGAGGTTGTTGGTTGCCATTTTGAAAATAGCTCTGGTGTCAACTGCTATGCAAATGTAGTGCTGAAAGTTGTATTTTTTCTTGAAAAGTTGCAAGAACAGATAATAGTAAATCATGGAAAAAGATTGTGTTCTCTGCTGAGTCTCCTTTATGAGAAGCTAAGTAATGATAAAACTAAAATAGAAAGTGCTTCTGATGTAAGAAATCTTTTAGATGTATGTTCTGGATCTACACAGTTTAAAGAAAATGTCCAGCAAGATGCACAGGAATTCTTAATATATATACTGAGCGTACTTGAAGATGAAGGAGTAGAAGTAGAAAACTTATTTGGTGTCTCTTACAAATGGGAACATTGCTGTGAAAACTGTATGAACACATGCAGTAGTAATGTTGATTCAGAAAGGTTCATATTTTTTTCCATTACCACAAAGTAAATCAGTGACTTTTAGTAAATTAGTTAAAGATGCCAATCACAACATGGAATGTTCTGAATGTAAATCTGACATGTTTTCCACGTTATTTTTACAGAAATATGGTCAGTATGTAATTTTAATGATGCAACATTGTAGAGCTGATGGTTCAAAATTGGATACTTTAATAAAGAAGTTTATAGGACAACAATTATCAATTTCTGGAAAAACTTTTGTTACAGTTGCAATAATTTTTCATGAAGGACCTACTGTAACTTCTGGACATTACAGAGTTTATCTTAAATGTGAAAAAGGCTGGACACTGTGTAATGATTCCCAATTGATTTTCTAGCAACGTTTGCCTTATGATTTACCCAATTCTTACTTAATTTTTCTGAAACCTAAATTTTGAAAACAAAAAACTGCATCTGAAGAAAGCATTTTTTGTAATTTTAAAGGATTATAATTGAAGATATCACTTAAAAAGGATTTTGAAATTACTATTTGGCCTAAAGTAAAAGTAATAAAAACAATTGTGGACTCCTTTGACAGAAATTATTTTGGCATGTGTGCTTTTGCAACAAGGTTTAAAGACGGTTTATCTAGAACATTTTTATTCATCTAGAAAAGTATTTGTAATATATATTTAATATTTCTAACAAGGTATATTTTAGTGAGGATAGTTTTGGGGCTTTTTTTAAACAATCTTTCAGATTGTTTTTTTTCTTGCCCGCTGTTAAATGATGAATACAATTGTTTTCACTATTTTAAGTGAAAATTAAAAAAATCTGAAAACAGCAAAAAAAGGGCAAAAAATTGCTTTGTTAAATATGTAAAAACATGTAATGCTTTTTAAAATGTATTATTGAATATTAATACTTTTTTTCTTTTTTTGCAGAACTAGAAAGAAAAATAAAAAAAAGAAAATCTGTTCCCTTGCAAATTACTAAAAATATATTTTTTTCAATCCTCCCTTTTCATGCTTCCATTTCTTCACCTCTCTTTGTGCGCGCACCCAAAAAAATAAAAAATAAATAAATCCCCCAAAAATTTTTGGGGGTTTAGTTTTTAAGTGGCTCTTAAAAGAGCCCTTGAGTTAATGTAGGGAAACAGGAAGAGAAAAACAAACAAAAAAAAAAAACATCTATGGCCTACTGCACTCATGCGCATCAAATTTTCTCTGAATGTGATCAAGACTGGTCTCACCCACAGAAATAAGTCGACCGCAATCAGTGCAGCGTGTGGACAACCTCGCCAAACAAGGTGGTCCAACAAGAGGTGTGGAAGAAGGCGAAGGCACCATTGCAGAAGAAGTGCTCGCCTGAGCTGCCGAAGATGTGCTCGGCGGAGCTGCTGCAGATGTCGTCGGCTGAGCAGGTGGAGGGTTTGCTCCAGAAGCTCGACGAAAAGTCACTGGATGCATTGCCTCAACATGCCTCATCATAGTATGAATACTAAAAGAATACTTCTTGTTAGCATTCCCACGTGATAAGACTTTTTGACACAATGTACAAGTAACTTTCGGTGCATTCACCTTTTTTTGTCCCTCTGGGAAAGTAAAAAACTGCCATATAAAGCTGTCTTTCTGCTTCCTGTTCCTCTGCCTCTCAAGAGTGTCCTGGTCACTGTCTGAAGATGGTTGCTGTTCAGCCATTGTCTCTCAACAACAGAATAGCTCCTTCTCCAAGGGAATCAGAACTAATAATGAGAGGAGTAGGTGTGGTTTGGGAAGAATCTGGAACTGAAAGTACTTCAAACCAATCAAAAGTGATGATTCTTGATCACATGACTTGCCATGAGGGGATTGGGTGTGGTGTTGAAACAATCAGAAAAGGAAAGTAATGAAAACCAATTAGAAGTGTTGTTTTACTAAGCACATAACCCGAGGTGCGCGCACTGTGCAAGCTCCAAGCGCGCACCATGTGATTACGCATGCGCGAACGCGTAGGAGCGAATGCGCATACGTCATATGCGCGTACGTAACGCGCATACGTAGCACACGCGTATACGCGAACGTAAACGCGCGTAATTTAAGCGTATGCGGAAGTGAACCGCGTGGAACGCGTACGACGCACGCACGCATGCGTATGTACGCACGCATGCGTACTGGGTGCGCGCTCCCAGCGCGCACTAAAACGTATGTATGCGTACGTAAATAACGTACGACGGTATTCATAAAAAACTTACGAAAACGTACTAGGTGCGCGCTCTGAGCGCGCACCCCAAGAATTTATATAAAAAAAAAAAAGTGGAGAAAAATTAATAGAAAAAATTAAATATACTGTTCAACTTTATCCTAATTGAAAGTTAAAAAAAAAGAAAAATAAAAGGATACAGATAATATATAAATGAATACATAGGATTTTTTTTTTTTTAAATATATATAATTTAATAATTCAAAAATTAGCATTTAAAAAACCATACAAATTCACTGAAAAAACCATAGGTTTCACACACGTTATAGTTAGCTGGACATTTCTCTCGTAAAAAACCATTGAAATTCCCCCGTTATAGTTAGTACAGCTAACTATAACTTGCGCGACCACAATCCACTGCTGATGACGTCACATATTAGATCACTCATGACATGGTCAGTGACATCACTCATGACATCACTGATGACATCTCAAATGACATCACTGATGACGTCACTGATGATGTCATCCAGTGAATATTTAATTTGCAAACATTTTTATAAATATAGGGAAAGGCCTGTTAAAGAATGAGTGGGTGTACAAGTGTGTAAAGGGATGATTTTCTGTGTTGCGTAACTGACTCGACAAGTGAGTCCTTTAACTGCATCTTACTTCAGACTAGTGCATAAACTGTATAAATGTTTTGTATGTGTCTGTGTGTTGGTGTATAAGTGGTGGCATGGTTTTGTGAATAGCTATATAAGTGTCTATATGGATTATTGATTGCTTGTCTCAGTATCTGTATGAGTTCCTGCGTGTTTGTGTGGGTAAAGTGTGTGTGAGTGTGCATAGACTGGTCTCACCCACAGAAATAAGTCGACCGCAATCAGTGCAGCGTGTGGACAACCTCGCCAAACAAGGTGGTCCAACAAGAGGTGTGGAAGAAGGCGAAGGCACCATTGCAGAAGAAGTGCTCGCCTGAGCTGCCGAAGATGTGCTCGGCGGAGCTGCTGCAGATGTCGTCGGCTGAGCAGGTGGAGGGTTTGCTCCAGAAGCTCGACGAAAAGTCACTGGATGCATTGCCTCAACATGCCTCATCATAGTATGAATACTAAAAGAATACTTCTTGTTAGCATTCCCACGTGATAAGACTTTTTGACACAATGTACAAGTAACTTTCGGTGCATTCACCTTTTTTTGTCCCTCTGGGAAAGTAAAAAACTGCCATATAAAGCTGTCTTTCTGCTTCCTGTTCCTCTGCCTCTCAAGAGTGTCCTGGTCACTGTCTGAAGATGGTTGCTGTTCAGCCATTGTCTCTCAACAACAGAATAGCTCCTTCTCCAAGGGAATCAGAACTAATAATGAGAGGAGTAGGTGTGGTTTGGGAAGAATCTGGAACTGAAAGTACTTCAAACCAATCAAAAGTGATGATTCTTGATCACATGACTTGCCATGAGGGGATTGGGTGTGGCGTTGAAACAATCAGAAAAGGAAAGTAATGAAAACCAATTAGAAGTGTTGTTTTATTAAGCACATAACCCGAGGTGCGCGCACTGTGCAAGCTCCAAGCGCGCAGCATGTGATTACGCATGCGCGAACGCGTAGGAGCGAATGCGCATACGTCATATGCGCGTACGTAACGCGCATACGTAGCACACGCGTATACGCGAACGTAAACGCGCGTAATTTAAGCGCATGTGGAAGTGAACCGCGTGGAACGCGTACGACGCACGCACGCATGCGTATGTACACACGCATGCGTACTGGGTGCGCGCTCCCAGCGCGCACTAAAACGTATGTATGCGTACGTAAATAACGTACGACGGTATTCATAAAAAACTTACGAAAACGTACTAGGTGCGCGCTCTGAGCGCGCACCCCAAGAATTTATATTAAAAAAAAAGTGGAGAAAAATTAATAGAAAAAATTAAATATACTGTTCAACTTTATCCTAATTGAAAGTTAAAAAAAAATAAAAATAAAAGGATACAGATAATATATAAATGAATACATAGGATTTTTTTTTTTTAAATATATATAATTTAATAATTCAAAAATTAGCATTTAAAAAAACCATACAAATTCACTGAAAAAACCATAGGTTTCACACACGTTATAGTTAGCTGGACATTTCTCTCGTAAAAAACCATTGAAATTCCCCCGTTATAGTTAGTACAGCTAACTATAACTTGCGCGACCGCAATCCACTGCTGATGACGTCACATATTAGATCACTCATGACACGGTCAGTGACATCACTCATGACATCACTGATGACATCTCAAATGACATCACTGATGACGTCACTGATGATGTCATCCAGTGAATATTTAATTTGCAAACATTTTTATAAATATAGGGAAAGGCCTGTTAAAGAATGAGTGGGCGTACAAGTGTGTAAAGGGATGATTTTCTGTGTTGCGTAACTGACTCGACAAGTGAGTCCTTTAACTGCATCTTACTTCAGACTAGTGCATAAACTGTATAAATGTTTTGTATGTGTCTGTGTGTTGGTGTATAAGTGGTGGCATGGTTTTGTGAATAGCTATATAAGTGTCTATATGGATTATTGATTGCTTGTCTCAGTATCTGTATGAGTTCCTGCGTGTTTGTGTGGGTAAAGTGTGTGTGAGTGTGCATAGATGAGTGAGTGTGCGATTCTATGACTGGATGTTATTTAAAGTGCATCTCTGAAGGACTGTATGGTTGAGTGAGTGTATGTATGACTGTGTTATGGTTTGAATGTATATCTCAGTGGTACATTTGTGACTAACTAAATATGTAAAAGGCATTATATATGTGTGTAAGAGTATATATGTGGCTAGATGTGAGAGTGTGTGATTGTTACAGTGACTGTATAGATGAATGTGTGCTTGTGTCAATGATTCTAATAGAGCATAAGAATATGATACTATTTTTGTGAGTGAGTGAACTTGAGTGTGTATAACTGCATAGGTGAGTAAATGGCAGTGTAATTATTTGTATGAATGACTAGGTGTGAGAGTACCTCTATGGATGATTGTTAGTGTGTGAGTGTCTATATAGTTGTATGTATAAATTCATATGATCACTTTTTTATGGTCTGAATGTAACTATGAGTGACTGTACAGGTGAGTGTGTGGAGGTGAATGAAGACCTAAAAGTTATTTTTTGGGTATGCAGTTATTAGTATTGCATTATTTATGGATTTGACAATGGAACTGTGTAATTTTCAGTTGGTATATCAAAGGTTTTATAAGGGTGTGAGAAGATGTGGTAATTTATCACATTGATGTCTTCAACAGTGACATCATCAGTGATGTCATTTGAGATGTCATCAGTGATGTCATGAGTGATGTCACTGACCATGTCATGAGTGACGTAATATGTGACATCATCAGCAGTGGATTGCGGTCGCGCAAGTTATAGTTAGCTGTACTAACTATAACGGGGGAATTTCAATGGTCTTTTATGAGAGAAATGTCCAGCTAACTATAACGTGTGTGAAACCTATGGTTTTTTAAGTGAATTTGCAAGGTTTTTTAAATGCTAATTCCTAACTATAACGTGTGTGAAACCTATGGTTTTTTCAGTGAATATATATATATATATAAATTCACTTAAAAAACCATAGGTTTCACACATGTTATAGTTAGGTGGATATTTCACTCGTAAAAAACCAATAAAATTCCCCCGTTATAGTTAGTTCAGATAACTATAACTCGCGCACCCGCAATCCTGCTCATGACATCCCATATTACATCACTCATGGCATGGTCAGTGGCATCACTCATGACATCACTCATGACATCATCCTTGTGATAGAGTGGCAGTCGCGCGAGTTATAGTTATCTGAACTAACTATAACGGGGGAATTTCATATGGTTTTTTCAGTGAATCTGTACGTTTTTTTAAATGCTACGTCATATATGTATTTCTTTTAGGGTTTTTTTTAATCGCGCACCCCCGCGATTAAAAAAAAAAAAAATTAAATGTTTTTTTCTGCCTTCGGGGTCCTTCAGGGACCCCCTGACAAAGGCTAGGGAGTCAGGAACTCTCTACCCTGCCCCCTTTTCACGTTCGCCACCTTCCTTTTTCACTCTCGCACTGAAAACAAACAAAATGTCGGCCGACACTTCCTAATTTCGACCGATTCGAATGTTGACTGACATGTAACCACCAATCAGAATTACGCTCGCGCACGTTAGGGTGCGCGCACGGTGCGCGCACGGTGCGCGGCTATAGATATGTATGTGCTTTTAACTGCAATTTTCTCAGGAACTACTGAACAGATTGACACCATATATCCAAAAGGCACATGCCTGACCTGAGGACTACCTCTCTGCCAAATTTCAAGTAATTCTGTTCAGCCGTTCGAGCTGTACCTTCAACTAAAGGTCCTATGGGAAAATGCATGGGGAAAACGCATTTTGGGACCCCCTTTTTCTCGGCCCCTGCTTGACGAATCCCCCCGAGACTTTCAGGGTAGGAGCTGAGCGGAGCGCCCCATTAGTTTTGAAAATTTCGCGAAGATTCGTCAACCGGCGCCAAAGTTATTCAAAATCGAATTTTGAGATTTCCTATGGAAACACGGTCCTAACTATAACTATCTACTGGCGACCGCCAGTAAATAATATACATATTCACTGACAAAACCATTGGTTTCAGGGGTGTCATAGTTAGCTGGACATTTCCCTCATACAAAACCCTAGAAACTCCCCTGTTATAGTTAGTTCAGCTAACTATACCTCGCGCCTCCGCAATGCACTGCTGATGATGTCACATATTACATCACTCATGACATGGTCAGTGACATCACTGATGTCATCACTGTTGACATCTCAAATGACATCACTGATGACATCACTGATGACGTCATCCATTGAGTATGTGTTTCTGAACAGTTTTATTATGTTTAATATATATACGGAAAGGCCTGTTGAAAAATAAGTGGGTGTACAAGTGTGTGAATGGATGATTTTCTAGGTGCGTAACTGAGTCTATAAGTGAGTCATTAAATGTATCTTAGTGCAGACTAGTGACTAAACTGTGTGAATGTCTGTATGTGTCTGTGTGTTGGTGTATAAGTGGCTGCATGGTTTTGTGAATAGCTATATGAGTGTCTATATGGGTTATTGATTGGTTGTCTGAGTATCTGTATGGGTGCCTGAGTGTTTGTGTGGGTAGGGTGTGTGTGACTCTGTGACTAGATGTGTGAGTGGGTGATTTAGTGGGTGCATGTTTTTAAGAGTGCATCTGTGATGGACTGTATGGTTGGGTGAGTGTATGTATGGGTGTGTTAGTGATTGAATGTATATCTCAGTTGTACATGTGTCAGTAACTACATATGTGAAACGCAGTGTATATGTGTGTAAGAGTATATAACTATCTATATGTGAGCGTGTGTGATTTTGGGAGTGACTGTATGCGCCATAGTGCAAGTATATCTGTGTCATGTGCTGTTTGTTTTTCTGCAGGAAGACACAGAATTTGTTAGTATTTTTATGAGTAAGTGAACTTGAGTGTTTTTAACTACTGTATAAGTGAGTAAATTTTAAAGTGATTAATTATTTACATGACTGACTAGATGTATCAGTACCTCAATGGATGATTGGCAGTGTGTGAGTGTCTATATAGGTGTATAAATGCACAGAGTGACTGTACAGGCGATTGAGTGGAGATGTATGTAGACCTAAAAGTCAATGAGTGGGTGAGTAGTTATTGGTATTGGAGTATCTATGGTTGTCAAAATGGCCGTCTGAAAATTTGAGTCAGTGTATCAAAGGTTATATTAGGGTGTGAGAAGATGCACTAATTTATCACATGGATGACGTCATCAGTGATGTCATTTTCAGTGATGTCACTGCCCATGTCATGAGTGATGTAATATGTGACGTCATCAGCAGTGCATTGCGGGGGCGCGAGTTATAGTTAGCTGAACTAACTATAACAGGGGAATTTCTAGGGTTTTGTACGAGGGAAATGTCCAGCTAACTATAATGCCCCTGAAACCTATGTTTTTTTCAGTGAATTTCTAAGGTTTTTTAAATGCCAATTCCTAACTATAACGTGCATGAAACCTATGTTTTTTTCAGTGAATTTCAAAGGTTTTTTAAATGCTAATACCTATCTATAACTTATCTCTGAAGATATCATGAAAAGCATTCTTTTTAAAAGTAGGGTGCACATTAGTTTTGTGGAAAAGCATCTTTGTGATTGGTTAAGAAAAAGCAGTTTCAATGTGGAGTACATATCAAAGGATAAAATTTGCTCAGCTCAACCACACCTGCTACTTGCATTTGGAAAGCACTCTGAACTTAAAACAATTGTCAATTTTTAACCTGCACATGTCGTTAAAGGTTCAAGAAAATGTTACAAAAAATATCGTAAAGTTTTAAAAAATTGATGAACTTTTAACCTGCACGTATTGTAGAATGTTCTAGAAAGTGTGTTGATAGAATACGTTGCACTTCTGACTTCTATGTGTTGTTGAATATTTAAAAAAACGGTTCATATGGAAAATTAAAATGAAACCAATAGAGAAGTTTTGAAACCTAAAAGAATCAAGGAACTATTCTAATGTATTCTTTACATGTATTTATGTGTGCAGCAACAAAATTATAGACACAACAGCACTAGGAAAAGGAAGAAGCAGGGAGTGGGGGGGGGATGGGCAGAATGGCACACATGCACAATTAAGTACAACACACATATAGACTAACAATGGCCAAAATGAAACACACCAACAAGGAGCACAAGTCACACAACCTGCCAACATCACACCACTGAACGAGCATAGAAGTGAAAACCACGCTGCATTCATAGAGGATGTTTACAAAGGCCAGTCGTTGGTATTGTGGGATGTCTGCGACCGTGGTCATCATGGATGAGATGCCCAGCATGTGGTACATGGTCGAGTTCACTGTGTGTTATGTTGCCAAACGGCTGCTCCTCGCTCCCACAAGCCCCCACACTTTTGTAAGGTGAGCTGTTGTATCTTGTGCACTCGTACGGCACGCCATTGTAATGCCTATTTGCGCATCTCCTGCTACATTCCAACTACAACATCACAGTTCCGTATGGAGGTGGTGCATGCCACTTTACAACATCGACTGCTTTGGCTCTTGTAACAGGCCACACCAGAACACAGAGACACACTTACCACACTTCCTGTACACGGACATGTCCGAGACACCCCGTTCCCCTTGCCGGATAGGCACACCCCTGCACTGACCTGTGAACGACAGACCAGCACACACCAGTTGTGCATGCAGGAGGATGCATACGTAGCTACACATCCAGGCTCACTGCCAACACTGAGGTGACAGCACACTGTGATGTTGCAGGGCTCGTGCCTATCATGCTAAGACAATGACCACAGGGACACACTTACTAAGATGTGGGTTTGGGGGGCATTGGCGGTCCTGCAGTTGTTGAGATGAGTCTTCTGGCCCTCATGGGTATCCCTGTATCATTCTCATTGACTCTATGGCACCTGTGGGTGTTCTGGTGTGGCTCTTGGCTGTGTTCCCTTTCATGGTGCAGGTAGTTGTCCTGCTTAACGCCAGCAGAAAGCAGGTGTAACATCCCTGGTGCTAACGTGTCTTATCGCCGGAATTTGTTTCGCATTGCAATTGGTGTGAAAGTTGTGATGCGATTTTTTTCGTGTGCACAACAATATACAAACTGAGCAGTGTATCTCGTCAAGATCCAGCACCTGACGCACTATTCCCAATCAATATAAATACAATGAGATTTCTTAATAGATTTTGGGTGTACACTGTAAGTGCAGCCAATACCTCAGTGCAATACAATACAGTATTTTAGTATTTAGAAGAAATCGCAAAGGTGCACCTCATGTCTTTTTGCACGGGAACGGCTACTCTCCATTTCATTATCAGCACTTTAACGGATGTAAAGTTGAGATAAATCTAACACACTATTCTGAAGTTGGTGCAAACTGCAGATATCACCAGTATTCCAGCGATAAGTGCCCCAAAATTTAACACCATGGTGGACTCCATGAAATAACAGTAATAAGAACAAGAAAGAGTCACACAGCAGTTAAGAGAACAACCAAAAACATTATTAATTTTTTTTTCAAACTGTGTTTTTTATAATAATAAATATATAAACGATAAACTATTTTCAAACTTTATTTTTTTATTAACATAAATATAAACAATAAACCGATAAACAAACTGTAACAACAATAATACAAAACAACAAGGCGGAACACTCCTGTAGGAACCACGGAAGTCGACGACAGACCTGGAAAATCAGAAAGATTGTTAAAAAAAAAACAACATGGTATTCTCAACAAAATACCACAAGAAAAAAAATAACAGATATATAAAATGTATACAGCTAACAAAATTTTATAAGTTTAACTTACAAAAACTGTAAATGTTGCCGCTTTAAAATATTTTCCGAATCTGAGGAAATTTTTTTGCAGAAGGCACCACGCCCACAATGTTTTTCTTCAGTGGTGAAGAAATTTTTAACTTTTTCCAAGGGGCAAACAAAGACCAATGCCACCTTCTTCATTCGCAAGATTTGCCAAAGAGTTCTGTTACAAGGGGATCCTACCAAAAAATACTCGTGCGGCACAGCAAGTATGATGAAACACCTAAGGACCCTTCATCCAAACAATCTTTCACGAGAAGAGTGCAAACAGATGAGAAACACTCCTGTTCTGTATCTGTAAAAAAGAATCACAAATAAATGTATATTAATAACTTTCAAATTTATACTATTCCATTACTGTACAAACACAGTTTATATAAAAACTGACTAAGAAACTATAGCCCTGAACCACAAGTGTGACGATCAGTAAAACACTACATGCATAGTGCATACTACTTTGAAGCAGTTCATACCCTAAAGCCTACCTCACTAAAAGACTACATGCTAACTGACTAAATGATTACAGTACTATAAGGAGACACACTGGGTGAGTGACAGGGTGTTTGCTAGAAGAGTATGAATACTAACTAGGGAATTAAAGGTGTGAAATACAACTGTGTAGGTGATTAGAGGACTGCATCCATACTGCATAGGCATTTAAAGCAGTCCATGTGCTAAGGCCTGGCTCACTGCATGACTACTTGGGTACTGACTGAATGATTACAGTACAGCAAGGAGAGTGCCTAGATGAATTTATAAGTGCTAGGCTTTTCGCACAGGGAATGGATTAGTACTTGGTACTGAATGGGTCACTAGAGGAGTGCAAAAGCAGTCACAAGTGCTGGACTGTATGGAGACTGACTAGGAAATTTAAAGTGTGAAAGACAAGTGTCTAGGTGGTTAGAAGACTGCATGCATAGTGCATAGGGGTTTGAAACAGTCCATGTGCTAAGGCCTGGCTCAGTGTATGAATACTTAGGCAGTGACTGAATGATTAGAGTACTGCAAAGATAGTATCTTGGTGAATTTATAAGTGTTTGGGTTTTAGCACAGTAAATGGATTAGTACATGGTGCTGAATGGGTCACTAGAGGACTGCAAAGGGAGTGACATGGTATTTCCTGGAAGTAAATGGATACTGACTAGGGAATTGAAGGTGAGAAAGACAATTGTGTAGGTGGTTAGAGGACTGCATGCATAGTGGATAAGGGTTTGAAGCAGTCCATATACTTAGGCCTGGGTCACTGGATGAGTACTTGGGTACTGACTGAATGATTAGAGTACTGCAAGGAGAGTGCCTGGGTGAATTTATTAGGGTTTGGCGCAGTGAATGGATTAGTACATGATGCTGAATGGGTCACTAGAGGAGTGCAAATGGAATGACAGGGTGTTTGCTGAAAGTGAATGGATACTGACTGGGGAATTGAAGGTGTGAAACACAAGTGTGTAGGTGCTTAGAGGACTGCATGCATAGTGGATAGGGGTTTGAAGAAGTCCATGTGCTCAGACCTGGCTCAGTGCATGAATACTTAGGCAGTGACTGAATCATAAGAGTACTGGAAAGAGAGTGTCTTGGTGAATTTATAAGTATTTGGGTTTTGGCACAGTGAATGGATTAGTACATACTGTTGAATGGGTCTCTAGAGGACTGCAAAGGAAGTGACAGGATGTTTCCTGGAAGTGTATGGATACTGACTAGGGAATTGAAGGTGTAAAAGACAAGTGTATAGTATGTTAGAACACTACATGCATACTGCATAGACATTTGAAGCAGTCTATTTGGTACTTAGAAACTGACTAAATAATCAGACTACTTCTAGGACAGTGCTTAGGTAAAACTTTTAAATTTTCAGTTCTGCCACAGTGAACAGAATAATACATGGTACTGCACCTTAGTGTCAAACCCTGACTCATTTTATCAATGCATAAGCAAAGACTAGCTTCTAATGCTACTAAAACTTGACAACATGAGAGGTTTTAAATTAGTTATCTGTCAGCAAATACACGATGTTACCAAATGCTTCTCTCACAGTGGTTCTCAAATGCACACAGACTCACAGTGTAATTCTAGACAACAACCACTATACCTAGGTGTTTACCAAAAATCATTCTCTACTGTGGAAGTGGTAAGCGAACTGCACACAATCTTCATATTTCAGGACTGCACTTTTGTGTCAAAGCCTGACTCATTTAATCAAAGCATAAGCAAAGACTGGCTTCTAATGCTACTAAAACTTCACAACATGACCGGTTTTAAAACAGGTTTATGTCAGCAAATACACGATGTTACCAAATGCTTCTCTCACAATCCTTACCCATATGCGCACAGACTCACAGTGTGATTTTAGACAAGCAACACTATCCTAGGAGTTTACCAAAACTCATTCACTACTCTGGAAGAGTTAATGGTACGGCACACAATCTACATATTTAAGTACACCACATCAGTGTCAAAGCATGACTCATTTAATCAACGCATAAGCAAAGACCGGATTCTAATCCTACTAAAACCTCACAACATGACAGGTTTTAAAACAGTTATCTGTCAGCAAATACATGATATTACCAAATGCTTCTCTCACAGTGATCCCAAATACACACTAACTCACAGTGTGATTCTAGACAAGCACCACTATCCCTATGAGTTTACCCAATCTCATTCACTACAGTGCAAGTGGTAAGGGAACTGCACACAATCTACATATTTCACAACTGCAATTTACTGTCAATGCCTGACTCATATAATGAATGCATAAGCCATAACTGTCTTGTAATGCTACTAAAACTTGACAACATGACATGTTTTACAACACTTATCTGTCAGCAAATACACGATGTTACCAAACACTTCTCTCGCAGTGGTTCCCAAATGCACACAGACTCACAGTGTGATTCTAGACAAACAACACTATCCCTTGCACTATATCAAAACACATTTCTTCATCTAGAAGTAGTACTACATTTTAGTATAGAAACATAACATAACTCATTTCACAAAATCATAAACAATGACTGGTTTCTAATTCTACTAAAATATAAAAACTGCACAGTTATCTGTCTACAAACACATGAAAAACACAAATGCCAATCACAGAATGGTTTCTACATGCACACACATTGTAGAGAAAAAAAGTACTCCCTACACTTTAGCAGGAAAAATACATTAGTCTGATTAAAATCAAAATAGTATATATACATCCCCTCACAATTAAATAACTCATCTTTCAAGTTCTTTTGTAGATTAAGGAGTATATCAATCACTCACCATATTTTCTTTTACAGAATCTCTGCACTGTGCACCTCTCAGCAAAAGCAAAGAATGAAAAAGTTTCCCTTTCATTTTCCACACATATACATGTAAACATCAAATCACAATCCTTCGCACATAAACTCAAAAGCAAACACACATTTCTATTGGTTAAACATTTCAACCCTTTCCAACTGAAATACATTTCAACCCTTCCCCCAATCTGCCTTCTGCCTGTTACCATAGAAACAGGTCATGGAACACTGCACTGAGGTCACAGGTCACAAGTTCAGCACACAATGTTCCTACACAAGACAGGAAGTGTGCTTGACTTTTCAACATATCAGCTTATCATATATAATGTTCCTTACAATCTGTTTTTGTTAACCAATAACAATAATACCTTTAAAAAACAAAAATATAAACCCTAACTTTCAGTGTAGAAAGTTGTTATACAACCAATGATTTCTTGTCGTTTTTCAAAAAACGTTGCCGTGGATCCACGCACCCACCGCGAGAGAATTCGTGCATCCAACGCATTAGGATGCGCGCACCGTGAGCACATTTTGCCGCTTTTTTTTTTTTTAAAAAGGGGGGCCACAGGGGGTCCTTCTGGGACCCCCTAAGCAGATCTAGAGGGTCAGAGTATTTCCACTCTGCCGCCTTTATATCTTTTACACACTTATTCCCCTTCCATCTTCAGCCTCGCTTCTACCGAGGCAGAAAATGGCCGCCAACAGTTCCTGGTTTCGAATGTAGAGAGATGCTCGACAGCCAATTAGCATTCAGCACGCGATCGGGAGGGTGCGCGCTCCGTTCGGGGAGGTTGCGCTTACGGTGCGGGTACGGTCCGCGGATCCTCCGCGGCCATAGATATCACTAACTTTTTTACCCTAATTTTCTCAGGAACTACTGAACAGATTCACACCAAATATGCAAAAGGCACGAGTCCGAACTGAGGACTACCTCTTTGCCAAATTTTGTGTCATTCCGTTCAGCAGTTCGGGCTGTAGCTGCGACAACAGATCCTATGGGAAATTGCATGGGGAAAATGCATTTTGGGACCCGTTTTTCTCAGCCCCCGCTTCACGGATCACCGCAAAACTTTCAGGGTAGGAGCTGAGCAGAGCTGGCCAAAAGTTTGGAGAATTTTGCGAAGATTCGTCAATCGGCACCAAAGATATTCCGAATAGAATGTTGCGGATTTCCTATGGAGAATAGGTTCTAACTATAACTATCTACTGGCGACCGCCAGTAGATAATATACATATATATATATATATATATTCACTGAAAAAACCATGGGTTTCACACACGTTATAGTTAGGAATTAGCATTTAAAAAACCTTTGAAATTCAGTGAAAAAACCATAGGTTTCACACACGTTATAGTTAGGAATTAGCATTTAAAAAACCTTAGAAATTCAGTGAAAAAACCATAGGTTTCACACATGTTATAGTTAGCTGGACATTTTACTCGTAAAAAACCAATGAAATTGCCCCGTTATAGATAGTTCAGCTAACTATAACTCGCGCGCCCGCAATGCACTGCTGATGACGTCACATATTACATCACTCATGACATGGTCAGTGACATCACTCATGACATCACTGATGACATCTCAAATGACATCACTGATGACATCACTGATGACATCATCCAGTGAATGTGTGTTTCTCTGAAAATTAAATATGTTTTATATATGTATATCTCAAGGTCGATGGAAGAATAAATGGGTATATAAGTGTCTAAATGGATGATTTGTTTTTGAAAAATTGATTGTGTAACTGACTGATTAAGTGTATCATAGTGAATACATGGCTTAGTGAGTAATGTTTAAATATGTAAATATCTGTATCAGTCTCTCACTTTGTGTATAAGTGGCTGCATGGGTTGGTGAGTAGCTACATGGGTGTCTATATAGGTTATTAGTTGGTTTTTTGAGTATCAGTCTGAGTGTCTGCATGGTTCGGTGGGGGGTATTACGTAGTGCATAGGTGCATGAATGAGTGACTCATTGTTTGTATGGGTTGAACACAGCATGTGTGCAGGACTGTATGGGTGGATGAGTGTGTGTATGGGTGTGTTAGTGAGTGAATGACTGTCTCAATATTGTCTTTATGAGTAACTACATATGTTTTAAACTAGTATATGTGACTATTGGTGTATATATGTGAGTATATGTGAGAGTGAGAGATTGAAAGAGTTCCTGTATGAATAAGTATGTGTTTCTATAAGTGATTGTTTAAAAGACTAAGTATGTGTAAGTTTCCGTAGAAGTAAGTGTGGTGGTGTGTGTATAACTGTATATGCAAGTAAATGTATGTTTGATTCTTTGTTAGCATGAGTGACTATGTGTGTGAGTAACTCTATGGATGAGTGGCATTGTGTAACAGGATGTATAGGTGTATGAGTACATATGATGAGTGAGTACATGTATGAGTGACTGAATTGGACTGTTGGTGAATGAGTGGATGTGTATGTGGATCTTAGAATTACTGAAAAGGTTGTTTTAACTGGTATTGGTATGTCCATTGTTTTGAACATTGTAGTTTCTATTTTTGAATGTGTGTGTCAAAGGTTATATTAGGGGAAGAGGAGGTCTGCCACTCTATCACAAGGATGATGTCATCAGTGATGTCATCAGTGATGTCATTTGAGATGTCATCAGTGATGTCATGAGTGATGTCACTGACCATGTCATGAGTGATGTAATATGTGACGTCATCAGCAGTGCATTGCGGGCGCGCGAGTTATAGTTAGCTGAACTAACTATAACGGGGCAATTTCATTGGTTTTTTACGAGTAAAATGTCCAGCTAACTATAACATGTGTGAAACCTATGGTTTTTTCACTGAATTTCTAAGGTTTTTTAAATGCTAATTCCTAACTATAACGTGTGTGAAACCTATGGTTTTTTCACTGAATTTCAAAGGTTTTTTAAATGCTAATTCCTAACTATAACGTGTGTGAAACCCATGGTTTTTTCAGTGAATTTGCAAGGTTTTTTAAATGCTAATTTTTTTTTTATTCTTCAATTTTTTCAAACATATTTTTAATTTAATTTTCTTACCTTTTATAAAGACTATGCTTTAATTTTTAAAATCCTTAAATATTTTTTTTTAATATATTTTTTAAAATAAACATGTAAAATTTATTTCCAGTTCTTTTTTATTTTTTTTTAGTACGCGTACCGTAAGCTCACGGTAAGCGTACGGTTTACGCAACGTCCGTAATCTATCTACGCTGCTTGCGTATAGTTACGCACTTTGCGTAGCCGCGCGTACTGCGCGTGGGACGCGTGCGCGCTTACGCCACACGCGCACGTTACGCGGAAGTGCCGGGGAGTGACTGTTATGCGCATGCGCGCAAGCGCGTGTCTTTTTTACGCGCACGCGTACTTTTTGCCGTAAGCGTACCGTAAGCGTACCGTAAGCGTACGGTAGGTCATGTGATCTTGAAACACAACTTTTGATTGGTTGAAACTACTTTCAGTTCTAGAACTCTCCTACACCACACCCATTCCCCTCATTTCTGCTTGTGATCCCTTGGGAGAAGGAGCTGGTTTGTCTTTGGGATACGATGGCAGAACAGCAGAGCTCTTCTGAGAGTGAGGCTAGCACTAGCAGCACTGTCTTGAGGCAGAGATCGAGGAAACAAAAGCCTTCTTATGTTTGGGATTATTTTACTTTTCCAGAAGGCCAGCAAAAGGTGAATGCACCCTTAGTTACTTGCAAGCTGTGTCAGCGTGTACTTTCTAGAGGTAATCCTAACAGGAAGTATTCCTTTGGGAATCACACCATGAAGAGACACCTCCAGGATGTACACAGAAGGACACATGGTCATCTTTTTGGAGGTAACTCTTCAGAAAGACGAGCCAGTACATCCACAGCAGCTCAGCCTGGACCATCTCCTGCAGGGCTTACTCCTTCTTCTGCAGGTCAGGTGAGCCCTTCATCTGTGGGGGGAGAATCTCCTTTTGCTGGCCCTCTGGAAATGAACCCTCGATTTCGGAAGGTTGATATTCATTGCACATTTTGTAAAGATCTAATTTGCCATAGGGAGACCAGTGTTTCCCTAGTGAACAACAAAATAGATCAGCACATTTGTCGCTTTGAATAATTTTCCCATGCTTCCTTTCCTCTGTCCCTGCATGAACACAACGGTTCTTTTAAGAGCCAACCTTATCTTTCATCTTTTTTTTACATATGTTTTTAAAAACTTTTTTTAATTTTTTTTTTACCGTACGCGTACGGTGCGCGTACTTTTTTTTTATTTTTTGAAAAAAACACTAAAAATCATTTATCACATTACATTGTCCTTGAGAGACTACAATTATTATTATTGACTTACCATACTCACTGAAAAAATATTTATTCATTTCTTTTTTAAAAAAATAGTTTTAAAAATGTTTGTAGTTTTCGAAAATTTTCTATATCTATCTGGAAAAAAAGAAAAAAGTATTAATATTTTTTAAACATTTTATAATACAGTACACATATTTACAT
The DNA here is from genome assembly GCF_964204655.1 of Triturus cristatus. NCBI lineage: Eukaryota > Metazoa > Chordata > Amphibia > Caudata > Salamandridae > Triturus > Triturus cristatus. Next base: position 1,302,135,842 of record NC_140591.1, on the reverse strand, counting down.
TTTTTACCAAAAAATCTTTTTGCCTTATTTTTGCTGTTTTCAGAATATATTGCATTTCACTATAAATTGTGAAAGCAATTGCATTCATCATTTTACAGCGGGCAAAAAAAAATACCAATCACAAAGATTGTATTAAAAAAGCCCTGATTCTTTTTTTAATTAAACTTAACTTTATAGAAATGCATAATATTGTAAAAAAATATCATCTAATACCAATACTTATTTCTTTAAAATACCGTCTGATATGTTTGTTTCAGAACTATAATCACAATATTATATCTCAAATAACTCCAAAATACATCTGATTTCATTTCCTTTAGGCCAAATAGTAATTTTAATTTTTTTTTTGGAATAAATTTCCAACGGAAATCCAATAAAATTCTAAAGTTTAATTTGTCCAGATCTCACCGATTCTCTGTAACATTTTGGTTCACGAAAATATTTTGAATAATTTATTTAGTCCACAATAGAATTGGTTACTTTTCCACATGGCCAAATAGTAATTTTTTAAAACATTTTTGAAAAAATTTCCAATGGCAGTCCAATAACATTCCAAAATTTAAAATGTGCAGAAGTTACCGATAATCTCTAAATTATTGGTTATTCAAAATTGCATTAAAAATTAAAAAAGTCCACATTACAATTGGTTATCTTTCCATTAGGCCAAATGATAATTTTAAAAATCTTTTTTTTACAAAATTGCAATGGTAATCCAGTAAAATGGTAAAATTATTTTGTCCAGATCTTGCCGAGTCTCTCTAAAATTTAGGTTTCAGGAAGATTAGATAGGAATTTGCTAAATCAAAAGGCAAACGTTGTTTGAAAATCAATTGGGAATCATTACACAGTGTCCAGCCTTTTTCACATTTTAGATAAACTGTGTAATGTCCAGAAGTAACAGTAGGTCCATCATGGAAAATTATTGCAACAGTTACAAAAGTTTTTCCTGAAATTGATAATTGCTGTCCTGTAAACTTCTTTATTAAAGTATCCAATTTTGAACCATCAGCTCGACATCGTTGCATCATTAAAATTACATACTGTCCGTATTCCTTTAAAATTAATGTTGAAAACATGTCAGAATTACACTCACCACATTTCATGCTATGATTAGCATCTTTAACTAATTTTGCAAAAGTGACTGTTTTACTCTCTGGCAATGTCAAATAAATAAACCTTTCATTATCAACAATAGAGCCACATATATTATAACAATTATCACAACTATGTTCCCATTTATAAGAGAGACCAAAAAAAATGTCAATGGGAACTCCTTCTTCTTCCACTACCTGAAGAAAATACATCAAAAATTCATGTGCATCTTGCTGTTCATTTTGAGAAAACTGTGTTCGTCCTGAACATACATCTAAAAGTTTTCTAATGTCAGTAGCACTTTCTATTTGAGTTTTATCTTTACTCAACTTTTGAAAAAGGAGACTCAGCTCTGAACAGAATCTTTTTCCCTGATTTACTATTATCTGCTCTTGCAAACTTTCCAGATAAAATGCAACATTCAGCACTACATTTGCGTAGCAGTTGACACCAGAGCTATTTTCAAAATGACATCCTACAACCTGTTCTTCATTTTCCTTTTTCTTTTTGCTTGCAATTACATCACTCCTCTTTTTTTTCCTCTTCTCTACATCTTCACTACAGATATTCTCATTTTTTCTTTTACGAGAAACTACACGTTTCTCCAACACAGGATACTGACCTAAATGAGGAGCATAGCTTCTTCTTAATCTATTATACTCCTTTACACAATTTGTATCAGCACTAACTTTTGATTCTTCAAAGTCTATCATGAATAAACCTGATAATGTTTTGACTCGTGACAAAGCAACATATGCCATACCTTCTTTGAACACAGTTGAACCAATGTTCACAAATGCACAATCTACAGTCAATCCTTGAGACTTGTGAATAGTTACAGCATATGCTAGAGAAAACGGAAACTGCTTCCTACGTACATATAAGTCTTTCACAAGCATAAAACGAACTGTACAACGACAAATATCTTTAACTTCATCTATCTGATCAAATTTTATTTTTAAACATTCAATTCCTTCTTTTTTCTGATAATTAATAAAACCCACAACTCTTCCCATCGCTCCATTAACTAAACCTTTCTCAACATCCAAATTTCTCCTTAAAAACACTCTACAGTTCATGCAAACATATAGATTTTTTTCTAATCCAGCTGTTTTGGAGATGTTCTTCTCTAGTGAGTCCAATTTATTTTTCAGTTTGCCTGTTACTGTGACAGTAATTCTTCCATCCTCAATTTTGTCCACTGCTTCCAATTTCCTGATCTCTTCCTTTTCCAATTTCAAAAGCTCCTCATTGAATATTGAGCATTCACGTAGAGTAGGCATTAAGCAGATGACACTTTTGTTTTCTGCAATGTTCTTGTATATCTTCTCTGCAACTATTTCTTCCTTTGGAAATAAATTATGTAGCAGCCGAGTCTGTAATGCTTTTTTGCCAGCTTCTGTGAGTAGTCCAATCCTGATATCTTTCAGAATACTTCCATATTCTTCATCGTTTGCTTGCCTCATATTAGTTGTAAGTTCCTTGTACTCAAAGAAGGACCAAATATTTGTATTACCGATGCTTCCCAATGACTTCTTCGTGTCTTCATGTGTCACAGTATTAAACACTGGTTGTCCTTTAACTGGAGTAAGTTGCAAAAGATCTCCAAAAACTATGACGTGTTTTCCACCAAATAACACGTCATAGTCTGTCTTCAAAATTTGCTGCATTCTTAAATGCACAAAGGCAAGCATTAAGTTTGATACCATGCTCACCTCATCAATAATGAGAACTTGCATCTTCTTCAATACTCGTGAAACTTCCAAGGATGCTTCTCCAGTTAGCTTGTTGAATTGTATTTTGTTCTCATGCTCCACTGGTAACATTAGCAAACGATGTAAGGTGATTCCTTTTATGTTATATGCTGCTAACCCAGTTGGAGCAGTAACCACACAAGACAACGTAGAATCCGTTTTTTGCTTTAGGTAGCTTCTGATGACTTTAATTAGGAAACTTTTTCCAGTGCCAGCTTGTCCGCTTACATACATCCTGATTGGATGAAATGATGTGCATGAGCACTCTTTTTTTACATGTAGAAATCCGTGATCAATTTTGTTTTTGATCTCTTCATAAATTTGTTGCTGCTCTTGATTCAGTTGTCTTTCCAAATTTTCTAAGTCTATAAATTCTTCTTGAGCTTGATTCATAGATGTTTCCACTTCATTCATGGCTATTGATGCTTCATTTTCAACGATTGGTTGTCCTAGGGGATCTTGACTGTGTGTTCCTGAACTTTGGCTGTCCTGAGAACTGTCTCTAGCTATTTCTGCTGCAATTGTAGTTTCCTGTTCAATTTCTTCATTTAACATTTGCAGATAAGTTGTGAATGTATTGCATTGTATGCTGTCTTTGCAAGCATTAAATGAATCCTCATAGCTTTGAAATTCTCCCAGTAGTTCATCCTCTGTACGCCATGGTTTAAACAACTGTAAAAGAGCCAAGTAGTAAAATTCTTTCTTGTCGGTAGTGTCGCAACTCAGCTTCCGGTGATTTATCAAACTTCCTTTGGTTTGCTTCACCAAACATCCTTCTTCACCAACAACTTTATATTTTCCATTATTAATGTCTTCTGCAGCTTTCCGTGAATAAATGTAGTTCTGCAACACTTCATAGAGACACATGTTCTCCAGATGATGACTTCTCTTGGGATAATATGTGTCCAACATGTTTGTTTTCAATATATCTGTACTTTCTGGGTCATTCTCGGCCAAATATTCAATTTCTCCAACAGATTTCAGTACCCGATTTCTCATTGCTGCAAGGCCTAAACTTGCCCAAATTATTCTTCTTGACTTTGAGTAGAGACTTGCAGAAGATAACCTATCTGAACATTCGTAGGATCCAATTTCTCGATGCGATAACATCTTCAAACTGAAACTGTACAGCTTCTTACTAACAGTCTTCTCGTGAGAAATCTCTTCCCACATTTCCTTCAATTCTGTTTTTTCTGATTTCGTAATGTAAGACGTTACATATCGTGCAACAGCAATGGAATTGTCAGCTACATACTGTATATCCATGTTAGCGTTCCACATGGATAAAATGACTGGGTTGTAGTCATTTATATTTTTTGATTCTTCTTTTCTTTTAAGGTTGTAGGTATTCTTAGGTGATTTTCTTGTGATAGTATGTCTCACAGCTGACATAAAACTGTTTACTCTTCCATTTGAAAGAACAGGTCTAGGAAATCCAAATCGACATTTAGTGTAGTATTTTTCTTTGCTCTTGTATTTCCGTCGACAGTATTTTCCACACCGATGACTTTGGAAACGTAAAACTTGCTCCTTTAACTTGTTCTCTTCTGTGCTTTTTGGTATACCACATGTTGCATATTCTTCAATGTAAGATAACACTGCTTCATCAGTATCTGTTCCAAACTTTGGGGCATCCTTGATCCACAACAGCATATGAATATGAGGAGCACCTCTTGCCTGGTACTCTTTTCTCCAAAAGAAATCCACTACTTCTCCAAGGGGTGGATTTTTTTTATTGCAGATGAAGGACATCATAGCCTCAAATCTATGATTGAAATATCTGCAAACATTAACCGGATCCAATGAGCACAGTTCTCCTGCTGTCTTGTATTCGATGTTTTTAATGTTTGAATTGGCCTCTCGTAGAAAATCCAGTAAATCATCCCAAGCGTACTCGGCACAGCTTAGGGTAAGGAACCATGTTGGTGTTCCTAAATTGCGTAACATGCATTTTAGTTCACCATGGCGTCGGTACCAATATTCATTTGTCCCACGCTGACAAGCCATCAGATTGATCAGTTGTGTTTCCAAATGATCATCTCGGTGCTGCACTTTCTCCATAAAATCCTTAGCAGACACATTTTGTAAATGTACTCCACTTTTTAAAATGTGATTTACTGCATAAGACAGTGCAGACAAGTCGCTTTCAAATAAAAGATGGAACAAATAAGGAATACTTTGTCGAAATCTGGGATCTTCAGCATATAGTCTTGTAGTCCGATACTCTGAAGCTGGAATCTGTTCTGGACGTTCATCGTATCGTCCTCCTTTTCCCGTAGGAAACAGCTGGGGAAAACATCGAGCTTCCAAGCTCTCCTCCCATACACTCACGGGAGTTCCTTTTGCTTTCTTCATCTGAAAGAGATCAATATTGTCTCCCATAACTTCTTTCGAATGAAGAGGATGTATGCTAAAATGTTCATAAATTTCTTCTTCCTTTGTCTTGTCCACTTTTTCAATTTGTCCAGTTGGTGTTTCTGTGTCTTCTTGAAAATCTTCGTCTTCTTCTTCTTCTTCTATATAAATTGATTCATACCATTTGTTATTTTTTTTCAAATACAAATTTGCTCTTTGTACTTTCCGCACATCTACCAGCTCCTGCCAAATCTTCTTATTCTTTGTAGGTACACCATTAACCAGAATAATTAATGGTTCAGTTTCCAAAGTATCCGCATCAATAGTTTCCATATTTTGTTTCAAATCCAAGGGCAAATACACCACTCTACCTTTTAAACCTCTCAGTAAATCTGAAGGAGGTAATTTACCAGTTTTGGGCTCCATACGTACTATGGTCTGGAACGGATGAACACATTGAATGAGTATAGACTCATATGTATTTAATTCAGAAAGTTCAGCAGGAATAGCATCCAATTCTAAATTATTATGTACAGCTCTGGTCGGCATTCTATTTTCCTCTAACTTGTTGTAACAGTATTTACAAATACGCTGATCTTCACCCAATTCAAAACAATTTTCAAGAAATATATATGTGGCAAAATCCATCCACTTATAATTATCTTCATTTTCACTCTTTCTGTAGAGATCAACATTCCTAGTTTGTTTTCTATAATGAGTTCTGCGGCAACAAATACAAGTAACATTTGGTCTTTCATTAGAGACTATTGCAAATTTTGTTATGTGATCATTAAATGTCTTACTTACAGAAGGTTCTACATTCTCTTCCACTTCTTCCTCATTTACTGTGTCCTTCTCTGCACTGTTTTGTTCAGGACCAAAGTAACAAAACTGAATTTCATCAACAACCTTCTCTACATCTGATACCGTTCCTCGGAACAGAGCCCTATTCAATTCATTTAACTTTATTGCTGGACTTTTGGCAAAATACAACCGTCTCACAAACTTTCTCATTTCAGTATGATGAACAGCCAGCATCCTAAAATGATGGAAAACACTATTGCACACTTTTCTAGATAGACAAGCCAGAGAATGACCCTGCAAACCAGTATTCTCTCTCACTCTGCATGGATCCAGACTTTGAAGCACCTTAATCTTCTGTTTTACACTTTTTTTACTATATTCTCTTAGAAACTCTCGAAATCTGTCAATAGATTCCTGACGCACAGTGCAAATACTACTACAATTCCAAGTGTACACTGGGGCTTTAGGACGTCTCCCCATTGCCTCATCTGCCATCACTTGTACCTCATCTCTTGGAACCATTATCTCCTTCTCCATTATGCAACCATTTTTTACTTCGTATGAACGACCTCTGGTGTCAACTGCATGCAGCAAACTATTACTTTGAAAATAGCTCTCTTCATTAAAAAAAGGTTCACTACTTGAACTATGCATCCACTTTCCTAAAAACACTTTACAAAAGTTTGTTCTGTTCACTACTCTTTTGCTTTTGCTATGTGATTTCAGTACATTAACCATTTTGTCTAATGTACGCATCCTATTCAAAATTAAAATGAATAGTTTCCTTTTTAATTCTAATGCCTTTGCTGCAATGGCTTCAATTTCTTTTTTTCTCTTATAAAATTTTGCCTTTTGCTTATATTTCTTCACATCCTTTATCAAATTGGACATAACTCTTCTCTGAAACATTTTTCTACGTATCTCTTTAAACGCTGTTTTTCTGTTTATGTAAAACTTTTCAGTTGCAGAAGGTATATTTGCATTAACTAAATTCTCAATTTTTTGCTGTTCTCTTCGTTTTGTTACATTCTTCCCAGGACAGACATTTTGTACATTTTTCTTTGTTTTGAATATTTTTTTAAGAAATTGTTTTTTCTGCTTACCAGAAGATTTTTTCTTTTTCCCAACATGAGCATCTTCTACTAACTTTGGTCCTCCAGTTGTCTTCAAATATAGTTTTTTTTTTAGCGTTTTTTGAACTCGAGATTTTGTAGGCATCTTAAATTTTGTTCACTGTTCTTCAGCAATACCTGAAAAAAACTAAAAAAAAATCCTTTATTGTATTTAAATATATTACTACATTTCTTTTCACAATAGTCACAAAACAAAATTTCTTTGCCAATTTGAATGCACACAAACTGCTCTTTTTTTTGGGCAAGTGAAAATCTCTTTTACAAACTGTCACATTATGAAACCACTTTTCAGATTTTTTAAAAAGCCCATGTCCAGAGTGCTACACTCCAGCAAGGGCAACCAGCCTTAGTGAAGCTCAATGTATTTGCATTACAGACTGAAACCTGAAAACCCCACTCGCTTCTAAATACTGTGCATGACTATACACGGCAAGCACATGGGTGTGTGCTAAGAATCTGCTTCTTCCCCCAAAAATTCACTCCCCCTTTCCATCTAATGCAACTGTGAAATCACCAGAGCAAGACGCAATAAATCTCTGCCTATAATTCCTCTATGCACACAGAGTCATGTTTTCACATTAGTCCCAAAACGAAATTTCTTTGCCATTTTTAAAGCACACTTACTGCTCTTTTTTTTTTCGGGGCAAGTGAAAATCACTTTTACAGACTGACACATTATGAAACCTTTTATTTTAATTTATTTAATTGCACTTGTCCAAGCTGTTTTTTTCAGACCACCACCATGTGTATTCGCGGTGACTGCCTACACTCCAGCAAGGGCAACCAGCCTTAGTGATACTGAATGTATTTGCATTACAGACTTAAACCTGAAAACCCCACTCGCTTGTAAATACTGTGCATGACTATACATGGCAAGCACATGGGTGTGTGCTAAGACTCTGCTTCTTCCCCCAAAAATTCGCTCCCCCTTTCCATCTAATGCAACTGTGAAATCACCAGAGCAAGACGCAATAAATCTCTGCCTATAATTCCTCTATGCACACAGAGTCATTTTTTCACATTAGTCCCAAAACGAAATTTCTTTGCCATTTTGAAAGCACACTTACTGCTCTTTTTTTTTCGGGCCAAGTGAAAATCACTTTTTACAATTGGAAATCACTTTTACAGACTGACACATTATAAAACCACTTTTTTTGATTTATTTAAATGCACATGTCCAAGCTGTTTTTTCAGACCACCGCCATGTGTATTCTCTGTGACTGCCTACACTCCAGCAAGGGCAACCAGCCTTAGTGATGCTGAATGTATTTGCATTACAGACTTAAACCTGAAAACCCCACTCGCTTCTAAATACTGTGCATGACTATACATGGCAAGCACATAGGTGTGTGCTAAGACTCTGCTTCTTCCCCCAAAAATTCGCTCCCCCTTTCCATCTAATGCAACTGTGAAATCACCAGAGCAAGACGCAATAAATCTCTGCCTATAATTCCTCTATGCACACAGAGTCATGTTTTCACATTAGTCCCAAAACGAAATTTCTTTGCCATTTTGAAAGCACACTTACTGCTCTTTTTTTTTCGGGCCAAGTGAAAATCACTTTTTACAATTGGAAATCACTTTTACAGACTGACACATTATGAAACCACTTTTTTTGATTTATTTAAATGCACATGTCCAAGCTGTTTTTTCAGACCACCACCATGTGTATTCTCTGTGACTGCCTACACTCCAGCAAGGGCAACCAGCCTTAGTGATGCTGAATGTATTTGCATTACAGACTTAAACCTGAAAACACCACTCGCTTCTAAATACTGTGCATGACTATACATGGCAAGCACATGGGTGTGTGCTAAGACTCTGCTTCTTCCCCCAAAAATTCGCTCCCCCTTTCCATCTAATGCAACTGTGAAATCACCAGAGCAAGACGCAATAAATCTCTGCCTATAATTCCTCTATGCACACAGAGTCATGTTTTCACATTAGTCCCAAAACGAAATTTCTTTGCCATTTTGAAAGCACACTTACTGCTCTTTTTTTTTCGGGCCAAGTGAAAATCACTTTTTACAATTGGAAATCACTTTTACAGACTGACACATTATGAAACCACTTTTTTTGATTTATTTAAATGCACATGTCCAAGCTGTTTTTTCAGACCACCACCATGTGTATTCTCTGTGACTGCCTACACTCCAGCAAGGGCAACCAGCCTTAGTGATGCTGAATGTATTTGCATTACAGACTTAAACCTGAAAACCCCACTCGCTTCTAAATACTGTGCATGACTATACATGGCAAGCACATGGGTGTGTGCTAAGACTCTGCTTCTTCCCCCAAAAATTCGCCCCCCTTTCCATCTAATGCAACTGTGAAATCACCAGAGCAAGACGCAATAAATCTCTGCCTATAATTCCTCTATGCACACAGAGTCATGTTTTCACATTAGTCCCAAAACGAAATTTCTTTGCCATTTTGAAAGCACACTTACTGCTCTTTTTTTTTCGGGCCAAGTGAAAATCACTTTTTACAATTGGAAATCACTTTTACAGACTGACACATTATGAAACCACTTTTTTTGATTTATTTAAATGCACATGTCCAAGCTGTTTTTTCAGACCACCACCATGTGTATTCTCTGTGACTGCCTACACTCCAGCAAGGGCAACCAGCCTTAGTGATGCTGAATGTATTTGCATTACAGACTTAAACCTGAAAACCCCACTCGCTTCTAAATACTGTGCATGACTATACATGGCAAGCACATGAGTGTGTGCTAAGACTCTGCTTCTTCCCCCAAAAATTCGCTCCCCCTTTCCATCTAATGCAACTGTGAAATCACCAGAGCAAGATGCAATAAATCTCTGCCTATAATTCCTCTATGCACACAGAGTCATGTTTTCACATTAGTCCCAAAACGAAATTTCTTTGCCATTTTTAAAGCACACTTACTGCTCTTTTTTTTTTCGGGGCAAGTGAAAATCACTTTTACAGACTGACACATTATGAAACCTTTTTTTTTAATGTATTTAATTGCACTTGTCCAAGCTGTTTTTTTCAGACCACCACCATGTGTATTCGCGGTGACTGCCTACACTCCAGCAAGGGCAACCAGCCTTAGTGATGCTGAATGTATTTGCATTACAGACTTAAACCTGAAAACCCCACTCGCTTCTAAATACTGTGCATGACTATACATTGCAAGCACATGGGTGTGTGCTAAGACTCTGCTTCTTCCCCCAAAAATTCGCTCCCCCTTTCCATCTAATGCAACTGAGAAATCACCAGAGCAAGACGCAATGAATCTCTGCCTATAATTCCTCTATGCACACAGAGTCATTTTTTCACATTAGTCCCAAAACGAAATTTCTTTGCCATTTTGAAAGCACACTTACTGCTCTTTTTTTTTCGGGCCAAGTGAAAATCACTTTTTACAATTGGAAATCACTTTTACAGACTGACACATTATAAAACCACTTTTTTTGATTTATTTAAATGCACATGTCCAAGCTGTTTTTTCAGACCACCACCATGTGTATTCTCTGTGACTGCCTACACTCCAGCAAGGGCAACCAGCCTTAGTGATGCTGAATGTATTTGCATTACAGACTTAAACCTGAAAACCCCACTCGCTTCTAAATACTGTGCATGACTATACATGGCAAGCACATGGGTGTGTGCTAAGACTCTGCTTCTTCCCCCAAAAATTCGCTCCCCCTTTCCATCTAATGCAACTATGAAATCACCAGAGCAATACGCAATAAATCTCTGCCTATAATTCTTCTATGCACACAGAGTCATGTTTTCACATTAGTCCCAAAACGAAATTTCTTTGCCAATTTGAAAGCACACTTACTGCTCTTTTTTTTTTCGGGGCAAGTGTAAATCACTTTTACAGACTGACACATTATGAAACCACCATGTGTAACTACAACAAAAACAATTCCCATTTCTATTATTCATTTCTTAAGTTACCACATACATCCCCTCTCAAACTGTAAACTCACCTTTAAAATTAGTTAGTTGTGAAAGAAATGTGACACTCAAACAGCAGATTATCAGAGCCAGGATCTCTGTTGTGTTCACCTCTCTCCTCTCAGCAGAACCAGATAATGGCAAACTTTCCCTCTATTTTTCCACACATATACATGTAAGTTTCAAATCTCAGTGCTTCCCCCTTTTTTTCAAATGTAATCACACATTTCTATTGGTTGAAAACCAACCCTTTTCCAAAAGTACCCTTCCCCCAACTTGACTTCTGCCTAGTACCCTTCCCCCAACTTGACTTCTGCCTGCTACCATAGCAACAGCTCATGGAACACTGCTGTGTAGAGTTAGGTCAGAAGTTCGACACACAATGTTTCAATTCCACAGAGCAAGAGTGCTTGACTTTTCAAACCTTACAGCAAATCCATAGTACTGTTCTTTGGTTACACATTTTTTTGTACCAATACAAAACATGCTTCTATTAATTTACACATACAGCCTAGTTTTTATTCTAGAATGGTATGAAACAGCCAATCAGTTCTTTTTGTTTTGAAAAAAATATGTATGCCTCCATTTCCAAACTGTCTTTCTTTTCATATTGCCATTCTACTGAAAGACACCTCCTGAGTGCATCCAGTTCTCCTTTGAAGATGTTCACAGTGTGGATTGTAGGGCACAGCTATGTCTTCTGGAGTGAAAAGTTTGCAGAGAAAACAGGTATGGTGAGAGACCTTGCTTTGCCAAATGTAGACATTAAATGGATTGGTCAGAGAGGGTTAAAGTGGCACCAATTGATGCCATTGGTGAAATCCTTCATGCAAATCCAACACCCTGACCTCATAATAGTGCACTGTGGTGGCAATGACCTAGGCACTTTGACTGGGGTAGGTCTGGAAATGCTTATGAAGGACACCTTTGCACAACTGTTTACACTTTTCCCTAAAACTGCCTTTGTGTTTTCCAACATATGCCAAAGGCAAAAATGGAACTGGTCCAATCATTTCTGTCCGCAGATTGACAAAGCAAGAAAGCACGTCAACAAATCTGTTTCTGCTTTCCTCCGTGACTATGGTATGGGTGCCATTTACCACAACAACTTGCGTTATGACATGCAAGACATTTATAGAGGAGATGGTGTGCACTTCAATGATGAAGGGAACAGAGTCTTCCTCTTGAACCTTAGACTCTGCATCGGTACTTACTTGTAGGTACCACTAAAAAAATGACTTCATAAACACAACAGCTCTTTTTAGAGCTCCCTAATTTCTAAACTCTTAAATCTGCTTTTCATTTATTTTTTTTTTTTTTTTTTACCGTACGCTTACCGTAAGCTTACGGTACGCGTACCCCGTGATTTTTTTTAAAATCAATAAATGTTTTTTTTGTACTTTTCTGTCCTTCTTTGACCCCCTTACAAATGTTAGGGGGTCTGTAACTCTCCTCATTGCCCCCTTTCCTTGTTTTCTCTGTTTTTTTTCTGAGTGAAACACACAAAATGGCGGCCGCCGCTTCCTGGTTTCGGCCGATTCGAATGTTTACTAAGATCTATGGGCCAATCAGAATCTCCTTCGCGCACGCCATGTTTCTTCCGTACGCTTACCGTAAGCTTACCGTACGCGTACCCCGTGATTTTTTTTAAAAATCAATAAATGTTTGTTTTGTACTTTACAGTCCTTCTTTGACCCCCTCACAAATGTAAGGGGGTCTGTAACTCTCCTCATTGCCCCCTTTTCTTGTTTTCACTCTTTTTTTTTCAGAGTGAAACACAGAAAATGGCGGCCGCCGCTTCCTGGTTTCGGCCGATTCGAATGTTTACTAAGATCTAAGAGCCAATCAGAATCGCGCTCGCGCACGCCACCGTACGCTTACCGTAAGCGTACGGTAAGCGTACCGTAAGCGGGCTCAGATATATATATTGATTTAAAGGCTATTTTCTCAGAATCTACTGAACAGATTTACACCAAACCTACAAAAGGCACTTCCTTGACCTAGGGACTACCTCTCTGCCAGATTTTGAGTAATTCTGTTCAGCCGTTCGGGCTGTAGCTCGTTCTAAAGGTCCTATGGAAAAATGCATGGGAAAAACGCGTTTTGGGACCCCCCTTTTATCTCAGCCCCCGCTTGACGGATCCCCCCGAGACTTTCAGGGTAGGAGCGGAGCGTAGCGCCCCACCTATTTTGAGAAATTCGCGAGGATTCGTCAACCGGCGCCAAAGTTATTCAAAATAGAATGTTGAGGTTTTCCTATGGAAAAGGGGTCCTAACTATAACTACCTACTGGCGACCGCCAGTAGGTAATATATATATATATATATATATATATATATATATATATATTACCTACTGGCGGTCGCCAGTAGGTAGTTATAGTTAGGACCACGTTTCCATAGGAAAACCTCAACATTCTATTTTGAATAACTTTGGCGCCGGTCGACGAATCCTCGCGAATTTCTCAAAATAGGTGGGGCGCTACGCTCCGCTCCTACCCTGAAAGTCTCGGGGGGATTCGTCAAGCGGGGGCTGAGATAAAAGGGGGGTCCCAAAACGCGTTTTTCCCATGCATTTTTCCATAGGACCTTTAGAACGAGCTACAGCCCGAACGGCTGAACAGAATTACTAGAAATTTGGCAGAGAGGTAGTCCCTAGGTCAAGGAAGTGCCTTTTGTAGGTTTGGTGTAAATCTGTTCAGTAGATTCTGAGAAAATAGCCTTTAAATCAATATATATATCTGAGCCCGCTTACGGTACGCTTACCGTACGCTTACGGTAAGCGTACGGTGGCGTGCGCGAGCGCGATTCTGATTGGCTCTTAGATCTTAGTAAACATTCGAATCGGCAGAAACCAGGAAGCGGCGTCCGCCATTTTGTCTACCGCACTGAGTGTTATGTATCAAACATGATGGCCAAAAACATGTTACGGGGATGTTTTGACAACTCCCTCTCACATAGTCATGTTGAGGGAGTCCCCAAACATCCCCAAAGTGCAAAAACGGCATTATTTTTTTTTCGGCAATTTCACGGGGTACGCTTACCGTACGCTTACCGTAAGCATACGGTAAAAAAATAAAAATAAAAAAAACACTATCCACACTTTCTCCACCCCTTGTGCAAATGGTGGCCGAAGGCCACCATTTGTGCATGGCTTATCAGAGCACAGAAATTTCCCAAAAAATTTCAACAGATTACCTATCACAAGGAAGCGCATAATATGTCCTCCATGTGCGCACGGTGCGCGAAGCGCATCGTGCGTACATGGCCCATCTAGCGTAACGTGGGCACGGCACTAACTGCGTAAAGTGAGTGCGCGGTGCGCGAAGCGCACCGCGTGCTCACTGTGCGCGCACGGTGCGCGAAGCGCACCGTGCGCGCACGGAACGAACTGCGTTAAGTGGGCGCGCACGCCACGAATGGCGTAAAGTCACTTAGCATTTAAAAAACCGTACAAATTCACTGAAAAAACCATAGGTTTCACACACGTTATAGTTAGGAATTAGCATTTAAAAAACCTTGCAAATTCACTGAAAAAACCATAGGTTTCACACATGTTATAGTTAGCGGAAATTTTACTGATAAAAAACCAATGAAATTGCCCCGTTATAGTTAGTGCTGGCAACTATAACTCACGCGACCGCAATCTTCTGCTGATGACATATGTGTCTTTATGAAAAAAAAATATTTGTAATATATGTATAGCTAAAAATGTATGGAAGAAGACATGGGCAAATAAGTGTCTAAATACAGTATTAGCATCAGCAGAGGATTGCGGTCGCGTGAGTTATAGTTGCCAGCACTAACTATAACGGGGCAATTTCATTGGTTTTTTATCAGTAAAATTTCCGCTAACTATAACATGTGTGAAACCTATGGTTTTTTCAGTGAATATATATATATATATATCCGAAGAGTGCTGTTTTGCCGGCCAGCACCAAATCGCTGGTGGTGCATGGAAAGGCACTACAGCCGTAAAATACCACAAGAATTCTTCAACTTGAGAGAGGGCCTGCACTAGGAGATGGAAAAAAATAAACCTGTTTATTGATTCAGACATAAAACACAATGGTGCGTTTCAGCTGAACAGCAGCCTTTGACAATCTATATATATTATGTATTACTGTAGGTTTAGCCATCATCAGAATATTTTGGGTATTGTGCTCACTGTATTTATGTATCAAACTGCCAACCAGCAAGATCAGGAAATGCTTTACTAAACAATTCTATAGCAAACTATGTTATATACTTCCCTTGCATTTCTTTCCAAATCCTCAACTTCGACCTTGAGATCCAACAACATATTGTCCTGTTCTGAAACCTGGTCATAAAATCTTTCAGTAGACTCTTCCATTTCCACAGTTCATTGTACTACCAGCGTAATATAACCGACAATATCCCAAATTCTATCAGAAATTACGTGAGCAGAATTTTGTTGCTTAACCCGTTCTTGTTCGACTTCAGCATGACAAGGCATGGTGTGTTTTCTGTGTATTTGTGTCAAGATGTAAACAGCTGTGGCCACTGCAGGTAAGAGCGGTGGGCCTGGTGGGGGGGATTTCGAGAGGCACATTTTATTTTCCTTAATAGTAATCACTCGAAATCCCCCCCACCTTGCCCACCACCTCACCGCTCTTACCTGCAGCAGCCGTGGCTAGATGTAAAGCTCAGGCAACGTATTATATCTACTTTATGTTGAAATCTGGATTAGCTTTAGTTTGGTCATAAATATTTGACTGCTTGGTATTCATTTAGCCACTGTCTTCTTAAATGAGCAAAGATCATCCCTGTGCCATGGTCAATATCCAATAATGATATGTACTTAGAGTGGGTTTTGGTCAGCCCCTTGCTCATGATTGCATGACTTTGTTATCTATCCCACTAGTCTTTTCTTGATTCAGGGGCTTTCCTCCCTTCACTTGTGTCTGTTCCTCCCAGGAACATTTTGATCTCACAGTATTCTCATTTGAAAAGTTGCATTCTTCTATTGTTTATTTGCGGGCACACTTTGTGGTTTTGTGTTAGCCAAGACCTTTTGATTTTACAAATATTATATGTATATGTTATATGTATAATGCACTTACCGTTTGGGGCTTTTAGCCAGCTGTCTTCATCCATTGGTCTGTTGTTGTGACATTTTTCTTTCGCCCAATACAGCAATCTGTATGGGGCAATGGGTCAGCCTGCTGCATCCATTGTCCCTCCTCATTGTGGCTGATGGCATGTAGTCTATGCATGTGTTCATCTCCTTAACCCGTTCCCTGCGTGGTAATTCCCCCGCGGTGTGGGGGGGCTCGGCGCCGCTGTGCTCGTGACGAGCTCAGCTCGTCATGACTCACAGTGGAGCTGTGCTCATGACGAGCTGAGCTCGTCACGACCCCGCCCACTCATTAATTCTCCCGCACAGGCGAGGAATCAATTGCGCGTGGGCGGGCCGTGGCAGTTATAACGAGCTCAGCTCGTCATGAGCACAGCTCCACTGTGACTCATGACGAGCTGAGCTCGTCATAAGCACTGAACGAGTTAAAAGGTATCAGGACTTGTGTGCCAATATCCTCTTTAATATTTTTTTATTTTGTATTGACTAATTACTTACGGGAGTGCACAGTGAAAAAGTCTATTGGTGAAGGCTTTTTACTGGAGTTTGAGGCACTGATGTTTAGTGCTCTGCATTAGCTGCTCAAACACTACTTAATGTGCCCCCTGCCCAACTGGTACTCCACCACTGGATCACCCCATGATCCTCTGATACTATCACCAGGCTGCTGACTAGATGCTATAAGTGCCTGACAGGCCTTTATCACAGCTTTTATGCCACAGAACGTCCACCTGCTAAGTTGCTTCCTTTATCTTTTGATCTCTCGATAGCCTCTCCTACCAATGCAGCCAAAGAGATCAACAAAGCATTGACAACACTCGGTATCTCCCTGTCATCAATGAACCTAAGTAAGACTGGTGAGTGGCAGCATTTTAAGTGATCTCATGAATACATACACTTTCAGGACAGAACATTCCAGTGCTAGGGCTGCTCTTTTATTTTTAGATTTCTAAAATGTTTGACAATTTTTATATGTTACATATGTTTGCAAAAAAGAAAAAAAGAAAGAAAAATATCATTGAAGTCTTAATAATGCTGGTTTTCTGTATAGCACTCACAATTCCATGAGAGTGCATATGTTTCATTTTTCTCTCCCCTGCTTATTCTTTTTCCTCCCCGGTTTAATGTTACTTCCCCGGATGCCCCCGTTCTTCTCCCCACCCTATTTTTTAAACAATTTTTTTTCAGAGATTACAGTAGTTCTTTTGCTGCTTTTCCTCCTCCCTTTTTCTTATTAGCGTATAGCCTGCAATAGTAGGAGTAAAAATGGGGCTGTGACCCGCATGTTGCTTATAATTTGTTGCTTTGCATTGCACTCTTGTTTACAGCCTCATATTTGGTGACTGCAGTCCAAGTATTATTTCCATTCCATTCTGTGGTGAAGGGACCAAGAAGTCCCCATCTGCTGCTCCACCCCAATTAATCCAATCTACACTTCACTCCACGCCACTCCAATTCATTCCAAACCATTCACCCCAAATTACCCAAGCCCACCCTGCACCAATCCAATCTCTCCCTCTCTCAAATCCACCCCGCCACAATTAACCCCAATCCAGTCTGCCCCACTCTAATAAGCCCCATTCCACTGAACCCCACCAAGCCAACCAAATCCAATTCACCCCACTCAATCCAATCCACCCCAGACCAATGGGATCCACCCCAGACCAATCAACCTCACTCCAACCCACCCAGCTCCACCACACTCAAATTCAATCCAAACCACTCACCAAAATCTGCACTTATCCTCTCAATCCACCCCAATCCAATCCACCGCACACCAACCCAGCCAATCTGATCTGCCCCACTCCCATTCAACCCAATCCCATCCATCACACTTCAAGCCACTCCAATCCTATCCACCCTGCTTTAATCTAATCTAAACCAACCAAGTCAATCCAATCCATCCCACACCATTCCAATCCATCCCACCCCACACCATTACAATCCACCGAACACCATTCCAATTCAGCCCACCCCACACCATTACAATCCACCCAAAGCCAATCAAATCCACCCCACACTAGTCCAATCTACCCCACACCAATCCAACCCACCTCAATCAAATCTATCCCACTCCAGTCCAATCCATCACACCCCAATCCGATCCATCCATTCTACCCCAATCTACCCATTCCAATCCAATCAAATCTGCCACATTCCACCCCACTCCAATCAAATCCACCCCACAGCAATCCAATCTGACCCACTCCCATCCAACCCACTCCAATCCACCACACTCCAATCTAATCCACCACTCCATTAAAATCCACCTCACTCCAATCCAGCCACTCCAATCCAACCCACCCATTCCAATCGAACCCACTTACTCCAAACCAAAACATCCCACTTCAATCCAAGCCACCTAAATCCACCCCATTCCAACCCAAAGCAAACCACACCTATCCAATCCACCTCACTCCAATCCATCCACTCTAATCTATTCCACCCCACTCCAATCCACCTACTCCATTCTAATCCATCCCACAGCAATCCACTCCAATCCACCCAGCCCAATCCACCCCATCCCACTGCAACCCAATCTACCCCATGCCAATCCAATCAACCCAACCCACCCCACCCCATCCCACACCAATCCAATCCATTACACAACAATCCAACCCCCACTCCAATCCACTCTAATCCAGCCCACTCCATTCCAGTCCACCCCACTCCAATCCAGCTGACCCCACTCTAATCCAATCTACCCCAGTCTAATCCATGCTAGCTCATTCCAATCCACCCAACCCAATCCATTCCACCCCACCCCAATCCAATCCACCCTACCCAATCCACCCCAGTCCAATCTAGCCCACCCCATTCCAATCTAGTCCACTCCACTCCCGTCCAATCCACAAATCCTATAAACCCCACTTCACTCTAATCCAGTTCATTACACCATTCTCCAGTCCAATCCACCCACCTCCAGTCTAATCCACAACACTCCAGCCAAATCCACTCCACTCCAGCCCAATCCAATCAACTCCAGTCCAGTCCACCCCAATCCAGTCCACCCCTATCCAAGCCACTCCAATCAAATCCATCCCACTTCAATCCACCCCACTCCAAAATATCCACCCTACTTCAGTCTAATCCAATACACTCCAGTTCAATCAACCTCACTCCAATCCACCTGCCCCAGTCCACTCCACCCCAATTCCATCCACCCCACCCCAATCCAATCTAATCACCCCACTCCAATTTACCTCACTCCATGCTACCTCACTCCAATCTACCCCACTCAACCACAATCTACCTCACTCAATCCTATGCACCTCACTCCAATCCAAACCGCCCCACTACAGTCCAACCCATTTCACACCGCTCCAATCCTGTCCACCCCACTCCATTCTAATCCACCCACTCCCATCCAATCCTCCCCATTCAAGTCCAATCCAGTACAATGCAATCCATCTCAATCCACCCAAATCCAGTCCACCCCATTCCAATCTACTTCAGTCCATACCAATCCACTCCACTCCACTTCACCCCAATCCAATCCAATCCACCTAATCCTAATCCAATCCACCCAATCCAATTTTCCCACTCCAATCCACCCCACCCCAACCCAATCAACCTCACCCTAATCCATTCCACCCCACCCCAGTCCAGTTGACCACACAGTTCAAATACATGCACCCCATCCCCCCCTGGCTAAGGTGGTGGAATCCTGTGGGGCTAAGATTATTTCTTATGCAGGTGACACCCAGATCATCTTTGCTTTTAGCAAAAGAGTATTTTTCAATTCAGATGCTATCCAACCCTTGTCTCTCAGCTGCTTTTCAATGGCTGAAGTGTTACACTGAGAAGACTGAGGTAATCAGTTTTGGATATAACTTTCTTTTAAACTTATAACTCCACTGGCCTATAGGGGTACCCCCACTGGACACTCGAGTTGTTGCAAGAAAAGTAGCATTCAAATTTGACAATAAAATGTCATTTAACAATGAAATAATCTTGGTGGTGGGGGTATGCTTTGGCATCCTACATATGGAGAAAAAAAGTCTTCACTTTTTGTCATTTTAAACTAACATTACTGTGATACTGGCTCAGGTAATGTCCAGATTGGACTACGCCAACACATATTGTGATGGACTGCCAAAATGTGTTCTGAATAGACTTCAGATCAATCAAAATGTGGCAGTTTGGCTAGTATTTCATATCTCAAAACGGTAACTTGTTTCCAGTCATTTGCGTAATCTGCACTGGCTTTCCACTGAAAAATTGTTTTTTTTTAAATCAACTCTCTTGATGCATAAAGCCCTCCATAAGTGTGGGCCTGACCATCTTTCGGCTAGGATTCCCTTTTGGAGCCCTGAGAGAGTGTTATGCTCATCTGGTAACCATCTGTTCAAGGTCCCTAGGATTCGATTGACGATGGCAGGTGGTCTCTCTTTTTCTTTCCTGGCCCTATAGGGTAGAACAAGCTCCATATTGACGTCAGTCAAACTAAGTCTGAAGCTGATTTTAAGAAAAAGCTTAAACCTTGCCTTTTCTTTCAGTAATTGCCATCTCCATCTGCATCTGCTTTGTTTCTCAGACCTTTTAGCACCAGGACACTTTTGAGTAGCTGTGTGCTATATACATTTTATCACGATCATCCCACTCCAATTTAATCAACATCACTCCAATCCACCCACTCCAATCAAATCCACTCCAGCTCACTCCACACCACCCCACTCCAATTCAATCCAATCCATCCCACACCACTCCAATCCAATCAACCCCACTTCACTCAATCCAGTCCCCTCCAATTAAATTCACCCCACTCCAATCCAAACCAATCCTGTCCACTCACCCCATCCAAATCAATCCATCCCACTCCATCCAATCCAACCTACTCCAATCCAATCCACCCACTCCAATCCAATACACGCCACTTTAATCCACCCACCTCACTCTACTCCATTCCAATCCAATCCACCACAATCCTCCTCACTTGAATCCAATCCATCCCATCCCACCCCACTCAAAACCACTACACTGCACTCCAATCCAATCCACCCAACCCCAATCCAATCTGCCCACTCCAATTCACCTCATTCCAATCCAATCCACTCACCCTAACCTACTACCCATCCCAATCCAATCCACTTAAATCCACTCATCCCAATCCAATCCACCTCACCCCAATCCACCCAACCCCAATCCAATCCACACTGACCAATCCACCCCATGCCAATCTGATCCACTCCATTCCAATCCAGTCCAACCCACCCCACCCTAATCCAATCCATGCCACTTCCCCCTACTCCAATTCATGACACCCCTCTCCTATCCAATCCACCCCAAGTCCAATGTCCAATCCAACCCACTCCAGTCCAATCCAAACCACTTGAATCCAGTTCACCCCACTCCAATCCAATCCAGCCCCATCCAATTGACTGCAATCAAATCCACCCCAGTTCAATCCACCCCAATCCAAAACATCCACTGACTCCAAACCAATCCACTCCACACCAATTCAATCAACCCCACTTCAATCCACGCACCCCAGTCCACTCATTCCAATTCAAACCACCCCGTCCCAATCCAATCCACCCCACTCAAATCTACCTCACTCCAATCTCCACTCCCTCCGCCCGATCTATCCCACTCAATCCAATCTACCCAACTCAATCTAATCCCCCCACTCCTATACAATCCACCCAGTTACAGTCCATCCCCCTCCACCTAATCCACACTGCTCCAATCCAGTCCCCCCACTCCAGTCCAATCCACCTCACCCTTGTCCATTCACATTCCAGTCCAATCCAATCAAACCCAATCCACCAACTTCACTCCACTCCAGACCAACCCACCCAGTCCAGTCCAATTCACCCCACTCCACCCTACTCCAATTCACCCCACCTAAAATGACCCCAATCACCCAACCCCAATCCAATCGACCCAACCCCAATCCAATATGCCCACTTCAATTCAGTCCACCCCACTCCCATTTGTCCACCCCAATCTATTCCACTCCAACCCACCCCAGTTTAATCAACCACTCAGATCAAATCCATCCACCCCTCTCCATCCAATTTAATCGACCCCAGACCACTCCAACCCACCTCACCCCACCCCACTCCAAGGCAATCCAAGCCACCCACCGCCAATCCAATCATCCCCATCCGGCTCCACCAAATCCAATCCCCTCCAATCCAATCCAATCCAATCCACCCGACTCCAATCCACCCTAATCAAATCCACCCCACTCAAATCCACCCCAATGTAGTCCACCCCACTCCAATCCACCATAATGCTTTCCAATATATCCCACTCAATCCAATCCACCCGACCTCAATCCAATCTATCCCACCCCACTCCAAACCACTCCAATTCAATCCAACGAACCACAGTCCAATCCATCCACTCCAGTCCACCTAACCTCACCCCAATGCAATCAAATCCACCCCACCTCAATCCAGTCCAACCTAATCCAATTCACCCCACCGCAGCTCAATCCACCCCACTCCACCGCTATTTAATCCATCCCACCCCTCTCCAATCCATGCCACTCTAATCCACCTCATTCCAATTAATCCCACTACAATCCACCCACCTCTAATCCACCCCACGTCTCTTCTATCCACCCCACCCCACTCCAATCTAATCCTCCCCACTCCACCCAATCCAATCCCCGCCCCGCCCCTCCAATCCAATCCTGTCCAATTCAGTTGAATCCACTCAATCCACCCCATTTCAATTCGGCCACCTCAATTCACCCCAGCCTGCTCCAAACCACCCCAGCCCACTCCAAGCCAATCCACCCCACACCAGTCTAATCACTTCAACCCACCACACTCTAACCCACCCATCTCAAGCCAATCTACCCCACTCAATCCAATCTACCCTACTCATTCAAATCCACCCCACTCCTATCCAATCAACCCCATTCCATCCCACTCCACCCAATCCACACTGCTCCAATCCATTCCCCCACTCCAGTCCAACCCACTCCACTCCTGTCCAATCTCATTCCAATCCACCACAATCCACCCCCTCCACCCCACCGAGTTAACTCCAATTCACCCCATTTGACCCTACTCCAATTCACCCACCCCAATCCAATATGCCCACTCTAATCCAGTCCACCCCACCCCTCCCCAATCTAGCTCACCCCACCCCAATCTACCAGACCCCAATCTAATCCACTCCACCCCACCCCACCCCAGTTCTATTAACCACACAGATCAAATCCATCCAACCCTCTCCAATCCATTCAATGCCACTCCATTCCACCCACTTCACTTCAATCCAATACAACTCAACCCACTCCACCCAACTATCCTCACCCCACCCCACTCCAATTCAATCCACTCCAATCCACCCTAGCCCAATCCACCCATCCCTTTCCAATCTATTCCACCCCAAATCCTATCCACCCCAATCTACTCCACTCCAATCCAATTCACCCCAATCCAATCCACCCAACTCCAATCCAACCCACTCCAATTCACCCCATCAAATCCATCCCACTCAATCAATGCAACCTACTCCAATCCAATCCACAGATCACCAATCCATCCCACCCCACTCCAAATTACCCCACTCCAAACCACTCCACTCAACTCCAATCCAATCCACCCCATCCCGATCCAATTCAGTCCACCCACCCCAACCCAATCCACCCCAATCCAGTCCAGCCTAATCCAGTTCACCCTACCCCACCGCAGTTCAATCCACCCCACCCCATGTCAATCCATTCTACCCCTCCCAAATCCACCCCACTTTAATCCACCCCGCTCCGATCAATCCCACTTCACTCTAATCCACCCCACCCCTCCCCTATCAATCCCATCTCACTCCAATCTAATCCATCCTAATCCAATCCTCTTCTTCCCTCTGCAACACTCTAGTACAACACATCCATTCTAGAACACACTACTCCCTCACTCCACTCTACGACACTAAACACCACTAACGTTTAGCCATGCTGAACAGCAACCGGACTGATGGACAGCATGGCTAAAACACATTGCCAAAGCCAATAGCTCTTTCATAGGCGAGACCTATTAGCTTTGACAATGCTTTATTCTCTTCTGCTGTTTGCTCATGCCCTTCCTCTTTTTTTTGCTCTGTACTACTGATATAGACCCTCTATTTTAATCCCACTGTGTGTTATTGGTCCAGCCACTGCTCCTTTAATCCATCTCTATCCCACTGCCCTCCAGTCACATCTTCCTCTTCTCCATCTCACTAAGCAACTGCTACAGAACCTTTTGTGTGAGGACAGCACCACCATTAATGCTTCATTCGTCTGTGCACACTCTCACACACACACACACACACATTGTTAATCGAGACAGCTTCTGAAAGCACACACGCACCCATATACACTCACATACAGCTTCTGCATGAATAGACACACACACTGCGGCCAAAGACACATTGCAATCACTGGTTTCAAATGCAAAATAATACAAGTCTCTTTGAAAGATTATTTTTTAGTTCTAACCCAGATCGCCCCATGATTTTATTCCAGCAACAGCAGATGCTTCCTCCTACTTCTATTTTAAAGGTTTACATTGGAATGCCACCAAGATTAAGAGAGAGCCTGAGGTCACATAAATTGCTGTGGGGTTGTCATGGCCACAAGGTAAATTAACATCTGGCAGATTTCAGTAATGTTATACACAATCTGTTGCTACACAGAAGATGCGTGAATAAACGTAGTGACAACAAGAAATATTTACGAATACTTTTTATTTAGCTGAGTGGGTAAATAGAGGGCAGGACAAAAGAGACAGAGGAGCTGAGAGGTGGGGATGTTTAGAAAGGTACCTAAAGTAAAGAAGACGGAGTTGAGTGGAGGAAAGTGTGTACTTTAACACACTTGATTTAACCATGCAGCAGGTAACAGTAGTTGCATTCCAGAAGAGTCAAGAAGGTTGGTTTTCTGTATTCAGCAAATGGGAGTATAATGCATTTGATACTTTGATGGCTTGTAAGGAGATAATTAAGTAATATGATCCTATGGGGAGGCCATTTCTAGGTGGATATTGATGTGGGTGATTTCAAAGGGTTCCTGGGTGAAACCAACAGATTTAGTCCACCCTCTCAATACCTATGTGGGAGTGCCCTCACCCTTGTTAGTTAGCTGGTGTGTTTTTATGGGACTATTTAGGCGGAAGATTACAAGAAGCACAGCTGTTGCATATTTTGGTGATAAGATGCTGTAATTCTTGTCCCAATTAAATGCATCACGTTGAGACTTACAAAGAAGTGCATATTAAAATGCTGATAAAAGATTTTTGCCATTTAATAAATCATTTACAGGTGGCAACATACTAAATATAAGTATTGGGGTGAGATCTAAGGTTATTTCACCATATGAGCAATGCTGACCCACTTCTGGCGTTTGATAAACCATGTTTGATAGAAAAGGGTTTGCTTACATGATTGCTCCAAAAGCTAAAATGGAGATTTTTTTTTTTTTACAAAATTCACAAATGTATTCCTAGGCCATGACTGGAAACAGACTGAAATGGTGGTTAAAACATATACTTTCCACAGTAACAACAAGTTGTTAGTTGACTCCTCAGTGATTTGCTGCAGCTTCTCCGGAGCTCCAATAAGCAAATAGAGCGCTAACAATCAGTATTCATGACAAAGTGGGACACGCCTAAATTTAATGTTGGTAGAATAGGAGCAATACAATTGAGACTGCACAAAATTAGCAAAGTGATTGGACTCATTTTTTTCAGAGAAATTACGATTATTGCTCAGGAATGCTAAAATGATGGCACAATTCCTGAATATTCTCAAATATTTTCCTCATCCATGTCAGAAAAAAGTCTGGCAGGATGAGCAAAATGTGTACTTTCAGCAGCATCTGCAGTCTGTAATTTTATTCCCAGTGGTCAACTGTAGCTTGACCACAGATTTATAATGAACAACTAGAGGGCTAACATTGTATATTCATGAAAAAATGGACGCAATGTTACTGAATAGAAGATATTCAATTTACAGTCTTTCCCATGGAACCAGATGGTTAAATATATGTGAGAGTAGGTACAGGGATTTAGTTGTTTATAATATAATATATTTTTAATAGCTAACAGTAGTCAATGCAAGAGATGCCTGCCTAAGTCCAACATCCCTTTTCCATATCTATTTCCTCAGGTTATTCATCCTCTCTCTCGATTAATACTTCCTCAATTTTACAGTTGTACCATCTTGGTAGATGAGTGTGCACTGGCTTCAAAATCCTTTTTAACATGAGTAAATATAACAAACTGATAAATCACATTTAAATATAGTCACTGAAAAAAACCATAGGTTTCAGGGACGTTATAGTTACGAATTAGCATTTAAAAAAACCTTAGAAATTCACTAAAAAACCATAGGTTTCAGGGACGTTATAGTTAGTTGGACATTTGACGTATATAAAACCACAGAAATGTGCCTGTTATAGTTAGTTGAGCTAACTATAACTCACGCCCCCGCAATGCACTGCTGATGACGTCACATATTACATCACTCGTGACATGGCCAGTGACATCACTGATGACATCACTGATGACATCTCAAATGACATCACTGATGAAATCACTCATGACATCATCCAGTGAATGTGAATTTCTGTAAAGTTTAAATATGTTTTTTAAATATATATATATATGCCAAGGTGTATTGAAGAATGAATGAGTGTATAAGACTCAGGATGGATGATTAAGTAGGTGTGTGACTAACTGTATAAGTGACTAATTAATTGTGTATTGCTTAATGCATGTGTTAGCGACTGATATAGACATTCACACAGTTTAGGTTGTTAGTTGGTGTGTAAGCAGTTCCATGGTTTGGTTAGCAACTAAATGAGGATTTTTATGAGCTATTCATTGCTTGTCTGAGTACCTGTATGAGTACCTGAGTGTCTGCGTGGGTGGGTGGGGGGTGTGACTCTGCATAGATGTGTGAGTGGCTAATTCACTAGGTATATGTGTTTAAGTCTGTAACTGTGAAGGTCTGTATGGCTGAGTGAGTGTGTGTATGAGTGTCTCGGTGAGTGAATGGATGCCTCAGTTGTTCATGTGAATAACTCTATATGTGAAAGGCAGTATGTATGAGTGTTGGACTATATAAATGACTATATGTGAGAATGAGTGATTGTGAGAGTGCCTGTATGGATCAGTGTGTCCTCGTATTAGTTATTGTATTAGAGTGTAAGTATGTGTTAGTATATGTTTAAATAAGTGACGTGGTATGTGTATAACTGTATAGGTGAGTAAATGAAAGTGTTATTGATTACTTCCATTACTGACTAGGTGTGTGAATAACTCTACGAATGAGAGGCAGTGTGTGAGTGTCTGTATAGATAAGTGACTGGATATGATAATGCTGTATTGATGGCTGACTGTATGTATGAGTGAGTGTATAGGTGAATGAATGGATGTGTGTAGACCTACAAATTAGAGAGTGGAAATGCACTAACTGGTATTGGTGTGTTCACGGTTTTGAAAATTATAGTCTGTATTTTAGACTGGATGTATCAAGTGTTATATTAGGGTCTGATCAGGTGCATCTGATTTTCACATGGATGATGTCATCAGTGATGTCATTTGAGATGTCATCAGTGATGTCATCAGTGATGTCACTGACCATGTCATGAGTGATGTAATATGTGACGACATCAGCAGTGCATTGCGGGGGCGCGAGTTATAGTTAGCTGAACTAACTATAACAGGGGAATTTCTAGGGTTTTGTACGAGGGAAATGTCCAGCTAACTATAACGCCCCTGAAACCTATGGTTTTTTCAGTGAATTTCTAAGGTTTTTTAAATGCTAATTTCTAACTATAACATGCCTCAAACCTATGGTTTTTTCAGTGAATTTCAAAGGTTTTTTAAATGCTAATTTCTAACTATAACATGCCTGAAACCTATGGTTTTTTCAGTGAATTTCGAAGGTTTTTTAAATGCTAGTTTCTAAGTACAACGTCTCTGAAACCTATGGTTTTTACAATGAATTTCAAAGGTTTTTTAAATATCAAACTACTATTGTGTATTTGTCAACAATACTATTTTTTCTAACTTTTCAACTACATAAAATAAACTGTAAAAGTACTATGTAACGTAATACATTTCACAAATTACAATGAGTGTTTAAATAATACAAAACAATTTAACATTCAGATAACAATTTTGCTCCCTTTTTTTGCTGTCATCAGCTACTACTTAACTTCACTATTCACAGTGATGCCAGTGTAGTCTCATCATAAACAGCAGGGAAAAAAAATCAACTAGATTGTTAAAAAAAAAAAACACTAATTCTCTCAAATATAATACAAAATCATCACAAATAACACATCCAATAGTTCTTCAAATGTTCAAAGCTCACCTTTTCTTCATAGATTGTCTGCAAATGTACCCAATACGCCAGATAATGAATCAAAAATTTCGCTTTGAAAGCATACAGTATGAATTCCTTCAAGATCTTACGTAGATTCTCTGCACAATTTTTCCAATACACCACATAATTTATCAAACATTTCGCTTTGAAAGCATCCAGTATGAATTCCTTAAAGATCTTACGTAGTTTCTCTGAACAATTTTCCCAATACACCAGATAACGTATCTAAAATTTCGCTTTAAAAGCATCCAGTATGAATTCCTTAAAGATCTTACGTAGTTTCTCTGCACATTTTCCCAATACGCCAGATAATGTATCAAAAATTTCGCTTTGAAAGCATCTAGTATGAATTTCTTAGAGATCTATATACCTTCCCTTTAAAGCCGAATAGTGTATCTAAAATCTTTGTTTCAGAAAAATTAAGTATGAGTTGGGTAATTCATAAGGCAATCTCGGTTTCATTTCCAAGTGTGTATCATTACAGTGACTCCAACCATTATTACACTTTAAATAAACTGTATAATGTCCTCTTGTAGTAGTACTTCCAGCATGGAAAACAATAGCAACTGTTGCAAAAGTTCTTCCAGAAATAGATACTTGATTAGCAACAACATTTTTTATTTTGTTTTCCACTTTTCTTCCATTTGGTCTACAGCATTGCAGCATTATAAGAAAATATTTTCCATTCTTGATTTACAATGAGAACACATCATGTCATGATCAGCTGCTTTTACTAATTTGGAAAATGGTACAGATTTGCAGTCAGGTATTGTTAAATATGAAAATCGTTCTCTGTCAACTATAGTGCTTGAAGTTAACGAACACTCTTCACATTTATGTTCCCATTTGTAACTGAGCCCAAATAAACTCTCAATCTGAATTGCTTCATCTTGTAGTACTCCAAGCATAACCATCAGAAATTCTTGTGCATCTTGCTGTATATTAGCACTTATCGTTAAAGATCCAGTACATGTATCCAACAGTTGGCGAATACCAGAAGAAGAATGAATCTTATTTCTATCAGTTCTCAATTCTTGAAATAAAGTGTAGAGTGCAGAACATAAAGTTTTTTCCTGACTTTCCATAATTTCACCACAAACATCTTCAAGATAAAATATAACATTTAGAATGACATTACCATAGCAGTTGACACCAGAAGCATTTTCTAATTGGTATCCAACAACATGATCACTTGTTTGTATTTTCTGCTTCTTTACATCTTTTCTTTTCTGTTGATTTTCTTTTTGCTTTTCAACCATAGTTAACTCTTCAACATATTTGCGTTTTGAACACACAACACATTTCTCATAAATAGGATATTCACCTAAATGGGGAGCATAAAACCTTCTCAAACAATTATATTCTCTTACACAATTAACCTCAGCACTAACCTTGTTCTCATCAAAATCAATTAAATACAAACCAGACAACGTTCTAACTCGAGATAATGCAACATATACCATTCCCTCTTTAAACACAGATTTTCCAACATCCTTTTACCGAAGCATTATCTACACTTAAAAACCTGTGATTTGTGAATAGTTATTGCATATGCTAAAGAAAAGGGAAACTGTTTTCTACGAACATACAAGTCTTTTACAAGCAAAAAATTTCTAGTTTGATATTTAACAAAATCAACAACTTTCCCCATTGCTTCATTCACTAAACCTTCTTATACATTCAGATTAGGCTTTAAAATTACCCGACAGTTTAAACATGAATCTAAAAAAATTTCTAAGCCAGCAATTTTTGAAACAGACTTTTCCAAAGAATCCAATTTAGTCTGTAGTTTTTCTGAAAGAACAATTGTTATTCCTTGATGATCTATTTTATCAATAGCTTCAATGTGAACTATTTCTTGATTTTCCAATTTCATAAGCTTCTGCTGGTGTATTTTCATTTGTAAACAAGTTCTTTAGTAGACGACTTTGAAAAGCCTGTTTACCTTGTTTGCTTAGAACACCAATTCTTACATCTTTTAGAATATTTCCATAATCTTCATCTCTTGCTTGTCGCATATTCTGAGTGAGTTCTTTACATTCAAAATGTAACCACAGATTCACATTTCCAATACTTCCTAAAGATTTCTTAATGTCTTCATGTAGAAGAGTTTTAAACACTGGTTCTCCATTTACAGGGGGTAGTTGTAGAAGATCTCCGAATACAATTAAATGTTTTCCCCGAAAGAGAACGTCGTAATCTGTTTTTAATTCCTGTTGCATTCTTAAGTGTACAAAAGCAAGCATTAAGTTTGAGACCATGCTCACCTCATCAATAATTAAACGTTTTGATTTCTTCAGCAATCTTGACACTTCATAAGAAGCTTCTCCAGACAACTTCTGATGTTGTAATTTCATGCTTCACTGGTAACATCAATAATCTATGCAAAGTAACTCCTTTAACATTGTGTGCAGCTAATCCAGTTGGAGCTGTTACCACACAACATAAATGTGAACCAGTGGTTTTTTTACGATAACTGGTCAAAACTTTAATTAAAAAACTTTTACCTGTCCCAGCTTGACCACTGATGTACATCAGAAGAGGTTTAAAAGATGAACACAGACATTCTTTATTTTCATGCAACAAACCATGTTCTATCCATTCTCTCACTTGCACATATATTTGTTTCTGTTCAACATTTACTTGTTCTTCTAACTTTTCCAATGTTATATTCTCCTTGTGTGCTTGTTGCATTGCAATTTCGACTTCATGCATAGTAATCGCTGCTTCATTTTCCAGCATTGCTTATCCAAGAGGATCTTGACTGCATGGACCACTACTTTGACTATCTTGAGAACTTTCATGAGCTATTTCAGCTATAATAGTCTTTTCCTGTTCAACTTCATCATTAAACATTTTTAAATATGTAGGGAAAATTGGACATCAAATGCTATCTTTACAAGCATTAAAAGAATCTTTGTAGCAGTCAAACTCTCCAAGTAATTCACTTTCGCTACGCCATGGTTTAAACAGCTGCAGAAGTGCTAAATTGTAAAATTCTCGCTTATTTAGAGTTTCAAAACTAAGTTTCTTGTGGTTTATAAGATTACCCTTGGCATGTTTTACTAAACAACCATGACATCCAACTACTGCAAACTTTCCTTCTTTTAAATTCTCTTCAACATTTCTTTTGAAGCTGTAATGTTGAATTACTTCATACAGACATAGCTGTTCCAGATGTTGACTCCTTTTCGGATAGTATGTGTCGAACATATTAGTTTTAAGAATGTCTGTACTATCTGGCTCATTTGCTGCTAATTGTTCAATTTCTTCCAATGATTTCAAAACTCTATTTCGTATGCAGGCAAGACCTAAATTTACACAAATGATTCCTCGTGACTTTGAATATAAACCTAAAGAACACAAGCGGTCTGAACATTCATACGATCCAATTTCTCGGTGGGAAAGCATTTTCAAATTAAAGCTGTACAATTTTTTGCTAAGACTGTTCTCTTGTGCAATTTCTTCCCACATTTGTTTCATCTCTGTTTTTTCAGATTTTGTTATGTACGATGTAACATAACGTGCAACAGCAATTGAGTTATCCGCAACTAGGGTAGGGTGGAATTTGAGAAATTCACTTTTAAAAATCTCTGCAAACACGCAGAAATATCGTGAAGACGCAGAAGATTTTTTCCCGCCCGTTTGCGGTATTTTCTGCGTGATCGAGACTCGCCAACTTACCCATGCTGTTGCTCACGGGCGCGGCCATCTTGTTTTCACTTGTCCCGCCCGCTTGCATTCGATATGACGTGCCCGAGTCCTCACGCTCTCGCTCGTGGTGGAGAATGACGTGTTCGAGATCTCAAGCATCTCATACTCTCGCGGTGCATGATCGCGAGAAGAAAGACGTGATCGCACGACGAATGACGTGATCGCTCGACAAATGACGTTAATGCGGGCATTTTTCATATTAGAATTCGCTTCTCTTAAAAACTCAAGCAAATCTTCTCATGCATACTCTGCACAGCTAAGTGTGACAAACCATGTTAGTGTACCTAAGTTCCGTAACATACACTTGAGTTCTCCATGACGATGATACCAATACTCATTTGTTCCACGTTGACATGCCATCAAATTGATTAACTGTGCATCTAAATTTTCATCTGTTTCTTGAACTTTCTCCACTAATTCATTTGCAGAAAGAAGTGATTCATGAACTCCAGTTTTAAGTATATGATTCACTGCATACGAGAGAGAAGACAGATCACTTTCAAACAAAAGGTGAAATATGTATGGAATGCACTGTCGAAATCTAGGATCTTCAGAATATAATCTTGTTAACCAATATTCTGAAGCTGGAATCCGTACAGGTCGGTCATCATATCGTCCACCTTCTCCAGTAGGAAACAACTGTGGAAAACAACGAGCTTCCAAGCTTTTCTCCCATACACTCATTGGAGTTCCCTGTGCTTTTTTCATTTGAAATAACTCAATGCTACTTCCTATCACTTCTTTTGAATGCAAAGGACATATTGCATAATGTTCATGAATCTCTTCAGTCCTTAACTTGTCCACTTTCTCTATTTGACCACTTAAAATTTCAAAATCATCGTCTAAAAGTATTACCTGTTCATCCACATTTACATTTTTGTAATAAATATTGTTCTCTATAAGATATAAGGTAGCCTTTTCAACTTTATTAACATCCACAAATTCTTGCCATATTTTCCGGGTGCACCATTTACTAAAATAACTACTGCCTCATCTTCCTCTTTCTCTCCAGCAATAGTTTCAATGTTTTTCTTAAAATCCAAAGGTAAGTACACCACTCTTCCTTTCAGCCCTCTTTGCAAGTCTGTTGGTGGCAGTTTACCTGTTTTAGGCTCCAGCCGAATTATAGTTTGAAAAGGATGAACAGATTGAATTCAAACCGACTCATATGTATTCAATTTGGCCAGCTCATTCGGAATAGCTACTAACTCCAACTTATTATGCACTGCTCTAGCAGGCAATTTGTTCTCTTCTAATTTGTTGTAACAATATTTACATATACGTTGATCACTACCTAACTCAAATCGACGTTCAAAACAACAAGTAAGTTGCAAATTCTTCCCACTTACCATTATTCTCCTTTTCACTTTTCATATAAAAATCCAAATTCCTACTTTGACTTTCATAATGAGTATGTCGACAACAAACACAAACATAGTTTGGTATTTCAGACCACACTACATTAAACTTTCCAATTTCTTCCTCAAACCGATCAGTGCTAATCACTTTCTCATCTCCTCCAACATCTGTAATTGTCAAACTTTCACTTTCTATGAACTGCTCTTCTGAGCCAAAATATCGCATTTCAATATCATCACACTTTTTTTGAACAGCTGATAAAGAACCATATAAAAGACTTCCATTCAGTTCACTTAAACTTAATGCAGGACTTTTTACATAGTACAGTTTCTTTACAAAGTTTCTCATTTCTGAATGGTGAACCGCTAACATCCTCAAATGATGAAAAACACTTTTACAAACTTTTCTTGAAAGACAAGCCAGAGAATGCCCATACTTCTCAGTATATTTTCTTACATTACATGGATCTAGTCCTTGTAACAACTTAATCTTCTATTTTTTACTTTTCTGAGTATATTCTCGTAGCAAATTTCTCATTATATCAATGGATTCCTGTTGAATACTACAAATGATACTACAACTCCACTTATACACAGGAGCTCATGGACCTTTCCCTTGCACTTCTTCGGCTATTAACTCTTCTGCACTTTTACCAACCATTTCCTCCTTTGGAAGAGGAACATCATCCTGAACTTCGTAGCAACGACCTCCAGTATCAACTACACATGATAAACTATTTTCCTGGAAGTAACTTTCCTCATTAAAAAAAGGCTCAGTACTAGAAGTATGTCTCCAATGTCCACTACACATTTCACAAAAGTTGGTTCTGTTCACTAGTCTTTTTTTTCTACTTTTGTCTTTCAATACTTTGACTATTTTATCCTCTACTTTCAATCTCTTTAAAATCAAAATGAACAACTTCTGTTTCAAATTGAAAGCAGTATCCACTATACTTTCAATACGCTGCTTCTCTTTGAATTGGAACATTCTTCTTTTATATTTGCAGCATGTTTTCAATAAATTCTGAATCACTCTAGATCGAAAAAGTCTGTGACAAATTTCTTGAAATTGTTTTTGTCTCCGAGTACCTGATACTATTTCTTTATCATCTTTCCTTTTCCTCATATTTGAAATTGAACTCTGCTTCACCTTACTTGAAAAATTCTTGTTTTTGCTTTGTGTGATGTTTTTCTCATTAAATGTTCGTAATATTTTTCTAAAAAATTGGCTTTTGCTTTTACTCAAACAAACAGTTTCTCTACTACTCGCATTTTTTTCTACTTCAAGATCATTCCTTTTCGTCAAATATATTTTTTTCTTCTCTTTTCTTTTTTTTCACTTCTTCTAGGCATTTCCAAATTTCAATCCAAATGAAATAATTTTCTGAAAAACAAAAAATAGATTCAATTATTTTTCACATTTCTTCACTATGTTAAAATATTAACATACAATTGCAAAATTTCCACTAACAACTTCCAGACCAATTGCTGCAACATGATGGAGCATGACAGATGAGCACTAGGATGACAAGTAGTGCCATAGAACATACAGCAATTATTTATTTAATTATTTACATACTCCTTTACAATTTATATATAACTGCACTACCTCATACTTTTCACCTCTCCACCTCTCCACCACACCCCACCGCCCCACACCACTTTCTCTGCAACCCACCGCACACAACTTTATAAATAGTATTTTTACAAATTTTAATCTATGTACTTAGAATGATATTATCAACCAAACAGCACACATAAAAAGTTCCAATATTACCTAACAATTTTATCAACAACTTCGCAAACATAACACTGAACCCAGGGCTTTAACTGGAGGGGATTTGACCACCAGCAGTTTATTTTTGGGAGCCTCAAAACGGGTCTTTATAGGGCTCTATTTTCCGACCTCACAAACGTAATCCCGTTTTTTTTCTTTATTGCACTGCAGTGACGCTGTGAGAGCATGCACATTGCTCACTACTTAGAAGTGCAGATATCATGCCAAGTGATTCGCATTGTAGGAAAAGGGAAATCCTTTAAAGAGAGACATTTTCTCTCAGTATTTCCCTTCTCTTTTTGCAATGCACCAGCAACATCATTGTGGGGTGATTAGCAGACAGACCACCTGGCGCGCAACTCCCATTGCTCCGGAATCTCTGACACAGCTTCCCGGGCGCACACACAGAGCCGCACCTGAGTACTTCATCGGTCTTCAAAACATCATTATTTTGTAAAGGAGACTCTGTTCTTTTTCACCCCTTTTTACAACCCCTACATGCCCACTCTGCCTATTGCTGAAAGAATTAGGCTCCCCCGAAATTTCCCTCTGGTTGCTCCTCTGCAAACCACCACAACAAGGCAACTCCAGCACGAACCTGCTCTCACCTTACACACGGACTTGTTTTAGTGCTACAAAAACACACACTTTGCCTGTCTTGCTAAGTTCTCACACCCCCTCTTTAATATGAACATAAAAGCTTTCCAATTACTTTTATATTCCTATACTGTACTTCACATGGAAATATAGAACTCAAGGTTCTCACCACCCCAAATTAGCTCTTTGGTATACTTTCCCAAATATAAGAAGTACAGGTATTCAGTATCTGTCAGTCACGGCCACTTTAATACAGATCGACAAAACGTTATGTTTCTAAATTAATGTATTACACATAAAAGCTCCTTTACATTTCTTTCGCTAGATGTACCTTTCTTTAAAACACCACCAGAGAAGGGTGTTGAAGTATGCTCCGCAAAGAGTAACTCAAAGCTTTGTTATTCTTTATTAAAAAATCAGCCTGTCAATGCTTTTCGCAAGCCTTTTCAATGCCTTAAGAGGGTAGCTGGGTGAGTATAATACGTCATATTTAAGATCGGGGTGGACGATGCAAGTAAATAAGAATGTATAGTTGAATAAAGGGCGAGTGGATGCATGGCCAGATGCATCAATGGATAGATACATAGATCAATGTATCAATGTATGGATGGATGGAAGCATGAATGAATGCAAAGACCAGTATTTACGATAGACAGGTGGGCTGATAAATGCTTAGGATTGATTCTGGGACAGATATATCTATGCATATATAGGCGTAGCGCTGCATGAATGGCACAGTGCTTACTATAGGCGAGTGCGCTCATAGATGCTTAAGATAAGCGGACAAACAGAGTTATGTATATACAAAAGTAGGAATATATCCATCAATTAAAAGATGGTTGAATGGCACAGTGATTAGGATGCATGGATACTGCGCTTTAATTGGGCCGGGTCTGGGGACCGGCACTTTTTTTTCAGACAGCCTCCAATCGACTCTCTACCAGGCTCTATTTTCGGCCCTCTCAAAGATAGTCAATTTAAAAAAATGTTTATTACACTGCACTGACAGCATGCACATCGATGTACGCATGCTTATTTTGCTCACTACTGAGAACTGGAGACATCACGCTAGGTTACCCACGTTGTAGAAGAAAGGGACATCCTTTAAACAATGTTTTTTTCCGAACCTACGATAATTGAAGAGGATTTTCTAAAGCACACAATGATACTTATCTTGATTTAGACCATGCCCCAATTTGCATAGCCCACACCCCTTTAAGAGCTCTGCCCCCCCCCTTTTAGAGCACCCCCACTTTTTTTCTCCCACTTAGAACCCTAACTACACCATAGTAACAAACAAACAGTGTAACCTTACATTAAAATCTACAATGGCACCAAGTTTCATAATTTTCCATCAACGCTATCAGCCTTCTACCACAGTACAAGAGTGTCTACCAGCACGAAGATGTCTTATCCACAGAAATGTTGTGCAATTTCTGTACCTGTCTGCTGGAACACTCATCACCAACAACGTATTAAAACATGGGAATTTGCCAGAAAAACAAATACCGTACCATAAAGCGAATCATAAATGGGCACACTGCCACTGCACCACCCTCTTCCCCATCCTTCCTTAACTTCACAAAATTAAAGAAAGAGCCACACCAAACCTAGTAAACACACTATACCCATACAAACTAACTACACATGGCCACGTTACAAATGTCCGTCTTATAATCAGCAACATACGCACATCCCCAGCCCCACCCATACCCATGCTTAACCTTACGAAATCAAACAACGAGCCCCTGCACTCCCGTTACCGCCACTATGAACCTCGCACTCAACCCACCGACTGACCCCACCACCCCCGATGAGGGTGCACTCACCTTCGAACGCTGGATGAACGACTGCACCAACACCGTAGCCCCGCTGAAAAATCCCACCAGCAGAGACACCAGCAAAAGAGTCAGCTGGTTCACCCCTGAACTCCTCGACTCAAAACGCACCTGCTGGAAACTGGAGAACATATGGCACAACGACAAGACGCCAGACAGCCGCTCTGCCCACAAAGACGCCATCCGCAATCACCACCACCTCATCAGGACCGCCAAAAGGACCTCCTTCACAGACCTCCTTGACAACAACGCACACAACAGCAAGGAGCTCTTCACCATTGTGAAGGAACTCTCCAACCCCAGCTCCAGTGCCAATGACATCCCACCACCCCAAGCCCTGTGCGACTCCCTCTCCACCTTCTTTCACTGGAAAATCACCGACATCCATGACAGTTTCAAACCCCGGACGACTCCTGCAGGCCTCACCGCACCGGACCCACCGCACCCCACCACTCATGACACCCTGACAACCTGGGCCAACGTGAGCATCGAGGACACAATCAAGACCATGGGCACAATCCACTCCGGATCCCCGTCCGACCCTCTCCCACACCACATCTTCAACAAAGCCAGCAACTCCATCGCACCCCACCTGCACAAAATCATCAACCTCTCCTTCGAGACCGCCACCTTCCCTGAGAACTGGAAGCACGCCGAGATTAACGCCCTACTGAAGAAACCCAAGGTGGACCCGGGCGACCTCAAGAACTTCCGACCCATCTCCCTGCTTCCTTTCCCAGCAAAGGTCATCGAGAAGATAGTCAACACCCTGCTCACCCGTCATCTCGAAGACAACAAAATCCTGTCCCCGTCCCAATCAGGATTCCGCATCAACCACAGCACCGAGACCGCCCTCATTGCCCCCACAGACGACATCAGGACCCTTCTAGACAACGGTGAGACGGCGGCCCTCATCCTCCTGGATCTCTCCGCTGCCTTCGACACCGTCTGCCACCACACACTTCGCACGTGACTCCAAGACGCAGGGATCGGGAGAAAGCCTTGGACTGGACCACCTCCTTCCTCTCCGGCAGAACTCAGAGAGTCCGTCTTCCCCCGTTCCGGTCCGATG
This sequence comes from Triturus cristatus, assembly GCF_964204655.1. Taxonomy (NCBI): domain Eukaryota; kingdom Metazoa; phylum Chordata; class Amphibia; order Caudata; family Salamandridae; genus Triturus; species Triturus cristatus. The sequence goes on along the minus strand of NC_140591.1, from coordinate 1,302,096,988 downwards.
CCTCCAAGATCATCTGCGGCGTCCCTCAAGGATCCTCCCTCAGCTCGACGCTGTTCAACGTCTACATGGCACCACTAGCATGCATCGCCCGACAGAGCGACCTCAACATAATCTCCTACACCGATGACGCTCAGCTGATCCTTTCCCTCACCAAGGGCCCTCCCACCGCCAAACGCAACCTCCACCAGGGAATGAAGGCTGTCGCGGACTGGATGGAGGATAGCTGCCTGAAACGGAACACAGACAAGACGGAGATCCACATCCTCGGGCTCAACCCCTCTGCTTGGGATGACTCCTGGTGGCCCACATCACTGGGGATCCCCCTGGCCCCCACCAACCACGCACGCAACCTGGGAGTCATCCTCGACTCGAAACTCACCATGACCAAACAAGTCAACGCAGTCTCCTCCACCTGCTTCAACACCCTCTGCATGCACCGCAAGATCTACAGATGGATCCCGACAAACACAAGGAAAACAGTCACCCAGGCCCTAGTCAGCAGCCGACTCGACTACGGAAACGCCCTTTATGCCTGAGCACCGTCCAAACTCATCAACAGACTGCAGAGAATACAGAACGCCTCTGCACACCTGATCCTTGACGTCCAGTGCCGGGACCACATCACCCCCCACCTGAGAAACCTGCACTGGCTTCCCGTCGACAGGAAAATCTCCTTCAAGCTCCTGATCCACGCACACAAGGCACTCCACAAGACCGGACCAGCCTATCTCAACAATCGACTCTCCTTCTATGCACCCAACAGGAAACTCCGCTCTGCAGACCACGCCCTGGCCACGGTCCCGCGCATCCGTAGAACAACTTCCAGAGGCAGATCCTTCTCCCACCGTGCCGCCAGGACTTGGAACACCCTCCCCCTCTCCCTACGACAAACCGAAGACCTGCAGACCTTCAGGAAACAACTCAAGACCTGGCTCTTCGACCAATAGCAGCAGAACCCCCCCTCCCCCCAGCACCTTGAAACCCTCACAGGTATGTAATGCGCTTTACAAATTACTTGATTGATTGATTGATAAAGCCATAGATAGACTTAATGTCAACAGGTGTCTGCCGGAACGCTCACACATACACCATACCATAAGACGGTTTATAAATAGCCACAGTACCACTACACAACCTCAACACCCGCCCTTGCTTAACTTTACGCAAGAAAAGAAAGAGCCCAAGCAAATGTAGAAGTGCCGCTATAACCATATACAGCCTTAACTTCAACAAATGTCTCCTGAAAAGCTCATCAGCAAACCATATTAAAACATGCAAATTTGAGGGTAAAACATATACCATGCCATAGCGCACTTTATAAGTGCTCCCAGTGGTACTACATCACCTTTAGTAGCTCCACATCACCACGTTACTATATTCTGTATTTCAAACAGCAACATAAATACCTCCCCAACACCCACCCCCGCCCTTGGATAACAGTACGAAATCAAACAGAAACCCCCCATTCCTAGCAGCACCACTATACCCATACACAGGCTTAATTTTAACATGTGTCTACCGTAACACTTATCAGCAAAAACTATTCAAACATGCAAATTGGCGGGTAAAACATAAACGATCCCATAGCACTGTTTATATATTGGCCCAGTGAAACTACATTACCTTTAGTAACTACACATGCCCACGTTACAAATATCCGTCTTATAATCAGCAACATACGCACCTCCCCCACCCCCACCCATCCCTTGCTTAACCTTACGAAGTCAAACAACGAGCCCCAGCACTCCTGTTACTGCCACTATAGCCATACATAGACTTAATGTCAACAGGTAACTGCCGGAACGCTCATCAGCAAAACCTATTAAAACCTGCAATTTTGCAACTCAAACATACACCATACCATAAGACGGTTTATAAATAGTCACAGTACCACTACATCACCTCAACACCCTCCCTTGCTTAACCTTACGCAATAAAAGAAAGAGCCCCAGCAAACGTAGAAGTGCCACTATAGCCAAACAGAGGCTTAATTCCAACAGATGTCTCCCGAAATGCTCACCAGCAAAACGTATTAAAACATGCAAATTTGCGACTAAAACATATCCCATGCCATAGGGCTCTTTATAAGTGCTCCCAGTGGTACTAGATCACCTTTAGTAGCTCGACATCTGCACGTTACTATATTCTTTGTTTCAATCAGCAACATAACCACCTCCCCCACACCCACCCCCACCCCTGCCCTTGCTTAACCGTACAAATCAAACAGAAACCCCCACCATTCCCAGTAGCGCCACTATTCCCATATAGGACGTTAATTTTAACAGGTGTCTGCCGGAACACTTTTCAGCAAAAAGTATTCAAACATGCAAATTGGCTGTTAAAACATAAACCATCCCATAGCACGGTTTATAAATGGGCCCAGTCGAACTACATCACCTTTACTAGCTAGACATCTATATGTTACAAAAGTCGTTTAACCCCTTGCATGCCCGCCCCTTTCCCCGCCCAGTGCCGCGCTTTGTATTAGCGGGCGGAGTTCATGACGAGCTGGACTCGTCATGGGCACAGCGCCACCGTAGCCCATGACGAGTCCAGCTCGTCATGGGCACTGAAGGGGTTAAACACTCTGTATTGTTTTTAGACGGGCATGGGGAGAGTAAACAAAGTTCTAATTCCTAAACATTTTATATACAGTCCCTCTACTGTATCTATATTAAAGATATTAAATGGAATGAATAAATTGACGAGTGTCTCAAAAGGGATAGTGAAGGTCACATCAGTAAAACACGAACCACTTTAACACCTACATATATCCACCACAGCGACACAGCCTGACAAATAGTATCACTTACAATCACATGTAGTTCTCTAATGTCAACAAAATCATACAGAAAATATACCGCACATTTACATTTTTTTATCTCTTACACATTTATAAAACATCTCTTCTAAAGAAGCACTCCCCAACTACTTCTATTCCATAAGAACAGACAATAATTAATACGTTTACTACCATATATTTTTAGTATATATACCTTTTTAGTATTTACTAGTCAGAATCTACAAAACTATTCACTATACCCAAATGCAAACCAGAAACCATATTCATATTTATCTCAACTTAGGATCACATGATTCAAACTATCCGTACCTATAAAAGGAACGTATCAATTTTCCTATCTCCATCTCCTCTCCATGTAATCTCCAAACACCGTACACGGCCCCACTGTACAACAACCTACCCTGACTTACATTCAAACCTACCTCTCAGTGTAAAAAATAAGACCACAACCTGCTCACATAACATTTCTGCATTTCGTTTTTTCGCTTTTAACTTAATAACACATACGTCTCCTACCACCACCCACACCCCACTATTTCCGCAAAAAGTATCAGTTGCAAACGTGCGACATATTCTTTATCTCCCCAAATACATTACAAACTCAAATTAACGCTGTACCTCATTTTCAAAACAATACAGTCTTATAAAGATGAAAAACTACACTTCTTCTCTATGAAAAATTCCTAAACATATATAAAATACTTATATAACAACAGCTCAAGTTTTCTGCATATTTGATAACCAATATCAATCACCACTCTTTGCTAACACTATATTACTTTGAAATAAAAAAAATCTCAAAATTGAAAAGATCACCTCAAATACTTAATCAATACTATAAAACACAGAACATACCTTGTTCATTTCTAACTCACCTTTGTAGTTGTTATCCAGATTTCAAATGACACACACATACAATTCTCTCTTTCTCACAAAGTACATGTAAAGCTCCGACTTCATCAAGAATGAAACCAGGAATGGCACAATTTCTCTGTCGCTCCACACATAAATACATGTAAAGAACAAATCTGAATACTTCATTCCTTCAACGACATTCAAAAACTTACCTCCATTGGTTAATTTTGAATTTTCCTTCGGAAAAGCTACTTATTATTCCACGCCACATACAGGTCACAAGTTCAACCTATTTTATCACCACACTTTCTGGAACCTTCTACGATACCTGCAGGTTAAAAGTTCATCAAAATAAGTTTTTTTAAGCTAACGATATACTTTTGCAACATTTTATAGAACATTCAACGGCACGTGCATGTTAAAAGTTCACAATAGGGGTCATTAGTTCATCAGCTTTTTTCCCAGCTCCAGCAGCACCTCACCTTACTCCCCCAGCGCCATTAGACCCGTAGGAGTCAGTGCTTTCCACTTTCCAAATACCCACAAATTTACCTTCGCACTCCCTATATAACACCCCCTAAGCACCATGCACAAGTTACAATGTTCAAAACAAAAGTTCCTCCAAGTAGCTATAACTACATGCTGACACTACTTGCACAGATGTGGCACAGCGGCCAGAGCACATGACTTCACAGCATATGACACTCAGTTTGGGCTCACGCTTTCATCCCTGAGTCCGGCAGCAGCTCAGCTTAGCAGCATGAGACTCTACAGACTACCTCACATATTTTCCGTACCCCAGAACTTTCAGACCAGTACGGGTCAGTAGTTCGTCCTAGTAGTTATTAACACATGCTGACACTATTTCCACAGCTGTACTGCAGCGGCCACGGCACATGACTTCACAGCATAAGACATACAATTTAGACTCACTCTCTAATCTCCGAGTCCCGCACCACCTCACATTAGCAGCATCACACTCTAGGCAATACCTAACTTAATTTTCGTAGCCTAGCACTTTCACACCGGTAGGTATGAGTTCACTTCGCACCCCCTCTATGGCACACCCTAAAAACTCCACAGAGGTTACAGTGGTCCTACCCTCCTATTTCCCACTTTTTTTGCCCTTTTTTCCCCTACTTGCTTCAACGGAATCACAAAATGGCGGCCAAGACTTCCTCCTTCCATGAGACTCTAGACAATACCTCACATATTTTCCATACCCAGGACTTTCACACCACTACGGGTCAGTAGTTCATCTTAGTAGGTATAAACACATGCTGACACTATTTCCACAACTGTACTGCAGCGGCCATGGCACATGACTTCATAGTAGGCCTGGGCTAAAATTCCGTTCTGCTCGCGGAAATTGCGCTAATTTGACATTTTCGCGTTCCGCAGAGAGCGCGAAAATGTCAAAATTTCCGCAATCCGCATTTTACCGAATTTTTTTTGCTTGCTCGCGCTGTAAAATAATACATTCTCGGGTGTGCGCGATCGCCTTACCTGAATCCCCGCATTCGCCGACAAGTTTTCTCGATCCGGTCGCGTTCTCCTCGAGATGTTGGATTGTTGGTAGCCATTTGCGCTGTCTCGCGACAGTTCGCGCCCGTAGTAACGTCATTTGTCGCGCGATCACGTCTTTCTTCTCGCGATCATGCAGTAGTTCGTCCTAGTAGTTATTAACACATGCTGACACTACTTCCAGAGCTGTACTGAAGCGGCCACGGCACATGACTTCAGAGCCTAAGACACACAATTAAGACTCACTCTCTAATATCCGAGTCCCGCACCACCTCAACTTAGCAGCATCACACTCTAGGCCATCCTAACTTAATTTTCGTAGCCTAGAACTTTCACACCGGTTGGTATGATTAGTTCACTTCGCACCCCCTCTATAGCACACCCTAAACACCCCACAAAGGTTACAGTGCTCCTACCCTCCTCTTTCCCACATTTTTCGCCCTTTTTCCCCCTTACTCGCTTAAACGGAATCACAAAATGGCGGGCAACACTTCCTAGTTGCAAACGCTCACAGCGCTCGCAGTCAATCAGCAGCAAGCTCGTGCTCGTAATGCCTCAGCCAATCAGATTGCAGAATTCCCAACTATCGATATCTGTAAATTTCGATATTTCTCATAAACTACTGAACGGATTTACACCAAATAAACAAAAGCGTGCTTTCTATACCAAGACTCTTCTCCCTGCCAAATTTGGGGTAATTCCGTTCACCCGTTCAACCTGTAGCCTTGTCTAAAGTTTCCTATGGAAATGAACATTGAAAAAACAAGTTTTGGGACCCCCCTTCTTTCTCGGCTCCACCTTGATGAATCACTCCCAAACTTATAACATAGGAGCTGATCTCAACAAAGAATTAGTTTTGAAAATTTCACGAAAATTCATCTATCGGCGCCAAAGTTATTGCGAATAGAATGTTGCCATTTTCCTATAGTAACTAGGTCCTAACTATAACTACCTACTGGCGACCGCCAATAGATAACATATACATATATATGTATATACACGAAGGAAAATTTGTGCTCGCATTTATTGGTAGACAGCCTGCCAGCAGGAACCATCAAGGGACAGCAAAGTTCAATACTTCTACGCCAGACGTGTTTCAGGGGTAAACCTTTCTTCAGTGGCGTTTGTTGCTGAATGACTGGAAGTGCAGCTGAGAGCACAGCTTTAATTTCCATCACCTGCGGTCGCGAAGAGGAGTCCACCGCTGCATGCGGGTCTTTGGCAGCACCACGCTGGCGCTGCCTCAGTTGGAACGAAGGTGAGCTGGAGCCCTTACAGGGAGGGAGCTGGTTCGAAGCTCCGGTTGGCAGCCACAAAGCAGGGCAGGTCCCGCCTTGGACATGTGTCAAACAAGTTGCAATTGGACTGTGACTATGCACCCACTTGGGATAATCGCGAGAGCACTACATCATCCATAAGGCCGTGAGGAAGGGCACGCCCACCGGGGCAGGTGATGGAAATTAAAGCCGTGCTCTCAGCTGCACTTCCAGTCATTCAGCAACAAACGCCACTGAAGAAAGGTTTACCCCTGAAACGCGTCTGGCATAGAAGTATTGAACTTTGCTGTCCCTTGATGGTTCCTGCTGGCAGGCTGTCTACCAATAAATGCGAGCGCAAATTTTCCTTCGTGTGGCTCTACTTCAAATGGGTTTCCTGTGATTGTGGATATATATATATACTATGCACTGTTCTTTTTGGGAATTTTTCCTGCATCTAGACAAACAATGATGTACTGACATGCCCTTTTTTTCAAATATTTTGTATCGTTATATTGTTCGATTGACACTTGTCTGAGGAAAGACTTGTTTGACATACAGTATTTCTTTCATGTAAATTGTCTGTTGATTGGTTGCCAAGTAATTGGGGGGTGTGTACTTTGCGCACATTATCAGCTTATAAGCAGTATATGTGAACTGGGTCAGACACAGTGAGCAAGGCGGACTCGTTCGCCGAAACGCGTCTGTGCCACAGCTTTTGAAATAAAGCATTTCTTTAAATTCATCCCACGGAGTTGGTGCCTGATTCGTATACAAGGAACCCGGTTTGGAGCCAATATATATATATATATATATATATATATATATATATATATATATATTACCTACTGGCGGTCGCCAGTAGGTAGTTATAGTTAGGACCACGTTTCCATAGGAAATCCGCAACATTCTATTTTGAATAACTTTGGCGCCGGTTGACGAATCCTCGTGAATTTTTCAAAATAGGTGGGGCGCTACGCTCCGCTCCTACCCTGAAAGTCTCGGGGGGATTCGTCAAGTGGGGGCTGAGATAAAAGGGGGGTCCCAAAACGCGTTTTTCCCATGCATTTTTCCATAGGACCTTTAGACACAGCTACAGCCCGAACGGCTGAACAGAATTACTAGAAATTTGGCAGAGAGGTAGTCCTCAGGTCAAGGAAGTGCCTTTTGTAGGTTTGGTGTAAATCTGTTCAGTAGATTCTGAGAAAATAGCCTTTAAATCAATATATATATCTGAGCCAGCTTACGGTGCGCTTACGGTACGCTTACCGTACGCGTACGGTGGCGTGCGCGAGCGCGATTCTGATTGGCTCTTAGATCTTAGTAAACATTCGAATCGGTCGAAACCAGGAAGCGGCGGCTGCCATTTCGTGTGTTTCACTCAGAAAAAAAAGAGTGATTTCTTGAAAAGGGGGCAAGGAGGAGAGTTACAGACCCCCTAACATTTGTAAGGGGGTCAAAGAAGGACAGAAAAGTACAAAGAAAACATTTATTGATTTTTAAAAAAATCGCGGGGTACGCGTACGGTAAGCTCAACGTACGCGTACGGTAGAAAAAAAATAAATAAAAGAAATGAAATGCAGATTTAAGTGTTTAGATATTAGGGGGCTCTAAAAAGAGCCGTTGTGTTTATGAAGTGATTTTTTAGTGGTACCTACAAGTAAGTACCGATGCAGAGTCTAAGGTTCAAGAGGAAGACTCTGTTCCCTTCATCATTGAAGTGCACACCATCTCCTCTATAAATGTCTTGCATGTCGTAACGCAAGTTGTTGTGGTAAATGGAACCCATACCATAGTCACGGAGGAAAGCAGAAACAGATTTGTTGACGTGCTTTCTTGCTTTGTCAATCTGCGGACAGAAATGATTGGACCAGTTCCATTTTTGCCTTTGGCATATGTTAGAAAACACAAAGGCAGTTTTAGGGAAAAGTGAAAACAGTTGTGCAAAGGTGTCCTTCATAAGCATTTCCAGACCTACCCCAGTCAAAGTGCCTAGGTCATTGCCACCACAGTGCACTATTATGAGGTCAGGGTGTTGGATTTGCATGAAGGATTTCACCAATGACATCAATTGGTGCCACTTTAACCCTCTCTGACCAATCCATTTAATGTCTACATTTGGCAAAGCAAGGTCTCTCACCATATCTGTTTTCTCTGCATACTTTTCACTCCAGAAGACATAGCTGTGCCCTACAATCCACACTGTGAACATCTTCAAAGGAGAACTGGATGCACTCAGGAGGTGTAATTCAGTAGAATGGTAAAAAGAAATGAAAGACAGTTTGGAAATGGAGGCATACATATTTTTTTCATAAAAAAAAGAACTGATTGGCTGTTTCATACCATTCTAGAATAAAAACTAGGCTGTATGTGTAAATTAATAGAAGCATGTTTTGTATTGGTACAGAAACATGTGTTACCAAAGAACAGTACTATGGATTTGCTGTTAGGTTTGAAAAGTCAAGCACTCTTGCTCTGTGGAATTGAAACATTGTTTGGTGAACTTCTGACCTAACTCCACACAGCAGTGTTCCATGAGCTGTTGCTATGGTAGCAGGCAGAAGTCAAGTTGGGGGAAGAGTACTAGGCAGAAGTCAAGTTGGGGGAAGGGTACTTTTGGAAAAGGGTTGGTTTTCAACCAATAGAAATGTGTGATTACATTTGAAAAAAGGGGGAAGCACTGAGATTTGAAATTAACATGTATATGTGTGGAAAAAGAGAGGGAAAGTTTGCCATTATCTGGTTCTGCTGAGAGGAGAGAGGTGTAAAGAACAGAGATCCTGGCTCTGATAATCTGCTGTTTGAGTGCCACATTTCTTTCACAGCTAACTAATTTTAAAGGTGAGTTTAGAGTTTGAGAGGGGATGTATATGGTAAATTAAGAAATGAATAATAGAAATGGAATTCCTTTTGTTGAAGTTGTGTTTATTATTTTGTGTTTTGGGAGAAATTTAAATGTGAGGAACATGTAAAATAATATGGACTATGTTTTCACGATAAATTAAGGTGTACTGGTAAAAATAAATACTTTAAGGGTTTGAGGTTGGACTCAGTAATGCAAATACATACAGCATCAGTAAGGCTGGTTGCCCTTGCTGGAGTGTAGGCAGTCACCCAGGTTACACATGGTGCTGGTCTGAATAAGCAGTTTGGACATGTGCTTTTTTAAGAATCTGAAAAGTGGATTCATAATGTGTCAGTCTGTAAAAGTGTTTATCACTTGCCAAAAAAAAGAGTAGTAAGTGTGCTTTCAAATTGGCAAAGAAATTTCGTTTTGTGACTAATGTGAAAACATGACTCTGTGTGCAAATAGGAATTACAGGCAGAGATTTATTGCGTATTGCTCTGGTGATTTCACAGTTGCATTAGATGGAAAGGGGGAGCCATTTTTTGGTGCAGAAGCAGACTCTTAGCACACACCCAGCTGCTTACCCTGTGGAATCATGCACAGTATTCACAAGCGAGTGGGGTTTGAGGTTTCAGTCAGTAATGCAAATACATTCAGCATCACTAAGGCTGGTTGCCCTTGCTGGAGTGTAGGCAGTCACCCAGGTTACACATGGTGCTGGTCTGAAAAAGCAGTTTGGACATGTGCTTTTTTAAGAATCTGAAAAGTGGATTCAAAATGTGACAGACTGTGGTGCTGGTCTGAAAAAGCAGTTTGGACATGTGCTTTTTTAAGAATCTGAAAAGTGGATTCAAAATGTGACAGACTGTAAAAGTGTTTATCACTTGCCAAAAAAAAGAGTAGTAAGTGTGCTTTCAAAATGGCAAAGAAATTTCGTTTTGTGACTAATGTGAAAACATGACTCTGTGTGCATATAGGAATTACAGGCAGAGATTTATTGCGTATTGCTCTGGTGATTTCACAGTTGCATTAGATGGAAAGGGGGAGCCATTTTTTGGTGCAGAAGCAGACTCTTAGCACACACCCAGCTGCTTACCCTGTGGAATCATGCACAGTATTCACAAGCGAGTGGGGTTTGAGGTTTCAGTCAGTAATGCAAATACATTCAGCATCACTAAGGCTGGTTGCCCTTGCTGGAGTGTAGTCAGTTACCCAGGTTACACATGGTGCTGGTCTGAAAAAGCAGTTTGGACATGTGCTTTTTTAAGAATCTGAAAAGTGGATTCATAATGTGTCAGTCTGTAAAAGTGTTTATCACTTGCCAAAAAAAAGAGTAGTAAGTTTGCTTTCAAATTGGCAAAGAAATTTTGTTTTGTGACTAATGTGAAAACATGACTCTGTGTGCAAATAGGAGTTACAGGCAGAGATTTATTGCGTATTGCTCTGGTGATTTCACAGTTGCATTAGATGGAAAGGGGGAGCCATTTTTTGGTGCAGAAGCAGACTCTTAGCACACACCCAGCTGCCTACCCTGTGGAATCATGCACAGTATTCACAAGCGAGTGGGGTTTGAGGTTTCAGTCAGTAATGCAAATACATTCAGCATCACTAAGGCTGGTTGCCCTTGCTGGAGTGTAGTCAGTCACCCAGGTTACACATGGTGCTGGTCTGAAAAAGCAGTTTGGACATGTGCTTTTTTTAAGAATCTGAAAAGTGGATTCAAAATGTGACAGACTGTAAAAGTGTTTATCACTTGCCAAAAAAAAGAGTAGTAAGTGTGCTTTCAAAATGGCAAAGAAATTTCGTTTTGTGACTAATGTGAAAACATGACTCTGTGTGCATATAGGAATTACAGGCAGAGATTTATTGCGTATTGCTCTGGTGATTTCACAGTTGCATTAGATGGAAAGGGGGAGCCATTTTTTGGTGCAGAAGCAGACTCTTAGCACACACCCAGCTGCTTACCCTGTGGAATCATGCACAGTATTCACAAGCGAGTGGGGTTTGAGGTTTCAGTCAGTAATGCAAATACATTCAGCATCACTAAGGCTGGTTGCCCTTGCTGGAGTGTAGTCAGTCACCCAGGTTACACATGGTGCTGGTCTGAAAAAGCAGTTTGGACATGTGCTTTTTTAAGAATCTGAAAAGTGGATTCAAAATGTGACAGACTGTAAAAGTGTTTATCACTTGCCAAAAAAAAGAGTAGTAAGTGTGCTTTCAAAATGGCAAAGAAATTTCGTTTTGTGACTAATGTGAAAACATGACTCTGTGTGCATATAGGAATTACAGGCAGAGATTTATTGCGTATTGGTCTGGTGATTTCACAGTTGCATTAGATGGAAAGGGGGAGCCATTTTTTGGTGCAGAAGCAGACTCTTAGCACACACCCAGCTGCTTACCCTGTGGAATCATGCACAGTATTCACAAGCGAGTGGGGTTTGAGGTTTCAGTCAGTAATGCAAATACATTCAGCATCACTAAGGCTGGTTGCCCTTGCTGGAGTGTAGTCAGTTACCCAGGTTACACATGGTGCTGGTCTGAAAAAGCAGTTTGGACATGTGCTTTTTTAAGAATCTGAAAAGTGGATTCATAATGTGTCAGTCTGTAAAAGTGTTTATCACTTGCCAAAAAAAGAGTAGTAAGTTTGCTTTCAAATTGGCAAAGAAATTTCGTTTTGTGACTAATGTGAAAACATGACTCTGTGTGCAAATAGGAATTACAGGCAGAGATTTATTGCGTATTGCTCTGGTGATTTCACAGTTGCATTAGATGGAAAGGGGGAGCCATTTTTTGGTGCAGAAGCAGACTCTTAGCACACACCCAGCTGCTTACCCTGTGGAATCATGCACAGTATTCACAAGCGAGTGGGGTTTGAGGTTTCAGTCAGTAATGCAAATACATTCAGCATCACTAAGGCTGGTTGCCCTTGCTGGAGTGTAGTCAGTTACCCAGGTTACACATGGTGCTGGTCTGAAAAAGCAGTTTGGACATGGGCTTTTTTAAGAATCTGAAAAGTGGATTCATAATGTGTCAGTCTGTAAAAGTGTTTATCACTTGCCAAAAAAAAGAGTAGTAAGTTTGCTTTCAAATTGGCAAAGAAATTTCGTTTTGTGACTAATGTGAAAACATGACTCTGTGTGCAAATAGGAATTACAGGCAGAGATTTATTGCGTATTGCTCTGGTGATTTCACAGTTGCATTAGATGGAAAGGGGGAGCCATTTTTTGGTGCAGAAGCAGACTCTTAGCACACACCCAGCTGCTTACCCTGTGGAATCATGCACAGTATTCACAAGCGAGTGGGGTTTGAGGTTTCAGTCAGTAATGCAAATACATTCAGCATCACTAAGGCTGGTTGCCCTTGCTGGAGTGTAGTCAGTCACCCAGGTTACACATGGTGCTGGTCTGAAAAAGCAGTTTGGACATGTGCTTTTTTAAGAATCTGAAAAGTGGATTCAAAATGTGACAGACTGTAAAAGTGTTTATCACTTGCCAAAAAAAAGAGTAGTAAGTGTGCTTTCAAAATGGCAAAGAAATTTCGTTTTGTGACTAATGTGAAAACATGACTCTGTGTGCATATAGGAATTACAGGCAGAGATTTATTGCGTATTGCTCTGGTGATTTCACAGTTGCATTAGATGGAAAGGGGGAGCCATTTTTTGGTGCAGAAGCAGACTCTTAGCACACACCCAGCTGCTTACCCTGTGGAATCATGCATAGTAATGACAACCGAGTGGGGTTTGAGGTTTCAGTCAGTAATGCAAATACATTCAGCATCACTAAGGCTGGTTGCCCTTGCTGGAGTGTAGTCAGTCACCCAGGTTACACATGGTGCTGGTCTGAAAAAGCAGTTTGGACATGTGCTTTTTTAAGAATCTGAAAAGTGGATTCATAATGTGTCAGTCAATACTTTTTTCTTTTTTTTCAGATTGAGATAGAAAATTTTCGAAGACTAGAACCATTTTTAAAGCAATTATAAAAAAATTTAAATGAATAAATATTTTTTTGAGTGGGTATGGTGAGTCAAAAATTTCATGGTCCCTTTTTTCCACTTCTCCACAATCACATTTTCAAATTTTCATTGTAGTCTCTCAATGACCTTGTAATGTGCTAATTGTTTTTTAGTGTTTTTTTTAAAAAAAAAATAATAATTACGCGTACCGTACGCGTACGGTAAAAAAAAAAAAAAAAAGTTTTAAAAAATATATAAAAAAAAGTTGAAAGGTAAGGTTGGCTCTTAAAAGAGCCGTTGTGTTCATGCAGGGACAGAGGAAAGAAAGAATGGGAATATTAGTCTCTACGACAAATGTGCTGATCTATTAAATTGTTCACTAGGGCAACACTGGTCTCCCTATGAACAATTAGATCATGACAAGTGGCGCACCGTATTTCAACCCTCAGAAACCGAGGGTTAATTTCCAGAGGACGAGAAAAAGGAGATGCTCCCCCCACAGATGAAGGGCTCACCTGACCTGCCGAAGATGGACTCGGCCCTGCAGATGATGGTCCAGGCTGAGCTGCTGTGGATGTGCTTGGTTGACTTACTGAAGGGTTACCTTCAGTATGTCGAGCATGTGTCCTTCTGTGTACATCCTTAAGGTGTCTCAACATGGTGTGATTCCCGAAGGAATACTTCTTGTTGGGATTCCCTCTTGAAAGTACACGCTTACACAGCTTACAAGTCACTAAGGGTGCATTTACCTTTTGCTGGCCCTCTGGAAAAGAAAAATACTCCCATATGAAAGAGGTCTTTTGTTTCCTCGTTCTCTGCCTCAAGGTAGTGCTGCTAGCCTCACTCTCAGAAGAGCTCTGCTGTTCTGCCATCGTATCACAAAGACAACCCAGCTCCTTCTCCTAAGGGATCACAAGCAGAAATGAGGGGAATGGGTGTGGTGTAGGAGAGTTCTAGAACTGAAAGTTGTAAAAACCAATCAAAAGTCTTGTTTCTTGATCACATGATCTACCGTGCGCGTACGTTACGCTTACGGTACGCTTACGGAGCGCTTACGGCAAAAGTACGCATGCGCGTAAAAAAGACACGCGCACGCGCGCATGCGCAAAACAGGCACGCCCCTTTACTTCCGCGTAACGTGCGCGTGCAGCGTACGCGTTACGCGCTGCACGCGCGTGACGTGCGTCTACGCGAATTGCGTAAATGAACGCAAACAGCGTAGAAATCTAACGTAATTAAAGCAAGACGTACGCTTACCGTACGCGCAAGTAAAAAAAAAAAAAATAAAAAAAAAAAAAAGGAAAAAAAAAAAAATATATGTTATACTAATAAATCTGTTTATTTTATAAAAATGGTAAAATAAAAACATTTTGTAGAATTTTTAAAATTTAACCATAGTCTTTAAAAAAGGATAGAAAATTAAAATAAAAATATGTTAAAAAAAAAGAAAAAAAAAAAAAAATTAGCATTTAAAAAACCTTGCAAATTCACTGAAAAAACCATGGGTTTCACTCACGTTATAGTTAGGAATTAGCATTTAAAAAACCTTGCAAATTCACTGAAAAAACCATGGGTTTCACACACGTTATAGTTAGGAATTAGCATTTAAAAAACCTTAGAAGTTCAATGAAAAAACCAAAGGTTTCACACATGTTATAGTTAGCTGGACATTTCACTCGTAAAAAACCATTGAAATTCCCCCGTTATAGTTAGTTCAGCTAACTATAACTCGCGCGCCCGCAATGCACTACTGATGACGTCACATATTACATCACTCATGACATGGTCACTGACATCACTCATGACATCACTGATGACATCTCAAATGACATCACTGATGACATCACTGATGACATCATCCTTGTGATAGAGTGGCAGACCTCCTCTTCCCCTAATATAACCATTGAAACACACATTCAAAAATAGAAACAAAAATGTTCAAAATAATGAACATATCAATATCAGTTACAACAACCTATTCAGTAATTCTATTAACCACATACACATACAGTCATTCACCAACAGTCCTCTACAGTCACTCATACATGTACTCACTCATCATATGTATTCATACACCTATACATCCTGTTACACAACGCCACTCATCCATAGAGTTACTCACACACATAGTCACTCATGCTAATAAAGAATCAAACATCCATTTACTTGCATATACAGTTATACACACACCACCACACTTACTTCTACAGAAACTTACATATACTTACTCTTTTAAACAATAACTTATAGAAACACATACTTATTCATACAGGAACTCTTTCAATCTCTCACTCTCACATATACTCACTTATATACACCAATAGTCACATATACTAGTTTAAAACATATGTAGTTACTCATAAAGACACTATAGAGACAGTCATTCACTCACTAACACACCCATGCACACACTCATTCACCCATACAGTCCTGCACACATGCTGTATTCAACACATACAAACAGTGAGTCACTCATTCATGCACCTATGCACTAAGTAATACCCCCCACCGAACCATACAGAAACTCAGACACTCATACTGATAAAAAACCAACTAATAACCTATATAGACACTCATGTAGCTACTCACCAACCCATGCAGCCACTTATACACAAAGTAAGAAACTGATACAGATATTTTCATATTTAAAGATTACTCAGTAAGCCATGTATTCACTATGATACACTTAATCAGTCAGTTACACAAAAAAAATTTCAAAAAAAAAGCATCCATTTAGACACTTATATACCCATTTATTCTTCCATTGACCTTGAGATATACATAAATATAAAACATATTTAATTTTCAGAAAAACACACAATCACTGGATGATGTCATCAGTATTGTCATCAGTGATGTCATTTGAGATGTCATCAGTGATGTCATGAGTGATGTCAGTGACCATGTCATGAGTGATGTAATATGTGACGTCATCAGTAGTGCATTGCGGGCGCGCGAGTTATAGTTAGCTGAACTAACTATAACCGGGGAATTTCAATGGTTTTTTACGAGTGAAATGTCCAGCTAACTATAACATGTGTGAAACCTTTGGTTTTTTCATTGAATTTCTAAGGTTTTTTAAATGCTAATTCCTAACTATAACGTGTGTGAAACCCATGTTTTTTTCAGTGAATATATATATGTATATATGTATATATGTATGTGTATATATATTATCTACTGGCGGTCGCCAGTAGATAGTTATAGTTAGGACCATGTTTCCATAGGAAATCCGCAACATTCTATTTGGAATAACATTGGCGCTGGTTGACGAATCCTTGCGAAATTTTCAAAATAGGTGGGGTGCTCCGCTCCGCTCCTACCCTGAAAGTCTCGGGGGGATTCGTCAAGCAGGGGCTGAGAAAAAAGGGGTGTCCCAAAACGCGTTTTCCCCATGCAATTTTCCATAGGGACCTTTAGTCCAAGGTACAGCCCGAACGGCTGAACAGAATTACTTGAAATTTGGCAAAGAGGTAGTCCTCAGGTCAGGCATGTGCCTTTTGCATATATGGTGTCAATCTGCTCAGCAGTTCCTGAGAAAATCAAAAGTAAAATCACATACATATCTGGGCGGAGCCTAACCACACATCTCATCGTGAGATCTGATTGGCTGTCAGTACTTCATCCAAGAAGTGTTGGCAGCCATCTTGGGACCAATATACATGATAGCACCTCATTAAAACGCATTGCAGTTAATAGAAGGTTTTAAGACTTTAGTTACATTATAAATCATTTGTTGATGGTACCATACTCATTTTAGGAATTGTGGTGTGTTCTAAGGTGATTTTACCATGCGAAAAAGCCTTCTGCTGTGATATCATGAACCATGTTTGAGAGAAAACTATTTTCTCATACTTTTCCCACAGAGGTTTGGAAGGTGATCTATAAGCTAAACTGAGAGCATATTTTCTGTAAATTCACATTATCTTTCTCAGTCATGTAAGAATGAAGTCTGACATTCTCAGTAAAACATGTACATCCAACAAGGGCAGAGACTGTCAGTTGATTCCTTTGTGTTCTACTGCAGCTTCCCAGAGTGCTCTAAAGAACAACTAGAGCGCTAACAGTCTTACTTATGACAAAAGTATGGCACACCTGAAGCCATCTTGATTGGAATAAAGTGGTAACACTTAAAACATTTAATTTACAAAGGAACAAAATGAGGTGGTTCATTTTGCCATATAAATTATGATTAGTGCTGCAGAAAGAAAAACTAGGGCACATTTTGACTTCTGAAATCCTCTTTTATTTCATAAAAACATTCTGACATGCAGACTGAAACATGCACTTTGAATACCAGCAGCAGACTTGCCTGGTGAGCAGTAGCTTTACTACAGTGATCTAATGAGCAACTAGAGTGCTAACATTCAGAATTTATGGAAAATGTGTGACACATCTGAATGCCTTCTTGATGGAATCAAAGTAAAAACTGAAAGTATTTCCTACTGAGGAGACTGCAGTAAATGAGGAAATTAGGAAACTTCATAACAAATAAATCTCCCAAGATGGCCACCAGAGACAAAAGAGCCCAAATGTAGCCCAAATATCACCCAGATGTAGCCCAAGTATAGCCCAACGACAGAATGTCCCAGAGTGTTCTTAAGAACAACTAGAGCGCTAACAGTCTTACTTATGACAAAAGTATGGCACACCTGAAGCCATCTTGATTGGAATAAAGTGGTAACACTTAAAACATTTAATTTACAAAGGAACAAAATGAGGGGGTTCATGTTGCCATATAAATTATGATTAGTGCTGCAGAAAGAAAAACTAGGGCACATTTTGACTTCTGAAATCCTCTTTTATTTCATAAAAACATTCTGACATGCAGACTGAAACATGCACTTTTAATACCAGCAGCAGACTTTTGTGGTGAGCAGTAGCTTTACTACAGTGATCTAATGAGCAACTAGAGTGCTAACATTCAGAATTTATGGCAAATGTGTGACATATCTGAATACCTTCTTGATGGAATCAAAGTAAAAAACTGAAAGCATTTCCTACTGAGGAGACTGCAGTAAATGAGGAAATTAGGAAACTTCATAACAAATAAATCTCCTAAAATGGCCACCATAGACAAAAGAACCCAAATGTAGCCCAAATATCACCCAGATGTAGGCCAAATGTAGCCCAATGACAGAAGTGTGCAAAACATTTATTTTTTGTGTATTTGCAGTTTTATATAATGCAGACTTGTCAGGTATTGGAGTGCTTTACATGAACATTGGTTACATCACACAAGATCAAATTCATGTTGGTTGTAGACATGGGGAGATTAAGTGATTTGACCAGAATAACAGAATGTTGAGCTGAAGCAGAAACTCCAACCTGGTTCCCCAGTTGCAAAGTCTGCAGCTCTGGAAGTAACACCACACCCTCTCCCCTTGGATGCAACATTTAATCAAGTGGTCAACTGGATAAAAAAACTAAGATTACAAATAATTTAAAAGTTCTTTGTCGCTATTTGAAACCTCAGAAAATATGTCCTCATTTTAGTTTTTTAGAGCACTAACCATAATTTTGATGCAAATAAGACCCTCTCATATATGTAATTTCTAAAGGAAATGCTCTAGGCATTACAGTTTTGATTACATCAAGATGACGTCAGGCATTCCACACTTTTGTAATAAATATAGAATGTTAGCAATCTAGTTGTTCATTGGGATACTGTTGAGAGGCAGAGGCCAGGGGCACAGACTCTGAAAAGTGAAGGCAGGTAGGAGAGTGCAGAGGCAACAATTTGACCACACTAGGCAGGCAGGAAGGGCAGTGGCAGCACAACAGACTATGGAGGGCAGTGGAAAGGGGGGCAGGGGCGACAAACCAACAATACAGGACTGGCAAGAGAGGCTGTGGCAATATAATAGACCATTGTGGGCAGAAGGAAGAGGCAGTGGTCATACAACCATACTTGCCAACAGACCCGTTTCAGCCAGGAAACATCCAATGTTCTTAAGCTCAAATGGGCTTTACTTGATCTGTTTCCTGTCTACAATCTTCTCTTTTTCAATGTAACTCAAAGGGGAAAATCAATACCCCAGATTTATTTCAAAATCTCCCTCTTACCAAGTTCAAAATGTTCGCAAGTATGGTACATTGGATCATGGTAGGCAGGAGGAATTGGGGTAGGCACATGGACTCGGATAACAGAGGACAGGAGGGACATTGAGAGGTGCACCAAACTGACCCTACAGGGCAGGCATCAGGGTTTGCTGCAGCACAATACACCACACAGGGCATGCGGAACGGGAGTGCAGCACAACAATCCATAGAAAGCAATAGGGAGGGGATAGGACCATGCACATGGACAACAGATAACAGAGGGGAAAGAGGCAATGGTAGCTAGCTGACCATAATGGACAGACAGGAGAGAAAGCTGCAGCATAACAGACCATAAAGGGCAGGAGGGACGTATCAGGGGCATTACAATGGAACCAACAAGCCAGGAGGGAGGGAATAGGGGTCTGCACATCGAAACAGAGGGCTGGGGGCAAGGGGGCAGGGCAGGAGCAGCAAGATGACCATGGAGGTCAGGCAGGATGGGCACTAGAAACAAGACACACCATGGGGAGCAACAGTGAGACTATGATGGCATACACATAGACCATGGAGGGAAGGTGGGAGGGGGTCAAGAGCAGCTAGCTGACCACACAGGGAAGGTGGGAGGGGCCATGGCAGCACAGAAGACCATGTGTCAGGAAAGATCTGAATACCATTATCACGCACCGCAGTTCTGTGGGACTGCATCGGGTATTGGTAAAGCCCTCCCTCTGCAATTGTTGGACAAGTGTTTAAAGACAATGGACTCCACTCTAAGATGGCCGCCGAGTTTCCCTGACGAACCCATTATGTTAGGAAGTCTCACGGGAAACGAGACTTCGTGTCTTCACGAAGCGCGTCTTGCTGCGCACTTCAATTAAGTCATAGTCGTGTGAGGAAGCTTAAGTCCACGCTCCTCTACTTAAAGAAGTTTTCTTAGGACAGCCGTTTAGTTGGTTTACTCCGGTCCCCAGACTGTGTTTGGAGACATTTCTAAGAGAGAATTGTTCGCAGTCTTAGTCAGAGTTAAAATTGTTATTTTCGCCTGAAGGTCGAAGCTGCACTAGAGTTGGAGGAGAAACAGTTCAATGAGTTAACCAGAGTTCCAGAGAGTCCTTGAGGTAACCCAGGGTCTCCTTACTCCGGTAGGCTTACCGTCGAGTGAAGGAGACCGGCTGCAGTATTAATGGTGAGATGAGAGTAATCCTCAACGACAAGTAAGCGGACCACAGAGAGACTTTGTGAGCTATTCATCTTCAGTCAGCGGAACTTCTGCCTCGACTGCTCTTGCTCTTTCCCTTTACCTGCCTTGCGATTTTCCTTCTCATTCCTTCCTCCTGTCTACCCTTACCCTGTCCCTTTTTGCGCGTAACCAAATAGAGCAGGAGAACACAGAGACTTCATTTTCATCGACCTTTTCAAGCAGCAATAGACTATAAGTTTTGGAAGAAGGAACTAAGTAGGAACTAAGTAGGTTCCAAGAACTTCAGTTACGGACTTTAGTTATAAACTAGGAAGGCAATGAAAATAGGTAAGAGAGAGTAGCAAAGGAAAAGGAGTAGTAGAAAGAAGAAAAGTATAAGTCTAATCTAGTTGTCTTCTGTGTGCATTAGGTCTTCCAGTAGAACATTCACCAGTGCATACCCGAACTGGGAAATAAAGAGAGGCAATACTCCTGCAAAAGATCTGGTAGGGAAAAGTCAAGAGAGGGAGTAAGGAAATTGTCAAGTAGTATAGAGAGAATACTGAATGGAATTTTGTCTCCTTCTGTGCATTAGGTCTTCCTGAACAATCATTGAATGAAGAGGAGGGAGCCAGACCAGCACGAGTGTCTCTTTTCTGTCCACCTCCCCTTTCCCCCTGCCTGGAGCAGCTGAATCAACGCAGCTAGCTCTGGGAGGTGGGCATTGGGAATTATACTTCATTCTGCCTCCGTTAAGAATTCCGTCCGGCCTTCCTGATAGATTGAAGTGCCCACGAAGTTCCTTCACCTGGGCAGAATGGCGGAGGGTTTCAGTCTAAAGGCTTTAGGAGATATGTTGGAGGGTATTCAGAGAGAAATAGGAACCCTAAGTGAAGAAAATAAGAGTTTAAGGCAGGAGGTAATTGCTTCTAGACAGGAGACAATATTATTATCTCAGAGAGTTAGTGAGATATCCTTAGGGGCAACCACCGCTCAAACCTTCCCAAGTGGTACACAAGCCAAACAAGACACACGCACTGTAGCTCAAGTTGTTCACTCTGTGTCCCCCATCATTCCACTACCCCCCCCCGAAAGATATTGCGGTGATCCTCAAAAAGCGCAGCTCTTTCTCACCCAATGTTCTTTACATTTTATGTGTTGTGCAAATTTATTCCCAGATGCTCAATCCCGGGTGGCTTTCATCTTGTCTTATTTGGGAGGGGACGCTGCAAATTGGGCCGTGCCTTTAGTTTCTCGTAATGATCCCTTTTTATATGATTTGGAACAGTTCAAGACCGAATTCCTCAGGATCTTTGACAGACACAGAGTATCTCAGGCTACAGATAATGAACTCTTAGAATTGCGCCAAGGTAACAGGGATCTTATCTCCAACTTGACTCAATAAACTGCTGGTAGAGACCAATTGGCCAGAGGAGAAGAGATCTGCTTTATTTTATCGAGGACTACGTCATGACATCAAAGATACTTTGGCGCAGATTCCAAAACGACCTATTGAATTCTCTGAGTTGGTGGATTTAGTTCTGGAAATTGATTTCCGAAGTTCGGAGAGAAGAGGTGAAAGGAAGACGAAGGACTTTCGCTGGAATATTCCACGCTTTGATCGAATGAAGACCGAATCCGGCAAGTCTTAAGGTGGAACAGTTGAAAGTGAACCAATGCAGATTGGGTCTGTTCGGGGTCCCTTAAGTAAGGAAGAGCAGAGGAGACTGAAAAAGTTATGTATGTATTGTGGGGGATCGGGACATTTTGTGAGAGAGTGTCCGAAGAAGCCGAAGACCTTGAATCCGGGAAACTCCCAAAACCATCTGTAGGCGGAGTCGCTCAGATGGTGAAGGTGGAAGATCAGACTCCAAGGGATCATCAAATATCGAATACCCTTCAGACTCGGACACCACATTTAACCTTACAAATGAAATTGAAATTTCGGAAGCAAGAGCTTTTTGGAGTGGCAATAACGATCGATTCAGGTGCCACTGGCAATTTTTGCGATATAAAATTTGCTAAGAAGATGGGAACCCAGGCAATGCGTAAGGAGCAGAAGGAATCAGTCCGGGCAGTAGATGGTACTAACCTCTCTTCAGGTCCGATCACACATCACACTGAGATGGTGGAATTGATTCAGTCTAATGGTCATCACGAGGTCCTACAGTTCAACTTGATTGATGCCCCACAATTTCAGATAATTTTGGGGCTTCCTTGGCTAACCCTGCATATCCCGACCATCAATTGGGAGAATCGAACCATTGATATGGATTCCTCATTTTGTGCAGAACATTGCTTCTCTTCGGTGAGTGACACCCCCGAACCATCTTTGGCCACCTTGCTGTCATTTAGTGGAGAATCAATTGGAGTAATAAACACCTTAGAAATTCCAACAGAGTATCAAGAATTTCAAGAAGCCTTCAGTGAACAAGAGGCCGAGAAACTCCCTCCACATCGTTCCTATGACTGTACTATCGATCTCGAACCTGGGGCTGCACTACCTTGCAGTAGGGTTTATGCTTTAACGGAAGCTGAGAACAGCTACTTGAAAGAATACCTAGATCGTTACTTGGCTAATGGATTTATCAGACCGTCTCAGTCCCCAGTTTCTTCGCCACTTTTTTTTATTCCGAAGAAGGAGGGGTCTCTGAGGACTTGCATCGATTATCGTGCTATTAACCGGGTGACGGTAAAGAACCGATACCCCCTGCCTCTGATTCCGGTCCTTTTAGATCAGATTAAGGACGCTCAAATATTCACAAAATTGGACCTTCGAGGGGCATATCATCTCATTCGCATGAAGGAAGATCACGAATGGAAGACTGCTTTTAGGACAAAATACGGGCTATTTGAATATCAAGTCATGCCCTTTGGATTGTGTAATGCTCCGGCAGCCTTCCAGCATTTCATCAATGATATTATGGGAGATTTGGTGGATCGGATAGCAGTGATTTATTTGGATGACATCTTGATATATTCCACTGATCCTAGAGATCACTCAGATCATGTAAAGTCAGTTTTGGAGAGACTACGCAAGCATCAACTTTATGTAAAACTGGAGAAATGTGCCTTTAGTGTGCAAACAGTGGAATTCCTGGGATTCGTGTTATCTCCTGGAGGGATCACAATGGAGGCAAAAAAGGTGCAAACGGTAGTAGATTGGCCGTCACCAAAGGATGTGAGAGAGATTCAGAGATTCTTAGGATTCGCTAATTTTTATCGGCGATTTATCCAGGGATTCTCACAGAAGATCATCCCAATTACCAGATTGCTTAAGAAGGGAGTTAAGTTCCACTGGTCGGCGGAGGCAGAACAAGCATTTGAGTTTCTCAAGACGAGTTTCACTTCGGCCCCTATCCTGCTTCATGCAGACCCTACGGAGCCCTTCTTTTTAGAAGCTGATGCTTCAGAGCAAGCGATTGGTGGAATTTTGTCTCAACGACACAAGTCAACCGGGCAATTACATCCAGTGGCTTACCATTCACGGAAATTGAATTCGGCTGAAGTAAACTACACCATCGCTGAAAAGGAGCTGCTGGCAGTTAAGGACACCTTTGTTGAATGGAGACATCATTTGCTAGGGGCCAGGCACACAGTTACCGTGTTCACTGATCATAAAAATCTTCAATTCCTTAAATCTGCAAGAACCTTAACTCCACGTCAATTGCGATGGTCTCTTTATTTCGCGGACTTTGATTTTGTGATAACATATCGTCCAGGAAATAAGAATGGTAAGGCGGATGCCTTGTCCCGGATACAAACCGAAGGCACTGAACATTCAGTGGCTCCGCAACTAATTATTCCCGAATCCAAGATTGTGTGCGCTATGTCTGAAGCCAATTACAAAGAAGAAATCAGGAAGATAATGTCGTAAGCTGAAATGGCTGAGTGAGCCAGTCAAAAAGAAGGTCGAGAAGTAGTAAATTCCTTGCCTTACCAAGATGGAGCTCTTTATCTACCTACCAAGGAGATTCAAGAACAAGTTTTGAAAGACTGCCACAATCAGCCTTTAGCTGGCCACAAAGGTGCCCTGAAAACCATCGATCTTGTTCGGCGATACTTCTGGTGGCCCAATATGACTTCTCAAATTCAGAAATATGTGGAGTCTTGTGAGCTCTGTGCCCGAGGAAAAGCTAGTAGGCAAGCTCTACAGGGGTTTTTACAGCCTTTACCCACCCCACAACATCCTTGGCATACAGTCACGCTAGATTTAATTGTAGATCTTCCACTGAGTAAGGGTTTCAACACAATATTAGTAATTGTATATACCTTCACAAAGATGAGCCATTTTATTCCAGTCAAGGGGATCCCTTCAGCTCCAGAATTAGCCCGGCTTTTCAGGGAGAACATTGTAAAGGTCCATGGTGTCCCCAAGATTGTGATTTTAGACCGGGGACCCCAATTTGTGTCACACTTTTGGAAGGCCTTCATGAAGGGAATGGGAGTGGAGGTCAGGCTTTCCACCAGTTATCACCCAGAGACAGATGGTCAGACTGAGAGGGTGAACCAAGAGCTAGAACAGTACTTGCGTCTGTTTCTCTTAGATCAGGGAGGTGACTGGTCGGATTTACTTTGGATGGCCGAATTTGCACATAATAATGCCAAGAGTGTCTCCACTGGCTATTCTCCATTCTTTTTAAATTTTGGGCTGCATCCTAATCCCTTTAGTAATCAGGGTGATTTTGGGGTTCCAACAGTCAGTAATTTATTAACTAACTTGAGTATGGCTCGCAAATCCGCAGAATCCAACCTACTAAAGGCTAAGGCAGGCTACAAGAAACAGGCAGACAAACACAGGAGGAAAGCACAGCAGTATCAGGTGGGGGATTCAGTATGGTTGTCTTCACGGCATCTTAGGTTAAAGGGAAATAGAAAGTTTCAGCCTCGTTACATAGGCCCCTTTACCATCGAACAAGTTCTGGGTCCGGTCACTGACAAGGTAAAATTACCTACTCAGTTAGGAATCCATCCAGTATTCCATGTATCACTCCTAAAGAAGACAGCTCCTAATCTTAGATTAGACAAACCACCCCCTCCGTTGATGATAGACAAACATTTAGAGTATGAAGTAAAAGGAGTTTTAGATTCCAAGAAGACCAAAGGAACCATATTCTATCTAGTGGATTGGAAGGGGTTTGGTCCTGAGGAGAGATCTTGGGAACCAGCAGATAATGTACATGCCCCTAGACTGATTAAATGATTTCATGCACAGCATCCTCTGAAACCAAGACCGATGGATCGGTCTTTGAGAGGGGGTACTGTCAGGAAAGATCTGAATACCATTATCACGCACCGCAGTTCTGTGGGACTGCATCGGGTATTGGTAAAGCCCTCCCTCTGCAATTGTTGGACAAGTGTTTAAAGACAATGGACTCCACTCTAAGATGGCCGCCGAGTTTTCCTGATGAACCCATTATGTTAGGAAGTCTCGCGGGAAATGAGACTTCGTGTCTTCACGAAGCGCGTCTTGCTGCGCACTTCAATTTAGTCATAGTCGTGTGAGGAAGCTTAAGTCCACGCTCCTCTACTTAAAGAAGTTTTCTTAGCACAGCCATTTAGTTGGTTTACTCCGGTCCCCAGACTGTGTTTGGAGACATTTCTAAGAGAGAATTGTTCGCAATCTTAGTCAGAGTTAAAATTGTTATTTTCGCCTGAAGGTCAAAGCTGCACTAGAGTTGGAGGAGAAACAGTGGAACGAGTTAACCAGAGTTCCAGAGAGTCCTTGAGGTAACCCATGGTTTCCTTACTCCGGTAGGCTTACCGTCGAGTGAAGGTGACCGGCTGCAGTATTAATGGTGAGTAATCCTCAACGACAAGTAAGCGGACCGCAGAGAGACTTTGTGCGCTATTCATCTTCAGTCAGCGGAACTTCTGCCTCGACTGCTCTTGCTCTTTCTCTTTACCTGCCTTGCGATTTTCCTTCTCATTCCTTCCTCCTGTCTACCCTTACCCTGTCCCTTTTTGCGCGTAACCAAATAGAGCAAGAGAACACAGAGACTTCATTTTCATCGACCTTTTCAAGCAGCAATAGATTATAAGTTTTGGAAGAAGGAACTAAGTAGGTTCCAAGAACTTCAGTTACGGACTTTAGTTATAAACTAGGAAGGCAATGAAAATAGGTAAGAGAGAGTAGCAAAGGAAAAGGAGTAGTAGAAAGAAGAAAAGTATAAGTCTAATCTAGTTGTCTTCTGTGTGCATTAGGTCTTCCAGTAGAACATTCACCAGTGCTAACCCGAACTGGGAAATAAAGAGAGGCAATACTCCTGCAAAAGATCTGGTAGGGAAAAGTCAAGAGAGGGAGTAAGGAAATTGTCAAGTAGTATAGAGAGAATACTGAATGAAATTTTGTCTCCTTCTGTGCATTAGGTCTTCCTGAACAATCATTGAATGAAGAGGAGGGAGCCAGACCAGCACGAGTGTCTCTTTTCTGTCCACCTCCCCTTTCCCCCTGCCTGGAGCAGCTGAATCAACGCAGCTAGCTCTGGGAGGTGGGCATTGGGAATTATACTTCATTCTGCCTCCGTGAAGAATTCCGTCCGGCCTTCCTGATACCATGCATGGCAAGCGGGAGGGTTAGTGGCAGCACAAGGGCTATGATGGGCAAGAAGGAGGGTGCAGGGGAATGCACAAAGGACCATGGAGGATAGAAGGGAGGGTCAGGACCTGGGCACAGACAAGAGAGTTCAGGGGAAGGGGCCTCACAACAGACCAGGAGCAGTTGCAGTACAACAGACCAGGGAGGGCATAAGGGTGTGGCAGTAAAATGGACCATGGAGGACAGGAGGAAGGGGATAGGGGCATGGCATGTGGACAGGCAGGGTGGAGGAGTCAGGGACAGGTTACAATCATCTGACAATGCTAGGCAGGTGGTAGGGGAGTGGCAGCTCAACAGAACACTCAGAGTAGATAGGAGTGGCAGGTCCATGGAACATGGTGGTCAAAAAGGATGGAGCAGGGGCATGCACAAAGACATCGGAGGGCAGGGGGAAGGAGAATAGGGGCAGCAAGCAAAGCACAGAGGCTAAGCAGGAGGTCAATGATGGGCCATATAATTGGGCAATGGAGGGCAGGATGAGTGGACTGGTACATCATGATAAATGCAGGGCAGTGGCAGCACATCAGACCATGCATGGCAGGAGGGAGGAGGCTAGTCCATGGATTCAGACAACAGAGGATAGGGAGGAGGTGGATGGGGCAGCAAGCTAACTGTTCATAGAAACTGGGTATTAGGAACTTTATTGTTTTTAAAATGTATGTCTGTGCGAACTACTTAAAATATGAACAAGTATGCAGCATAATCTCACTTTTATTCAGGAATAAGAGGACGTTTGGGACTGTGACTCCGGGCTCACTTGGCAGAAACATCCCCTGACCCTTCACCCCCCATTGCAAAATGTAATGCCCGTGAAAAGGGTAGGTGGACGCAGTGTTATATAGAACATAGTCCTGAGAGCACGATTGAAAATGAAAACTAGATATAGTATATGGTATGAACTATGCACCAAAAAGTGTGATATAAGATGAACCGGGGCGTGAAATATAATATGCAATACATTGTGCGCAATGACAGATTCATTGGAGAGCGCGAGATAGCACAGGCACTAGCGCTTGCTATGTGATATGCGCCTTGGAGTGTAATATGCACAGGGCAGTGTTGTGTAACCTAAGTAGTCTCTAAAGTTGTAATATAAAATATGTGCTGGGTAGTGTAACATTGCATATGCACTGTGACAAAGATATGGATCCCAGATTTTAATATGTATTGCATAGCGCTGTGCTTTATAACATAGGCATCAAGGAAGGCACGTTAGATGGGGCAATGTAACCCGTGCGAAGGCAAGTGTGGCATGACATAATCACGGGGTGGTGTTACAGTGCACATGGGCTAGAGAGTGTCATAGCATACGCTCTAGCTGGTGGAATACAACACAGAGGTGTGTGGCACTCGGCGGGCACTGGTGGGTGTAACACAGCATTGGGCTCAGCCAGGAGCACGCTGTGACTCTCAAGTGAGATTTGTCTCCTTTCCAGAGAGTAAAATAAAAAGTATTACACATCCGGTGGTGGATGTGTGTTTTATTAACCGTGAGGGGGTTTCTTGCATAGTTTGGCCGAATTTTTGTCGAATCCCCATTGAATGGCTTGGTGTGCATGTGTATTAAATGTGCCCGTCAATAGCTACCCATGTTTGTATAAATAAACGACAAGGGTGTCTACTTGGAGAGTACCCACCAGCGGGGGCGCCGGGATTAGGCACGGTAGGGTGTCAGACATGTCAGATCTTCACTAGCGGTGTGAATACATTCTACGTGGATTCATTGTATGCATAGTCGCCTTTTAATGAATATCACGCAAATCGTCATGGTGATAGGTACATACGGTTTGTCCAGCATGTCCTAGGTGTTTCTATAAATATATATATATTTTTTTAAATAAAAAACAAAGGCCGGCCCCGGGGGATGGGGTCCCCGGGGCCATAAGTGGCCTGAGGAGGGGGGCAACACAGCCCCCCTCCTAGGGAATACATTTTTTTTTAAAAGGCCATGACCTGGGGGTTGGGGTCCCCGGGGCCCATTAAGGCCTTGGGAGGGCCAAATTAATTTATTCAACAAAAATAATTAGGGTGCAGACCTTGGGGGATGGGGTCCCCAGGGCTAATAAATTAGAAAAAGAAAGGGGGCCACACAGCCCACCTTCTTAAAAATAAATAAATAAAAGACCGGCATCGCGCCGGAGGCCACGCCCCCTCCTTGCAGCACTCTGCAAACGCGCCCTCTGGCCAGTTGTAAGTTGAGGAATTAATTCCCCTTCAATACTGAGGGTCCCTGAGGGCCAACTAGCCCAACAGGTATCTCCAGTATGCGCCAGGGAGCTGCGTTGCAGACAGGTGTTCTGAGGCCACGCCACTTTTTACACCTCCATGCAACGCAGCTCTGTGGCACTTACTGGAGGTACCTAGTGGGCCAGTTTGACCCTAGGGACCCTTAGGATTCAAGGGGACTTAATCTCTCAACTCAGAAAGCCCACAGGCCCTGTGGTGCATTTTTAAGTTGGGGGAATAATTCCCTTTCAATCCTGAGGGACCCTGGGGTCCAACTAGCCCACCAGGTGCTTCCAGTAAGCACCACTGCTCTGCGTTGCAGAGAGGTGGTGCAGGCCGTGCCACTTTTTACACCTCTCTGCAACGCAGCTCTGTGGCGCTTACTGGAGGTACCTAGTGGTCTAGTTGGACCCTAGGGACCCTCAGGATTCAAGGGTACTTAATCTCCCAACTTAAAACAGCTACAGGGCGTTTTTACACAGTGGGGAAGGGAGGGGACGGGGCATGAGGTGACGTGTTCAAACACGCCCTGTGGTGCGTTTGAAGAGGTAGTTTTAATCCCCTGCCCTATTATATACTAGGGGCTTACAGAGGAGGTCATGCTAATCACAGGGGGACCCCAACACATAGTGTGCCCTATTGTATGTAGGTGTTTTCACTGTATTCTGAGTGTCTTTTAACATAGCACTGGCTCTAGGACTGGTTAGTCAGACTCAGTTACCACCAGTATCCGTCTGAAAAAGTTGAGGGTACAGGATGATTTTGCAACAAGGCTTCTTTCTGCTCTTCTGTTTGTTCTTTCTGCACGTTATACTTCTTCCTGCACTTTTCTTCGTCTTTGAGGACTTCTGTTGCTTCTTTCTGCATTTATTTTTTTTCTTTCTGTGCATTTCTCCTTCTTTCTTCACATGTCCTACCTCTGTAGGCATAGCTAGAAATTAGCATTTAAAAAACCTTTGAAATTCACTGAAAAAAACATAGGTTTAAGGCACGTTATAGCTAGGAATTAGCATTTAAAAAACCTTAGAAATTCACTGAAAAAACCATAGGTTTCAGGGGCGTTATAGTTAGCTGGACTTTTCACTCGTACAAAACCGTAGAAATTCCCCCGTTATAGTTAGTTCAGCTAACTATAACTCGCGCGCCCGCAATGCACTGCTGATGACGTCACATATTACATCACTCATGACATGGTCAGTGACATCACTCATGACATCACTGATGACATCACTGATGACATCATCCTTGTGATAGAGTGGCAGACCTCCTTTCCCCCTAATATAACCTTTGATACACACATTCAAAAATAGAAATTGAAATTTTCAAAACAATGGACATACCAATACCAGTTACAACAACCTATTCATTAATTGTAAGATCCACATCCACTCATTCACCAACAGTCCTATACAGTCACTCATACATACACTCACTCATCATATGTACTCATACACCTATACATCCTGTTACACAACGCCACTCATCCATAAAGTTACTCACACACATAGTCACTCATGCTAATAAAGAATCAAACATCCGTTTACCTACATATACAGTTATACACACACCACCACACTTACTTCTACAGAAACTTACACATACTTAGTCTTTTTAACAATCACTTATAGAAACATATACTTATTCATACAGGAACTCTTTCAATCTCTCACTCTCACATATACTCACTTATATACACCAATAGTCACATATACTAGTTTAAAACATATGTAGTTACTCATGGAGACACTATTGAGACAGTCATTTACTCACTAATACACCCATGCACACACTCATCCACCCATACAGTCCTGCACACATGCTGTCTTCAACACATACAAAGAGTGAGTCACTCAATCATGCACCTATGCACTACGTAATACCCCCCACCGAACCATACAGACATCTGACACTTATACTGATACTCAAAAAACCAACTAATAACCTATATAAACACTCATGTAGCTACTCACCAACCCATTCAGCCACTTATACACAAAGTGAGAGACTGATACAGATATTTACATATTTAAACATTACTCACTAAGCCATGTATTCACTAAGATACACTTAATCAGTCAGTTATACAATCAATTTTTAAAAAACAAATCATCCATTTAGACACTTATATACCCATTTATTCTTCCATCGACCTTGAGATATACATATATAAAACATATGTAATTTTCAGAAAAACACACATTCACTGGATGATGTCATCAGTGATGTCATCAGTGATGTTATTTGAGATGTCATCAGTGATGTCATGAGTGATGTCACTGACCATGTCATGAGTGATGTAATATGTGACGTCATCAGCAGTGCATTGCGGGTGCGCGAGTTATAGTTAGCTGAACTAACTATAACGGGGGAATTTCTATGGTTTTGTACGAGTGAAAAGTCCAGCTAACTATGACGCCCCTAAAACCTATGGTTTTTTCAGTGATATATATATACACACAACCGGCTCCATTTTGCCGGGGGCCTCCAACTCTGCAGGGAGGGCTCTCGCAAAGGAATGGAGAATCCTGTTACTTCAAACACAAAAACAACCAGAGCCCACAGCTTTGCCTCCTTTCATGCTGACACTTTATTGGTCACATGTGCGTGGCAGCGTGAACAACTTATATAAACCCTACGCGTTTCGGCGCCATGCGCCTTGTTCACAGGTGAGTTCATTTACTGTCCAAGTGGTCATGTGGCCACATGACCACTTGGACGCGTAGGGTTTATATAAGTTGTTCGCGCTGCCACGCACATGAGACCAATAAAGTGTCAGCATGAAAGGAGGCGAAGCTGTGGGCTCTGGTTGTTTTTGTTTTTTAAATTTTTTATATATATATATATATATATATATATATTACCTACTGGCGGTCGCCAGTAGGTAGTTATAGTTAGGACCCCTTTTCCATAGGAAATCCGCAACATTCTATTTTGAATAACTTTGGCGCCGGTCGATGAATCCTCGCGAATTTCTCAAAATAGGTGGGGCGCTACGCTACGCTCCTACCCTGAAAGTCTCGGGGGGATCCGTCAAGCGGGGGCTGAGATAAAAGGGGGGTCCCAAAACGCGTTTTTCCCATGCATTTTTCCATAGGACCTTTAGAACGAGCTACAGCCCGAACGGCTGAACAGAATTACTCGAAATTTGGCAGAGAGGTAGTCCCTAGGTCAAGGAAGTGCCTTTTGTAGGTTTGGTGTAAATCTGTTCAGTAGATTCTGAGAAAATAGCCTTTAAATCAATATATATATCTGAGCCCGCTTATGGTACGCTTACCGTACGCTTACCGTAAGCGTACGGTGGCGTGCGCGAGCGCGATTCTGATTGGCTCTTAGATCTTAGTAAACATTCGAATCGGTCGAAACCAGGAAGCGGCGGCCGCCATTTTGTGTATTTCACTCTGAAAAAAAAGAGTGAAAACAAGAAAAGGGGGCAATGAGGAGAGTTACAGACCCCCTAACATTTGTAAGGGGGTCAAAGAAGGCCAGAAAAGTACCAAAAAAACATTTATTGATTTTTAAAAAAATCACGGGGTACGCGTACGGTAAGCTTACGGTAAGCGTACGGTAAAAAAAATAAAAATAAAAAAATGAAAAGCAGATTTAAGAGTTTAGATATTAGGGAGCTCTAAAAAGAGCTGTTGTGTTTATGAAGTCATTTTTTTAGTGGTACCTACAAGTAAGTACCGATGCAGAGTCTAAGGTTCAAAAGGAAGACTCTGTTCCCTTCATCATTGAAGTGCACACCATCTCCTCTATAAATGTCTTGCATGTCATAACGCAAGTTGTTGTGGTAAATGGCACCCATACCATAGTCACGGAGGAAAGCAGAAACAGATTTGTTGACGTGCTTTCTTGCTTTGTCAATCTGTGGACAGAAATGATTGGACCAGTTCCATTTTTGCCTTTGGCATATGTTGGAAAACACAAAGGCAGTTTTAGGGAAAAGTGAAAACAGTTGTGCAAAGGTGTCCTTCATAAGCATTTCCAGACCTACCCCAGTCAAAGTGCCTAGGTCATTGCGACCACAGTGCACTATTATGAGGTCAGGGTGTTGGATTTGCATGGAGGATTTCACCAATGGCATCAATTGGTGCCACTTTAACCCTCTCTGACCAATCCATTTAATGTCTACATTTGGCAAAGCAAGGTCTCTCACCATATCTGTTTTCTCTGTACATTCTCAACTTATCTGCAAATGTTAAATGAAGAAATTGATCAGGAAACTACAATTGCAGCAGAAATCGCTAGAGATAGTTCTCAGGACAGCCAAAGTTCAGGAACACTCAGTCAAGATCCCCTAGGACAACCAATCATTGAAAATGAAGCATCAATAGCCATGAATGAAGTGGAAACGGCTATGAATCAAGCTCAAGAAGAATTTATAGACTTAGAAAATTTGGAAAGACAACTGAATCAAGAGCAGCAACAAATTTATGAAGAGATCAAAAACAAAATTGATCACGGATTTCTACATGAAAAAAAGAGTGCTCATGCACATCATTTCATCCAATCAGGATGTATGTAAGCGGACAAGCTGGAACTGGAAAAAGTTTCCTAATAAAAGTCATCAGAAGCTACCTAAAGCAAAAAACGGATTCTACTTTGTCTTGTGTGGTTACTGCTCCAACTGGGTTAGCAGCATATAACATAAAAGGAATCACTTTACATCGTTTGCTAATGTTACCAGTGGAGCATGAGAACAAAATACAATTCAACAAGCTAACTGGAGAA
The DNA here is from genome assembly GCF_964204655.1 of Triturus cristatus. NCBI lineage: Eukaryota > Metazoa > Chordata > Amphibia > Caudata > Salamandridae > Triturus > Triturus cristatus. Next base: position 1,302,062,974 of record NC_140591.1, on the reverse strand, counting down.
GCATCCTTGGAAGTTTCAAGAGTATTGAAGAAGATGCAAGTTCTCATTATTGATGAGGTGAGCATGGTATCAAACTTAATGCTTGCCTTTGTGCATTTAAGAATGCAGCAAATTTTGAAGACAGACTATGACATGTTATTTGGTGGAAAACACGTCATAGTTTTTGGAGATCTTTTGCAACTTACTCCAGTTAAATGACAACCAGTGTTTAATACTGTCACACATGAAGACACGAAGAAGTCATTGGGAAGCATCGGAAATACAAATATTTGGTCCTTCTTTGAGTACAAGGAACTTACTACTAATATGAGGCAAGCAAACGATGAAGAATATGGAAGTATTCTGAAAGATATCAGGATTGGACTACTCACAGAAGTTGGCAAAAAAACATTACAGAGTCGGCTGCTACATAATTTATTTCCAAAGGAAGAAATAGTTGCAGAGAAGATATACAAGAACATTGCAGAAAACAAAAGTGTCATCTGCTTAATGCCAACTCTACGTGAATGCTCAATATTCAATGAGGAGCTTTTGAAATTGGAAAAGGAAGAGATCAGGAAATTGGAAGCAGTGGACAAAATTGAGGATGGAAGAATTAGTGTCACAGTAACAGGCAAACTGAAAAATAAATTGGACTCACTAGAGAAGAACATCTCCAAAACAGCTGGATTAGAAAAAAATCTATATGTTTGCATGAACTGTAGAGTATTTTTAAGGAGAAATTTGGATGTTGAAAAAGGTTTAGTTAATGGAGCGATGGGAAGAGTTGTGGGTTTTATTAATTACCAGAAAAAAGAAGGAGTTGAATGTTTAAAAATAAAATTTGATCAGATAGAAGAAGTTAAAGATATTTGTCGTTGTACAGTACGTTTTATGCTTGTGAAAGACTTATATGTACGTAGGAAACAGTTTCCGTTTTCTCTAGCATATGCTGTAACTATTCACAAGTCTCAAGGATTGACTGTAGATTGTGCATTTGTGAACATTGGTTCAACTGTGTTCAAAGAAGGTATGGCATATGTAGCTTTGTCACGAGTGAAAACATTATCAGGTTTATTCATGATAGACTTTGATGACTCAAAAGTTAGTGCTGATACAAACTGTGTAAAGGAGTATAATAGATTAAGAAGAATCTATGCTCCTCATTTAGGTCAGTATCCTGTGTTGGTGAAACGTGTAGTTTCTCGTAAAAGAAAAAATGAGAATATCTGTAATGAAGATGTAGAGAAGAGGAAAAAAAAGAGGAGTGATGTAATTGCAAGCAAAAAGAAAAAGGAAAATGAAGAACAGGTTGTAGGATGTCATTTTGAAAATAGCTCTGGTGTCAACTGCTACGCAAATGTAGTGCTGAATGTTGCATTTTATCTGAAAAGTTTGCAAGAGCAGATAATAGTAAATCAGGGAAAAAGATTCTGTTCAGAGCTGAGTCTCCTTTTTCAAAAGCTGAGTAAAGATAAAACTCAAATAGAAAGTGCTACTGAAATTAGAAAACTTTTAGATGTATGTTCAGGACGAACACAGTTTTCTCAAAATGAACAGCAAGATGCACATGAATTTTTGATGTATTTTCTTCAGGTAGTGGAAGAAGAAGGAGTTCCCATTGACATTTTTTTTGGTCTCTCTTATAAATGGGAACATAGTTGTGATAATTGTTATAATATATGTGGCTCTATTGTTGATAATGAAAGATTTATTTATTTGACATTGCCAGAGAGTAAAACAGTCACTTTTGCAAAATTAGTTAAAGATGCTAATCATAGCATGAAATGTAGTGAGTGTAATTCTGACATGTTTTCAACATTAATTTTAAAGGAATACGGACAGTATGTAATTTTAATGATGCAACGATGTAGAGCTGATGGTTCAAAATTGGATACTTTAATAAAGAAGTTTACAGGACAGCAATTATCAATTTCAGGAAAAACTTTTGTAACTGTTGCAATAATTTTCCATGATGGACCTACTGTTACTTCTGGACATTACACAGTTTATCTTAAATGTGAAAAAGGCTGGACACTGTGTAATGATTCCCAATTGATTTTCAAACAACGTTTGCCTTTTGATTTAGCAAATTCCTATCTAATCTTCCTGAAACCTAAATTTTAGACAGATTTGGCAAGATCTCGACAAAATAATTTTACCATTTTACTGGATTACCATTGCAATTTTGTAGAAAAAAGATTTTTTAAATTATCATTTGGCCTAATGGAAAGATAACCAATTGTAATGTGGACTTTTTAAATTTGTAATGAAACTTTGAAAAACCAATAATTTAGAGATTATCGGTAACTTCTGCACATTTTAAATTTTGGAATGTTATTGGACTGCCATTGGAAATTTTTTCAAAAATGATTTAAAAAATTACTATTTGGCCATGCGGAAAAGTAACCAATTCTATTGTGGACTTAATAAATTATTCAAAAAATTGTCGTGAACCAAAATTTTACAGAGAATCGGTGAGATCTGGACAAATTAAACTTTAGAATTTTATTGGATTACCGTTGGAAATTTATTCCAAAAAAAAATTTAAAATTACTATTTGGTCTAAAGGAAATGAAATCAGATGTATTTTGGAGTTATTTGAGATATAATATTGTGATTATACTTCTGAAACAAACATATCAGACGGTATTTCAAAGAAATAAGTATTGGTATTAGATGATATTTTTTTAGAATATTATGCATTTCTATAATGTTAAGTTTAAGTAAAAAAAGAATCAGGGCTTTTTTAATACAATCTTTGTGATTGTTATTTTTTTTTGCCCGCTGTAAAATGATGAATGCAATTGCTTTCACAATTTATAGTGAAATGCAATATATTCTGAAAACAGCAAAAATAAGGCAAAAATATTTTTGGGAAAAAAATGTAAATATGTGTACTGTATTATAAAATGTTTTAAAAATATTAATACTTTTTTCTTTTTTTCCAGATAGATATAGAAAAATTTCGAAAACTAGAACCATTTTTAAAACTATTTTTTTTAAAAACAAATGAATAAATATTTTTTTGAGTGAGTATGGTAAGTCAATAATAATAATTGTAGTCTCTCAAGGACCTTGTAATGTGATAATTGATTTTTAGTGTTTTTTTTAAAAAATAAAAAAAAGTACGCGCACCGTACGCGTACGGTAAAAAAAAAAAAAAAAAGTTTTTAAAAACATATGTAAAAAAAAGATGAAAGATAAGGTTTGCTCTTAAAAGAACCGTTGTGTTCATGCAGGGACAGAGGAAAGGAAGCATGGGAAAATTATTCAAAGCGACAAATGTGCTGATCTATTTTGTTGTTCACTAGGGAAACACTGGTCTCCCTATAGCAAATTAGATCTTGACAAAATGTGCATCGAATATCAACCTTCCGAAATCGAGGGTTGATTTCCAGAGGGCCAGCAAAAGGAGATTCTCCCCCCACAGATGAAGGGCTCACCTGACCTGCAGAAGAAGGAGTCAGCCCTGCAGATGATGGTCCAGGCTGAGCTACTGTGGATGTACTGGCTTGTCTTTCTGAAGAGTTACCTCCAAAAAGATGACCATGTGTCCTTCTGTGTACATCCTGGAGGTGTCTCTTCATGGTGTGATTCCCAAAGGAATACTTCCTGTTAGGATTACCTCTAGAAAGTACACGCTTACACAGCTTACAAGTCACTAAGGGTGCATTTACCTTTTGCTGGCCTTCAGGAAAAGTAAAATAATCCCATACATAAGAGGGCTTTTGTTTCCTCGATCTCTGCCTCAAGACAGTGCTGCTAGTGCTAGCCTCACTCTCAGAAGAGCTCTGCTGTTCTGCCATCGTATCCCAAAGACAAACCAGCTCCTTCTCCCAAGGGATCACAAGCAGAAATGAGGGGAATGGGTGTGGTGTAGGAGAGTTCTAGAACTGAAAGTAGTTTCAACCAATCAAAAGTTGTGTTTCATGATCACATGACCTACCGTACGCTTACGGTACGCTTACGGTACGCTTACGGCAAAAGTGCGCATGCGCGTAAAAAAGACACGCGCTTGCGCGCATGCGCATAACAGTCACTACCCGACACTTCCGCGTAACGTGCGCGTGTAGCGTACACGCGTACGCGTCCCACGCGGAGTACGCGCGGCTACGCAAATTGCGTAACTATACGCAAGCAGCGTAGGAAAATTACGGACGTTGCGTAAATCGTACGCTTACCGTGAGCTTACGGTACGCGTACTAAAAAAATTTAAAAAAAATAGAAAAAAAGTACTGCAAATAATTTTTACATGTTTATTTTAAAAAATATATAAAAAAAACATATTAAAGAATTAAAAAAATTAAATCATAGTCTTTATAAAAGGTAAGAAAATTAAAATAAAAATATGTTAGAAAAAATAGAAGAAAAAAAAAAAAATTGCATTTAAAAAACCTTGCAAATTCACTGAAAAAACCATGGGTTTCACACACGTTATAGTTAGGAATTAGCATTTAAAAAACCTTAGAAATTCAGTGAAAAAACCATAGGTTTCACACACGTTATAGTTAGGAATTAGCATTTAAAAAACCTTAGAAATTCAGTGAAAAAACCATAGGTTTCACACATGTTATAGTTAGCTGGACATTTTACTCGTAAAAAACCAATGAAATTCCCCCATTATAGTTAGTTCAGCTAACTATAACTCGCACGCCCGCAATGCACTGCTGATGACGTCACATATTACATCACTCATGACATGGTCAGTGACATCACTCATGACATCACTGATGACATCTCAAATGACATCACTGATGACATCACTGATGACATCATCCTTGTGATAGAGTGGCAGACCTCCTCTTCCCCTAATATAACCTTTGACACACACATTCAAAAATAGAGACTAAAATTTACAAAACAATGGACATACCAATAACAGTTACAACAACCTCTTCAGTAATTCTAAGATCCACATACACATCCACGCATTCACCAACAGTCCAATACAGTCACTCATACATGTACTCACTTATCATATGTACTCATACACCTATACATCCTGTTACACAATGCCACTCATCCATAGAGCAACTCACACACATAGTCACTCATGCTAATAAAGAATCAAACATACATTTACTTGCATATACAGTTATACACACACCACCACACTTACTTCTACGGAAACTTACACATACTTAGTCTTTTAAACAATCACTTATAGAAACACATACTTATTCATACAGGAACTCTTTCAATCTCTCACTCTCACATATACTCACATATATACACCAATAGTCACATATACTAGTTTTAAACATATGTAGTTACTCATAAAGACACTATTGAGACAGTCATTCACTCACTAACACACCCATACACACACTCATCCACCCATGCAGTCCTGCACACATGCTCTGTTCAACACATACAAACAGTGAGTCACTCATTCATGCACCTATACACTACGTAATACCCCCCACCGAACCATGCAGACACTCAGACTGATACTCAAAAAACCAACTAATAACCTATATAGACACCCATGTAGCTACTCACCAACCCATGCAGCCACTTATACACAAAGTGAGAGACTGATACAGATATTTACATATTTAAACATTACTCACTAAGCCATGTATTCACTATGATACACTTAATCAGTCAGTTACACAATCAATTTTTCAAAAACAAATCATCCATTTAGACACTTATATACCCATTTATTCTTCCATCGACCTTGAGATATACATATATAAAACATATTTAATTTTCAGAAAAATCCACATTCACTGGATGATGTCATCAGTGATGTCATTTGAGATGTCATCAGTGATGTCATGAGTGATGTCACTGACCATGTCATGAGTGATGTAATATGTGACGTCATCAGCAGTGCATTGCGGGCGCGCGAGTTATAGTTAGCTGAACTAACTATAATGGGGGAATTTCATTGGTTTTTTACGAGTAAAATGTCCAGCTAACTATAACATGTGTGAAACCTATGGTTTTTTCACTGAATTTCTAAGGTTTTTTAAATGCTAATTCCTAACTATAACGTGTGTGAAACCTATGGTTTTTTCACTGAATATATATATATATATTAAACCAATCCTGAATTCAGTGCGCATACAAATCCAGGCGCTGACTCCGTGGGATGATAAATCAAAGAGATACTTTATTTCACAAGGATGCCAAGACGCGTTTCGACGGGAAAACCGTCTTCTTCACTACATCTGGTCCCTCTACAGTTTTAGTTTATATCTCCAAAACGAGGCACATTCCACCATGGTTGCCACAGCAACTGTATACATAGACATAAAAGAAATAACAGGTATGTCTCAACCATAAAACAAAAAATTCAATGCTGAATTGAAATACAGATCGTATTTGTGACTTGTGAAACATTAAATGCATTGTTGTAAAAGGAACACTGTGGTTTAGTTTGACGTATAATTAAAATGCATAAGTCATAATAATTCAATGATTTGTGAAATACAATTAGTCAAACACAGTATTTGCTCTTACTTTTACTTTTGCTTTCAAAGTGAAGCCCAAGTGGGCAGACAAGCACAAATGTTAAAAATAAAACGTGTATTATAATGGTGTATGTGCCAAGAAAAATTTAGGAAAAATCAAAAAGAAAAAAGGAACCGTGCGTTAAGGATCAGAGTTCAGGAGCGGGATGCGTGCACAGTTGGCATTCCCTAATTACTAAAGATGTACATTAAGTGCTTCATCAGCATTCATCCCATTGGGGATCTTGCTATCCAGAAGAATAATGTATTTAGATTCCAGTCGTCTCAGACATAATTGTCTGTTACCTCCCCTGAGGTTTTTTGCAATACTGTCAATGACAAAATAGGATATTTCTTCTATTTTGCCCTCGTGGTGCAGGTTGATGTGTCTAGCTACCGGATATGTCGGGTCATCATTAGTGATGGCCCTGAGGTGTTGTAATATCCGGACATGTACTGGATGTATCGTACTCCCCACATACAATTTGTTGCAGGTACAGCGGAGGACATATACTGCAAAATCCGTTTTGGAAGAAAAACTCCCTCGGATCTCAAATGGGGTTTTTCTAAGGGGAAGAGAGATGGTTCTTGTGTTCACTCCATACTTGCAGGCTTTGCATTTGGAACACTTCTGAAAGCCCCTCTGGGGTCTGAGCCAAGTGCCCCCCTTGGTGTGTATGGGCGCGTTGTTGACCAATTCCTGGTGCATGCTTTTTGCTTTTCTGAACACTAACTGGGGGAATTTAGTACAGATTGGTCCTATGGTAGGGTCATTTTGTACTAAGTGCCAGTGTCTGTAAAGAATCTTTCTTAGATTCTGGTGATAAGTGTTGTAACCTGTGATGATTCTGGGTGTATAGTCTATTGTCTTCTGTGATTGTTGTGTGCTGTCCTTGAAAATAAGATCTTCCCGTTTAAATTTCTCACTTTTTTGTTGTGCTAATCTGAGTGTTTTGGTATCATAACCTCTATTCTTCAGCCGTGTGAAAAGACTATCTGTAGATGTCTGAAGACTGGCTGGGGTGCTGCAGTTTCGTTTCATCCTCAGGCATTCTGCATATGGAATACTCTCTACGAGTTTGCGAGGATGGAAACTGTCAGCATGAAGGATGGCATTCCCTGACGTTGGTTTCCTAAACGTCCTAGAATGTATTTTCTGGTTCTCTATATACAATTCAAGATCTAAAAAGACAATAGATTTTTTGCTTGTAGTACATGTGAACTTGAGGTTAAGAGAGTTCTCGTTAATGTCAGACACAAAATCAATTGCACTCTGTTCAGTGCCCTGCCATAGGATAAAAATGTCGTCTATATATCTTTTATATAGAACGACATTGTTGGTGAAGTGACTTGCGTATTTTTTCATGAGTACCTGCTCCTCCCACCAGCCCATATGCAAATAACCATAGCTGGGGGCGAAGCAGGTACCCATAGCAGTCCCTTGTGTCTGCTTGTATAGTAGCCTGTCAAAGATGAAGATGTTATTGTCCAGACACCACTCGGTCATATGTAGTAACATGACTGTGTGGTGATGTAACTGTATGGGTCTGGTGCCTAAATAATGTTCGAGTGCATTAAGGCCATCTTTGTGCCTGATACTGGTGTACAGGCTTTGTACATCAAGGGTCAGAAAAACAAAATTATCATGCCAAGATAAATCATAAATTTTGGTCAGGAAATCGCCAGTGTCTCTGATGTACGCTGGAAGTTCTTTGACGAAAGGTTGCAGAAAAAAGTCTACAAATCTGCTGGTATTTTCGAAAAGGCTGCCAATTGCAGATATGATTGGCCTGCCAGGAGGATTTTGGGCATTCTTGTGTATCTTTGGAAGTAGATACAGTTGGGGCGTAATAGGATAGTCGTTCTTCAAGAAGTCAAATTCGGCTTTTGAGATGAGACCGCCACATTTCCATTCATAAAGGCACTTGTGATATTTTTCTTTTACACTGATGATGCCTGTGGGACTAATGCGGTTGTAACACTCTTTATCTTGTAACTGACTTAACGCCTCCTTATTGTACATTTCAATAGGCCAAAGAACCACATTTCCTCCTTTATCAGAGCAGCGCACGACAATGTCAGTTCGTTTTTTGATTTTGTTCATTACATTTGTATATTCCATTCTGACATTGTGTTTTGTTTTGATAAAATCACTGCTGCTCTCTTTAGCCAAATATATATATGTTTTTTTATATATTATTATTTATTATCAATATAAATGTTGCACTGTTAACCTTATCAATTAGTACATTCAAGGGTAATAATCAGTACATTTTATAATAGTACTTTTTAGAACAAGTATCATTGTGAATTGTTTTTTTTTGTCTTACGAAAAAACCATAACAAAAATTGCCATGGACAACACAAGACAAGGTGAAAGGAATAAGTAAATAGACTCAGTTGTTCAAGGAAGTCGTAGTAGCTAATAAAAGACATTTTTCATGCACCTACTAAGCATTTTGCACATGAAAGTGATTGCGCTGTGCTGAACAATTGAATAGGTAATCTGGTAGTAAAATGTGAAGCACAATGATGCATCCGCATGTGATCTGCAACATGCTGATCAACATTTAAACCTGATTTGAGAGTCAACTGCATACCTTCCACAACCATCCTGTTAAATCAACCAAATCATTCGTGAAAGGGGCATACAATGCAGTATGTTTATGTAATATACCAAACTCCTTGAAAATATAATTTTTTGCTGTAGATAAACTGCAGTCCATTGTCAGAAACATTAGCAGAAGATATGTCCTTTTTGAATACACAAATGGTGCTGGGAGGATGCTTGCAGTAAATCTAACATAGGCAATCACCTGGAATAGTATTCCAACTCATGGTTCGTTTGCTCATCATGCCAACTCAATTTAGACCCAGCCATTTACAAATCAGTCTTGACCCTCCTCCATTATGAACAGGTAACCCAAACTGCTAAGGCAGGTCATCTCTGGATTGGAACACAAGCAACCCAAGACAGGATTTGCCCGTGTTGGGTCTTTTTAGACGGGTGTAGCTTGGTTCCAGTGGTGCAGTGAGCAAGGGTCCCACTTCTGGGCATACCCATGGCCCCTGCGGGCATTACCTCAAACACAAAATGTAATGGGAGGTTGCTTGCAATAAGGCTAACCACTGGCAATTGCTCGGGTGGCATTTTAACCCATTTTTCTTTTGACCACCATCCCACCTTGGATTAGACCCAGCTATATGCAAATCAGTCTCACCTTTTGTGCATTACATATACTGCCCTAACTGGCAATGATATGCCCATACATGGCTCCTGTTCTCACTGTGCCACTGGACCCAAGGTATACCTTGCAGATGAGCTCTTATCAGGGAGGAATGTTTGTGCTCCAGGTAGGTAAGGACCTGGCCTGACAGTTTGGACTGGACTGTTCCGATGAGGTTAATTTACATTTGGCTGGGTCCAAACTGAGGGGGCATGGTGAGCAAACGAATGATGGGTTGTTATGCTACTCCGAGTGATTACCAGTGGTTAGACAATAGCCTTGTCTTACTGCCCATCACCAAAGGCACACTCTGGCAGTAAGGGAAGTACAAAACTAAAATGCCCTCCTTGCCATGGGCTATACCTCCCGAGAGGGCCATTTTTGTATTTCAAAAAGAAAATAATGTCTCTGGATTGTCTTTTTGAAAACAAAAAAAGATACGTTTGACTTATTGACACACTTCCTTGATGGTGCCAACTTAACACATGTTGACCATCCACAGCAACATAAACCTTACCCACCACAATATATATGTTCTGAAATTCGATAATAAGAATAAAAGACCAAACATTTAAAAATGTATATCATTCTGCTCCAAAGGTTAACCTTTCTAGCACTCGTGTATCAGAGAGTGGTGCAAGAGGGCCTGTGTTGCCAACACATTGTGCGTAAATGCTGGGAAAAGGCAGGAATGTGATGCATTATGTTAAATATGACACATTCCTGTCCTTTCCCTGATATGCAGTGCAGCACAGCAAGGTGACTTGCTGTGCTGTGCTCTGTGATTTTATTGACATGCTGACAAGTGGAATTTGTAGACTGCATTAAAACCTAGGTGACGGAGCACTACTGTCTGTGTGGCTGTATGGGTCAGTGACTGCTTGTGTGAGTGGCTGTATGAGTTAATGAGTGGCTGTGTGAGTAGCTCTATGGGTTAGTGAGTGCTATTGTGAGTGCTGTATGGGTTTGTGAGTTCTTGTGTGTGTTTATATGGGTGAGTGAGTAGGTGTATAACTAAGTCTATGGATGATTGAATGGGTGTCTGAGTGGCTCTCTGAATGATAAGAGGGTGAATGAGATGTACTATTGGTGAGTAGGTGGGTGTGTGAGTTGCTGTCTGTGTGAGCTAGCAGGTGTGATAGTGGCTCAATGAGTGAATAAGTGTGTGAGTAATTGTATGGGTAAGTGACTGCTATTACTAATGGCTGTATGAATGAGTGAATGGGTATGTAAGTAGCTGTATAAGTGCGTGAGTGTGGGGATAAGTGGCTTTATGGGTGAGTGTATGCTAGTATCAGTAGCTGTTTGGGTAAGGTGAGTAGCCGTGTGAATGGCCGTATGGGTGACTGAGCACTACTGTGTGTAGCTGTATGGGTTAGTGACTGCTTGTGTGAGTGGCTATAAGAGTTAGTGATAGGGTGTATGAGTACCTATATGGTTAACTGAGTGGTACTGTTAGTAGTTGCATGGGTGACTGAATGGATGTGTGAGTGACTGAATGAGTTAATAAGTGGAAGTAGGTGTAGTTGTATGGGTGAGTGAGTGGCTGTGGGAGTACATTTTTATTATACAGTAGGCAAAGCAAACTAATTGGAAATCAGTTCAAGAGCACTTTACATTTAAAAATACATTCCATGGTTATGTAGAAGCAAAATGTCTGAAGTTGGAAAAAAAATTGAGACATTGAATAAGATTCAACATTACCTGATATGGAAATTAAAAAATAACATAAACATATGTTAGTATTTAATCTTCATTATTACATAATTACACCAAAATATGTTACCTATACTGTAACATTGTATTGCAACATATTTAAAATATTAATTTTTCCTTTTTTGCTGTTCTCAGCTTTCATACTTCTACATTTTAAACAGTGGTCAGTATGAAGCATCAACTTCGAACAGCTAGGAAAAACCATCAATGGATTGTAAAAAAAATCCCAGACATGCAAAGTACAACACTATAATTAAGTGAAGCTATGCATTGCACGCACTACAATCTTTAATTAATTGCTTTTTCTACAGTTGCTTCAGTAATATGAAAAAACCTAACTTAAATTATTATGTCTGGTACAATATTACAAATAAATACAAAAAACTGTTAAATTTTAGAGATCCTTCTGTAAACATCATCCCTGGTAGACCAAATGATGTTTAAGTAATTAGATCAGCCACCCATTGTGTAGTTTTAATTCCACAATAGTATGTAGAAGTTTGGCTGATGAAACAAAAGGGGGCCATTTTTTGTTGCAAAGGCAGTTTTTACTTTCAACTTAAAGCTGCTGTAATTGGATTATGTCCTTTCAGTTTCTTACTCCAATTACACAGTGTAGTATTTAGATGTGGTATTAAATCCTTTGTGGAAAATAAAACAACTGTTGAATTCTGAAAAAGACTTCAAAAACATGACCCATAATAGGTCGAATTATGTCTAAAAGACTGATCAACCATGTAAAAGAAGCACTGTACACCACTTTTATATCCACCATTCCTCCTTAGAACTTTGGTTGAAGAAAAAAGATACAAGTTTGGTAGTTTGAAAAGTAGAATTGCTTAGAATTTTAGGTTGATGTCCTTACACTCCATCTATCCAGTTTCACTCTTTAAATGGACAGTGTAGTGTCCAGAGGTTGTATTGATTCATTTGTGAAAGATGATAGCTGAAGTAGCAAACATTCTTCCTAAAACTGATATTTGTATTGCTTTGAAGTTTATAACTTGAGTTTCCACTTTGAAACCATCTTCTCTGCATCATTGTAGCATTATTGTAAGGTATTTTCCCGTTCCTGTTTCGGATTAACGAAGAGATAACATCTGACCTACACTTTGGGTAGGTTATATTTTGCTTACAATTATTCAGCAATTTGCAAAGGCACACTATTAGATTAAGGTAATGTTAAATAGAGAAAACGCTCAGAATCTATTTTAGTGGTAGATGAATAATTACCATCTTCATAGACATGGTTCCATGTGTAACTCAGTGCAAATAAATCATCAATATTTACTTCTTCTTCTTCTAAAACTCCATACATAACCATAATACATTTTTGTTCATCCTGTTGAGTGTTGAGAGTAAACATTATTGGTTCGCTACATATATCTAAAAGATCTTGAATACCTGAAGCAGAATGTTTCACAGTTCTGTCAGTCAGTAAACGTTGCAGCAAGTGATAGATGCAGAACACAATCTTGTATTTATCTTTTGTTCAATATGGTTGGCTAGATGCAGTAAACGAAACAGTACATTGAGAGCAACATTTGCAAAGCAGTTGACACCTGAACTGTTTTTGAACTGGTAACCTACAATATTTCTGTCATTTTGCAGTTTTCTCTTCCTTGTGTTCTTTCTTTTCTTCAGCATCTGTACACTATTTTGTAATCTTCTGTTTTTGACAGATTATCTATTTGATATAAACAGGGTATTGGCCTAATTGAGAAGCATATACACTTCTTAACTGATTGTACTCTCTTACACAACTTGCATCAGCACTATCTTACTTTTCATTAAAATCAATCAAAAACAAACCAGGCAATGTTCTAACTTGTGACATTGCTACATATGACATTCCTTCTTTTAATACAGTAAATTTGATATTTACAAAGGCTACATCTACACTTAAACCTTGTGATTTATGGATAGTTACAGCATATGCTAGAATTGCTGGCATCGTACAAATACATTTTTCACTAGGAAAAAAATGTACAACACAGCAGCCAATTTGCTTAACCCTATCAATCTGATCAAATGTTATGGCAAAGCATTCAACCTCATCTCTATATAGGAAATTAATAAAATCAATTACTTTACCCATTGCACCATTTACTAACACTTCTTCTACATTTAAATTATGACGCAAAATGCTTTTATAATCCTGCAATTTTCAAACAGGCTTTGTTAAAGTATCCAAGGCTGCTTGTAGTTTATCCGTGAGTTGTATTGTGACTCCCTGATGTTCAATTTTATCAATAGCTGTAATTTCCATAATATATTCTTTCTCCAGTTGTAGTGTTCATTAAACTAGGAGCACTCTTCAAGTGTTGTCATTAAACAAACTATAGACTTCTGTTCTTCAATTAAATTGTTCATTAGTTCAGCTGCTGTAATATTAGATGGGAATAGTTTCTTCATAAGTCGACTTTCCAATGCATAGTTCCCTCTTTTGTTTGAACTCGTATTCTAATGTCCTTCAGTATTGCTGCATAATAACATCAGAAGATTGGCGCATATTTTTCACTAGTTCCTCAAATTCAAAGTTTGGCCAAATATTTACATTGCCATGGCTCCGCAGATTATTTCTTGTTTCATTATGCACAAGTGTTTTGAAAACAGGTTGTGAGTTGCAGTAAGCCACCAAATGCAATCAAATGTTTTCCCCCAAAGATCACATCGTAGTTTGTTCTCAAAATCTGCTGCATTCTTAAGTGTATGAATGCAAACATAAAGTTGAATACCATGCTGACCTCATCGATGAGTTAAAGCTTTAGTTTCTTCAATACCCTTGAAGTCTCATGGCAAGCTGCTCCAGTTTATTGTCATGTTCATAGGTACCATTAGTAGGCGATGCAAAGTAATCCCTTTAATATTATGTGCAGCTAATCGTATTGGTGCTGTTATTACCCACAACAAATTTTATTCTGTAGTCTTTTGTAGATATAGCAAAACAATGGGAGAGCAAGGGAAATATGGGGTGCGTTCGTATCCCCAGAATAATGATAAGCTAAACAAAAAGGATGAACCCACTATGTGTATGTGGTACAATCACTAGTCTGGTTAGTACCTGGACCCATTAGGTTTGTTTAAAAGTTCCCTCACACACCAACCTAGTTGGTGTCATGCTTCATCATTGGGGTCCCAACCGGGTGGCCGAATGCCCCCCGGTTGTGCTACGATGCCTGATTACAGCGGAGGTGGTGTGGTGTGAATGTGGGATGTGACGTGAATTATGCTTAAAAATACCTCTGAGAATCCTTGCCTGTAATCTTTATTAGTGGCAGCTCAGGCTATGGTTAAAATAGGTGTAGTGAAACTAGATGGGAGTCATAATCCTTAGTTGACTATGTGAATGGTCTACATGTTTCAGCCCGCAAAGGAATATGTGGGGGGCTTTCTTCAGGACTGGAGAGTGAAACTGTGAGTGGCAAAGTGGCAAGTGCCACGTGAAAAAAGAGTGAAGTACCTACACACGCGCACCCGCAATCCTCTGCTCATGACGTCACATATTACATCACTCATGACATGGTCAGTGGCATCACTCTTGACATCACTGATGACATCATCCTTGTGATAGAGTGGCGGTCGCGCGAGTTATAGTTATCTGAACTAACTATAACGGTGGAATTTCATTGGTTTTTACGAGTGAAATATCCACCTAACTATAACATGTGTGAAACCTATGGTTTTTTAAGTGAATTTGTACTGTTTTTTAAATGCTATGTTATGTATGTAGTATTATTTTTTTTTATATATATATATATATTTTTATGGTTTTTCACCGTGCGCGCAACCCAGCGATTTAAAAAAAAAAAAAAAAATGTTTTTTTCTGCCTTAGGGGTCCTTCAGGGACCCCCTGACAAAGGCTAGGGGGTCAGGAACTCTCTACCCTGCCCCCTTTTCACGTTCGCCACCTTCCTTTTCCACTCTCGCACTGAAAACAAACAAAATGGCGGCCGACACTTCCTGATTTCGACCGATTCGAACGTTGACTGACATGTAACAACCAATCAGAATAACGCACGCGCTCGTTAGGGTGCGCGCACCGTGCGCGCACGGTGCACGCACGGTGCGCGCACGGTGCGCGGCTATAGATATGTATGTGCTTTTAAATGCAATTTTCTCAGGAACTACTGAACAGATTGACTCCATATATGCAAAAGGCACATCCCTGACCTGAGGACTACCTTTCTGCCAAATTTCAAGTAATTCTGTTCAGCCGTTCAGGCTGTACCTTCGACTAAATGTCCTATGGGAAAATGCATGGGGAAAACGCGTTTTGGGACCCCCCTTTTTTCTCGGCCCCCGCTTGACGAATCCCCCTGAGACTTTCTGGGTAGGAGCTGAGCAGAGCGCCCCATTAGTTTTGAAAATTTCGCGAAGATTCGTCAACCGGCGCCAAAGTTATTCAAAATAGAATTTTGATATCTCCTATGGAAACACGGTCCTAACTATAACTATCTACTGGCGACCGCCAGTAGATAATATATATATATATATAATGCACTGGTGTTGGCAGTTTGAAGAGGATATATATATTTGTTTTCTCTCATTTTTTGCTGCAAGAAAGTCTTTTGTTTATCTCTATGCTCGAGCTACGAGCAACTTTGGTCCGTTTTCTATGTTTATACATACCTTAAATGGTGGACGAGTGATTTTTAATTTGTGGCCAGTGAAGAAGAGCGCTTGCTCGAAACGCGTTGCCATTAAATATTCTTTTGAAACGAGCCTTGGAGTGCGAGTTATTCCTTTCCTGACAGTATTGTGGAGTTTTCGACAAAATATATATATGTATATATATATATATATATATATATATATATATATATATATATATATATATATTATATATTACCTACTGGCGGTCGCCAGTAGGTAGTTATAGTTAGGACCACGTTTCCATAGGAAAACCTCAACATTCTATTTTGAATAACTTTGGCGCCGGTCGACGAATCCTCGTGAATTTCTCAAAATAGGTGGGGCGCTACGCTCCGCTCCTACCCTGAAAGTCTCGGGGGGATCCGTCAAGCGGGGGCTGAGATAAAAGGGGGGTCCCAAAACGCGTTTTTCCCATGCATTTTTCCATAGGACCTTTAGAACGAGCTACAGCCCGAACGGCTGAACAGAATTACTCAAAATTTGGCAGAGAGGTAGTCCCTAGGTCAAGGAAGTGCCTTTTGTAGGTTTGGTGTAAATCTGTTCAGTAGATTCTGAGAAAATAGCCTTTAAATCAATATATATATCTGAGCCCGCTTACGGTACGCTTACCGTACGCTTACGGTAAGCGTACGGCGGCGTGCGCGAGCGCGATTCTGATTGGCTGTTAGATCTTAGTAAACATTCGAATCGGCCGAAACCAGGAAGCGGCGGCCGCCATTTTGTGTATTTCACTCTGAAAAAAAGAGTGAAAACAAGGAAAGGGGGCAATGAGGAGAGTTACAGACCCCCTAACATTTGTAAGGGGGTCAAAGAAGGACAGAAAAGTACAAAAAAAACATTTATTGATTTTAAAAAAAATCACGGGGTACGCGTACGGTAAGCTTACGGTAAGCGTACGGTAAAAAAAATAAAAATAGATAAATGAAAAGCAGATTTAAGAGTTTAGAAATTAGGGAGCTCTAAAAAGAGCTGTTGTGTTTATGAAGTCATTTTTTTAGTGGTACCTACAAGTAAGTACCGATGCAGAGTCTAAGGTTCAAGAGGAAGACTCTGTTCCCTTCATCATTGAAGTGCACACCATCTCCTCTATAAATGTCTTGCATGTCATAACGCAAGTTGTTGTGGTAAATGGCACCCATACCATAGTCACGGAGGAAAGCAGAAACAGATTTGTTGACGTGCTTTCTTGCTTTGTCAATCTGTGGACAGAAATGATTGGACCAGTTCCATTTTTGCCTTTGGCATATGTTGGAAAACACAAAGGCAGTTTTAGGGAAAAGTGTAAACAGTTGTGCAAAGGTGTCCTTCATAAGCATTTCCAGACCTACCCCAGTCAAAGTGCCTAGGTCATTGCCACCACAGTGCACTATTATGAGGTCAGGGTGTTGGATTTGAATGAAGGATTTCACCAATGGCATCAATTGGTGCCACTTTAACCCTCTCTGACCAATCCATTTAATGTCTACATTTGGCAAAGCAAGGTCTCTCACCATATCTGTTTTCTCTGCAAACTTTTCACTCCAGAAGACATAGCTGTGCCCTACAATCCACACTGTGAACATCTTCAAAGGAGAACTGGATGCACTCAGGAGGTGTCTTTCAGTAGAATGGCAATATGAAAAGAAAGACAGTTTGGAAATGGAGGCATACATATTTTTTTAAAACAAAAAGAACTGATTGGCTGTTTCATACCATTCTAGAATAAAAACTAGGCTGTATGTGAAAATTAATAGAAGCATGTTTTGTATTGGTACAAAAAAATGTGTAACCAAAGAACAGTACTATGGATTTGCTGTAAGGTTTGAAAAGTCAAGCACTCTTGCTCTGTGGAATTGAAACATTGTGTGTCGAACTTCTGACCTAACTGCACACAGCAGTGTTCCATGAGCTGTTGCTATGGTAGCAGGCAGAAGTCAAGTTGGGGGAAGGGTACTAGGCAGAAGTCAAGTTGGGGGCAGGGTACTTTTGGAAAAGGGTTGGTTTTCAACCAATAGAAATGTGTGATTACATTTGAAAAAAAGGGGGAAGCACTGAGATTTGAAACTTACATGTATATGTGTGGAAAAATAGAGGGAAAGTTTGCCATTATCTGGTTCTGCTGAGAGGAGAGAGGTGAACACAACAGAGATCCTGGCTCTGATAATCTGCTGTTTGAGTGTCACATTTCTTTCACAACTGACTAATTTTAAAGGTGAGTTTAGAGTTTGAGAGGGGATGTATGTGGTAACTTAAGAAATGAATAATAGAAATGGGAATTGTTTTTGTTGTAGTTACACATGGTGGTTTCATAATGTGACAGTGTGTAAAAGTGATTTACACTTGCCCCGAAAAAAAAATGAGCAGTAAGTGTGCTTTCAAATTTTGGGACTAATGTGAAAACATGACTCTGTGTGCATAGAAGAATTATAGGCAGAGATTTATTGCGTCTTGCTCTGGTGATTTCACAGTTGCATTAGATGGAAAGGGGGAGCGAATTTTTTGGGGAAGAAGCAGAGGCTTAGCACACACCCATGTGCTTGCCATGTATAGTCATGCACAGTATTTAGAAGCCAGTGGGGTTTTCAGGTTTAAGTCTGTAATGCAAATACATTCAGCATCACTAAGGCTGGTTGCCCTTGGTGGAGTGTAGGCAGTCACAGAGAATGCACATGGTGGTGGTCTGAAAAAAAAACAGCTTGGACACGTGCAATTAAATAAATCAAAAATAGTGGTTTCATAATGTGTCAGTCTGTAAAAGTGATTTCAAATTGTAAAAAGAGATTTTCACTTGGCCCGAAAAAAAAAGAGCAGTAAGTGTGCTTTCAAATTGGCAAAGAAATTTCGTTTTGGGACTAATGTGAAAACATGACTCTGTGTGCATAGAAGAATTATAGGCAGAGATTTATTGCGTCTTGCTCTGGTGATTTCACAGTTGCATTAGATGGAAAGGGGGAGCGAATTTTTGGGGGAAGAAGCAGAGGCTTAGCACACACCCATGTGCTTGCCGTGTATAGTCATGCACAGTATTTAGAAGCCACTGGGGTTTTCAGGTTTAAGTCTGTAATGCAAATACATTCAGCATCACTAAGGCTGGTTGCCCTGGGTGGAGTGTAGGCAGTCACAGAGAATGCACATGGTGGTGGTCTGAAAAAAAAACAGTTTGTACACGTGCAATTAAATAAATCAAAAATAGTGGTTTCATAATGTGTCAGTCTGTAAAAGTGATTTCAAATTGTAAAAAGAGATTTTCACTTGGCCCTAAAAAAAAAGAGCAGTAAGTGTGCTTTCAAATTGGCAAAGAAATTTCGTTTTAGGTCTAATGTGAAAACATGACTCTGTGTGCATAGAAGAATTATAGGCAGAGATTTATTGCGTCTTGCTCTGGTGATTTCACAGTTGCATTAGATGGAAAGGGGGAGCGAATTTTTTGGGGAAGAAGCAGAGGCTTAGCACACACCCATGTGCTTGCCATGTATAGTCATGCACAGTATTTAGAAGCCAGTGGGGTTTTCAGGTTTAAGTCTGTAATGCAAATACATTCAGCATCACTAAGGCTGGTTGCCCTTGGTGGAGTGTAGGCAGTCACAGAGAATGCACATGGTGGTGGTCTGAAAAAAAAACAGCTTGGACACGTGCAATTAAATAAATCAAAAATAGTGGTTTCATAATGTGTCAGTCTGTAAAAGTGATTTCAAATTGTAAAAAGAGATTTTCACTTGGCCCGAAAAAAAAAGAGCAGTAAGTGTGCTTTCAAATTGGCAAAGAAATTTCGTTTTAGGACTAATGTGAAAACATGACTCTGTGTGCATAGAGGAATTATAGGCAGAGATTTATTGCGTCTTGCTCTGGTGATTTCACAGTTGCATTAGATGGAAAGGGGGAGCGAATTTTTGGGGGAAGAAGCAGAGGCTTAGCACACACCCATGTGCTTGCCGTGTATAGTCATGCACAGTATTTAGAAGCCACTGGGGTTTTCAGGTTTAAGTCTGTAATGCAAATACATTCAGCATCACTAAGGCTGGTTGCCCTGGGTGGAGTGTAGGCAGTCACAGAGAATGCACATGGTGGTGGTCTGAAAAAAAAACAGTTTGTACACGTGCAATTAAATAAATCAAAAATAGTGGTTTCATAATGTGTCAGTCTGTAAAAGTGATTTCAAATTGTAAAAAGAGATTTTCACTTGGCCCTAAAAAAAAAGAGCAGTAAGTGTGCTTTCAAATTGGCAAAGAAATTTCGTTTTAGGTCTAATGTGAAAACATGACTCTGTGTGCATAGAAGAATTATAGGCAGAGATTTATTGCGTCTTGCTCTGGTGATTTCACAGTTGCATTAGATGGAAAGGGGGAGCGAATTTTTTGGGGAAGAAGCAGAGGCTTAGCACACACCCATGTGCTTGCCATGTATAGTCATGCACAGTATTTAGAAGCCAGTGGGGTTTTCAGGTTTAAGTCTGTAATGCAAATACATTCAGCATCACTAAGGCTGGTTGCCCTTGGTGGAGTGTAGGCAGTCACAGAGAATGCACATGGTGGTGGTCTGAAAAAAAAACAGTTTGTACACGTGCAATAAAATAAATCAAAAATAGTGGTTTCATAATGTGTCAGTCTGTAAAAGTGATTTCAAATTGTAAAAAGAGATTTTCACTTGGCCCTAAAAAAAAAGAGCTGTAAGTGTGCTTTCAAATTGGCAAAGAAATTTCGTTTTAGGACTAATGTGAAAACATGACTCTGTGTGCATAGAGGAATTATAGGCAGAGATTTATTGCGTCTTGCTCTGGTGATTTCACAGTTGCATTAGATGGAAAGGGGGAGCGAATTTTTTGGGGAAGAAGCAGAGGCTTAGCACACACCCATGTGCTTGCCATGTATAGTCATGCACAGTATTTAGAAGCCAGTGGGGTTTTCAGGTTTAAGTCTGTAATGCAAATACATTCAGCATCACTAAGACTGGTTGCCCTTGCTGGAGTGTAGGCAGTCACAGAGAATGCACATGGTGGTGGTCTGAAAAAAAAACAGTTTGTACACGTGCAATTAAATAAATCAAAAATAGTGGTTTCATAATGTGTCAGTCTGTAAAAGTGATTTCAAATTGTAAAAAGAGATTTTCACTTGGCCCTAAAAAAAAAGAGCAGTAAGTGTGCTTTCAAATTGGCAAAGAAATTTCGTTTTAGGTCTAATGTGAAAACATGACTGTGTGCATAGAGGAATTATAGGCAGAGATTTATTGCGTCTTGCTCTGGTGATTTCACAGTTGCATTAGATGGAAAGGGGGAGCGAATTTTTGGGGGAAGAAGCAGAGGCTTAGCACACACCCATGTGCTTGCCATGTATAGTCATGCACAGTATTTAGAAGCCACTGGGGTTTTCAGGTTTAAGTCTGTAATGCAAATACATTCAGCATCACTAAGGCTGGTTGCCCTTGGTGGAGTGTAGGCAGTCACAGAGAATGCACATGGTGGTGGTCTGAAAAAAAAACAGCTTGGACACGTGCAATTAAATAAATCAAAAATAGTGGTTTCATAATGTGTCAGTCTGTAAAAGTGATTTCAAATTGTAAAAAGAGATTTTCACTTGGCCCGAAAAAAAAAGAGCAGTAAGTGTGCTTTCAAATTGGCAAAGAAATTCCGTTTTAGGACTAATGTGAAAACATGACTCTGTGTGCATAGAGGAATTATAGGCAGAGATTTATTGCGTCTTGCTCTGGTGATTTCACAGTTGCATTAGATGGAAAGGGGGAGCGAATTTTTGGGGGAAGAAGCAGAGGCTTAGCACACACCCATGTGCTTGCCGTGTATAGTCATGCACAGTATTTAGAAGCCACTGGGGTTTTCAGGTTTAAGTCTGTAATGCAAATACATTCAGCATCACTAAGGCTGGTTGCCCTTGGTGGAGTGTAGGCAGTCACAGAGAATGCACATGGTGGTGGTCTGAAAAAAAAACAGTTTGTACACGTGCAATTAAATAAATCAAAAATAGTGGTTTCATAATGTGTCAGTCTGTAAAAGTGATTTCAAATTGTAAAAAGAGATTTTCACTTGGCCCTAAAAAAAAGAGCAGTAAGTGTGCTTTCAAATTGGCAAAGAAATTTCGTTTTAGGTCTAATGTGAAAACATGACTCTGTGTGCATAGAGGAATTATAGGCAGAGATTTATTGCGTCTTGCTCTGGTGATTTCACAGTTGCATTAGATGGAATGGGGGAGCGAATTTTTGGGGGAAGAAGCAGAGGCTTAGCACACACCCATGTGCTTGCCATGTATAGTCATGCACAGTATTTAGAAGCCACTGGGGTTTTCAGGTTTAAGTCTGTAATGCAAATACATTCAGCATCACTAAGGCTGGTTGCCCTTGGTGGAGTGTAGGCAGTCACAGAGAATGCACATGGTGGTGGTCTGAAAAAAAAACAGTTTGTACACGTGCAATTAAATAAATCAAAAATAGTGGTTTCATAATGTGTCAGTCTGTAAAAGTGATTTCAAATTGTAAAAAGAGATTTTCACTTGGCCCTAAAAAAAAAGAGCTGTAAGTGTGCTTTCAAATTGGCAAAGAAATTTCGTTTTAGGACTAATGTGAAAACATGACTCTGTGTGCATAGAGGAATTATAGGCAGAGATTTATTGCGTCTTGCTCTGGTGATTTCACAGTTGCATTAGATGGAAAGGGGGAGCGAATTTTTGGGGGAAGAAGCAGAGGCTTAGCACACACCCATGTGCTTGCCATGTATAGTCATGCACAGTATTTAGAAGCCACTGGGGTTTTCAGGTTTAAGTCTGTAATGCAAATACATTCAGCATCACTAAGGCTGGTTGCCCTTGGTGGAGTGTAGCACTGTGGACATGGGCTTTTTAAAAAATCTGAAAAGTGGTTTCATAATGTGACAGTTTGTAAAAGAGATTTTCACTTGCCCAAAAAAAAGAGCAGTTTGTGTGCATTCAAATTGGCAAAGAAATTTTGTTTTATGACTATTGTGAAAACAAATGTAGTAATATATTTAAATACAATAAAGGATTTTTTTTTTAGTTTTTTTCAGGTATTGCTGAAGAACAGTGAACAAAATTTAAGATGCCTACAAAATCTCGAGCTCAAAAAACGCTAAAAAAAAAACTATATTTGAAGACAACTGGAGGACCAAAGTTAGTAGAAGATGCTCATGTTGGGAAAAAGAAAAAATCTTCTGGTAAGCAGAAAAAACAATTTCTTAACAAAATATTCAAAACAAAGAAAAATGTACAAAATTTCTGTCCTCGGAAAAATGTAACAAAACATAGAGAACAGCAAAAAATTGAGAATTTAGTTAATGCAAATATACCTTCTGCAATTGAAAAGTTTAACATAAACAGAAAAACAGCGTTTAAAGAGATACGTAGAAAAATGTTTCAGAGAAGAGTTATGTCCAATTTGATAAAGGATGTAAAGAAATATAAGCAAAAGGCAAAATATTTCAAGAGAAAAAAAGAAATTGAAGCCATTGCAGCAAAAGCATTAGAATTAAAAAGGAAACTATTCATATTAATTTTGAATAGGATGCGTACATTAGATAAAATGGTTAATGTACTGAAATCACAAAGCAAAAGCAAAAGAGTAGTGAACAGAACAAACTTTTGTAAAGTGTTTTTAGGAAAGTGGATGCATAGTTCAAGTAGTGACCCTTTTTTTAATGAAGAGAGCTATTTTCAAAGTAATAGTTTGCTGCATGCAGTTGACACCAGAGGTCGTTCATACGAAGTAAAAAATGGTTGCATAATGGAGAAGGAGATAATGGTTCCAAGAGATGAGGTACAAGTGATGGCAGATGAGGCAATGGGGAGACGTCCTAAAGCCCCAGTGTACACTTGGAATTGTAGTAGTATTTGCACTGTGCGTCAGGAATCTATTGACAGATTTCGAGAGTTTCTAAGAGAATATAGTAAAAAAAGTGTAAAACAAAAGATTAAGGTGCTTCAAAGTCTGGATCCATGCAGAGTGAGAGAGAATACTGGTTTGCAGGGTCATTCTCTTGCTTGTCTATCTAGAAAAGTGTGCAATAGTGTTTTCCATCATTTTAGGATGCTGGCTGTTCATCATACTGAAATGAGAAAGTTTGTGAGACGGTTGTATTTTGCCAAAAGTCCAGCAATAAAGTTAAATGAATTGAATAGGGCTCTGTTCCGAGGAACGGTATCAGATGTAGAGAAGGTTGTTGATGAAATTCAGTTTTGTTACTTTGGTCCTGAACAAAACAGTGCAGAGAAGGACACAGTAAATGAGGCAGAAGTGGAAGAGAATGTAGAACCCTCTGTAAGTAACACATTTAATGATCACATAACAAAATTTGCAATAGTCTCTAATGAAAGACCAAATGTTACTTGTATTTGTTGCCGCAGAACTCATTATAGAAAACAAACTAGGAATGTTGATCTCTACAGAAAGAGTGAAAATGAAGATAATTATAAGTGGATGGATTTTGCCACATATATATTTCTTGAAAATTGTTTTGAATTGGGTGAAGATCAGCGTATTTGTAAATACTGTTACAACAAGTTAGAGGAAAATAGAATGCCGACCAGAGCTGTACATAATAATTTAGAATTGGATGCTATTCCTGCTGAACTTTCTGAATTAAATACATATGAGTCTATACTCATTCAATGTGTTCATCCGTTCCAGACCATAGTACGTATGGAGCCCAAAACTGGTAAATTACCTCCTTCAGATTTACTGAGAGGTTTAAAAGGTAGAGTGGTGTATTTGCCCTTGGATTTGAAAAAAAATATGGAAACTATTGATGCGGATACTTTGGAAACTGAACCATTAATTATTCTGGTTAATGGTGTACCTACAAAGAATAAGAAGATTTGGCAGGAGCTGGTAGATGTGCGGAAAGTACAAAGAGCAAATTTGTATTTGAAAAAAAATAACAAATGGTATGAATCAATTTATATAGAAGAAGAAGAAGAAGAAGAAGATTTTCAAGAACACACAGAAACACCAACTGGACAAATTGAAAAAGTGGACAAGTCAAAGGAAGAAGAAATTTATGAACATTTTAGCATACATCCTCTCCATTCGAAAGAAGTTATGGGAGACAATATTGATCTCTTTCAGATGAAGAAAGCAAAAGGAAATCCCGTGAGTGTATGGGAGGAGAGCTTGGAAGCTCGATGTTTTCCCCAGCTGTTTCCTAAAGGAAAAGGAGGACGATACGATGAACGTCCAGAACAGATTCCAGCTTCAGAGTATCGGACTACAAGACTATATGCTGAAGATCCCAGATTTCGACAAAGTATTCCTTATTTGTTCCATCTTTTATTTGAAAGCGACTTGTCTGCACTGTCTTATGCAGTAAATCACATTTTAAAAAGTGGAGTACATTTACAAAATGTGTCTGCTAAGGATTTTATGGAGAAAGTGCAGCACCGAGATGATCATTTGGAAACACAACTGATCAATCTGATGGCTTGTCAGCGTGGGACAAATGAATATTGGTACCGACGCCATGGTGAACTAAAATGCATGTTACGCAATTTAGGAACACCAACATGGTTCCTTACCCTAAGCTGTGCCGAGTACGCTTGGGATGATTTACTGGATTTTCTACGAGAGGCCAATTCAAACATTAAAAACATCGAATACAAGACAGCAGGAGAACTGTGCTCATTGGATCCGGTTAATGTTTGCAGATATTTCAATCATAGATTTGAGGCTATGATGTCCTTCATCTGCAATAAAAAAAATCCACCCCTTGGAGAAGTAGTGGATTTCTTTTGGAGAAAAGAGTACCAGGCAAGAGGTGCTCCTCATATTCATATGCTGCTGTGGATCAAGGATGCCCCAAAGTTTGGAACAGATACTGATGAAGCAGTGTTATCTTACATTGAAGAATATGCAACATGTGGTATACCAAAAAGCAAAGAAGAGAACAAGTTAAAGGAGCAAGTTCTACGTTTCCAAAGTCATCGGTGTGGAAAATACTGTCGACGGAAATACAAGAGCAAAGAAAAATACTACACTAAATGTCGATTTGGATTTCCTAGACCTGTTCTTTCAAATGGAAGAGTCAACAGTTTTATGTCAGCTGTGAGACATACTATCACAAGAAAATCACCTAAGAATACCTACAACCTTAAAAGAAAAGAAGAATCAAAAAATATAAATGACTACAACCCAGTCATTTTATCCATGTGGAACGCTAACATGGATATACAGTATGTAGCTGACAATTCCATTGCTGTTGCACGATATGTAACGTCTTACATTATGAAATCAGAAAAAACAGAATTGAAGGAAATGTGGGAAGAGATTTCTCACGAGAAGACTGTCAGTAAGAAGCTGTACAGTTTCAGTTTGAAGATGTTATCGCATCGAGAAATTGGATCCTACGAATGTTCAGATAGGTTATCTTCTGCAAGTCTCTACTCGAAGTCAAGAAGAATAATTTGGGCAAGTTTAGGCCTTGCAGCAATGAGAAATCGGGTACTGAAATCTGTTGGAGAAATTGAATATTTGGCCGAGAATGACCCAGAAAGTACAGATATATTGAAAACAAACATGTTGGACACATATTATCCCAAGAGAAGTCATCATCTGGAGAACATGTGTCTCTATGAAGTGCTGCAGAACTACATTTATTCACGGAAAGCTGCAGAAGACATCAACAGTGGAAAATATAAAGTTGTTGGTGAAGAAGGATGTTTGGTGAAGCAAACCAAAGGAAGTTTGATAAATCACCGGAAGCTGAGTTGCGACACAACCGACAAGAAAGAATTTTACTACTTGGCTCTTTTACAGTTGTTTAAACCATGGCGTACAGAGGATGAACTACTGGGAGAATTCCAGAGCTATGAAGATTCTTTTAATGCTTGCAAAGACAGCATACAATGCAGTACATTCTCAACTTATCTGCAAATGTTAAATGAAGAAATTGAACAGGAAACTACAATTGCAGCAGAAATAGCTAGAGACAGTTCTCAGGACAGCCAAAGTTCAGGAACATACAGTCAAGATCCCCTAGGACAACCAATCGTTGAAAATGAAGCATCAATAGCCATGAATGAAGTGGAAACGGCTATGAATCAAGCTCAAGAAGAATTTATAGACTTACAAAATTTGGAAAGACAACTGAATCAAGAGCAGCAACACATTTATGAAGAGATCAAAAACAAAATTGATCACGGATTTCTACATATAAAATAAGAGTGCTCATGCACATCATTTCATCCAATCAGGATGTATGTAAGCGGACAAGCTGGCACTGGAAAAAGTTTCCTAATTAAAGTCATCAGAAGCTACCTAAAGCAAAAAACGGATTCTACTTTGTCTTGTGTGGTTACTGCTCCAACTGGGTTAGCAGCATATAACATAAAAGGAATCACCTTACATCGTTTGCTAATGTTACCAGTGGAGCATGAGAACAAAATACAATTCAACAAGCTAACTGGAGAAGCATCCTTGGAAGTTTCAAGAGTATTGAAGAAGATGCAAGTTCTCATTATTGATGAGGTGAGCATGGTATCAAACTTAATGCTTGCCTTTGTGCATTTAAGAATGCAGCAAATTTTGAAGACAGACTATGACGTGTTATTTGGTGGAAAACACGTCATAGTTTTTGGGGATCTTTTGCAACTTACTCCAGTTAAAGGACAACCAGTGTTTAATACTGTGACACATGAAGACACGAAGAAGTCATTGGGAAGCATTGGAAATACAAATATTTGGTCCTTCTTTGAGTACAAGGAACTTACAACTAATATGAGGCAAGCAAACGATGAAGAATATGGAAGTATTCTGAAAGATATCAGAATTGGACTACTCACAGAAGTTGGGAAAAAAGCATTACAGAGTCGGCTGCTACATAATTTATTTCCAAAGGAAGAAATAGTTGCAGAGAAAATATACAAGAATATTGCAGAAAACAAAAGTGTCATCTGCTTAATGCCAACTCTACGTGAATGCTCAATATTTAATGAGGAGCTTTTGAAATTGGAAAAGGAAGAGATCAGGAAATTGGAAGCAGCGGACAAAATTGAGGATGGAAGAATTACTGTCACAGTAACAGGCAAACTGAAAAATAAATTGGACTCACTAGAGAAGAACATCTCCAAAACAGCAGGATTAGAAAAAAATCTATATGTTTGCATGAACTGTAGAGTATTTTTAAGGAGAAATTTGGATGTTGAGAAAGGCTTAGTGAATGGAGCGATGGGAAGAGTTGTGGGTTTTATTAATTATCAGAAAAAAGAAGGAATTGAATGTTTACAGATAAAATTTGATCAGATAGATGAAGTTAAAGATATTTGTCGTTGTACAGTTCGTTTTATGCTTGTGAAAGACTTATATGTACGTAGGAAGCAGTTTCCGTTTTCTCTAGCATATGCTGTAACTATCCACAAGTCTCAAGGATTGACTGTAGATTGTGCATTTGTGAACATTGGTTCAACTGTGTTCAAAGAAGGTATGGCATATGTAGCTTTGTCACGAGTCAAAACATTATCAGGTTTATTCATGATAGACTTTGATGACTCAAAAGTTAGTGCTGATACAAACTGTGTAAAGGAGTATAATAGATTAAGAAGAAGCTATGCTCCTCATTTAGGTCAGTATCCTGTGTTGGAGAAACGTGTAGTTTCTCGTAGAAGGAGAAATGAGAATATCTGTAATGAAGATATAGAGAAGAGGAAAAAAAAGAGGAGTGATGTAATTGCAAGCAAAAAGAAAAAGGACAATGAAGAACAGGTTGTAGGATGTCATTTTGAAAATAGCTCTGGTGTCAACTGCTACGCTAATGTAGTGCTGAATGTTGCATTTTATCTGGAAAGTTTGCAAGAGCAGATAATAGTAAATCAGGGAAAAAGATTCTGTTCAGAGCTGAGTCTCCTTTTTCAAAAGCTGAGTAAAGATAAAACTCAAATAGAAAGTGCTACTGATATTAGAAAACTTTTAGATGTATGTTCAGGACGAACACAGTTTTCACAAAATGAACAGCAAGATGCACACGAATTTTTGATGTATTTTCTTCAGGTAGTGGAAGAAGAAGGAGTTCCCATTGACATTTTTTTTGGTCTCTCTTATAAATGGGAACATAGTTGTGATAATTGTTATAATATATGTGGCTCTATTGTTGATAATGAAAGGTTTATTTATTTGACATTGCCAGAGAGTAAAACAGTCACTTTTGCTAAATTAGTTAAAGATGCTAATCATAGCATGAAATGTGGTGAGTGTAATTCTGACATGTTTTCAACATTAATTTTAAGGGAATACGGACAGTATGTAATTTTAATGATGCAACGATGTAGAGCTGATGGTTCAAAATTGGATACTTTAATAAAGAAGTTTACAGGACAGCAATTATCAATTTCAGGAAAAACTTTTGTAACTGTTGCAATAATTTTCCATGATGGACCTACTGTTACTTCTGGACATTACACAGTTTATCTAAAATGTGAAAAAGGCTGGACACTGTGTAATGATTCCCAATTGATTTTCAAACAACGTTTGCCTTTTGATTTAGCAAATTCCTATCTAATCTTCCTGAAACCTAAATTTTAGAGAGACTTGGCAAGATCTGGACAAAATAATTTTACCATTTTACTGGATTACCATTGCAATTTTGTAGAAAAAATATTTTTAAAATTATCATTTGGCCTAAAGGAAAGATAACCAATTGTAATGTGGACTTTTTTAATTTTTAATGCAATTTTGAAAAACCAATAATTTATAGATAATCGGTAACTTCTGCACATTTTAAATTTTGGAATGCTATTGGACTGCCATTGGAAATTTTTTCAAAAATGATTTAAAAAATTACTATTTGGCCATGTGGAAAAGTAAGCAATTCTATTGTGGACTAAATAAATTATTCAAAAAATTTTCGTGAACCAAAATGTTACAGAGAATCGGTGAGATCTGGACAGATTAAACTTTAGAATTTTAATGGATTTCCCTTGGAAATTTATTCCAAAAAAAAAAAAAAAAATACTATTTGGCCTAAAGGAAATGAAATCAGATGTATTTTGGAGTTATTTGAGATATAATATTGTGATTATACTTCTGAAACAAACATATCAGACGGTATTTTAAAGAAATAAGTATTGTTTTTAGATGATATTTTTTTAGAATAATATGCATTTCTGTAATGATAAGTTTAAGTGAGAAGAGATTCTGGGCTTTTTTAATACAATCTTTGAGATTGTTATTTTTTTTTGCCCGCTGTAAAATGATGAATGCAATTGCTTTCACAATTTATAGTGAAATGCAATATATTCTGAAAACAGCAAAAATAAGGCAAAAATATTTTTTTGAAAAAAATGTAAATATGTATACTGTATTATAAATTGTTAAAAAAATATTAATACTTTTTTCTTTTTTTTCAGATCGATATAGAAAATTTTCGAAAACTACAACCATTTTTAAAACTATTTTTTAAAAAAACAAATGAATAAATATTTTTTTGAGTGAGTATGGTAAGTCAATAATAATAATTGTAGTCTCTCAAGGACCTTGTAATGTGATAATTGATTTTTAGTGTTTTTTTAAAAAAATAAAAAAAAGGTACGCGCACCGTACGCGTACGGTAAAAAAAAAAAAAAAAAAGGTTTTAAAAAACATATGTAAAAAAAAGATGAAAGATAAGGTTGGCTCTTAAAAGAACCGTTGTGTTCATGCAGGGACAGAGGAAAGGAAGCATGGGAAAATCATTCAAAGCTACAAATGTGCTGATCTATTTTGTTGTTCACTAGGGAAACACTGGTCTCCCTATGACAAATTAGACCTTTACAAAATGTGCAATGAATATCAACCTTCCGAAATCGAAGGTTCATTTCCAGAGGGCCAGCAAAAGGAGATTCTCCCCCCACAGATGAAGGGCTCACCTGACCTGCAGAAGAAGGAGTCAGCCCTGCAGATGATGGTCCAGGCTGAGCTGCTGTGGATGTACTGGCTCGTCTTTCTGAAGAGTTACCTCCAAAAAGATGACCATGTGTCCTTCTGTGTACATCCTGGAGGTGTCTCTTCATGGTGTGATTCCCAAAGGAATACTTCCTGTTAGGATTACCTCTAGAAAGTACACGCTGACACAGCTTGCAAGTAACTAAGGGTGCATTCACCTTTTGCTGGCCTTCTGGAAAAGTAAAATAATCCCAAACATAAGAAGGCTTTTGTTTCCTCGATCTCTGCCTCAAGACAGTGCTGCTAGTGCTAGCCTCACTCTCAGAAAAGCTCTGCTGTTCTGCCATCGTATCCCAAAGACAAACCAGCTCCTTCTCCCAAGGGATCACAAGCAGAAATGAGGGGAATGGGTGTTGTAGGAGAGTTCTAGAACTGAAAGTAGTTTCAACCAATCAAAAGTTGTGTTTCAAGATCACATGACCTACCGTACGCTTACGGTACGCTTACGGTACGCTTACGGCAAAAAGTACGCGTGCGCGTAAAAAAGACACGCGCTTGCGCGCATGCGCATAACAGTCACTCCCCGGCACTTCCGCGTAACGTGCGCGTGTGGCGTAAGCGCGCACGCGTCCCACGCGCAGTACGCGCGGCTACGCAAATTGCGTAACTATACGCAAGCAGCGTAGATAGATTACGGACGTTGCGTAAACCGTACGCTTACCGTGAGCTTACGGTACGCGTACTAAAAAAAAAAAAAAAAAAAAAAAAAAAAAATCTGGTAATAAATTTTACATGTTTATTTTAAAAAATATATTAAAAAAAAATATTTAAGGATTTTAAAAATTTAAGCATAGTCTTTATAA
Source organism: Triturus cristatus (assembly GCF_964204655.1). Lineage (NCBI taxonomy): Eukaryota > Metazoa > Chordata > Amphibia > Caudata > Salamandridae > Triturus > Triturus cristatus. The sequence continues at coordinate 1,302,031,227 of NC_140591.1, read as the reverse complement.
AATGAAAGAAAATTAAATTAAAAATATGTTTGAAAAAAATGAAGAATAAAAAAAAAAATTAGCATTTAAAAAACCTTGCAAATTCACTGAAAAAACCATGGGTTACACACACGTTATAGTTAGGAATTAGCATTTAAAAAACCTTGCAAATTCACTGAAAAAACCATGGGTTTCACACACGTTATAGTTAGGAATTAGCATTTAAAAAACCTTAGAAATTCACTGAAAAAACCATAGGTTTCACACACGTTATAGTTAGGAATTAGCATTTAAAAAACCTTAGAAATTCAGTGAAAAAACCATAGGTTTCACACATGTTATAGTTAGCTGGACATTTTACTCGTAAAAAACCAATGAAATTGCCCCGTTATAGTTAGTTCAGCTAACTATAACTCACGCGCCCGCAATGCACTGCTGATGACGTCACATATTACATCACTCATGACATGGTCAGTGACATCACTCATGACATCACTGATGACATCTCAAATGACATCACTGATGACCTCACTGATGACATCATCCAGTGAATGTGTGTTTTTCTGAAAATTAAATATGTTTTATTTATGTATATCTCAAGGTCGATGGAAGAATAAATGGGTATATAAGTGTCTAAATGGATGATTTGTTTTTAAAAAATTGATTGTGTAACTGACTGATTAGGTGTATCTCTCACTTTGTGTATAAGTGGCTCCATGGGTTGGTGAGTAGCTACATGGGTGTCTATATAGGTTAGTAGTTGTTTTTTTGAGTATCAGTCTGAGTGTCTGTATGGTTCGGTGGGGGGTATTACGTAGTGCATAGGTGCATGAATGAGTGACTCACTGTTTGTATGTGTTGAAGACAGCATGTGTGCAGGACTGTATGGGTGGATGAGTGTGTGTATGGGTGTGTTAGTGAGTGAATGACTGTCCCAATAGTGTCTTCAGGAGTAACTACATATGTTTTAAACTAGTATATGTGACTATTGGTGTATATATGTGAGTATATGTGAGAGGGACAGATTGAAAGAGTTCCTGTATGAATAAGTATGTGTTTCTATAAGTGATTGTTTAAAAGACTAAGTATGTGTAAGTTTCCGTAGAAGTAAGTGTGGTGGTGTGTGTATAACTGTATATGCAGGTGAATGTATGTTTGATTCTTTATTAGCATGAGTGACTATGTGTGTGAGTAACTCTATGGATGAGTGGCATTATGTAACAGGATGTATAGGTGTATGAGTACATATGATGAGTGAGTACATGTATGAGTGACTGTATAGGACTGTTGGTGAATGAGTGGATGTGTATGTGGATCTTAGAATTACTGAAGAGGTTGTTGTAACTGGTATTGGTATGTCCATTGTTTTGAAAATTTTAGTCTCTATTTTTGAATGTGTGTATCAAAGCTTATATTAAGGTGAGAGGAGGTCTGCCACTCTATCACAAGGATGATGTCATCAGTGATGTCATTTGAGATGTCATCAGTGATGTCATGAGTGATGTCACTGACCATGTCATGAGTGATGTAATATGTGACGTCATCAGCAGTGCATTGCGGGCGCGTGAGTTATAGTTAGCTGAACTAACTATAACGGGGCAATTTCATTGGTTTTTTACGAGTAAAATGTCCAGCTAACTATAACATGTGTGAAACCTATGGTTTTTTCACTGAATTTCTAAGGTTTTTTAAATGCTAATTCCTAACTATAACGTGTGTGAAACCTATGGTTTTTTCAGTGAATTTCTAAGGTTTTTTAAATGCTAATTCCTAACTATAACGTGTGTGAAACCCATGGTTTTTTCAGTGAATATATATATATATATATATATATATATATATATATATATATTATATATATATATATATATATATATATATATATATATATAAATATATACACATATACATCTTACTGTTAAGCAACATAAAATGCAATCTTACGTAGGTGCTATAGTCAAACAGGTTGACTAACCCTGTGATTGTACGTTATGCCTGGGCAGGGTGGGGCATGCTGCATGCGAAAGGTGACTAGCAGCCGACAATGATTGCCCCTGTATTATTGTTGCTATGAAGCTGAGGAGCTTCATGTGAGATCCAGGTAATTATATGGCTCAGGGTGATGAGCAAACATGGTTTGTCGCAATGTCATCAAGCATCAGATTATAGCGAGCCGGCTGAGGACACCGTGGCCGGTGGTCAAGTGGAGCGCTGTGTGGATGGTGTCCACATTAGTGGCTGTGCCATGCGTTAGCGTTTAGACAATACTCACACAAGTGATCATGCGGCGTGCTGAGCAAATAATAAAGGTAAAAGCATTAAAAACAGTGGGAAAGGTTCCGCTAGCGACGCAGTGTAGGAAAGTATAATTACACTATGTTTGTATTTTGGCAGCTGATTGGGGCTCGGGAGGGGTCTCATCCGATGTCAGAATCTAGAGAGAAGTGAAGTTAAAGGTATAGTGATGTGTGAGGGGTCTTTTAAACAAACCTAATGGGTCCAGGTACCACATCCACACAGTGGGTTCGTCCTTTTTGTTTAGCTTATCTTTTGTAGATAACCATTGGGAAATTTTATTAGGAAGCTTTTTCCAGTGTTAGCTTGACCACTGATATATAGTAATATTGTTCTGTATGAAGAACAATCACACTTTTTCTTCTCGTTGAAAAATCCATGTTCTATTTTATCTTTAACTTCATTGTAAATTTATTTTTGTTCACTGTTCAGTATTCTACTAAGTTTTCGAAAACCATAGTTTCCTCACTTGCTTGCTGCTTTTCATTCTCTACCTCATTCATAGTTATAGCTGCTTGATTGTGAACAATTGGTTCTCCAAGAGGATCTTGACTCTCCGGTGTAGAACTTTGGCTGCTTTGTGAACACTCTTTCGCTATCTCACTAGCGATGGTTTCTTCCTGTTCAATCTCACCTTTTAACATTTACAGGTAGGTTGGAAAGATTGAGCACTCAATGCTGTATTTCACAGCATTCAAAGAGTCTTCATAACAGTCATAGTGTCCAAACAATTCTGATTCAGTATGCCATGGCTTAAACAACTATAAAAGTGGCAAGTAAAACAACTCTCTTCTCTCTCAGGTTTAGCAACTAAGCTTTTTATGGTTAGTTAGATTCCCTTTGTTGCATCTCACCAAACAACCATCCCATCCAAGTACTCCCTATCTATGTTTTCAGTTACATTACTTCCCTACATGTAGTGCTGAAGTACTTCATAGAGACACATATTTTAAAGATAAGGACTTTAGTACTCTTTTATGACTGCTTGCAAAGCCTAGGATTACCCACACAATTCCTCTTGACTTGGAAAACAAACAAGCCAAGCTCAAACAGTCTGAGCATTCATAAGAATCTATTTCTCTATGGGAAAGCATTGTCAAGGTGAAGCTGTACAATTTCTTGGTACGACTCTTTTCTGCAAAAATCTCCACCTACATCTCTTTCATCTCTGTCTTTTCTGATGTTATTATATATGAAGTCACGTAGCGAAACAACAGTGATGGAGTTGTCTGCAACAAACTGTAGATCTGTATTTGCATTTCACATCTTTGGAGTCCCAGAGTTGTATTAATTGATATTTTTGGAAGGTTCTTTTCTTCTCAGGTTGTATGTATTTTCTGTTGAGTTCCGTGTCAGGGTATGCCTAATTGCAGGCAAAAAGCTATTGAGTTTTCCTTGTGAGATGACAGCTGATAGAAAACTCAAACAACATCTTGTGTAAACCTTTCCTTTGCATCTGTATTTTCAATGACAGTACTACCCACATCTATGAGTTTGAAACTGTAGAACTTGTTATATCAAGCCCTGTCTTTTGGGATAGTAGATGTCAGATACTGTTATATGAAAGAGAAGAACGACTCATCAGTGTGTCTTCCAAATTTTGGTGCATCCTTTACCCATAACAGCATGTGAATATGTAGAGCACCTCTTACTTGGTAGTCTTTGTGCCAAAAGAAATAAGTTATGTGCAGTGCTTAATTTGTAACAAAGCAAATGCCAGGGCCCTTCTCAGGAGATCACTGCAGCTAGCATCATCCAGTGCCAGTGCCAGTGCTGCCAATGGCAGTACCAGTACAACTACTAACATCTCTCTCCTACAAGTTTGACAACTTACACTATTCCAGGCCACTCAAAGCTATAAGAATGCCTTGGGTGGCTGGTAGTATTCATTTTAATGTATATTACATTCATAAACACTCTAGTTGTGCTCATTCCAAAATTAGAAAGACAAAACCACCATGTGGTGAGCTGTCACTAGTGCCGGTTTGAGAATCAAGTCCCGGGGCTGAGCACCGGAAATCACCGGCTGAAATAGAGAAGGATTAGGTTTGTTGCAGACCATAGCGATCATCGCTTGAAACCTGTGGTTGAAATATCTGCAAACATTTGCAGGGTCCAGCGAGCAACGCTCTCCTGCTGTCTTCAGATTGATGTCTTTTATGTTTGAGTTTACTTCTTGCAGGAATTCAAGCAGGTCACCCCATGCATACTCAGCACAACTGAGTGTTAGAAACCAAATAGGTGCTCCTAGGTTTCTCAACATGAATTTCAGCTCACCGTGACGAGGGTACCAATATTCGTTGATGCCACATTGGCACCCCATCAAATTCGTCAAGTTGTATTCCAGGTTCTTGTCTTTTCCTTCAACTTTGTCCACAAATTCCTTTAGCGGTGATATATTACAGATTCACTCCTGTCTTGAGAAAGTGGTTTACTGAATAAGTCACTCTCAAAAAAAAGGTGAAATATATAGTGACTACTTTGACAACATCTAGGATCCTCTGAGTATAGTCTAGTGGATATGTACTTGACTGCTGGTATCTGTACAGGCCGGTCATCATTCCTGCCACCCATTCCTGTAGGGAAGAGATTCAGAACACATTGAGCTTCTTACCTTATCTCCCACACACTCACGGGAGTTCCTCTTGCTTCTTTAATTTGAAAGAGATCAATTCCATCACCTAAAATCTCTTTAGAATGCAGAGGTGGGATAATGTAGTCATGAATTTCCTCTGATCGGGATGGATCTACTTTTTCAATCTGACCTCTTGATATTGGTGTATCAACCTCCAGATGGGCTACATTTTCAAGAACATCAACATCTTTATAATAAATATTATTTTGTTCCAGATGTAATGTTGCTTTTTTCACTTTACTAACATCCACAAACTCCTATCATATTTTTGTTACTCTTGGTAGGGACACTATTAACTAGAATAGTATGTGCTTTTTCCAAACCTCTCTGAACACCTACAAATGTAATATTCTGCTTGTAATCTAATGGCAAGTTCACAACTATACCTTGAAATTAATGTATAGACTGTATTAGAATTGATTCATCAACGTTTAAATCTTGTAGTTCTTGAGGGACTGGAACTAATTCTAAGTTGTTGTGGACTGCTCTAGCTGACATTTTATTGTCTTCCAACTTATTGTAACAGTACTTACACATACTTTGTCATGTAGAACAATCAAAGCGTTCCTCTACAAATAAATAAACTGCAAATTCTCGCCACTTATATGTGTTGTCTTCTTCAATTTTCAAAGACACAACATAACATAACATAACAAATACAGTCCCGTGCCCTATCTTGGCTAGGAAGCAATATGGCGGCCTCGTAACGGAGGCCGACAGCAGACGGGCAGTGAGGGCAATGTGGTTACTGAGTTAAGCCCCTAGGACACGGTCTGACCCGATTTTGGCAAAAAATAAATAAAAACAAACTACGAGAATCCAGCTACATTATGCCGACGGCACTTACTGGGAGCCGGTTCTCTAGACAGGCTCTCCGTCTGGTGCTGCCCGCGTTCGCGGCTCTCTCGTCTGTCTACGGATTCCGCGAGCTTCGCAAGAAGGGGCAGAGTCAGGTCCTGAGGCCGCGGAGAGTGGCGCCGAGCGGCTTACGACCAGGAAAGTTTGAAAGTGGCATTTTTGGTAATCTCTACAGGAGATCCTTGGTTTCGAGAACGCAGAGGGATACCATGGCCCCCAAAGTTGCTGTTGGTTCTAAATCATCGCTCCACAGGAAAACATTTCAGAAGGAGGATACCGAGGCTGAGGGGGGCGAGGCCCAGATACCAGCAGGACAAATGAAAAGGAAGCAGCAGGGGGCAGGCAGGACCCGGCTCATGGCAGCCTCAATCGCGGATATCTTCCCTAAAGTAGGTAAGGAGAAGGAGAAGGAGAAAGGCCCTAAGGCTGTCGAGGTTGGTGTAAATGTATCGGCGGATACTCTTTCTGGTAATTCTTTGACTTTGGAAGAGCGTATTGACTCTGCCACCCCCACTGGTATATCCTCAGTTAACATCTTAAGCCCTTCATCTGCTCCTGCAGATAAGGAAGCCCTGCCAGTTGAGCCATCCCCCCTGCTGAGGTCGCCACAGCATCCCCGGATACGGGGGAAGGATGCCGGGGTGTAAACATCGAGCCACAGAAAGCCGATTCGTTGCCCATCGGTGCGACTACTGATAAGGAGAAAGTGCCGAGCGAATATTATTTTTCTGTCTCTGATGGGGCGGAATGGTCCGAGGAAGAAGAGCATAGTTCCTATTCAGGCGCAGAATCGGACTCTGATGATTGTCTTCCGGCAACGCTGGCTCGGCCTCCGGTGGTCAAAAGTCAGTCTTTGAAAATTGGTCACTCCACCCGAGAACTGAGCTGGGATCACTCTCCTGACCTGGCCCTGCAAGGCAGATCTGCAGCGGGTAGTCCTCATCGTTCACTCTTGGAGACTATACATCAGGAGATACTTGCTCATAGAGAGGAAACTCGCCAGGATAATCGTAAAGCACAGGCCACCATGAGGAAGATGCAGGGAGTAGTAAGGAAGCTCTCGAAAGTTTGCACGAATACGGCGGACAGAGTGACTAATCTGGAAGAGAGGGTGGTATCCACGGAGGCCGAGGTAGCTGCTGCTACCTGCAGTGTCAACACTCAAAGTTTCCAGGTTGTGGACCTACAGTGGAAAATGGAAGAGATGGAGAACAGACTCCGTAAGAACAACCTGAGGGTCTTGGGGATTCCAGAGGGGGTGGAAGGGTCGGACATAAGAGCATTTATCATCAAGCTCTTTTAGCAAGCTTTTCCAGAGCTCTCAAGCTGGAATTGGTCTACAGAAATACAACGAGTCCACCGCACCCCCTTTAAGGCTCGCTCTAATGTCAAAGAAGGTGACAAACCCAGAGCAGTTTTGATATTTTTCAGTAATTTTATATTGAGACAGACCATTGCAGAAAAGGCTAGACCAGATGCTAGGAGGAGCGGTGATGGGTTTTCCTTCTTTGTTCATCCTGATTACTGCCACACGACTGTGGAGAGAAGATGGCGATTGAGGGAAATGATTAAACCCTTTCAGGATAAGGGGATCCAAGCCTACCTCATAAATCCGGCTCAGCTAAAAGTGATCTTTTTCTCATCTGAAATCAAAGCGAAGGAGTATCTGGTCTCCCTAGGCAAGAAGGTCGATTAGTTACCGGACTGGAAATAGGTTGGGAGTATAATCATACATGTACTGGGGGTGGTCGGGAACCGAGTTATTTTGGTTTGGAGTATATAGCTAAATCTAAGCTAAGGGGCTATAAAGAGTACCAGATATTGTGTGTTTTTTTTTTGCTGCTTGTCCTCACATGCTCACTGCAGGTCCATCATATGCTCAGACTAGGTCTGAGCGCTTCACCAAGGAGGGGTTGGGGAAGGGACAGCAAAAGGGGGGGTTCACAATGGAAGGGAGGGTGTTCGGGTTGAGAAGAGGGGATGTAGGGGCGTGGGGGTTAAAAGGGGGAAAAATAAGGGGAAAACTTGCAGTTTGTTTCATTTTGTTTATTCTCTTAGTCACACAATGGCTTTGGTGATACAGAAGTTGTTTAAAGAGCAGGTTTATTATTATGTTCAAATAGTGCATCAAGATGACTCGCATTAAGGTCTGTTCAATTAATATAGGTGGGTTAAATGATTGGAGGAAACATCTAAGGTGGCCCACTTTGTTAAGAATAATGCAATCGATAGTCTCTGCCTTCAGGAGACTCACCTACCCTGGTCTAAAAGGAGCCTTATGTCTCTTAGTGGTTTAGAGCTGGCGGCTTGTTCTACCCAATCTTCAACAAATAGGGGAGTTGCGGTTTTATTAAAAACTTTTTTGGGAGGGGTCAGGCGGACTAAGTCGGACAGTAATGGGAGATGGGTTTTAGTGGAACTAGAAAGGGGCCTGACACTTTGTGTAGTGTATGCATCAAACAAAGATGATCCAGAGCTTTTTGACTTTTTAGAATTAGAGCTAGCTTTCTGGCCAACCCCCATAATTATGTGTGGTGATTTGAATATCTCCTCTGACTGGAGTGACTCTGTTGTGTATCAGGGCCGAAAACCAAGAGTTTTCAGGGCAATAAACGCCCTTATCAATTCACATGGGTTGAAGGATGTGTGGGGTACAAAAGAACCGTTAAAGCCCGGTTATACTTACTTTTCAAATCCTTATCAGAAGTTTACTAAGTTGGACTATTTTTTTATTTCTTCTAATGAAATAAATAGAGTAGGAAAAACGAAACTCCCCAAATTTTTGTCTGACCACAATCCCCTGATATTGACTTATGAATTAGTAGGACATCATAGGGCTGAGTCCAGGTGGACTTTTGAGAGGCGTTTATTGTTGGATATAAGATTCACCGGGCATATGTTGAAATGGGTAGATGAGTTTTTTGCTGCCAATGGATACAGCGCTTCTAGGAATGGTGTTTGGGAGTCATTCAAGGCTGCTCTAAGGGGCAAATATATAAGTATTGGGGCCAGGATAAGAAAAGAGGATAAAAGGGAAGTCGAGGGGTTAATGGGTACTTTGTCTGCGGTGGAAGAGCAGCATATGAGAGATATAACCTCCGGAGGGGATAGCAGCAAGAGTCAGAGCGTATTGCTGAAAAGTAGAGCAGAACTTCAGAAGATGATTATTCAGAAGGCTTCGGGAGAGTACCAAACATCTAAGGCCAAATGCTACGAAACGGGAGATCAGGCTGGTAGGGTTTTAGATTTACAAATTAGACAGGGGAAAGCTAGAAATATCTTTTCCTTGATCGAAGAAAACGGAGAGGAATACACACAGACTAATGAGATAACCCAGGCGTTTAAAAACTTTTACCAACGCCTGTATAATGAGGAAAGGCGGGATGAAAATCAGGGGGTTGAGGTGGTTGATAATGGTCCCCGTTTAAATATTTTGGAGAAGGATGAACTGGATAAGGATATTAGTGGGGGTGAGATAATTGAGGCCTTGCGTGAGCTAGCTTCCGGTAAGGCCGCTGGCCCGGATGGGATCCCTCTGGAGGTCTACAAATGTTTTGAACCAGTGATTATACCATTATTAGTTGATTTATTCAATGGAATAATGTGCACAGGAGTGGTTCAAGCCTCCTGGCGAGAAACTAATATTGTAGTCTTCCATTAGAAAGGGAAACCCCGTGAGAAACTGGGCTCCTATCGCCCAATCTCGCTTATCAATGCGGATACAAAATTATACTCAAAGATTTGGGCAAAGAGATTGGGCAGGATCATTGGTCGTCTTGTCTCCCCCTGGCAGCATGGGTTATCCCGGGTTGTAGTACTACGGACCATATTAGAAGAGCAATAGCGTTGTTCGATGCCCAGGTAGCAGGGGGAGGGGAGATGGCCATGATCCTGCTCGACGCAGAAAGGGCCTTTGATAGGGTCGTATGGGAGTTTCTATGGGGTGTGCTGGTTGGGAGAGGTTTCGGGGAGAAAGTTATCAGAACTCTCAAAGCAATGTATGTAGATCCAGTCGCGAGGGTGGTGGTTATGGGTGAGAGTTCTGAGAAGATAGCCATTTGGCACCCGCCAAGGCTGCCCTTGCTCCCCGATCCTCTTCGCACTGTACATCGACCCTCTTATCCAGAAAATATTAGGGTCCCCCAGGATTAGCCCGGTGGTATGTAATGGCCATTCTAGTAAAATTTTGGCCTATGCCGATGATCTGGCAATTATTACTACCAATCCCCAGCAGGCACTTTTGGCCCTGGTCGAAATAGCAGAGGAGTTTGGCAAGCGGTCGGGTTATCTTTTAAACAAATCCAAAACCCAAATCATCTGTACCCGGAATTTATGCAAAAGTGACACAAGATATGTGGATTCAGCAACATATCTAGGGATTAAGATCAATGCCTCAGTAGAGGAAATAATAGCTGAGAATTATCCTCCACTTTTGAAATCCATCGAAAAGGAGTTAAAGAGGATTGATGTGCTTCATCTTTCCCTGATTGGGAGGGTAAATGTTTTAAAAATGTCAGTATTTCCTAGAGTTCTTTATGTGTTTAGAGCTATACCCCTATTTATGGAGGACAAACTAATTAAAAGTTTGGATTCTATTTTTATAAGATTTATCTGGCAGTTTGGCAGGATCAGGCGGTCTACTAATTATATGTTGCTCCCCAGGGAGAGGGGAGGGTTGGACTTACCAAACTTGAGATTATATCATTGGTCCTGTCTTTTGACTCAAATGTCTATTCTGTTTCAACATGAGTTTACTCCCGGTGTTATTAACCCGGCGGTCCAGGACATACCTTGGGGAAGAGGCCATAGGGTTGCTCTGGCGTGAAGTTGACCGTAGATACTATAAGAGGCCCCGCCTGAAGATCTTGGAAGGGGTCTGGGGGGTTTGGAGGTCTATCTCTAAGTACTGCAAAATCGCAAAGGTAAATCGTTATCTCCACCTGTGTAATTCTAGTCTGCTCCCTTATGTGGGGGCTGATAGGAATCTGCAGGTATGGAGGGATCTCGGCATTAGGACCTTTGGGGATATTTGGGGGGCCCGAACCAATTGGTTTTGATGACCTCCAACAAAGGTTTGGCGTCTCGGTTAATCATTGGTTTTTGTATGGTCAAGTTATATGTTCATTAAAGGCACTGAGACCAAAACCCCTGTCAATGGAGGAGGTCCCCATAATTGAACTGTTAATTGTGGGACGTAGGAAGATAAAATGGGTTTATAAGCAGCTAATCGCAGAATCGCGCGATGATATGGATAAAACGGAGGCAGCTTTGGCTTTGAAACTGGGAGACCCTGATGTAGATCTTGATCTGGCCCTAACTCTGAACAGAAAAGTATTTAGATCTACAAACTTGAGGGCCCAGCATTACAAAACCGTATTTAATTTATATCATTCTCCCGCCAAATTATTTGCCTGGGGGGTTAGGGTAGATGATAGATGCCCTAGATGTAATGCTGGTCAAGCTGATACGTTGCATATGTTCTTTAATTGCAGCTCATTGTCCTCATTACAGAGGGAAGTTGGAAAGTTTTGGGAGGGGCTGCTAGGTCATAAGATCGATCTATCCCCGACCTTGATGCTGCTGGGTTGTGATCATAAGCAGAAATTGGCACAGGCTGAGGAAGCGCTGGTTTTTATGTCTGTGACGGTGCTGCGGATTTTAATTGCCTCGGGCTGGAAAGATATATCGCCCCCCTCCTTTCAAATGTGGCTCTCTAGATTATTGAGCATTCATAACAGTGAGAGATGCCTATATGAGCTGAAAAGTAAAAAAAGCGGGATTTTGGAAACAGATTATGGGCCCCGTTATTAACTTGGAGGGAGACAGCTAGTAGTGAGCCGAGTTAGGTCCTTAAGATTTTGAACCTGCTTTTATAAGTCTTTTTATAAGCCACTCATTAATAGCATGTATTATATTCTATGCTGGCTTGATATGTTTCTGTGTTGATGTGTTCAAACTGCAAATAAAAATATAAAAAAAAAAAAAAATACAGTCCAGTTTCTCTGAACACACTGTGTTAAACATTTTTAATCTCTTGAAAGTTGTCAACAGTAATACCTCTGTCCTGTTCTGCTACACTTGCAGATACCAAGTCCATATTATCCCTACACTCTTGTTCAGGACCAAAGGAATGAAACTAAACATTCTCACAGACATTTTCTGCCCCTGCTACTGTACCTTGCAAAAAAGCTTTATTCATTTCTCCTAAACATAAGACAGGAGCTTTGAGGTAATAAAGCATCCTAACAAATGTTTGGATTTCCGAATGGTGTACAGCTAACATTCTGAAATGATGAAAGGTGCTTTGGTACACTTTCTTTGATAGACATACTAGTGGGTGTCCCTGTAAATTAGTATGCTTCCTTACTTTTCATTGATCTAAGCCTTGCAACTGAGCTATTTTCTGCTTCAGACTTCTGTAGGAAAACATACATAGGAACTTTCTCAATAAATCAATAGATTCGTGTCAAACACTACAAATACGGCTACAGTTCAATTTATATACAGGGGACTGTCTACGCCTTCCCTGTACTTTTTCAGCTATTACTTCCTCTACATTTGTAGGTACCATCACCTCTTTTTGAATAGGAGGGCTGTCTTTGATCTGATAACATCATCCAGATTCATAAACTGAAGACACTAATGTGTTTTCTTGGAAGTAGCTTTCTTCATTAAAAAAGGGCTCAGTACTAGAAGTATGTCTCCATTCCCAGCTGCAAACTTTGAAAAAAGTGCTTCTATTGACAAGTCTTTTCTTTTTGCTTCTTTTCCTCACAGACAACACTATTTTATCCAGTGTCCTCATTCTGATTACAATCAAAAGAAATTGCTTCCTCTTCAGTGCAAAGGCCTTATCAACTATCCCCTCAACACGTTCCTTTTGTCTGAGTGCTTCTCTTCTTTGTTTATAGTTCTTCATACTTTTTATGAAATTCTGAATTACTCTACAATGAAACATTCTAACTCTTATTTCCTTAAACTGCAACTGCCTCCTGGTTAAAGTGTCTCCTTTGTCCTTTGGTTATTTACCCATCATATCATGTAATTTTTCGTCTTTTTTTCTTGATCTCAAACTTTATTTTTTATTCACTTGATTTTCCTGCATTTCTAGTAAGGGTGGGCGGAATTTGCGAAATTGACTTTCGCGAAGATGCGAAATTGCTTTTCCCGCCCGTTTGCGATGTGTTTTTGAGTGCTCGCGGGGAAATATATCTCCAACTTGCCCACCCATGCGGTCGCAAATGGGCACGCCCATCTTGCTGGCGATGCTTATTTCCTGTTCGCGATCGCAATGACATGTTCGCGATCGCAAACTCTTGTGGGATAGCGCGACCGGCTACCAACAATCCAACATCTTGTGGCACGCGTGAACGGATAGGAAAACTCGTCGTCGCATGCAGGGACCCGGTAAGTCGCGACCGCGCGCGAGAGAATGCATTTTTAAATACTTCCGTTTCGCGGTAGGTTGCAAAAGTTTTGACATTTTCGCGCTCTCCGCGGAACTCGAAAATGTCAAAATATTGCAAATTCCGTGAGCGGAACGAAATTTACTGCGCAGGCCTAATTTCTAGTTGTTGACAAACTTTTTTTTAGAATTCCTTTATTCTCTTACCAACAACTCTTTTCTCTTTCACCACTTTCTCGGCATTTTGTCCCTTTTGTTTCTCAGCTGTGAGGAGATAGTATCCTTGTTGCTGCTTCTTTCTTCTCTGACTTTTTAATGGCATTTTAACTTTCTGTACCTAACTTTAAATAGATGTCTAGAAAGGAAAAGGAAAACCTACATTTACCTTTTAATTACATACTAACACATTACCTATTTTAGGTTTTAAATTACAAACAAAAACAGTTTATTTATTGTAATACAACTGACATCACTCCATTAATATGCATGTTTATGTCTCTGTCTTTTTTGTGTTAGTGTATGTATTAGTCTCTCACTGGGTATACTACCATGCCTATTATTGTGCTCCTCTAAATCAACCTATTTTTAAAGGATTACTAGTCTAGATTAGAGACTAGGTTGTGTCAGTACCTGGCTGCATACCTGAGTGAGTGTAGTAGTACACCTGCAGGAGTGCCATCTCATGCTTAAGTAAATGTGTTGGTACGTGACTGTCTAATTTAGCACCCCATTGGCTCTCTAATTGTGTATGTGAGCGCCTTGAACAATACCTCAGTGCCTGTGTTGGGAAAGAGCGGGGTATGTAGGTGCCTGTAAAACTGCCTTTGATATTGCTACATACATAAGAAGTTTCTGAGTATCTGAGTGAATGTGTACGTCCCTCTGCCACGTTGTAACTGGGAGAGAGAGAGGTTCTGAGCATTGGAGGCACGTATGTCAGTTGCATTACGGATGGCATCCTCTATGTAGTGTTTGGCATTGGAGCCTACACGTCTATGAGTAACTTCCTAAAACTCAAAAGAACACTTCTCTATCTTTCAAGCACAAAGCGGTTGGCCTTATGCCATACCTACAGTATATCTCATAGGACAGTTATGTATCTCAGAGGAGACTTATGTGTACTAAAACATGGATAAGTGAAACTGGCAGTGACAGTTCACAGACAGGGTCTGCACGAATAGGCCTGGTCCATGTTCAAAGAACTACTTGCCTACATATACCAGTGAGTGTAGGAGTCCAGCTATAGCAGTGCCATGAAATGTTTAAGTAAACGTGCCATTGACTCTCTGTTTTAATACAGCAGTGACTCTCTAAATGTGTATGAAAGTGGCCTACCAAAGACAATGCCACTGTTAGGGACCAGAGGGCTACGTAGGTGCCTGTGTAACTGCCTTTGATACTACTACATACATAAGCAGTTTTTGTAATATGTGAGAGACTGTATAACTCCATCTGTCACTCTGTGACTGGGAAGATATAGAGACTCTATGCTTTGAAAACATATACACCAGTTACGAGTAAGTACCTAAAACTCAAAAGGAGAGTTCTCAATCTTTCAAACACAAAGCAGCATACTTTGTGAAATACCTACAACATATCTCATAGGACAGTTATGTTTGCTAAAATGTGGATATAAAACTTGCCAAGCAGCTTTTACATGCTAAGTGAAGCTGGCTGTGAATGTCAGAGAGAGGGTCTGCACAAATAGGCCTGACTCCGTTTTAAAGGGATATTTGTCTGGGTGGATAACAAGGATGTGTTACTATTTGCCTCAAGATCTGAGTGAGTGTAGCAGTCCAGTTATAGCAGAGCCATGAGATGATTACGTAAATGTGCCAGGATATGGCTGTTGGTTTAAGTACCTCAAAGGGTCTCTAAATGTGAATGTTAATAGCCTGACAAATACCTCAGTGCCAGTTTTAGGGAATAGAGGGGTATGTAGGTATTTGTTCAAGTGCCTTTCCTACCCCTGTATGGAGAAGTATATTCTGAGTATGTGATTGATTGTAGAAGTATCTCTTTCACTCTATGACTTAATTACACACAGGCTCTATGCTTTTGTAAGTCAGTTGCTTAATGGATGTTATCCTCTATGTAGAGCTTGCCATAGGGGTCTGCAAGTGCACGAGTAAGTTCCTAAAACTCAAAAGGACACTGCTCAAACATTGAAATACAAAGCATCAATCTTTATGGGAGACCTACAGCATCTCTCAGAGGAGAGTTATGTCTACTAAAACTTGGATATGACAGCTTTAACATGCTAATTGATGCTGGCAGTGAAAGTGCAGGGACCGAGTCTGCATGAGAAGACCTCACCCATGATTAAAGCACTATTTGTTTGGATGGATGATAAGATTGTGTTACTACTTGCCTTCATATCTGAGTGAGTGTAGGAGTTTAGCCATAGGAGTGCCATGAGGTGTTTCAGTAAATGTGCCAGTGTGTGCCTCTCTGATTTACTACCTCAATGGCTCTATAGAAGTGTATGTGAGTGGCCTAAAAATACCACAGTGTCTCTGCCAGGGAATAGAGGGGAATAGCAGATGATCTGTGCATCTGGATGATTTGGAGCTCCCTGCACGAGCTGATCAATAAAGGTATATGACTATATATTTGGCCTTGCTGCTTTGACTTGATGAGGTCCTCCATTACCTATTTTGTGATAACCGTGGTTACCTTCCTCCACTTTCTTATACTTTCTTGAATAAATGCTCCATTTGCTTGATAATTCCTGTTCCGACATGTCTTTGTTAAACAGATCTGAGTTATTGGTACTGTATTCAGCCCTAGGAGATTTCCTTTGGTTCTCCTTGGTCCTGAAGAATAGCTCCTTTGACTTTCCTCTATGTCTGGTGTTAGAACGGGCATCTTTTGGTGTGTTTCCCCTGTCATTTTGCTTTCTGACCTTCTGGTTTTGACTCTGTTTTTGCTGGTTTAGTGTCTGTGCACTTTCTCACTGCTGTTTAGTGTTAAAGTGCAAGTGTTCCTATTGTAAATTGGGTTATGGTTTGGTGTTTTCATGATTGGCATATTTGATTTACTGGTAAGTCTCTAGTAAAGTGCACTGGGAGTGTCAGACCCTGTAAATCAAATGCTGCTAGTGGGCCTGAAGCACAGATTGTGCTACCCACATGAGCAGCCATTCAAAGGGTTTTCAGATCTGCCACTGTAGTGTCTGCGCGCAGTGTTTACTGCCATGTCGACTTGACAGATGAACCCACTTGCCAAGCCCTAACCTTCCTTTTTATTATATGTGAGTCACCCGTAAGGTAGGCCCAAGTTAGCTCCTACAGGCAGGGTGCAGTGTATGTGAAAGATAGGATATGTCCTGGTGTGTGTGACATGTACTGATAGTGAACTACAGTGTAATTCATTTTTCATTGTTGAAAGACTATCTATCCCATAGGATAGAATCGGGAAAACTCCCATTGTGACAAGATAGAGAAATATTAGTATGCCTTAACTCAGAATATAGAAATGCATCTTTAGTATTTTCTTAATTAGCCATCCTGTGTACCCCTGCTGGGTTGTGGATTGACTGTCTGGCTTTGGGATGACAGGGGCTTGGGATGTGCATTCTCTTCAGACAGCCACTGGAGGGGTCAAGGTGTGTCCTGACTTTCCTGGATGAGTCAGGGCTCGGCTGAATAGACCTGGGCTGCATTTAGAGTAGTGGAAGGAGCCAATAGGCGTACCTTGAGCCTAACTTAGGGGTGACTCACATGTAATAAAAGGGAAGTTTAGGGCTTGCAAAGTGGGTGCACTTGCCAAGAAGACATGGCAGTAAAAACTGTGTGCAGCCACTTCAGTTGCAGGTCTGAGAACCCTTTGAAATCCTGCTTGTGTGGGTGGCACAATCAGTGCTGCGGCCCACTAGCAGCATTTGATTTACAGGCACTGGCACTCTCAGTGCACTTTACTAGGGACTTACCAGTAAGTCAAATACGCCAATCATGGAAATACCAATCCATAATACAATTTAAACCACTAAACCAGCAAAAACAGAGACAAATCCAGGAGGAAGAAAGAAAAAAGACCGGGATAACACACCATAAGATGGCAGGCCTGACACACTACAAGTATGTTGACACATCTAAAGGCATATCAGTACAAACACTGATATAAAAGAAACAGAATAGAAATATGTTAGAATTTGTTTTATAAAAATTAATAAACATAACAGTACACATTGCTTATGTTGTAACAGTGTACCGAAATACAGTAAAACATTTAATTTTCCAATGTTTACTGTTCTCAGCTTTCATAATTGTTTTTGCTCCACAAACAATGTGTTATATGAAACTTCATCTTTGAACAGTGGCAAAAAAAACAATTGCATGGATTGTGGAAAAAACTGCACAGTATAGCACTATAAATAACTGACACTATGCATTACACTCACTACAATTCACTAGTTAGTTTTTCTACCTACACTTACTACTCTAATTTAAACAAAAAGATTTTAAAGCATTTTCCATTATTAAAATACCTTGTACAATACTGCAAATAAATGTAAACTATACTTGAATTAAGAAGATCCTTTTCAAAACATCACCCCTAGTAGGCCGAATGATGTCTAAAACACTGATGATCCATACAGATGAAATCCATCATATTCTTGTTTTTCCAGAAATTGTATATACCACTTTGGTTGAAGAAACAAAAAGTGACAATTTTGTAGTTTGAAAGGTAGTTTAGTTTCAATTTATGGTTGCTGTGATTGCATTGTGTCCATCCAGTTTCACTCATTAATTAGACTATGTAGTGTCCAGATGTTATTTAAACTCCTTTGTGGAAGATAAATGGACTCTTACATTTTGGAGAATTTTTGTAGACATCCCTTTAAAATAGGATGAATGACGTCTAAAACACTGATGATCTATTTGGAAGAAACACTGTACTATAAAAAAGAATTCCAGAAAATACCCCGTAAAACTTTGGTTGAAGAATAAAGAGGTAAGAATTTCTAAGTTTGATATGCAGTTTTTGATTGAATTTAAGGCTGCCATCATTGTAGTCTGTCCATCCAGTTTTACTCTTTAAATAGACAGTGAGGTTTCCAGATGTTACATTTACTCCTTTGTGAAAGATATTAGCTATAGTATTATAATTTCTTCCAGAAATTAGCATTTGTTAAGAAACACCTAGACAGAAAGTGAAACATATCTGTTAGACCCGGCCCTCGTAACATGGTCAGACCTGATCCCTGCACCTCACACCAGCCCGATCCCCTGGCCTGGCCAATCCTTCCCACCAGAACACACACACCCGACCCGGACTTCCCCCGTCCGTAGGCCTTCCTCCTTCGGCCACCCCGGGCCCGCGTGCCCACTTCATGCACCAAGATGGCCGCCCGGCCCCAGCGCGACCCTAGCCTACAGGCGCCACTCCGGCTGGAGGACATCGCGCTCCCCCTGGGATGAGAAAGGGAGGAGCAGTTTCCATCACACCTCTGCGCTTCCCTGGGAAGGTGGGTTTCGATCGACCCGCCGGCCTCCCCGAGGGCTGGCTCCACGCCTGCTGGGTGTCTGGGGCTCCTCCCGACCCGGCCCTGAAAGGATCAAAGGACAATGGCAGGAAACCCCCAACAAGCGACCCCCAGGTGACAAGACCCCTGCCTGCACAGACTCCGGACATCAAAGAGAAGTCGCCCAATAACAAGGGGTGCTCTGGGACTGTCCGGCAGATTCGCCTTGGAAACACCTGAGCCCTGCTGAGTGACTCGCGGCTCCCTGAAAGATCGTAAGACCTCCGAACTTGTGCTTGAGCCCTGCTGAGTGACTCGCGGCTCCCTGAAGATCGTAAGACCTCCGAACTTGTGCTTGAGCCCTGCTGAGTGACTCGCGGCTCCCTGAAGATCGTAAGACCTCCGAACTTGTGCTTGAGCCCTGCTGAGTGACTCGCGGCTCCCTGAAGATCGTAAGACCTCCGAACGTGTGCTTGAGCCCTGCTGAGTGACTCGCGGCTCCCTGAAGATCGTAAGACCTCCGAACTTGTACTCGAGCCTGCTGAGTATCTCGCAGTGCCCACAGACTCCCTTGGTCCCGCCGGACCCCACGACGACAAGCGTATCCCCCAGCTCGAGGATTGTAAGCTGTGCGCCGGATACGCTCCTGCATTTGATCCATTCCCCCAAAGACTGTCCCGCTACCTCCTAACCCCCCTCCAAGACTTTGTGAGCCTGCGCTCTACTTGTATATATATTGCCTTGCTGATCATAAAGATCTCACCACTCCGATCTGATAAAGATTTGCTCTTAAGAACTCTCGGTGTGGTGTCTCTTTGTCGTGTGGTGCCGAGTGTACGATCCTAGATACGAGATTCCTCCCCTGAGGAGTCTCCCGCCAGTGCCCGGCTACGATACCTCGAGGGTTGGTCTCAGGACAGTCAGGGCCCCCTCCGGGCCCCTCTGAGGTCGCCTTCTAACATTGGTGGCAAGCGACGGGATTCGGGCCCATAATCTAGAGATCGTGCCGTGAACGGCTGACGCACTACCGACATAGATGGCAGAAGGAAACGCCGTGGTTCTCGTAGAAGACGACGCCAGTACCGTGTTCCAGGTGGAACAGCTGGAAGAGTACACTCACAGAGAACTAAAGCAATTCTGTAAGGAACTCAGAATCGCTGCCACTGGTCTCAACACCAAAGAAGATATGCAAAAGGCACTGAAAGCTTGGGTGGATTCGGGAGCCCCCGCGCCCAGAAGGAGTGGTGGAGCCCCACGACGAAGCAAGACCCTCCCAAGGAGAACGCAGCAGCAACCAGGTGCGAGGCTTCGTACCAGACGGGGGCCTATCCCCGGAGGAACTCGCAGACAGAGAAAAAAGTCGCCATCACGAGCTCGAATTCGCCAAACTCAAAATTGAGGGCGAGTTGAAATTAGCCGAGAAAAAGCTAGCAGTCGAACAGTTGCGAGTGCAAGGAGAACTGGAAGAGAAGAAACTCCAACGAGAACACGAGGGAAGGAGACTTCAACTGGAACATGAACGCAGCTTGAAGGAAATAGATCTGAAAGCAAGAAGCGAAGAAGCGCGGCCCCCGGGGAACCGGGAGGCGGCCGCCCCGACAGAGCAGAAGGTCCACATCCCCAAGGATGTGGTCAAAGAATATTACAAAAATGATGACATTCAGCAGTGGTTCCGGGCCTACGAGGTCGCCATGACCTCCCATCGGGTCCCACAGAAGGATTGAGGGGCTGGGTTATGGGGACGATTCCTGAGCGAAGGGAGAGACACCCTGCTCGACCTACCCACCTCCATGCAGACCTCCTATGAACACATGAAAGCGGCCCTCCTCACAAGGTACGGCCTCACCCCGGAGATGTACCGCCAGCGGTTCCGGGACTGCCGGAAGATCCCGGGTACCACCTGGGTGGAATATTTGAATTTCTTCAGCCGTGCCTTCGATGGGTGGATCAAGGGCAGCAAGGTGACCACCCTGGAAGAACTAACTGACCTTATGTCATGGGAACACCTGGCTGCCAACTGCTTTGTGGAACTACGCCAGCATCTGCTCGACAGCAAGCTCACGGACCCGAGAAAGCTGGCTGTCGAGGCGGATCGCTGGACCAACACCCGGGTCTCCCAGGGCCCTGTAGGAGAGTATCCCCGAGCCAGTCAGGGACCACCCCGCCAGAGAGGGGGGGGAAACCAGGGAGGGCAGAGAGAGCCCCAGACTAGTCCCCCGAAGTCCCAACCTCTGCCTTTCCCGGTACCCCCACCAGCTGTATCCGGCCCCCCCCTGAGACGGGGGCACCGGGTAACCATCACTTGTTTCCGTTGCCAGAAGCCCGGGCACTACGCCAACGACCCTGAATGCCCCATGGCCCCACGCACCAACCAGGCAGCACCCCCCGCTAGACAGATAGCCAATGTAGCCCTGGGGGAGGAGGTTGAGGAGGCCGAGGAGTGGGAACCCGCCGCTATGGCCCTAGTGCCCTTAGGAGATAGAGAGATGGTCCCTGGGAGCCTCCTGCCCTCTAACACAAAGAATGGCCACCAAGTAGAAGCCCTCCATGACACCGGGGCCAGCATCACCGGTGTCCTCAGCCATTTAGTCCACGAGGACCAGGTCCTCCCCAACGTATTTTGCCCTGTCATTTCAGCCGACAACACAGAAAGCCTATGTAAGGTAGCCCTGGTGCCCTTCGAGTGGGGAGGGGTGGTCGGTAAACTGAAGGTCGCAGTGAGAACATCCCAGCCCGTCGACTGTCTCCTGGGGAACGACCTGGAAAGTTCCCCCTGGGGGCAAGTTGAGCGCAAGACCCACCTAGGGATGATGGGCCTCCCTGAGTGGGTGTGCGCCACCACTCGATCCATGGCGGCTCGACTGACCCCCCTGAGGGACGTCGACGACGCCCCGACCCCTGAAGATGGGATGGTACCGGCTGAGGGCCCCCACATCCCCCCACCGGAAGAGTCACTCGCCAGTGACGAACCGCCGCCTTCCGACTCCACCCCAGACACCGAGTTAGGCGATATGCCCGAATTAGCACAGTGGCGCCACGAAGGGGGCCCCTCCCGAGAGGAGTTCTGCCGAGAGCAGGCTACCTGTCCCTCCCTGGTCGGGCCCCGGCAACAGGCAGAGGCCCAGGCCGCAGGCGACCAGACTGGAACGCACCGGGTCTATTGGGAGAATGACCTTCTGTACAGCGAACAGAAGTCGGTGGAGCTAGGGTCCGGCCGAGTGCTGGTGGTACCACTGTGCTTCCGAGACCTCCTCCTGGGCTTGGCCCACGACGTCCCCCTCGCAGGCCACTTGGGTCAGGACAAAACATACAGTCGCCTCGTGACTCACTTCTACTGGCCCAGAATGAAAGCAGATGTAGAAGCCCACTGCAAGTCCTGTCCCACGTGCCAGGCCAGTGGGAAGAGTGGAGGGAAGCGCAAGGCTCCCCTCCAGCCCTTCCCTGTCGTCAGTACCCCTTTTGAGCGGGTCAGGATCGACATTGTAGGACCTCTGGATCCCCCAACTTCCCAGGGGCACCGGTTCATCCTCGTCCTGGTGGACCATGCCACTCGTTACCCTGAGGCCATCCCTCTGTGCACCGTCACGGCCCCCGTGGTGGGCCGGGCGCTGATGGGGATCTTCTCCCGCATGGGTTTTCCCCGCGAGGTCGTGAGCGATCGCGGTACCAACTTTATCTCCCGATACATGAGGTCCTTATGGCAACAGTGCGGGGTGTCCTACAAGTTCACCACCCCGTACCACCCCCAAGGAAATGGCCTGGTAGAGCGGTTTAACCGGACTCTGAAGGGGATGATCGCGGGCCTGGAAGAGCCCTCCGGCGTAAGTGGGACCTCCTGCTCCCCTGCCTCCTATTCGCATACCGAGAAGTTCCCCAGAAATCCTTGGGTTTCAGCCCCTTCAAGTTACTCTACGGGCACCCCGTCAGGGGGCCCCTCAGCCTGGTCAAAGAAGAGTGGGAGGCGGCGCCCCGAGGCACCTCCCGAGACGTGTTCCGTTACGTCCTGACCCTCCGCAATCAGATTAGGAGGTTCCGGGAAATGGCAGAGGCCAATCTGGAGGCGAGTCAGGAGGAGATGAAGCGCTGGTACGACCAGAACGCCGCGCTAGTCGAGTTTCAGCCGGTCCAGCTGGTGTGGGTCATGGCCCCCGTGAAACCCTGCGCTCTCCAGGATAAATGGACCGGGCCCTTCAAAGTAGTTGAGCGAAAGAGCCCGGTCACGTACTTGGTAGACGTCCAGTCACCCCCGGACCCCCTCCGGGTCCTCCACGTGAACCGCCTCAAGCCCCACTTTGTGCGGACAGAGCTGAGCCTCCTACTGGCCACTGACGACGGGTCCGAAGAAGAGTCGGATCCTCTCCCTGATCTTCTATGCACCAAGGAGAAGGACGGCTCCGTAGAAGGAGTGAACCTCTCCCCGTCTCTCACTCCCCAGCAACGTGAGGATTGCCGCCAGCTCCTAGGGCAGTTTCCGGACCTTTTCTCCCTGGTCCCCAAGGTCACCGACTGGTGTGTCCATGATGTGGATACTGGGGACAGCCCACCAGTGAGACACCGAGCCTACCGAGTCCCCGATCAGGTCCGGTCCTGTATCCAAGCCGAAGTCTCGAAAATGTTGACCCTAGGCGTGATCGAACCCTCAGACAGCCCCTGGGCCAGCCCCGTGGTCCTGGTCCCAAAAGCAGCCGCCCCCGGGGTCGCCCCGGAACTCCGCTTTTGCGTGGACTACCGGGGACTCAATGAGGTCACCCGAGCCGATGCCCACCCCATTCCCCAAGCCGACGAGCTCATTGACCGGCTCGGAGCTGCACGGTTCCTCAGCACCTTCGATCTCACCTGCGGCTACTGGCAAATTGCGCTCACTGAGGGAGCCAAGGAGCGGTCCGCCTTCTCCACCCCGGATGGGCACTATCGCTTTCGCATAATGCCCTTCGGGATGAAAAATGCCCCGGCCACCTTCCAGCGACTGGTAAATAGAGTCCTAGCCGGGCTGGAAAAATTCAGCGCTGCATATCTCGACGATATCGCAGTTTTTAGTTCCGAATGGAGTGAGCACCTCCAGCACCTCCGGAGGGTGCTAACCGCCCTACGCCAGGCGGGCCTCACCGTGAAAGCCAGCAAATGCCAGATTGGGCAAGGTTCGGTAACCTACCTGGGGCACCAGGTCGGAAGCGGGCAGGTCGCCCCTCTACAGCCCAAAATCGACGCCATCCTAGCCTGGGAACCCCCCACTACCCAAACAGAGGTCCGAGCCTTTCTGGGCCTCACGGGCTACTATCGGAGATTCATCCGGAATTACGGCAGCCTGGTCGGTCCCCTCACGGGACTCACGTCCAAGAAGCAGCCCAAGAAGGTACAGTGGTCCCCTGCCTGCCAAGAGGCGTTCAATGCCCTGAAAACGGCCATGTGTACGGCCCCCGTCCTCCAGGCCCCCGACTACTCCAAAGAGTTTGTGGTACAAACTGATGCCTCCGAGCATGGCATCGGGCCGTCCTCTCCCAAGTAAATGACCAGGGTCTGGACCAGCCCGTGGCCTTCCTCAGCCAAAGGCTGTTGCCCCGGGAACAGAGATGGAGTACCATCGAGCGCGAGGCGTTCGCAGTAGTCTGGGCCCTCAAGAAACTACGCCCTTACCTGTTCGGCACCCATTTCAGGGTCCAGACCGACCATCGCCCCTTGCAATGGCTCATGCAGATGCGAGGAGAAAACCCCAAGCTTCTGCGGTGGTCAATCTCCCTCCAGGGGATGGATTTCACCGTGGAACATCGCCCTGGTACGGACCACGCCAACGCCGATGGCCTCTCCCGATTCTTCCGCCTCAGCGAAGAGAACCCCCAAGAAGATGGGTAGTTCTCTCCGGCTTTCAGCTGGGGGGGACGCGTGTTAGACCCGGCCCTCGTAACATAGTCAGACCTGACCCCTGCACCTCACACCAGCCCCGAGCCCCTGGCCTGGCCGATCCTTCCCACCAGAACACACACACCGACCCGGACTTCCCCCGTCCGTAGGCCTTCCTCCTTTGGCCACCCCGGGCCCGCGTGCCCACTTCATGCACCAAGATGGCTGCCCGGCCCCAGCGCGACCCTAGCCTACAGGCGCCACTCCGGCTGGAGGACATCGCGCTCCCCTTGGGATGAGAAAGGGAGGAGCAGTTTCCATCACACCTCTGCGCTTCCCTGGGAAGGTGGGTTTCGATCGACCCGCCGGCCTCCCCGAGGGCTGGCTCCACGCCTGCTGGGTGTCTGGGGCTCCTCCTGACCCGGCCCTGAAAGGATCAAAGGACAATGGCAGGAAACCCCCAACAAGCGACCCCCAGGTGATAAGACCCCTGCCTGCACAGACTCCGGACATCAAAGAGGAGTCACCCTATAACAAGGGGTGCTCTGGGACTGTCCGGCAGATTCGCCTTGGAAACACCTGAGCCCTGCTGAGTGACTCGCGGCTCCCTGAAAGATCGTAAGACCTCCGAACTTGTGCTTGAGCCCTGCTGAGTGACTCGCGGCTCCCTGAAGATCGTAAGACCTCCGAACTTGTGCTTGAGCCCTGCTGAGTGACTCGCGGCTCCCTGAAGATCGTAAGACCTCCGAACTTGTGCTTGAGCCCTGCTGAGTGACTCGCGGCTCCCTGAAGATCGTAAGACCTCCAAACTTGTGCTTGAGCCCTGCTGAGTGACTCGCGGCTCCCTGAAGATCGTAAGACCTCCGAACTTGTACTCGAGCCTGCTGAGTATCTCGCAGCGCCCACAGACTCCCTTGGTCCCGCCGAACCCCACGACGACAAGCGTATCCCCCAGCTCGAGGATTGTGAGCTGTGCGCCGGATACGCTCCTGCATTTGATCCATTCCCCCAAAGACTGTCCCGCTACCTCCTAACCCCCCTCCAAGACTTTGTGAGCCCGCGCTCTACTTGTATATATATTGCCTTGCTGATCATAAAGATCTTACCACTCCGATCTGATAAAGATTTGCTCTTAAGAACTCTCGGTGTGGTGTCTCTTTGTCGTGTGGTGCCGAGTGTACGATCCTAGATACGAGATTCCTCCCCTGAGGAGTCTCCCGCCAGTGCCCGGCTATGATACCTCGAGAGTTGGTCTCAGGACAGTCAGGGTCCCCTCCGGGCCCCTCTGAGGTCGCCTTCTAACAATATCGCAGTACCAGGTGGAGTGGGAGGAAAATATTTTACATTGGGGTCAATTAATTGACAACCTATTTTTTTGTCTGGCAGGGCACTGAGGACAAAGTGAAGAAGTTTATCAGTAAGATCCAGCATAATGATCTGAACCTAAGCTTCACAAGTGAAGTCAGTAAAGTAAGTGTTAATTTTCTTGACCTCACAGTCTATGCTAAAGATGGTAAGGTGGAAACTAAGTTGTACAGAAAACTGACCTCGGGCAATACGTTGCTTCATGTAACAAGCTTTCATCCAACCAACTTGAAACTTAGTATACCATTTGGTGAATGTTTGAGAACTAAGAGAAATTGCAGTGAGGAAGTTGAAATTGAGGCACAACTTACAAATTTGAAAGAAAGATTCACCTGCCGAGGCTATCCAGAAAAATGGGTTAATACTGCAATACACAAAGTTTCAACAAAAAATAAGAGAGGATATTCTATTTAGAAAAGATGATGGTAAAAAGGAGAGGAAGGAGACAGGAAATCAGTTCCGGATGATAACTACTTTCCGTACACAGCAGGTTATGTTGCAGAACATCTTAAACAAACATTGGCATGTGATTAAACATGATCCAATTCTTGGAAAGGTGGTACCACGTACATCCCAAGTAACCTGTAGACTTGTTAGATCATTCAAACAGACACTAGTAAGTAATACACTGAAAAACCCCCAACCAAAGACGACATGGCTGAATCAGGGTCAGGGATTTCTAAGATGCACGAAATGCAAGGCCTGTAGATTTGGTACCAACATGGACCAATATACACCAGGTTTGTCTACATCAAAGAAAAAGATCAAAGGAAAATGTAGCTGAAAAACAGAATTTGCTGTCTACATGCTTCAATGCCCATGTGGCTTAAGGTATGTGGGCAGCACAATTCTGGAAGTACACAAGAGAGTTTTGCAGCATATTAGGGCAATCAAAAATGGCGACTTTGGTTGAAGAATAAAGAGGTAAGAATTTCTAAGTTTGATAGGCAGTTTTTGATTGAATTTAAGGCTGCCATCATTGTAGTCTGTCCATCCAGTTTTACTCTTTAAATAGACAGTGAGGTGTCCAGATGTTACATTTACTCCTTTGTGAAAGATATTAGCTATAGTATTATAATTTCTTCCAGAAATTAGCATTTGTTAAGAAACACCTAGACAGAAAGTGAAACATATCGCAGTACCAGGTGGAGTGGGAGGAAAATATTTTACATTGGGGTCAATTCATTGACAACCTATTTTTTTGTCTGGCAGGGCACTGAGGACAAAGTGAAGAAGTTTATCAGTAAGATCCAACATAATGATCTGAACCTAAGCTTCACAAGTGAAGTTAGTAAAGTAAGTGTTAATTTTCTTGACCTCACAGTCTATGCTAAAGATGGTAAGGTGGAAACTAAGTTGTACAGAAAACTGACCTCGGGCAATACGTTGCTTCATGTAACAAGCTTTCATCCAACCAACTTGAAACTTAGTATACCATTTGGTGAATGTTTGAGAACTAAGAGAAATTGCAGTGAGGAAGTTGAAATTGAGGCACAGCTTACAAATTTGAAAGAAAGATTCACCTGCCGAGGCTATCCAGAAAAATGGGTTAATACTGCAATACACAAAGTTTCAACAAAAAAAAGAGAGGATATTCTATTTAGAAAAGATGATGGTAAAAAGGAGAGGAAGGAGACAGGAAATCAGTTCCGGATGATAACTACTTTCCGTACACAGCAGGTTATGTTGCAGAACATCTTAAACAAACATTGGCATGTGATTAAACATGATCCAAATCTTGGAAAGGTGGTACCACGTACATCCCCAGTAACCTGTAGACTTGTTAGATCATTCAAACAGACACTAGTAAGTAATACACTGAAAAACCCCCAACCAAAGACGACATGGCTGAATCAGGGTCAGGGATTTCTAAGATGCACGAAATGCAAGGCCTGTAGATTTGGTACCAACATGGACCAATATACACCAGGTTTGTCTACTTCAAAGAAAAAGATCAAAGGAAAATATAGCTGCAAAACAGAATTTGCTGTCTACATGCTTCAATGCCCATGTGGCTTAAGGTATGTGGGCAGCACAATTCTGGAAGTACACAAGAGAGTTTTGCAGCATATTAGGGCAATCAAAAATGGCGACCGCACATATCCAGTCGCCCGCCATTTTGAACGCTTTTACGCAATGGATCCTGAGGGGCTTACATATTATGTAATTGATGC
This sequence comes from Triturus cristatus, assembly GCF_964204655.1. Taxonomy (NCBI): domain Eukaryota; kingdom Metazoa; phylum Chordata; class Amphibia; order Caudata; family Salamandridae; genus Triturus; species Triturus cristatus. The sequence goes on along the minus strand of NC_140591.1, from coordinate 1,302,003,211 downwards.
AGTGGTAGATAATGTATGTAAAGGTAACAGAGAAAAGAAACTAAGAAGCTTAGAGTTGAGGTACATTATCGAATTAAATTCCAAACAGCCAGAAGGTTTGAACGTAGAGGAAGATATGTATACAGATCTGTAGAAATCAATGTTGATTGTATATAAAAAATTCTGCCTTTAATTCACGAATTTAAAAGGTATCAACTTATTATTTTCTATGGTGTTATTATGGTGTATAGGTAAAGACTCAAGGGGGATGAATATGAATTCATTAGGGGGAGAAAAAGGGACAATGTGATGGAAGGGCCCAATGGGGCATAATTTTGAGGCGCTTGACATATTTTTATAAAAATTTTTTTTATAAAAATTGTTTTGTAAAATGTTTACGCATAGGTATTAGCCCACTGAGGCTTGATTGGAGGCGAAAGTTTACCTACTTAGGTTGAAATAACAAGATATGGCAAATGAACACCATAACCATAGACAAACACCAGAGCTATTGGACTCAAGCAGTAGTCAATAGAAATTGAATGCGGCCTACTGGGTCTTTATTATGACGAGCATCAACAAAATTGAATTAATTAAACCATAATTATGTTTTTCTTAAATTCGAAAAAATATGTCAAATAATTGAAAATGCATTTAAAATCACAAATGTGGAGCGAGTCCCTTTTCCCAGCTAGAAATACAAGTATTAATGTTGTTTATGCAATGATTGCATTACTGTTTGAACTGAAGATGTCAAAAAACTATGAGTCTTTTTTCGCTAGTAGTGTGTTGTAGTTTCACGTGACATTTAGAGTTATATTTAAAATGCCCACTCTCACTGTTGTGTTATCGGTGAGCAAGGCTGCAGGTGAGCTGAAACGCGTACGATATTGGCCAAATAAACAGAGTTTGACAACTGCACACGCGTTGGCGTCCTTTTTGAGAGGATAAAGTGATATATATATATATATATATATATTATCTTCTGGCGGTCGCCAGTAGATAGTTATAGTTAGGACCGTGTTTCCATAGGAAATCTGCAACATTCTATTTTGAATAACTTTGGCGACGATTGACGAATCCTCGCGAAATTCTCAAAATATGTGAGGCGCTCCGCTCAGCTCCTACCCTGAAAGTCTCGGGGTGATTCGTCAAGCGGGGGCTGAGAAAAAAGGGGGGTCCCAAAACGCGTTTTCCCCATGCATTTTCCCATAGGACCTTTAGTCGAAGGTACAGCCCGAACGGCTGAACAGAATTACTTGAAATTTGGAAAAGAGGTAGTCCTCAGGTCAGGGATGTGCCTTTTGCATATATGGTGTCAATCTGTTCAGTAGTTCCTGAAAAAATTGCAGTTAAAAGTACATAAATATCTATATGCGCACACCGTGCGCGCACGGTGCCGTGCGCGAGCGTAATTCTGATTGGTGGTTAGATGTCAGTCAACATTCGAATCGGTCGAAATCAGGAAGTGTTGGACGCCATTTTGTGTGTGGCAGTGAAAAAGAAAGGTGGAGAACGTGAAAAGGGGGCAGGGTAGAGAGTTCCTGACCCCTTAGCCTTTGTCAGGGGGTCCCTGAAGGACCCCGAAGGGTGAAAAAAACATTTTATTTTTTTTCAAAAAATCGCGGGGTGCGCGCACGGTGCGCACACCCCCCAGCCGCCATTTTGAGTTTTAGAGGCAGAAGAGAGCTAAAAACACAAGTGGAGAACGTGAAAAGGGGGCAGGGTAGAGAGTCCCTGACCCCCTAGGCCTTCTCAGGGGGACCATAAAAGACCCCTAAGGTCCCCAAAAAAAAAAAAATTATAAATATTGCGCGGTGCACGCATGGTGCGTGCACGGCGGCAAAAAATTCATAAAAAAAATAGAATCAAAAATCAAGTTTAAGTGTTTAGATGTTGGTTGGCTCTAAAAAGAGCCGTTGTGTTCATTGAGTGTTTTTTTGTACCTACAAGTAAGTACCGATGCAGAGTCTAAAGTTCAAGAGGAAGACTCTGTTCCCTTCATCTGTGAAATGAACACCGTCTCCTCTATAAATGCCTTGCATGTTGTAACGCAAGTTGTTGTGGTATATAGAACCCATACCGTAGTCTCTGAGGAAAGCAGAAACAGACTTATTGACGTGCTTTTTTGCTTTCTCAAACTGCGGACAATATTGGTTGGACCAGTTCCACTTTTGCCTTTGGCATATATTAGAATATACAAAGGTAGTTTGTGGAAAAAGTGAAATCAATTGCACAAAGGTGTCCTTAACAAGCATTTCCAGACCTACCCCAGTTAAAGTGCCTAGGTCATTTCCACCACAGTGCACACTTATAAGGTCAGGCTGTGGGAGATGTAGAAAGGATTTCACCAAAGGCATTAATTGGTGCCACTTTAACCCTCTCTGACCAATCCATTTAATGTCTACATTTGGCAAAGCAAGGTCTTTCACAATACCTCTTTTTTCTGCACACTTTTCACTCCAGTAGACATAGCTATGACCTACAATCCACACTGTGAACATCTTTCAAGGAGATTTGGATGCACACAGAAGGTGTCTTTCAGTAGAATGGCAATATGAAAAGAAAGATAGTTGTAAAATGGAGGCTTACATACTTTTTTTAATAAAAAGAGCTCATTGGCTGTTTCAGACCATTCAACACTAAAACCTAGGCTGTATGTTTAAATTTTTTAAAGCATGTTTTGTATTGGTTCAGAAAAATGTGTTCCCACAGAAGATTACTTTGGATATGCTGTTAGGTTTGAAAAGTCAAGCACTCTTGCTCTTTGGATTAGAAACATTGTGTGCTGAACTTCTGACCTCTCTGCTCACACCAGTGTTCCATGATCTGTTGCTATGGTAGCAGGCAGAAGTCATGTTGGGGGTAGGAATCATTTGGAAAGGGTTGACATTTGCAACCAATAGAAATGTGTGTTTCCATTTAAAAAAATGTGGGAAGCAATGTGATTTGAAGTTAACATGTATATGTGTGAAAAAAAGAGGGAAATGTTGCCATTTAGTGGTTTTGGTGAGAGGAGTACAGCTCAGAGATTCTGGCTCTGATAATCTGCTGTGTGAGTGGCACATTTCTTTCTCAACTAACTACTGTTACAGGTGAGTTATGAATTTGAGAGGGGATGTATGTGGTGTATTTTGATATAAATAATAGAAATGTGTTTCTTCTTTTAAAGTTGTGTTTTACATTTTGGTGCCAATTACGATCCGGCAAAAACCGGGTACGAACCGTCGGACGGAGCATATTCCCCGTCCGACGCGTACCCGGTCGTGTAAATATACAAACATGGAATTACGATTCGGACGGAATCACCTTTTCCGTACGAATCGTACAAAACACCGACCGACGAAAATCAACGTACAAATGCGATCCGGGAAAGCGCCGACCTGACGTCGGGACGCACGCAGCCTGCCATTCACGAACCAGGAATTACGATTCGCACCGACGTCATCCCGCACGGTGAATATTTTCCGGCTGCCAAAAACTGCCGGGAAATCAGGACGACGCGAACAAGGAGTACCAGTACGCGACGGACAGACAGGACGACGTGAAAAAGGAGTACCAGTACGCGACAGACAGACTAGACGACGCGAACAACGAGTACCAGTACGCGACGGACAGACAGGACGACGCGAAAAAGGAGTACCAGTACGCGACGGACAGACATGGACCCGAACCTACGTGTCATCCCGGCCCTCATAGCAGTCGACCTCCTCTACAGGTTACGACGCAGAAGGTCAGAACAACTAAGGGAGGGGGGAAAGGGGGGGAAAGGGGGGGGCAGGAGCAGGGGCAGGCCACAAAACCCCCACCATAGTCACACAGCACACATGCCCTGGACATACCTGACTCCCAGGCCCTGGTCACTACGAGGGGGTGGGGCCTTGTCCAGCCAAGCCAGCGACCGCCACAACGGAAGTCCTTGACGACGCGAACCTGCAACACAACCAGACAGGTACGTCCCGTACCCACGCCTTAAGAGTGTGGGTACGGCTCGTACCACGCCCACACCTACATCACCCCAACAATGGCGGGACGGTTCGTACCCACGTGGCAAAGGCCTGGGGACGGCCTGCACAAGCATCACATAGCGTGGGGACGGATATGTACGGACCGTACCCCCACCCCGTATGCATGGAGCGGACCCCCAACCCCAACAGTGCAAGTACGACACGTACCCCCACCCGCGGACGTATGGAGCGTACCCCCACCCCAACAGTGTAAGTACGACACGTACCCTCACCTCGAATGCATGGAGCGTACCCCCCACCCCAACAGTGTAAGTACGACCCGTACCCCCACCCGCGGACGTATGGAGCGTACCCCCACCCCAACAGTGTAAGTACGACACGTACCCTCACCCGCAGACGTATGGAGCGTACCCCCACCCCAACAGTATAAGTACGACCCGTACCCCCACCCGCGGACGTATGGAGCGTACCCCCACCCCAACAGTGTGAGTACGACACGTACCCTCACCTCGAATGCATGGAGCGTACCCCCCACTTGAACAGTGTAAGTACGACCCGTACCCCCACCCGCGGACGTATGGAGCGTACCCCCACCCCAACAGTGTAAGTACGACACGTACCCTCACCTCGAATGCATGGAGCGTACCCCCCACCCCAACAGTGTAAGTACGACCCGTACCCCCACCCGCGGACGAATGGAGCGTACCCCCACCCCAACAGTGTAAGTACGACACGTACCCTCACCCGCGGACGTATGGAGCGTACCCCCCACCCCAACAGTGTAAGTACGACCCGTACCCCCACCCGCGGACGAATGGAGCGTACCCCCACCCCAACAGTGTAAGTACGACCCGTACCCCCACCCGCGGACGTATGGAGCGTACCCCCACCCCAACAGTGTAAGTATGACACGTACCCTCACCTCGAATGCATGGAGCGTACCCCCCACCCCAACAGTGTAAGTACGACACGTACCCCCACCTCAAATGCATGGAGCGTACCCACATCCGTGTATGTAATGAGCGTACATATTGTGAAATGGGAGAGGTGTTTGCAGAGTCCTCCCAGCTGTGTCCAGAGACAGGAGGGGTGGGTTCCTATCACTCCCAGCAGTGCCCAGACACAGGAGGGGTGTGTGCAGAGTCCTCCCAGCAGTGCCCAGACACAGGAGGGGTGGGTGCAGAGTCCTCCCAGCAGTGCCCTGAGACAGGAGGGGTGGGTGCCTATCACTCCCAGCAGTGCCCTGAGACAGGAGGGGTGTGTGCAGAGTCCTCCCAGCAGTGCCCAGACACAGGAGGGGTGGGTGCAGAGTCCTCCCAGCAGTGCCCTGAGAGAGGAGGGGTGGGTGCCTATCACTCCCAGCAGTGCCCTGAGACAGGAGGGGTGGGTGCCTATCACTCCCAGCAGTGCCCAGACACAGGAGGGGTGTGTGCAGAGTCCTCCCAGCAGTGCCCAGACACAGGAGGGGTGGGTGCAGAGTCCTCCCAGCAGTGCCCAGACACAGGAGGGGTGGGTTCCTATCACTCCCAGCAGTGCCCATAGACAGGAGGGGTGGGTGCAGAGTCCTCCCAGCAGTGCCCAGACACAGGAGCGGTGTGTGCAGAGTCCTCCCAGCAGTGCTCAGACACAGAAGGTGTGGGTGCAGAGTCCTCCCAGCAGTGCCCAGAGACAGGAGGGGTGGGTGCCTATCACTCCCAGCAGTGCCCAGAGACAGGAGGGGTGGGTGCAGAGTCCTCCCAGCAGTGCCCAGACACAGGAGGGGTGGGTGCCTATCACTCCCAGCAGTGCCCAGAGACAGGAGGGGTGGGTGCAGAGTCCTCCCAGCAGTGCCCTGAGACAGGAGGGGTGGGTGCCTATCACTCCCAGCAGTGCCCTGAGACAGGAGGGGTGGGTGCCTATCACTCCCAGCAGTGCCCAGACACAGGAGGGGTGTGTGCAGAGTCCTCCCAGCAGTGCCCTGAGACAGGAGGGGTGGGTGCCTATCACTCCCAGCAGTGCCCTGAAACAGGAGGGGTGGGTGCCTATCACTCCCAGCAGTGCCCAGAGACAGGAGGGGTGGGTGCAGAGTCCTCCCAGCAGTGCCCAGACACAGGAGGGGTGTGTGCAGAGTCCTCCCAGCAGTGCCCAGACACAGGAGGGGTGTGTGCAGAGTCCTCCCAGCAGTGCCCTGAGACAGGAGGGGTGGGTGCCTATCACTCCCAGCAGTGCCCTGAGACAGGAGGGGTGGGTGCCTATCACTCCCAGCAGTGCCCAGACACAGGAGGGGTGGGTGCAGAGTCCTCCCAGCAGTGCCCTGAGACAGGAGGGGTGGGTGCCTATCACTCCCAGAAGTGCCCAGAGACAGGAGGGTTGGGTGCAGAGTCCTCCCAGCAGTGCCCTGAGACAGGAGGGGTGGGTGTCTATCACTACCAACAGTGCCCTGAGATAGGAGGGGTGGGTGCCTATCACTCCCAGCAGTGCCCAGACACAGGAGGGGTGTGTGCAGAGTCCTCCCAGCAGTGCCCTGAGACAGGAGGGGTGGGTGCCTATCACTCCCAGCAGTGCCCTGAGACAGGAGGGGTGGGTGCCTATCACTCCCAGCAGTGCCCAGAGACAGGAGGGGTGGGTGCAGAGTCCTCCCAGCAGTGCCCAGACACAGGAGGGGTGTGTGCAGAGTCCTCCCAGCAGTGCCCAGACACAGGAGGGGTGTGTACAGAGTTGTTGGACAGGCCACACGAAGGGCTTGCTCCCTCCCCGCACGACAGGGCCCGAGCTCCGGCCCACCAGGCATAACCCACGAAAAGCACCTGTACCCCGTCTCCCGACGGATCTTCTGCCCTCGGACCTCTACTCATCACGGGGCCCAGCCCCACCGGCTCCCCCGGCCGGTTCAAGCCGCCATCTTGGGCCCTGCACCACGAGGCCGCGTGGCCTCGCCCCGACCCTAACCCCGGGCCTGACCGGCCCCGACATACCGGCACCACCATCCACCCGGGAGGTGAGCGGACCACTTGGCAGGTCAATGGGAGGACAAAGTGTCAAGAGCTCTTCCCCCGCCAGGTGCCGATCGCCTCCAGCTCCCCCAGGCGCTGGCTCCACCCCCTGCTGGGTGTCTGGACACCTTCATCCCGGGCCCTTCGACCTCCAAGTGCGAGGGTCCGGACATCAAAGAGCGCCTGCCCTATAACTGGGGCAGCTCCGGAGCAGGAAGGCAGTTGTATCCTGGAGTCGAGAGACACCGAGAGAACTCAGCCTTGACGGACTACTGGCGCTGCCGTAGCCCGCTCTTGTGAACCATCGTCCTGCCTGCTGGCGTTGCCGCGGCCTTCTGCAACATCCATCCTCGTCGGGACCTGCTGGCGCTGCCGCGGCCCGTTGTAACGACCATCCTCACCGGGACCTGCTGGCGCTGCCGCGGACCGTACATCGACCATCTTTCCGGGACCTGCTGGCGCTGCCGCGGACCGTGTTCCGACCATCTCGACCGGGACCTGCTGGCGCTGCCGCGGCCCGTACCAACTAAACCACCAAGCTCGAGGATTGTGAGCTAGTCATCATCTCATCCGACTACCTGACTGGTAACCAGACTGTCCCGTTCCCCCTTACCCTGCATTGAGAGACTTGAATCGAGGGGACCCCTGAGTCCAGACCTCCTTGTACCATTCAACCGTACCTTAAGAAGTGCTTATAAAGAACACTGAACCTTATCCGTGTGTGGTAACTGTCTGTGGGGGGGAAGTTACTTGTCTGTACGATCGCTGGAGACGGCTCTCCCCGGAGGCCTCTCCTCCTGACCCCGGCCGACCCTCCCGGTCCGTCTACCCTTTCTAACATTGGTGGCCAGTGGCGCGATCCGAATCAACGCGTAATCGTACAGAGAGTAGCTCACCCCACGACAAAAACACGATGTCAGCCAAAGATAGCAGCTCCACCGAGAAATTCCAAATGGATAAGTTAGAAGAATACAACCACCGCGAACTGAGACAATTCTGCATAGAACTTGGCATTGCTACCACCGGCCTGAGTACCAAGGATGATCTAAAGCACACCCTAGAGTTGTGGACAGAAACTGGGGTCGCCGGACCCTCCGACCAAAGCAGCATCACACCAGAGGGGAACGCCACGGCTCCCGAGGAGCGGGGAACGGGCCTCTCGCAGGAGGAGATCCGAGAAAGAGAAAGAACCAGATTGCACGAGTTGGAAATGGCACGACTCAAGATGGATGGGGAACTCAAGTTAGGTGAACAGAAACTCAACCTCGAGCATATGCGGCTCCGAGAAGAACGAGAAGAGAAGCAGAGACAGAGAGAGCTGAAGGAGAAAAAAATAACGCTCGAGCACGAGCGCCAACTAGCGGAGATAGAACTTCGGAAACAGAATAAAGAACTGGGGGTGCCTGAGCGGCCACACACCCCGGGGCCCATCGAGAAAAAAGTCCACATCCCCAAGGATGTTGTCCGCGAGTATGTCCGAGAAGACGACATACAACAGTGGTTTAAAGCCTACGAGATCGCCATGACCTCCCACCGGATCGACCGGAGTGATTGGGGAGCGGGACTTTGGGGGAGGTTTGTCAACGAGGGTCGCGATGCCCTACTGCAGCTCCCAGATCACCAAATGTCGTCCTACGACCACATGAAGGCTGCCCTCCTCACCCGCTACGGCCTCACACCCGAGATGTACCGCCAGAGGTTCAGAGATTGCACCCGGATCCCAGGTACAACTTGGGTAGAATACGTGAACTATTTTAGCCGTGCCTTCGAGGGTTGGATCAAGGGGAGCCATGTCTCCACCTACGAACAACTCTTTAACCTTATGGTATGGGAGCACCTGTCGAACAACTGTTTCGTCGAGCTCAGGCAGCACCTCCTCGACAGTAAGCTAACTGACCCCCGGCAGCTCGCCGCCGAAGCTGACCGATGGGAAAGCACCCGGGTGGGCCGGAGGGGGCCACACGAACAGAACAGAAGCAACCCAGGCCAGCACCGTCCTCGGGGAGGAGGAGGGGGCCAGGGGCGAGGGAGAGACGCCTTGCCAGCAACACCCGTGGCCAGCACCCCGCCTCCGGCCGGCCGGGGCAACCCCCCGTGGCGTCCTGGGTTCCGAGCCAACGTCACGTGCCACCGATGCCAGCGAGTCGGCCACTACGCCAATGACCCGAGCTGCCCGCAGAACCAAACACCCAAGCCCCGCCAGGTAGCTGCCGCCGCCCTGGGGGAAGAGCGATTATCGGGGGAACCAGAAGAGTATGAGCCGGCCCAGCAAGAGTGGGAACCGGCCGCCATGGTCCTGGCGTGCTTAGGGGGAAGAGACATGGTCCCACGGGCCCCCCTCCCCGCTAACACCAGGAAATACGGTCAGTGGGTGACCATTAATGGACAGCGAGCCGAGGCCTTGCGTGACACAGGCGCCAGTGTGACGGCCGTCCGCTGTCACCTGGTGAAGCCCGAGCAGATCCTGCCGAACATTCTCTGCCCCGTCCGCTCGGCAGACAACTCTGAGAGTATGTGTCAAATGGCCTGCGTCCCGTTCGAATGGGGAGGGGTCTCCGGCCTGTTGAAGGTGACGGTCCGGGACGATGCCCCCGTGGACTGCCTCCTGGGGAATGACCTCGAGAGTTCCCCGTGGGCCACCGTTGAGAGAAGAGAGCACCTGGGGATGCTGGGCCTCCCAGACTGGGCCTGCGTAACCACCCGGTCCATGGCTGCCCGTGCCGTCCCCCGATCAGAAGAACCGGAATGGCCAGCACCTCCGCCCCCGGTCGCCCCAGTAGAAGACAACGACGAGGCCAGCCTCCCAGACCCGACGACCGAAGGGGACGCGCAACCCCAGAACCTTCCTGACCTGGCTCAGTGGCGTCAAGCAGATGGGCCCACCCAAGAACAGTTCCGCCAGGAACAAAAGACCTGTCCCTCCCTCGAGGGACTCCGCCAACAAGCCAGCGCCCAGAACGCAGGGGACTCCACCGGAACTCACTGGGTCTACTGGGATAACGACCTGCTATACAGCGAGCAAAGAATCGCCGAGCTGGGGGCCGGTCGAGTACTGGTGGTACCTCTCCGCTTCAGAGACTTTCTGCTCAACCTGGCCCACGATGTCCCCCTGGCTGGACACCTGGGCCAGGACAAAACGTACAGCCGCCTAGTGACCCACTTTTTCTGGCCGAAAATGAGGAACGACGTCCTGAACCACTGCCGATCTTGCCCCACATGCCAAGCCAGCGGGAAGAGTGGTCGGAAGCTGAAAGCTACTCTGCAACCCTTCCCTGTGGTCACCACCCCGTTCGAGAGGGTGGGGATAGACATTGTGGGGCCTCTGGACCCACGCACGGCACAAGGACACAGGTTCATCTTAGTACTGGTGGACCATGCCACCCGCTACCCCGAGGCGGTGCCCCTACGGACCGTGACAGCTCCGGTGGTTGGCCGGGCCCTAATGGGGATCTTCTCCCGGGTAGGCTTCCCCCGAGAAGTCGTCAGCGACCGAGGCACGAACTTTATATCCAAATACATGAAGTCCCTCTGGCAACAATGCGGGGTCACCTACAGATTCACGACCCCCTATCACCCCCAAGGGAACGGACTAGTGGAGCGTTTTAACCGCACTCTCAAGGGGATGATTGGGGGATTGGAAGAGCCCCTCCGTCGCCAGTGGGATGTACTACTCCCGTGCCTCCTCTTCGCCTACTGAGAAGTTCCCCAGAAGTCCCTCGGTTTTAGCCCTTTCGAACTCCTGTACGGGCACCCTGTGCGAGGGCCCCTCAGCCTAGTAAAAGAAGGTTGGGAGATGGCCCCCCTAAAGACCCCTCCAGACGTCTTCAAATACCTCCTGGCCCTACGCAATCAGACCCGGCGCTTCAGAGAGGTGGCCAAGGCGAACCTCGAGGCCAGCCAGGAGGACATGAAGAGGTGGTATGATCACAATGCCTCCTCCGTTGAGTTCGAGCCTGGACAACAAGTATGGGTGATGTCCCCCACCGAACCATGTGCCTTGCAAGATAAGTGGACGGGGCCCTTAAAAGTGGTCGAGCGCAAAAGCCCCGTCACTTACCTCATCGACCTGGGGACCTCCCGGAACCCCCTTCGGGTCCTCCACACCAACCGACTCAAACCACACTTTGTGCGCTCAGAACTCAGCCTCCTGATGGCTACGGACAGTGGGGCAGAGGAAGACTCCGAACCCCTCCCGGATCTTCTGAAGACTCAGGAGAATGACGGCTCCGTGGACGGGGTCCGGCTCTCTGACGCCCTCACTTCGGAGCAACGCCAGGGCTGCCGGAACCTCCTGCTGCAGTTCGCTACCCTGTTCTCCCTCACCCCCGGGGTCACCCCTTGGTGTTTGCACGACGTGGACACCGGGGACAGTCCCCCTGTCCGACACCGGGCCTACCGCGTACCAGATCGGGTACGGGCCTGCATACAGGAGGAAGTGGCCAAGATGCTCACAATCGGGGTCATCGAGCCCTCGGACAGTCCCTGGGCCAGTCCGGTTGTATTGGTCCCCAAAGCCGCTGCCCCCGGCACCGCACCTGAACTGAGATTCTGCGTCGACTACCGGGGCTTGAACGCTGTCACCCGGACCGACGCTCATCCGATCCCCCGAGCAGACGAGCTGATCGACCGGCTGGGGGCCGCCCGCTACCTCAGTATCTTCGACCTAACAGCGGGCTACTGGCAGATCGGCCTCACACCCAGGGCTCAGGAACGGTCAGCCTTCTCTACCCCCGATGGCCACTACCAATTCAAGGTCATGCCCTTCGGCATGAAGAATGCCCCGCCACGTTTCAACGCCTCGTGAACCAGGTCTTGGCGGGGCTCGAAGAGTTCAGCGCTGCCTACCTGGACGATATCGCTGTATACAGCCGCCACTGGGCCGACCACCTCCGTCACCTCCAAGAGGTCCTACAGGCCCTCCAGCGGGCCGGCCTCACAATTAAGGCCGGCAAGTGCCAAATTGGCCAAGGGTCTGTGACCTACCTTGGGCACCAAGTGGGAAGCGGGCTGGTGGCCCCGCTACAACTTAAGATTGCTGCCATCCAGTCCTGGCAGCCCCCCGTCACCCAGACCGAGGTCCGAGCCTTCTTGGGGCTCACCGGCTACTACCGGCGGTTCGTGAAGGACTACGGCAGCATCGTGGGGCCCCTCACGGGTCTCACGTCCAAGAACCAACCGAAGCGGATTAACTGGACCCCCGATTGTCAAGCGGCCTTCGAGAAGCTGAAGGCCGCTCTATGCACCGCCCCTGTGCTCCAGGCCCCCGATTACAGTCGGGAATTCATGGTACAGACCGACGCCTCCGACCACGGCATCGGAGCCGTCCTTTCTCAATTAAACCCCGAAGGTCATGACCAGCCGGTGGCCTTCATCAGTCGACGTCTCCTGGCCCGAGAACAGCGCTGGAGCACCATCGAGAGGGAGGCCTTCACAGTGGTGTGGGCCCTCAAAAAGCTCCGGCCCTATCTCTTCGGTACCCACTTCCGGGTACAAACCGACCATCGACCCCTGCAGTGGCTGATGCAGATGCGGGGGGAGAACCCAAAACTCTTACGCTGGTCCATTTCCCTGCAGGGAATGGACTTCACTGTGGAGCACCGACCGGGCCAAGACCACGCCAACGCAGATGGCCTGTCACGCTTTTTCCGCCTCGACGAAGAGAGTCCCCAAGGAGATGGGTGACTCTCCCCGCCTTCAGCTGGGGGGGACGCATGTTGGACAGGCCACACGAAGGGCTTGCTCCCTCCCCGCACGACAGGGCCCGAGCTCCGGCCCACCAGGCATAACCCACGAAAAGCACCTGTACCCCGTCTCCAGACGGATCTTCTGCCCTCGGACCTCTACTCATCACGGGGCCCAGCCCCACCGGCTCCCCCGGCCGGTTCAAGCCGCCATCTTGGGCCCTGAACCACGAGGCCGCGTGGCCTCGCCCCGACCCTAACCCCGGGCCTGACCGGCCCCGACATCCCGGCACCACCATCCACCCGGGAGGTGAGCGGACCACTTGGCAGGTCAATGGGAGGATGAAGTGTCAAGAGCTCTTCCCCCGCCAGGTGCCGATCGCCTCCAGCTCCCCCAGGCGCTGGCTCCACCCCCTGCTGGGTGTCTGGACACCTTCATCCCGGGCCCTCCGACCTCCAAGTGCGAGGGTCCGGACATCAAAGAGCGCCTGCCCTATAACTGGGGCAGCTCCGGAGCAGGAAGGCAGTTGTATCCTGGAGTCGAGAGACACCGAGAGAACTCAGCCTTGACGGACTACTGGCGCTGCCGTAGCCCGCTCTTGTGAACCATCGTCCTGCCTGCTGGCGCTGCCGCGACCTTCTGCAACATCCATCCTCGTCGGGACCTGCTGGCGCTGCCGCGGCCCGTTGTAACGACCATCCTCACCGGGACCTGCTGGCGCTGCCGCGGACCGTACATCGACCATCTTTCCGGGACCTGCTGGCGCTGCTGCGGACCGTGTTCCGACCATCTCGACCGGGACCTGCTGGCGCTGCCGCGGCCCGTACCAACTAAACCACCAAGCTCGAGGATTGTGAGCTAGTCATCATCTCATCCGACTACCTGACTGGTAACCAGACTGTCCCGTTCCCCCTTACCCTGCATTGAGAGACTTGAATCGAGGGGACCCCTGAGTCCAGACCTCCTTGTACCATTCAACCGTACCTTAAGAAGTGCTTATAAAGAACACTGAACCTTATCCGTGTGTGGTAACTGTCTGTGGGGGGGAAGTTACTTGTCTGTACGATCGCTGGAGACGGCTCTCCCCGGAGGCCTCTCCTCCTGACCCCGGCCGACCCTCCCGGTCCGTCTACCCTTTCTAACAAGAGTCCTCCCAGCAGTGCCCTGAGACAGGAGGGGTGGGTGCCTATCACTCCCAGCAGTGCCCTGAGACAGGAGGGGTGGGTGCCTATCACTCCCAGCAGTGCCCAGAGACAGGAGGGGTGGGTGCAGAGTCCTCCCAGCAGTGCCCTGAGACAGGAGGGGTGGGTGCCTATCACTCCCAGAAGTGCCCAGAGACAGGAGGGTTGGGTGCAGAGTCCTCCCAGCAGTGCCCAGACACAGGAGGGGTGTGTGCAGAGTCCTCCCAGCAGTGCCCAGACACAGGAGGGGTGGGTGCAGAGTCCTCCCAGCAGTGCCCAGAGACAGGAGGGGTGGGTGCCTATCACTCCCAGCAGTGCCCAGAGACAGGAGGGGTGGGTGCAGAGTCCTCCCAGCAGTGCCCAGACACAGGAGGGGTGGGTGCCTATCACTCCCAGCAGTGCCCAGAGACAGGAGGGGTGGGTGCAGAGTCCTCCCAGCAGTGCCCTGAGACAGGAGGGGTGGGTGTCTATCACTCCCAGCAGTGCCCAGAGACAGGAGGGGTGGGTGCAGAGTCCTCCCAGCAGTGCCCAGACACAGGAGGGGTGGGTGCCCATCACTCCCAGCAGTGCCCATGGAACGTAAAGGGTGGAGTAGCCACAGATACCATGCCCACAAATGTCAGTCAGGTGCACAAAGACCCTGCAGTACATGTACCACATGTGTGCGAGGCTGGGAGTAGACGCATTCATAGGGCCAAAAAGAAAACATGTCCACATGAAGTCATGTCAATAGTCCACATACACAAGTACAATGACTACCAAGGATGCCACGAATGATGCAGGTGGAGAATGGCTCAGCATGCATGTGCAAAGGTGAAGGACTACGTCACACACCCAGCTAATGTACACACAGCTCTGCGCTAAAGTCAGGGGACACCCTGCAGGGAAGAAGTCAGGGTACACAGAGGAAGGAATACACCTTGGGACAATTGCAACATGCAGCAACTGCTTACATGAATGGAGAAAGGTAGCTAACACCGTGTGATGGCACACAGATCCCAGGGTCCCCCCATGAGCAGCACACTACTACATTTCCCGCACACCCAACACATGACCAACACCCACAACCATGTAGCAGCCCCACCAACAGCAATGCCAGCAAAGCAGGAGTGTTCCAAGGGAAAAAAATAAATAGCTTTATTCAGCATGAGCAAAACACTAGTATGAAGTAAGTCCAATAATTACAAAGCCCATAGGGCAGTCCAGGAGTCACAGCTGGATGGGGGACACAGTGGGATGCGTGTCCCCTAGCTTGCCTGCACAGTTACAAGCCGTTGTCTTCCACAGGGGTGAGGGCATCATGTTGGGGGGAAGGAACAGGCACCGCAGGGACAGGAGGGCGAAGGGTAGGCGACGTGGGTGCAGGGATGGAGGACTCCACCACAGGGGGTGGGGCAGGGCCAAAGGTGGATTCTAGGAGCGCGCTGCACACCTCGGCAAGGTCCTCCAGGGACTCCCCTGCACCCGAAGGAACCACAGGCCCCAAGGAGGGGGGGTCAGAGGGATGGGTCGCAGCGCCACTGGGGGAGGGCGTGGACATGGGGGGGACTCAAGCACCCTGACCGTGGACTTCCTTGACCGCTTGCGGGGTGGTGTCACTGTGGGGCTCAGGGACAGAGCGGCCATGAAGGAGTCTTTGGGGGAGATCTGGCCAGGAGAGCTGAGGGGAGGGGATTTGGAGGGAGTGGATTGGGTGGAATGCGGACTCCCACTCTGGCTGCGTGTCACACGTTTGCCCCCCGACCCAGTGGGTGTGCCTACTTCACCCTGTGTGTGCGTGTCAGGAGGTGTGCGGCGGACCTTCCCTGCTGGTGTGGTGCCTGTGTGTGTTGTGGTGGGTGCATGCTTATGTCTGGGTGTATGTGGGACAGGCATGGGAGTGGGAAGTGTGGAAGGGGCAGGGGTAGGGGGTGGGACGTAGCGCTGCAGGAGACCCACTGCTGCAGTCAGTGTGGAGTCTATGGACCTCAGCAAGTTGCGTTGGTCAGCCTGCGATGAATGAATGCCCTCCAAGTATGCCTCCATGTTGTTGAGGACCTGGCTGTGGGCATGGAGGACATTAAGGATCGCAGTCTGACCAATCTGCAACTGCCGCTGGATGTCCACAGACTCAGCATTGGCGGCAGCAGTGGAGACAGGGGCAGGGGGTGCGGTGCCTGGCAGGAAGGAGACATGTGGTGACCGGGCACATTGGGAAGGGACACGAGCACGTGGGAGGCGGCTGATGCCAATGGAGGGGGCGGTGCCAGATGTAGGGCTGCTGTCAGATGGTGGTGCAGCCACCGCCCACTCGGAGAGATCATCCTCGGACCCGTCAGCTTCATACTCTGTTGTGCCAGTCGACAGGTCCCCGGGTTCACTCTCCTCCGCCTCAGTCCCACTCGAAGTGCCAGCCCCGATGTCACCGCTGGCACTGGTGCTCGGTCCCTCCGCGCCGTCTGTGTCCATGTCTCCCTCCGTGTCCCCCGACGATGCTGTGGGCAGGGTGAAGAGACATACATCAATCATACACCTGTATACATATGTCACATGAGTCAAATCTACTTAGGTTACAGTGCATAGCCTGAAACAAAGGAAGAGTTACAACTACAAAACAAGGTACATATGTCGGCCCTGCAAGACACAGTTGTGTGACCCACCATGCCATGGAAAAACTATGGAGAGCATGACACAATAGCAAATGAGATGACATGGAATTTTGACTGAGGAGCAAGGCCCTGGGGACAATACAGCACTGCATCTGCACCACACAGCGTGGCAGGAAATTGGGATGAGCAGGGACCATATCCAGGAACCAGAGGCACATGCAGCATAGGTAATACTGATAACATGCCCACCCTGACTGGCACACTGCACCTTGAGTGTATGTCCAGACAAACATCACACACTGGCCAGTCCTAGCAAGGAGATAACAGGTCTTGACATGTAGGCCATGCCCGCACCACCCACCCCCTACATGAGACAAATCTGTGGAGACACAGGAAGCACCTACATCTCTTAGTCTGGGTGAAATACACATGGGATGCAATAATTCAAGATTGCACACCAAATACCCAAGGTGCGCCTGTCCAAATAATCATGTACAAATGGGCATCATCAGATGATTGCAACAAGACACACAGGCAATGGCCACCGTGAGTATGTACTTTGAAAATCAGGTCAGGCTGGACAGTGGACACTTGTAATACATCTCACGTCAAGAAACATGGTGCCAGGGGACAATGGCACAGAGCACAACCTATGCTGTAGACACAGAGATTGTCGACATTCTCGGATTACACACATGATACCTAGGAAAAGATGCCCCTGGGGACAGTAGTGGCCACACAACTCCATGCTCCTGAATGGGAATGACTGCAACACACGCTAACATCCCTGCACTATGCGTAACGCACACTCATGCACATCATGTCACAGGCCACCACATGGGACATGCCTGCTGGAAGGCCTGGCACTCGAGAGATTAACTCCCATGTCTGGACTCAGCATTAGTGCCAACTGACATGGAACCCACAAGTCCAGAACTGGACAGGGCACAGGCAAGGTCACAAAACCTGTAACACACCACCCCCACACATGATGCTGCAGGCATTGTTCACTTGTAGAAGGTGTCAGGCTACATAACCTTGTGATGGAGTGACAACACACAGACCAGGGAACACATTGCAAGGAGGGGAAGTGAGGCAGGAGAGCACTGCAATACTGTGGGGAACAGGATCTGCACAGCACCATAAACCCTGGAAGTGTATCCATGGAGCAGTGCACTTACAAATGCTGGTGAAACACAACAAACACACACATGTACCTACCCCCTTCCGGCTGCTGCATGTCCTGTAGACGCCTGTCCAAGTCTGGAAAGACCACCGCCAGCACACGTTTCTGGATGTGGGAGAGACGGCGGCGCCCGCGGTTCTTGTGGCTCTCAGGTGAGTCCCCCAGCAGGACCCGTGCGATCCTCCGCGTCCAGCACCGGATATCCTGCCAGCGTTTCCTCACCTGGGACAGGTGCCGCCTCCGACCATCCGCACTCCTCACGGCGCTGACAGCGTCCAGCCATATCTGCTCCTTGGCAGAGGCGTCTACCTGTGAGGATGAACAAGTGACACTACATCAATACACCTGGCACATGTCACAGGGACACAGATTAGAACACATTTGCTGTTTACAACAAGGCATAGTGTGCATCCAACGCATTGCACCTTTGTCATAGGGACATGATCCTCTGGGGGAAGGCCAAAAGCAGTACGTGCCATTGAAAGGACACAGGTGGAATGAGGGCAACTACACAATCAATGATCCAGGCTCACACTGTGCATCACACCCATCCCTCCTGTCTCAGGGCACTGCTGGGAGGACTCTGCACCCACCCCTCCTGTCTCAGGGCACTGCTGGGAGGACTCTGCACCCACCCCTCCTGTCTCAGGGCACTGCTGCGAGTGATAGGCACCCACCCCTCCTGTCTCAGGGCACTGCTGGGAGTGATAGGCACCCACCCCTCCTGTCTCAGGGCACTGATGGGAGGACTCTGCACCCACCCCTCCTGTCTCAGGGCACTGCTGGGAGTGATAGGCACCCACCCCTCCTGTCTCAGGGCACTGCTGGGAGGACTCTGCACCCACCCCTCCTGTCTCAGGGCACTGCTGGGAGGACTCTGCACCCACCCCTCCTGTCTCAGGGCACTGCTGGGAGGACTCTGCACCCACCCCTCCTGTCTCAGGGCACTGCTGGGAGTGATAGGCACCCACCCCTCCTGTCTCAGGGCACTGCTGGGAGGACTCTGCACCCACCCCTCCTGTCTCAGGGCACTGCTGGGAGTGATTGGCACCCACCCCTCCTGTCTCAGGGCACTGCTGGGAGACATCAGGCATTCCCCCCTGGGACCCCCCCTACTGTACATAGCATGTGTGTCACACCTGGACACAATGGCAGAAGTCACAGTCACAAAAAAGGGACACAGTCTGTGCCAGTGGACACTGCACTCACCTGATAACCTGGTCGCCCATACAGCATGGGGTACCGTGGGAGGATCACTTCCACCAAAGCCATGTTCTCCTCCAGGGTGAATGGCTGTGACCTCTCCACAGCCCCTGACATGGTTCCAGGGAATCAGTAGCAGCAGCTGGGTCGTGGAATACAGAGATGTGCAGGCAAGTGCTCCCTCATGGGACCTGGCTGCCTTATATCTGCCTTGCTGGCCCATCTCATGCACAGGAATACAGAGTGATTGGTCACTCACATTTGCATCCTATGTTTCCTCCAATCCCTTCAAACCTAGCAGTCTGTGGGTTCTCTATCTGTTTTTTTCTCCTGCATGATGTCAGCCCCACAAACACATTGCAACAAAGTAGATTAATTCCAACTGACTTCTGCTGTGCACCTTCCAGAACAAATTCAAATTTTAAACTTGGTCTCCATGACAACCAGCATGCATGTAGGCCTTAATACTTGTCCCTCATGTGTCCCCTATGTAATTTGGAGCTTCACACACAGGTACGGTGCGTTCCGGGGCCCTAGGGCACCCCAAATGCATTGCAACGGCCCGTATACGCGTGCCTACGTTCACTATCACTATGGGTGTCCTTGCGTATGCGTACTCATAGTGGTACGGGCCGTACACGCGCCTGTAAGCTCACTATCACTACGTGTACGCATACGCGAGGACACCCATAGTGATAGGGAGCGTACAGGCGTGTGTACGGCCCGTACCACTATGAGTACGCATACGCGAGGACACCCATAGTGATAGGGAGCGTACAGGCGTGTGTACGGCCCGTACCACTATGAGTACGCATACGCGAGGACACCCATAGTGATAGGGAGCGTACAGGCGTGTGTACGGCCCGTACCACTACGAGTACGCATACGCGAGGACACCCATAGTGATAGGGAGCGTACAGACGTGTGTATGGCCCGTACCACTCCGAGTACGCATACGCGAGGACACCCATAGTGATAGGGAGCGTACAGGCGTGTGTACGGCCCGTACCACTACGAGTACGCATACGCGAGGACACCCATAGTGATAGGGAGCGTACAGGCGTGTGTACGGCCCTACCACTATGGGTGTTCTTGCGTATGCGTACTCGTAGTGGTACGGACCGTGCACATGCCTGTACGCTCGCCATCACGATGGGTACACATACGGCAGCACTCCCATAGTGATATGGGAACGTACACAGGCCCTCTTAGCAGCAGTACGGCGGTTTTCACACATCACAGTGGTGAAAGGCGGCACACAGGTAGGAATAGGGCGGACATACTTGTCCATGGATGGACATACTTGTCCATGAATGGACATCAAGGCATCGTCTGTGCATTACTACATGTGTGGGGCACGGGTGTGACAGGCTGTGATGTGGAACATTACTCCTGAGTCGAGAAGGCACCAGATGTATGATGAGATGTGTACAGATGTACTGTGTGACGGTGCAATGTGTGCCAGGCATGCCCTTGACTCCTTTGACATGTGTGCATGTCGTACTGCACAGTTGGGATGAGCGTCACTGGCATGGCACGGACACCAACACACGGAAGTGTCCCCTGATGCCAGGTACAGGGGTTACCATACCTGACTTGTCACTACCCACGGTGCACAATGTGACTATGTCATGTATGTGTGGGGGCTTCCCATCAGGTTGATGTTGGAGCACCCTCAAAAGATGCAGCTGTTGCAGCAACCAACATGTGTCTGTGTGTAGATTGACATTGCACACTGTTCCGCACACCATGCCACATGTGGTATCGGATGTGAGGTGCACATGTATGCATGGGACACGGAGTAGCGTGACAAGGACATGTCTGCATCCTCTCAATGAATGTGTGGTGAGTCATGACATGTGCACCTTCATGGCAAGGTGTGTGGGCTGTCCTAGTGTAATGTCATGTGACCTGTGGCTCTAGTGTTCCGCTACCAGTCTCTGCAATCGGCATCCTACTTCTGCTGATGTGTGGGCGTATGTCACTCCTGTCTTGCGTCTGGCTGTTCACTTGCACTGGGACACAGCTAATCCCATGGCATGGCATGGGGAGGTTCTCAATCTCCGTGTGTAGCTGGGTCTTGGTAGGAGTGTCACCTGGCAGCCATACGTGTCCAGGGCTTTTAGCACATACCTGACTCCCTATGTAGCATATGTGTATTGACAGATTAACATGTGCTCAGTACATATAAATTGTTGTCGTAGTGCACTCACTCTTCCTTGTCACTTCCAAATTACTGCAGGACGCCGCCTCTTGCCCGACCAATTCCGGACTTGGCTGCCATGCGGGAGAATGACAGTATCCGGTGCTACCGCTTCCCCCAACCGTTGATTCTGGAGTTGACGGCGAGACTGGCACCACAGCTGCAACCGCAGCACAGGTATCCTATGGCACTGACACCCCAGCTGAAGGTAATGGCAGCCCTACATTTTCTTGCCATGGGTACCTTTCAATATACCATAGCTCATGTTGGTGGCATGTCCCAGAGCATGTTCTGCCGTGTGCTGCATGATTTCTTAGAGGCCATGTTGATTCACCTGGATGACTTCATCAAGTTCCCAACCCCTGAAATGTTGACTGGGGTCAAGCGTGGATTCTATGCCCTGGGAGGGATGCCCCATGTCATTGGGTCCATAGATGGGACACATGTAGCTTTGGTACCACCACACGCACGGGAGGTAGCGTACCGCAATCGGAAGCACTACCACTCCATCAATGCCCTTGTGGTGTGTCTGTACAACATGGTGATTTCACATGTCTGTGCTCGTTTTCCAGGATCAGCACACGATGCCTACATCATGAGGCGTAGCAGGATGCCTGAAATGATGATGCAGCTGTGCAATGAAAGAGCATGTGTTGTTGGTGGGTACAGTCTGTCTGTCCTGTATTTTGCATAGCCTACCAGCACGACCGCTTCACCAGTTCTAACGATGTCCATGTGCTTCCCATGTAGGGGACGCTGGCTATCCCAACATGCCATGGCTGCTCACACCTCTCCGCAACCCCATCACACCGGCTCAGCTCCGCTACAACACCGTCCATGGCCGGACAAGGCGAGTGATAGAGAGGACGTTTGGCCTGCTGAAGAGCCGATTTCGGTGCCTCCAAAAGACCGGCGGCGCGCTCCCATATGCCCCTGCGAAGGTCTGCAAAATCTTCATGGTCTGCTGCATGCTGCACAACATGGCAGTTGAGAAAGCTGTGCCACTCATCCTGGATCAACATGACGAGGATCATCCACCCGTGGAGGACGAAGGGCTTGGCAATGGGGCTAGTGATGTGGAGGATGTGGAGCCGCAAGAGGACATCTGTACTCGGCTCATACGCGACTTCTTCGCTTAGTGGTGAGTACCAGTGTCTGATTGTGCACGCATTGGTCCCCGTGTGGCATGTGTTGTGATGTGTGTCTCCACCTGCATATATGGCACGTGAGTCAGAGGTGTGTGTGGGTGTGTCACTGGAGTGATGGTGGTAGTGATGGTTGTATTTCCCCACTCATAATTGTGAACTAGCATATTGTCATCCATACATGTGTCGAGTACATGCACATGCAAGTGGCTGTGCTTTTAGTGGCTGACTTCTTGTGTGTCTCTCATCCCCAGGTATTTGCGCATGCCGTCTGCTGGTTGCATTGTTGTGGCCCTGCTATTCCTCATGGACACGTAATGGTGTGCTGACTCAGCGTTACACGCATGGACAAGTTTGGAAGTCTCCTTAGGGTAAGGGATGCATCAGGGGTGTATTGGGTGTGGCAGTTGTTCACGATGTATGCACACTGCCCCTGTCGGTGTTTGGTTCCTCTGCAGCCATGTAGCATCACCATGGGACACGACATGCAGCTGTGTACACCTGAATAGATGGTCTGACTGGTTGACAGTCATCAGTGATGGGATAGTGGATTGTGATGATGGCATCAATGTGTGTAACACTGCCCTCGGACACATACAGTTTGCATTGGCTTGACATGGTGTGGGACTACTACATCAGCGGATCAATGGTGTATGGCTGTCTCTCCGTGAGCAGCTGTGGGTGTTTAGCTGTTGGCCGACTTTTGTGTGCCAGTTCCATGGCTATCACGCATTTGTGCTGCAGAAGGGGGGTGCCAGTGTTGGACCCACATGTTACTCCACATGACGTGTTCATGTGTACTTCGAGTTGCCTCTGCAATCCAGAAACATGACTAATAAAGGTGTCCCTATGCCTCCAAGGTGCCTCTTCTCAGTCAATGCTGGTGTGTTGCCACGGTGCATCCAGCATGTCTGGCATGGTTGTCCCTGATAGTGGCCATGTGTCTATGTGTCGAGTAGCAAGATGCAAGCTGTGTGTGTGGGCTGAGACTGTGTATTATGCATGATGTCCATGAGTGTGTGGGTATTGCGACATGTGCCATCCCCATGCATCCAACGTTGGCCAGGCCCCCATTCTCTGCATCCTCTAGACTCACGATTGCAGGACATGGTTCTGCCACCTGTCTACACATACCTGGGTGCCCCCCAGGACACTGGACGGGATCCCTGACCTCTGCGCATGACTGTTGCTGTACTCAATGTGTCTGTCAGCACGGTTGTGCGGCCACCCCCTCAGCTGGTTGGGCCCATCACGGGTGTGTATGGTGCTCCATGTCTGTCTTGCCTAATACACTGTGGCCCGTGTGTCCTGTGCCAGACTCAGGCCCCAGGGTGTGGCTGGTTGAAGTCAAAAGAGAACTCAGGCATGTTTAGACTTTACTAGACACATGTAAGGTAATAATGCAACCAGCAGGCATCTTCTCTTCATGGTGTGAATTTTTATTTTTGGGGGGGGGGTATGACGTGAGGGGCTTCCCGGGAGTTTGGAAACCAAAGTTCAGTAGGGGAGTTGGTGTCCTTGCCATTGGAAATCCTCAGAGTCCATGCCACAGTCTTTGTCCACATTGGTCAGACAGTGACCAGCAAGGCCATGTGGCAGAGAATGTCTCTTGATGCTGTGATGCTGTTGCTCCAGTGGGCCAGGTGCCAGGCCAGGTGTCCTGGGAGATGGTGATGTAGTGCCGACCCTCACGGTCCTTTCCGTGGACGACCCGGCCTCCTGCGGGGACCCTCAGAAGCAGGCCGTGACGATGTTTGGGATGCTCCATCGGATGTTTCCTCCTCCTCCTGATCCCTCCCTGTGGGTGGTGATGTTCTACGCCTTCTGGCACAGGGAGGGTTGCCCATGTTGTCGGCCATCCGACGGAGTGTATCGTGAATCCCCTGGAACACCGTCACTTGCCCAGCCTGTCTGTCCTCCATCCTCCGTTGGTGTTGCAGTAGACAGGCATGTAGCTCCACATGTTGCTGGGCCTGCTGGGTCTTGATCCCCTCGAGGACGGACACAACCTGGGCCATGCCCGTGGTGTCCTGCCGGTATGAGTCCAGGATGTTACGGACATGGGAATATACCGGATCCCCAGCCAACTGGTCAGGCTGGCGCCTCCGCCGTCCTCCACTCCCACCACCCCTGCCCACTTGCACCTGGCCTGCCCTTGTGGGCACATCGGGTCTCCGGGACCCCTGAGGGGTGGCATTGGCGTTGTCGCCTGCCTCCTCCTGGGTGCCCGGGACACCGTGTCCCTCCTGGCCAGCCTGGCTGCTTTGTGGTGGTGGGGCAGGGATCCTGGGTGTCTCCTGGGATGTGGCAGGAGTGGGGGTTGGCCCCGTTGTACCGGACGCAGGTGCTGCAGGTGGTTGGACACCAGAGGGGCCAGGTTGGTCGGGGTCGTCCACAGAGTGGTGAGAGTCGTCGCTGCCGGTGGGATCGGGCTCCCGCAGATCCGGGTCCTGTGAGCCTTCCCCCCCAGTGTTGGGCGGTGAACCACGACGTTGACCTGTGTGTGAGAGAGACAATGTTAATTTTGGTCCATGCAACATCCATGTTTCATCAGTTTCAACGTTGACACCTTTCCTCTTGGAATTAGGATCTGTCTTGCATTCCACTCACAGTGCACTTGTGCATGGGTGTGTCCCTTGGGCACCACTTTGGCCCCTTTCACTATGTGTGGCACAGTCTTACTTGCTGCGTCAAGTGTGACTGCAGTCAGCAGTGGAGTGGGCAGGTGTGGCGAGCCATGCATTGGCGCCTTCCGTGTAGCACTGTACATGTGCACATGGAGTGGATCCACACACTTATATAATGCAGGCAGCTGTTGTTGTGCTCGTGAACAGGTTGTGACATGGCCCTGTGTTTTGCCATGGGGAAGAGGGGGGGTTCTGGCACTGGCCACCCTTGGCTACATGCACGCAGTGTACCTGCTGACGAGCAGACATTCCCACACACCACACAGCTGATTTGCTCTCCCTGTGTCTCCCTCCCTCTCTGTCCCCCTCTCCCTCACTCTGTGTGTCAGCCTCCTCCCTCTGTCCGTGTCCCTGTGTCTCCCTCCCTCTCTGTCCCCCTCTCCCTCCCTCTCTGTCCCCCTCTCCTTCCCTCCGTGTGTCAGCCTCCTCCCTCTGTCCGTGTCCCTGTGTCTCCCTCCCTCTCTGTCCCCCTCTCCCTCCCTCCGTGTGTCAGCCTCCTCCCTCTGTCCATCTCCCCTCCCTCTGTCCATCTCCCTGTGTCTCCCTCCCTCTCTGTCCCCCTCTCCCTCCCTCTCTGTCCCCCTCTCCCTCCCTCCGTGTGTCAGCCTCCTCCCTCTGTCCGTCTCCCTGTGTCTCCCTCCCTCTCTGTCCCCCTCTCCCTCCCTCTGTGACCCTCTCTCCCTCCCTCTGTGTGTCACCCTCTGTCACCTCAGCCCAGCTTCCTGGGCACACACTGTTAGCAGATCTTTGAATGGCCCTTGGCTTGTTGATGTGAGTTTGTTTGTGATCTCCAGGCACCCATTGGGTGTAGTGTCTGTCTCTGCGCTGCTGCTGTGGTGGTGTGTGCTGCCACTCTTTCACAATGTTGGCTGTTAATTAGCTGCTGTCATGTGCAAAACAGTGCCTTCACCCCCATGTGTTGATGCAAGGCGTCCGCCATTTGCTGGCGAGTCTTTCCTGTGTGGGGACACAGTGTTTGTATGGCTGTGACCTAGGCCATATGGGCAGAGGGCATTGTTGTCTGCTTCTGAGTTGCACTATGTGATATTTGGGGCCCACCCTCCCGCCATCCGGGTTACCGTGTCATGTGTTGGTGTCTTCTGTGGCCTGTGACTTGACATTGTCCAGCTGGGTGCATGGGGCATGGTGGCGCCAGTGGCATGTGCGTGTTCATGGAGTGTGGTTGAGTCATGCGATAGCTTGGGGTGGTTGCGTGCCTGTTAGTGATTTTGGTTGTGGATGACGTTCCCCCCATGTGAGGTGCGTTGTTTGTGTACTCACCCGGGTCTCGGAGTCCTCCTAATCCTTCGACTGCCTCCACCAGCTGTATGGCCATCACCCTCTCCTCCCAGGGCTGGTAGTGTACGGGTCTGCGGGAGGGCCCTCCTCCAGTGGCGTTGGCCTGGTTGTGTTCCTCCAGCATCTTGGCTCGGACCCTCCTCCGCAGATCGTACCACCTGGCTTGGCATTCATGCCTGGTCCTTCTGGTGTCCGCAACAGCATTCACAGCATCGACGATGGTCTGCCACATGGCTGTTTTTGCTGCAATGCTGGTCTGTCTGACCAATGTTCCAAAGAGCTGTGGCTCGACTCTGAGGATTTCATCGACAAGGACCTCCAACTCTCGGTTACTGAACTTTGGATTCTTGTTAGTGGGCATGGTGAGGGGTGTGGGTGTGGATGGGGGGGTGTGTGTGGATGGTTGTGGGTGTGTGGGTGTGGTTGTGCAGGTGTGTGTGTGTGTGAATGTGATGAGGGTGTGTTTTTGAAGGTGGTTGTGTGAAGGTGTGCAAGTGTAAGGTGTGGTGAAGCTTGTAGTATGGTGCTGTAGGTTGTCTGAGGGGTCTGGCAGCAGTGAGTCTGTTGCAAAGGCTCATGGTTTGTGTGTGTGGGCCCTTTTTATTGGTCCATTGGTGGGTGTGGCTGTGTTTGAAGTTTGGGTGGGTGTGTTATAAGGAGTGGTGGTGTTTTGGGCCTCTGTTTGTTTTTGGCAGTTGCAGGTCAGTGAATGTGTATTTTTAGTGTTTGTTGGACATGTTTTGTGGTTTTGTGCCATTCGAATGGTGTATTCTTGTGTTGTTTTGTATTGTCCTGGTTGTGTACGTGCGTTTTTAGCGTGTGTACGGTGTGTACATGGGCCATTTGGTTGTACGGTGCTGTACTTGTGTGTGGCTTGGTACGACTCGTACATGCGGTTATGATGTTGGGGCCTGGGGTGCGCTCCGTACTTAGGAGGTTGTGTTGGGGGTGCGACTGGAACGTACTGGGGTGTACATTGACGGTGGTACGACACGTACAGGGGTGGGGGTACGACTCGAACGTACTGGGGTGTACATAGACGGTAGTACGACACGTACAGGGGTGGGGGTATGACTCGAACGTACAGGGGTGTACATACATGGGGTCGGACACGTACAGGGGTGGGTGTACGACTCGAACGAACTGGGGTGTACATACATGGGGGTGGGACACGTACAGGGGTGGGGGTACGACTGGAACGTACAGGGGTGTACATTGACGGTGGTACAACACGTACAGGGGTGGGGGTACGACTCAAACGTACTGGGGTGTACATAGACGGTGGTACGACACGTACAGGGGTGGTGGTACGACTCGAACGTACTGGGGTGTACATACATGGGGTGGGACACGTATAGGGGTGGGGGTACGACTGGAACGTACAGGGATGTACATTGACAGTGGTACGACACGTACAGGGGTGGGGGTACGACTCGAACGTACTGGGGTGTACATAGACGGTGGTACGACACTTACAGGGGTGGGGGTACGACTCGAACGTACTGGGGTGTACATTGACGGTGGTACGACACGTACAGGGGTGGGGGTACGACTCGAACGTACTGGGGTGTACATAGACAGTGGTACGACACGTACAGGGGTGGGGGTACGACTCGAACGTACTGGGGTGTACATTGACGGTGGTATGACACGTACAGGGGTGGTGGTACGACTCGAACGTACTGGGGTGTACATACATGGGGGTGGGACACGTACAGGGGTGGGGGTACGACTGGAACGTACAGGGGTGTACATTGACGGTGGTACGACACGTACAGGGGTGGGGGTACGACTCGAACGTACTGGGGTGTACATTGACGGTGGTACGACACGTACAGGGGTGGGGGTACGACTCGAACGTACTGGGGTGTACATTGACGGTGGTACGACACGTACAGGGGTGGGGGTACGACTGGAACGTACTGGGGTGTACATAGACGGTGGTACGACACGTACAGGGGTGGGGGTACGACTCGAACGTACAGGGGTGTACATACATAGGGGTCGGACACGTACAGGGGTGGGTGTATGACTCGAACGTACTGGGGTGTACATACATGGGGTGGGACACGTACAGGGGTGGGGGTACGACTGGAACGTACAGGGGTGTACATTGACGGTGGTACGACACGTACAGGGGTGGGGGTACGACTCGAACGTACTGGGGTGTACATAGACGGTGGTACGACACGTACAGGGGTGGGGGTACGACTCGAACGTACTGGGGTGTACATACATGGGGGTCGGACACGTACAGGGGTGGGGGTACGGCTCGAACGTACAGGGGTGTACATACATGGGGGTCGGACACGTACAGGGGTGGGGGTACGGCTCGAACGTACTGGGGTGTACATACATGGGGGTCGGACACGTACAGAGGTGGGGGTACGACTCGAACGTACAGGGGTGTACATACACGAGTGGGGGTGTACATACACGGGGGGTACATCTCGGACGTACAGGGGCAGGGGGGAGTGTTGGGCGCGTATGCGGGCACATGTCTCCATGGTTGCTATGGGAGTTCGGTGCGGACGGTGTTTTTTCCATACGGTTGTAACATCGGAAGCACGGGATGGATCGTGATTCCTCGGTCGGACTTGACATTTCACATTTGTACGGTAAATCGTCCGAGGACGTGTCGGACACATTTTCCGACCCGAGGACGTGTGGGAAATCATTCCCGATGCGGTTCGTATGGACTTTTTACCATGCGAATCGTGATTGCCAGTTCGTACGGCAATTGTACGATTCGTACGGTAAAAAGACCGGATACGAGTCGCACGGGGAATTTTTTTACCGGATCGTAAATGGCACCCAAATGTTTTGGAAGATATTTAACTGCCTTGAACTTGTAAGATATTATGGAGTATGTCTTCACCATAAGTTAAGGTGTAATGGTATCACCCAGGAACACTGTTTTGTGCCTAGAATCACACCATCAGTCTGTGTGCACACAGGAATTGCTGTCAGAGATTTAATTTGTGTTGCTCTGTAAGACTTGCACTCGTAGGAAAGGGGCAGCTTGTTTTCTTGAACTGTGATGGTTAGCATTCAGCACAAATCACTGTCTCACAGATGAGAGGCAAATGCTAACACATTTGAAAACAACAGGGTAGATTTTCCTTCCACTCCTGCAATGGGTGAGGTAGTTCCTACATGTTCAAAACTCCAATTAACCCTTACCACAGGTGATCTTACATACATCTCTGCAGTCTTCATGCAGTTGTGCAAGCGTCCATGCAGATCTCTCTTGCACCTGACAATACACAGTCTCCAGAAACACACTCTTAGCACACAGGCAGCTGCTTCTCCTGCATTCCCATGCTTACTATTCAGCACTGTGTGGTATTTCAGATAGCAGTGTGTAACGCTAACACATTCAACATCACCAAGACTCATTTCCTTTGCTCTAGTCTCATCCAGGTTCCACATGCTCATGGTCTCAAGTAGCTGTTAGGACATGTGGTCTTTTCTGCCTCTCTAAACTATAAGGAAAATGTGTCAGGCTGTTACAGTAATTATGACTTGCTCTACCACAGTAGTAAATGTGCTTTGAAATTGCCAATAAAATATTGTTTTCTGCCTAGAATCACACCATGAGTCTGTCTGCACACAGGAATTGTTGTCAGAGATGTAATTCGTGTTGCTCTTGTTCTGTAAGACTTGCACTCGTAGGAAAGGGGCAGCTCATATAATAGGATTTGAAAAGCTCAAAAAAATATGGTAATATATTTAAATTACATAAAGGCATTTTTTTTTTAGTTTCCTTTAGGTATTGCTGAACAACACAGAAATAAATTAAACATGCCTATAAAATCAAGAAAGAGAAAAGAACAGCAAAAACATCTATATTTGAAGACAACTGGACAACAGAAATTAGTTGAAGAACCTCATGTTGGAAAAAAGAAAAAGTCTTCTGGTAAGCAGACTAATGATTTTTTTTAAAATATTCTCAAACATAGAAAAAATGTAGAAAGTATATCCACTGCAAATAGTATTTCAAGAAGAAAACAACAAGACAATAGAAATAAATTACTAAATGCTAATGTACAATCAGAAGCAAGAAAGAATGACTTAAAAAGAAAAACAGAATTTCAAAACATTCGTAAAAAAATGTTTCAGAGAAGAGTGGTGTTCAATTTGCTAAAGGATGTGAAAAAATATAGGAAGAAAGCAATATTTTATAAGAAAAAGAAACAAATTGAATCAATTGTTGCATAGGCTTTGGAATTAAAAAGAAAACTATTCATTTTAATTTTGAACAGGATCCGTACATTAGATAAAATAGTCAATGTACTGAAGTCAAAAAGCAAAAGGAAGAGAGTAGTGAAAAAAAATAACTTTTGTAATGTGTTCTTAGGAGAATTGAAGCATAGTTCAAGTACTGAACCATTTTTTAATGAAGAGAGTTATCTTCAAAGTAATAGTTTGCTGCATGCAGTTGACACCAGTGGTCGAAGTTATGAATTTAAAGATGGTTGTGTAATGAAAAAGGAGAAAATGGTTCCAAGAAATGAGGAAGAAGTGTTAGATGATGAGGTTATGGGGAAACGTCCTAAAGCCCCAGTGTACACTTGGAATTGTAGTAGTATTTGTACTGTATGACAAGAATCTATTGATAAATTACGTGACTTTCTAAGAGAATATAGTAAAAAAAAGTGTTAAACAGAAGATTAAGGTGCTTCAAAGACTAGATCCATGCAGAGTGAGAAAGAATACTGGTTTGCAAGGACATTCTCTGGCTTGTCTTTCTAGGAAAGTTTTTCAAAGTGTTTTTCACCATTTTAGGATGCTGGCAGTACATCATACTGAAATGAGAAAGTCTGTGAGATGATTGTATTTTGCTAAAAGTCCAGCACTGAAGTTAAATGAGTTGAATAGTGCTCTGTTGAGTGGATCTGTATCAGGTGTAGAGAAGGTTACTGAAGATATTCAGTTTTGTTACTTTGTTCCAGAACAAGAAAGTGCAGGAAATGACACAGTTATTGAAGAAAATGTGGAAGAGAATATAGAACCCACTATTAGTAAAGATTTTGAAGATCAAATGACAAAATTTACTATCATCTCTAATGAACGACCACATATTACTTGTATTTGTTGCCGGAGAAGCCGTGATAAAACTCAAACAAGGAATGTTGATCTATATAAAAAAAGTGAAAAAGAAAATAATTATGAGTGGAAGGATTTTGCTACATATTTGTTTCTGGAAAATTGTTTTGATTTGGGTGAAGATCAGCGTATTTGTAAATACTGTTATAACAAGTTAGAAGAAAATAAAATGCCAGCGAGAGCTGTACATAATAATTTAGAATTGGTTGATATTCCTGCAGAACTTAGTGATTTAAATACGTATGAGTCTATACTCATTCAATGTGTCCATCCGTTTCAGACTATAGTTCGTATGGAGCCTAAAACAGGTAAATTGCCTCCTTCAGATTTACAAAGAGGTTTAAAAGGAAGAGTTGTCTATTTGCCATTAGATTTGAAAAAAAATATTGAAACAATTGATGCAGATAGTTTGGAAACTGAACCATTAGTTATTCTGGTTAATGGTGTACCTACAAAGAATAAGAAAATTTGTCAGGAGCTAGTAGATGTACGAAAAGTACAAAGAGCAAATTTATATTTGAAAAGAAATAATAAGTACTATGAATCAATTTATATGGATGAAGATGAAGAAGTTTTACTAGCAGACACAGGAATACCAACTGGGCAAATTGAAAAAGTGGCTAATTCAAAAGAAGAAGAAATTTATGAACATTTCAGCAGACATCCTCTTAATTCTAAAGAAGTTATGGGAAACACTATTGATCCGTTTCAGATGAAAAAAGCAAAAGGAACTCCCGTGAGTGTATGGGTGGAGAGCTTGGAAGCTCGTTGTTTTCCCCAGCTGTTTCCTACAGGAAAAGGTGGACGATATGATGAACGTCCAGTACAGATTCCTGCTTCTGAGTATCGGACTACAAGATTATATGCAGAAGATCCACGATTTCGTCAAAGTATTCCTTATTTGTTCCATCTTTTATTTGAAAGTGACTTGTCTGCACTATCTTATGCAGTAAATCACATTTTAAAAACTGGAGTACATCTACATAATGTGTCTGCAAAGGATTTTATGAACAAAGTGCAACCGCGAGATGATCATTTGGAATCTCAATTGATTAATCTGATGGCTTGTCAGCGTGGAACTAATGAATATTGGTACCGACGGCATGAAGAATTGAAATGTATGTTACGGAATTTAGGAACTCCTGCATGGTTCCTTACCCTAAGCTGTGCTGAGAACGCTTGGGATGATTTACTGGATTTTCTTCGAGAGGCAAATTCAAATATTGAAAACATCCAATACAAGACAGCAGGAGAATTGTGCTCATTGGATCCGGTTAATGTTTGCAGATATTTCAGTCATAGATTTGAGGCTATGATGTCCTTCATCTGCAATAAAAAAAATCCACCTCTTGGAGAAGTTGTGGATTTCTTTTGGAGAAAAGAGTACCAAGCAAGAGGTGCTCCTCATATTCATATGCTGTTGTGGATCAAGGATGCCCCAAAATTTGGAACAGATTCTGATGATGCAGTTTTATCTTTCACTGAAGAATATGCAACATGTGCTATACCTAAAAGCAAAGAAGAAAAAAACTTAAAAGAGCAAGTTTTACGTTTCCAAAGTCATCGGTGTGGAAAATACTGTCGACGAAAGTACAAGAGTAAAGATAAATTCTACACAAAATGTCGATTTGGATTTCCACGACCTGTTCTTTCAAAAGGAAGAGTAAACAGTTTTATGTCAGCTGTGCGACATACCAGTACAAGAAAATCTCCGAAAAATACCTACAACCTAAGAAGAAAAGAAGAGTCAAAGGGGCAGATTTATGTTGCACTTGCGCCACTTTTGCGCCGCCGTTGCGTCACTTTTGTGACGCAGCAGAGGCGCAAATCCTGCGCCATGGTGCGGGGTATTTACAACGTGACGCATCTGGGAGATGCGTCACGTTGTGAAGCCCTGCGCCACATGTAGGAGTTCCAGGGCAGGTGGGGGCGTTCCGGCGCAGGAACACCTCCTAAAAGTGGCTGAGTGAAATCTACAAGATTTCACTCAGTCACTTTTAGGCCCATGCTGCGTCAAAACCCTGCGCCTGCTTAAAGCAGGCGTAAGGATTGACGCAGCTTTGTACAGATAGGGCCCCCCAGAACATTGCTGGAGCTGCGTCGCAACGCAACTCCAGCAATGCGCCACTTTTACGGCACAGATGCGTCACGCATCTGTGCCGTTTTCCCCCATGGTGCGCCGCATTATAAATGCGGCGCATCCATGGTGGCGCAGCTGTGGCGCATAATAACTGGCGCATCCCTGCTGATATGCAGGGATGCGCCAGTTATCATAAATCTGCCCCATAATATATAAATGACTACAACCCAGTCATTTTATCCATGTGGAATGCTAACATGGATATTCAGTATGTGGCTGACAATTCTATTGCTGTTGCTCGGTATGTCACATCTTACATCACTAAATCTGAGAAAACGGAATTGAAAGAAATGTGGGAAGAGATTTCTCACAAGAAGACTGTCAGTAAAAAGCTATACAGTTTCAGTTTAAAGATGTTGTCGCATCGAGAAATTGGGTCATACGAATGCTCAGATAGGTTATCATCTGCAAGTCTGTACTCCAAATCCAGAAGAATAATTTGGGTAAGTTTAGGCCTTGCAGGAATGCGAAATCGGGTACTGAAATCTATTCGAGAAATTGAATATTTAGCAGAGAACGAACCAGAAAGTACAGACATTTTGAAAACAAATATGTTGGACACATATTACCCAACCAGAAGTCATCATCTTGAGAACATGTGTCTCTATGAAGTGCTGCAGAACTACATTTTTACACGGAATGCCACAGAAGACATCAACAATGGAAAATATAAAGTCATTGATGAGGAAGGATGTTTGGTGAAACAAACAAAAGGAAGTTTGATTAATCACAGGAAGCTGAGTTGCGATACTACTGACAAAAATGAATTTTACTACTTAGCACTTTTACAGCTGTTTAAACCATGGCGTTCAGAGGATGAATTACTTGGAGATTTTCAGAGCTATGAAGATTCCTTTAATGCATGTAAAGATAGCATAGAATGCAGTACTTTCACAAATTATGTACAAATGTTAAATGAAGAAATTGAACAAGAAGCTACAATTGCAGCTGAAGTAGATAGAGACAGTTCTTAAGACAGCCAAAGTTCTGGTACGCTCATTCAAGATCCCCTAGGACAACCAATCGTAGAAAATGAAGCTGCAATAGCCATGACTGAAGTGGAAACAGCTATGAATCAAGCTCAGGAATATTTAATAGACTTACCAAATTTGGAACAACATCTGAATGATGAACAACAACAAATTTATGAAGAAGTCACAAAACAAATTGATCATGGATTACTACATGAAAATAAAGAGTGCTCATGCACACCATTTGAACCAATCAGAATGTATGTGAGTGGACAAGCCGGAACTGGAAAAAGTTTCTTAATTAAAGTAATTAGAAGCTGCCTACAGAAAAAAACTGATTCAACTTTGTCTTGTGTTGTTACTGCTCCAACTGGGTTAGCAGCATATAACATAAAAGGAATTACCTTACATTGTTTGCTAATGTTACCAGTAGAGCATGAGAACAAAATAGAATACCACAAGCTAACAGGAGAAGCATGTTTTGAAGTTTCAAGAGTGTTGAAGAAAATGAAAGTTCTCATTATTGATGAGGTAAGCATGGTATCAAACTTAATGCTTGCCTTTGTGCATTTAAGAATGCAGCGAATTCTAAAGACAGACTATGACGTGTTATTTGGAGGAAAACATGTTATCGTTTTTGGGGATCTATTGCAGCTCACTCCAGTTAAAGGACAACCAGTATTTAATACTCTTGCACATGAAGACACGAAAAAAGTCATTAGGAAGTATAGGTAATGTGAATATTTGGTCATACTTTGAGTACAAAGAACTCATTACCAATAGTCGGCAAGCAAATGATGATGATTATGCAAGTATTCTCAAAGATATCAGAATTGGACTACTCACAGAACATGGCAGAAAAGCTTTACAGAGTCGATTGCTATGTAATTTGTTTCCAACAGAACAAATAGTTCCAGAGAAAATATACAAGGAAATTGCAGAAAAAAATACTGTAATCTGCTTAATGCCAACACTACATGAATGCTCTATATTCAATGAAGAACTTTTGAAATTGGAAAATGAAGAGATTATGAAAATGGAAGCTGTGGATAAAATACAGCATGAAGGAATAACTATTATATTGACAGGCAAATTAAAAAGTAAATTGGATTCTCTAGAGAAAAACATATTGAAAACTGCTGGTTTAGAAAAGAATCTTTATATATGTATGAACTGTCGAGTAATTTTAAGACGTAATTTGAATGTAGAAAAAGGTTTAGTGAATGGAGCTATGGGTAAAGTTGTGGGTTTTGTTAATTACCAGAAAAAAGATGGAATTGGAATTGAATTTTTAAAAATAAAATTTGATCAGATTGAAGAGGTTAAAGACATTAGTCGTTGTTCAGTTCATTTTTTGCTTGTAAAAGACTTATATGTACGTAGGAAGCAGTTTCCGTTTTCTCTAGCAAATGCTGTAACTATTCACAAATCTCAAGTATTAACTGTAGATAGTACTTTTGTAAACATTGGATCTAGTGTGTTTAAAGAAGGTATGGCATATGTTGCTTTGTCACGAGTGAAAAAATTATCTGGTTTATTCATGATAGACTTTGATGACTCAAAATTTAGTGCTGATGCAAATTGTGTAAAGGAGTATAATAGATTAAGAAGAAGCTATGCTCCTCATTTAGGTCAGTATCCTGTGTTTGAAAAACGTGTTGTTTGTCGGAAAAGGAGAATTGAGAATATCTGTAATGAGGATGTACAGAAGAGAAAACAAAAGGAGAGTGATGTGATTGCAAGCAAAAAGAAAAAGGACAATATTGAAGAGGTTGTTGGTGGTCATTTTGAAAATAGCTCTGGTGTCAACTGCTATGCTAATGTAGTGCTGAATGTTGTATTTTATCTTGAAAGTTTGCAAGAGCAGATAATACTAAATCATGAAAAAAGATTTTGTTCTCTGCTGAGTTTCCTTTATGAGAAGTTGAGTAATGATAAAACTAAAATAGAAAGTGCTTCTGATGTTAGAAATCTTTTAGATGTATGTTCTGGATGTACACAGTTTACACAAAATGTCCAGCAAGATGCACAGGAATTCTTAATGTATATGCTTATGGTACTGGAAGATGAAGGGGTAGAAATAGAAAATATGTTTGGTCTCTTATAAATAGGAACATTGTTGTGAAAACTGTATGAACACATGCAGCACTAATGTTGATTCTGAAAGGTTCATACATTTAACATTACCAGAGAGTAAATCATGGACTTTTAGTAAATTAGTGAAAGATGCAAATCAAAACATGGAATGTACTCAATGTAAATCAGAAATGTTATCAACGTTATTTTTAAAGAAATATGGACAGTATATAATTTTAATGATGCAACGTTGTAGAGCTGATGGAACAAAATTGGACACTTTAATAAAGAAGTTTGTAGGAAATCAATTATCAATATCAGGAAAGACTTTTGTTGCAATAATTTTCCATGATGGACCTTCTATAACTTCTGGTCATTACACAGTTTATCTAAAATGTGAAAAAGGCTGGACACTGTGTAATGATTCTCAATTGATTTTCAAGCAACGTTTGCCTGCAGAATTAATTCCTACTTAATTTTTCTAAAACCAAAATTTTAGATACAAATTGCAGCATCTGAAGAAACCATTATTTCGATTTTATAGGATTACCATTGGATATTTCACCTAAAAAGGATTTAAAAATTACCATTTGGCCTCATGGAAAGGTAAATGTTTCAATTGTGGACTTCTTTCACAGATATTATTTTGGTGTATGTGCTTAAGCAACAAGATTTACAGACGTTATTTATTGCAAATAGTTATTTTTCTTAGAAGATATCTATCAAGGTATGTTTTACTGAGGATAGATTCAGGGCTTTCTTAAACAATCTTTCAAATTGTTTATTTTTTTGCCCGCTGTTAAGTGATGAATGCAATTGATATCACTATTTTCAGTGAAATTCAATATATTCTGAAAACAGCAAAAAAAGAGCAAAAAATTACTTTGTTAAATATGAAAATATGTGTACTGTATTCTAAAATGTATTGTTAAATATTACTACTTTTTTTATTTTTTTTCAGATCTAGAAAGAAAATTTAGGAAATTGAATCCAAATTTCTCACCCCTTCACTTTCATGCTCCCTTTTCTTCACTTCTCCTCACTCTGCTTTTCTCATTTCCCTTCCCTCTCTCTTCTTCCTTTACTGCTCTTTCGTAACTCCCTCACTCCTTCTCTACAACTCCCTAGGTTTACTGCCTCCATCACTATTTTTTCAACCATTTTTCTCTCCCTGTCTCCATATGTCTCAGTCATTCTAACTGCCTTACTCCTTCTCAGTTCCTTGCTCTCTGTCTCTGTTTCTGTCTCTCTCCCTTTGGCTGTCTTACCCTTAATTTCATTAACATCTCTGTTTATACCACTCCTCCTCTCTCCATCGGTCATTTTCCATCTATGTTAATTTTTTAACCTTCTCCGTCATTCTCCTTCCCTCACCTTCCCTAACTGTCACTATCCTTTACTCATAGTCACTCCTATTCTCCTACTTCACTTCCTCCTGTCTGTATCTCACACTGTTGGAAAGGCGCCCGCCGGAAGGGGGTTCGATACACGTCTTGCCCACCCCTTCGACCCACCTCTCCCAAGTAAGCCGAACCAGGCGCGCACACCCTGATCTGCACTGTGAACAGAGGGACACCACACGTATTCTTTGTAGGACGATAAGTTCTTTTATCGATGATTTCAGGGATCTTTATGACCCAAAAGGCAAATAGTACAGCAGTGGCACAACGTACCACAAATCAGTCGTGGGGAATGGGGGTAGCGGGACAGTCTTTCAAGATAGTGTCTCTGCGAAATACCCTGCGGAAGCTCACAATCCTCGAGCTGGAGGGTGTCGTGTCTCTGGGCGATCTCTTATCGAGTCGTCCTCAAGGGGAGCGCCGCGAGTCTCTCAGCAGGCACAGGTGGTCGGAGTTCAGGAGCCGCGATTCCGTCCGCAGGGCTCAGATGGTTCAATAGCTGGGGGGCCGCGAGTCACTCAGCAGGCCTAGGTGGATCAGTGTTCGGGAGCCGCGACCTCGTCCGCAGGGCTCAGATGGTTCAATAGCAAGAGGCCGCGAGTCACTCAGCAGGCCCAGGTGACTTTAGCGTTCAGGAGCCGCGACAGCGTCAGCAGGCTCAGATGGTTCCAGGTCTTCTCTGTCCTTGTTCCTCCGGCACCCCTTGTTATACTCCGCTGGTTCTTTGAAGTCCGGAGTGCTCGCAGGGGGGGGACTGGGGTGACGGAGGGGGGTCGGCGGGATTTCCTGCCTCTCCCTTCTTTGGTCTTTTCAGGTGGGTCTGGGAGGGACCCCAGACGCTCAGTAGGGGAGGCGCCTGCTCCCCAGGGGCCTGGTGGCCGATTGAGTCCTCCCGGGGAAGGCGACCCGAGGTGTGACTGGGCTGGCGCCTCTGGGTCTGGCTCGAGGGTTCCCGCTCCCTCGGTTGGGCATGCGTGGTAGGGTGTTGAGTCTGTCAGGTCTCTGGCCGGCCCGTGGATCGGGGGTGGCTGGGGCGGCCGGAGTCGGGGATGTCGTGTCTTGAGGGTGGTTGCAGGTTGGCGGGATGATGGAGAGGGCAACGCCGTGAGGCCGGTCTCACACGCGTCCCCCCAGCTGAAAGGCGTGGAGAACTACCCATCCACTGGGGGGTTCTCCTCGCCGAAGCGGAAGAACCGGGACAGGCCGTCGGCGTTGGCATGATCCGTCCCGGGGCGATGTTCGACAGTGAAATCCATCCCTTGGAGAGAGATGGACCATCGTAGTAGCTTGGGGTTCTCCCCCCTCATCCGCATTAGCCACTGCAAGGGCCGGTGGTCCGTCTGTACTCGAAAATGGGTTCCGAACAAGTAGGGCCGCAGTTTCTTGAGGGCCCAGACTACGGCAAAGGCCTCTCGCTCTATAGTGCTCCAACGCTGCTCTCTCGGCAGCAGCCTTCGGCTGATGAAGGCTATGGGCTGATCAATGCCCTTGTCGTCGAACTGCGAGAGCACGGCCCCGATGCCATGTTCGGATGCGTCGGTCTGGACCACGAACTCTCGGGAGTAGTCGGGGGCCTTGAGTACGGGAGCGGTGCACATGGTGGTTTTCAAGGCGTCGAACGCCTGCTGGCACTGGGGGGTCCACTGCACCTTCTGCGGAAGCTTTTTGGAGGTCAACTCTGTGAGGGGCCCTGCGATACTACCATAATTTTTAATGAACCTCCGGTAGTACCCCGTAAGGCCCAGGAAGGCCCGAACCTCTGTCTGCGTGGTGGGGGGCTCCCAGGACTTGATGGCATCGATCTTCGGCTGGAGAGGGCCGACCTGGCCGCTGCCCACCTGATGCCCCAGGTAGACCACGGAGCCTTGTCCGAGCTGGCATTTGCTGGCTTTCACTGTCAGGCCCGCTTGGCGCAGGGCCATTAGTACTTGTCGGAGGTGCTGGAGATGCTCGTGCCATTGAGAGCTGAATACGGCGATGTCGTCAAGGTACGCTGCGCTGAACTCCTCGAGTCCGGCCAGGACCTTGTTCACCAACCGCTGGAACGTGGCTGGGGCGTTTTTCATCCCGAACGGCATGACCCTGAAGCGGTAGTGGCCATCTGGCGTGGAGAAGGCAGAGCGCTCCTTCGCCCCTTCCGTGAGAGCGATCTGCCAGTACCCGCAGGTCAGGTCGAAAGTGCTGAGGAACTGGGCGGCCCCCAGGAGGTCGATGAGCTCGTCAGCTCGGGGAATAGGGTGAGCGTCTGCGCGGGTGACCGCATTGAGCCCCCGATAGTCTACACAGAATCTTAGTTCGGGGGCGACCCCTGGGGAGGCAGCCTTCGGGACCAGAACCACCGGGCTGGCCCAGGGGCTGTCGGAGGGCTCGATGACCCCTAGGTTGAGCATTTTCTGTACCTCGGTCTTGATGCAGGTGCGGACCCGGTCAGGCACCCGGTAGGCTCGGTGTCTCACAGGCGGGCAGTCGCCGGTGTCCACGTCGTGGACACACCAGTCGGTCACCCTTGGAATGAGGGAGAAAAGGTCTGTGAATTGTCCGAGCAGCTGGCGGCAGTCGTCGGCCTGCTGGGGAGTGAGGGTGTCCGACAGTTTCACACCCTCCACGGAACCGTCCAGTTCTTTTGTGCACAGGAGATCGGGCAGGGGTTCAGTGTCCTCCTCTGCCCCCTCATCGGTGGCCAGTAGCAAACTCAGTTCTGTCCTTACGAAGTGGGGCTTGAGACGGTTTACGTGGAGGACCCGGAGGGGGTTCCGTGGGGATTGT
Source organism: Triturus cristatus (assembly GCF_964204655.1). Taxonomy (NCBI): domain Eukaryota; kingdom Metazoa; phylum Chordata; class Amphibia; order Caudata; family Salamandridae; genus Triturus; species Triturus cristatus. Next base: position 1,301,962,656 of record NC_140591.1, on the reverse strand, counting down.
ACGTCGACCAGATACGTGACCTGGCTCTTCCGTTCGACCACCTTGAATGGACCAGTCCATTTGTCTTGTAGGGCGCAGGGTCTCACCGGAGCCATGACCCAAACCTGCTGGCCCGACTGGAACTCGACCAAGGTTGCGTTCTAGTCATACCAGCGCTTCATTTCTTCTTGGCTGGCCTCGAGGTTAGCCCCTGCAAGTTCCCTAAACTTCCTCGTCTGGTTGCGGAGTGCCAGGATGTAGCGGAACACATCTGGGGGTGTCCCCCGGGGGCTTGTCTCCCAGCCCTCTTTGACCAGGCTTAGGGGCCCTCGAACGGGATGTCCGTACAGCAGTTCGAAGGGGCTGAACCCCAGAGACTTTTGGGGAACCTCCCGGTACGCGAACAGGAGGCAAGGGAGGAGGACGTCCCATTTCCGGCGCAGGGGCTCTTCGAGGCCCAGGATCATTCCCTTCAGAGTTCGGTTGAAGCGTTCCACCAGGCCGTTGCCCTGGGGGTGGTAGGGGGTCGTGAATTTATACGTGACTCCGCACTGCTGCCACAGGGACTTCATGTAGCGCGATATAAAGTTCGTGCCGCAATCACTCACAACCTCGCGGGGAAATCCGACCCGGGAGAAGATCCCCATGAGAGCCCGGCCCACCACGGGAGCCCTCACGGTGCGGAGGGGGATGGCCTCGGGGTAGCGGGTGGCATGGTCCACCAGGACGAGGATGAATCTGTGGCCCTGGGCGGTCTTCGGATCCAGGGGTCCCACGATGTCGATGCCGACCCGCTCGAACGGGGTACTTACAACGGGGAACGGTTGTAAGGGAGCTTTGCGTTTTCCGCCACTCTTCCCACTGCCCTGGCACGTGAGGCAGGACTTGCAGTGTGTTTCTACATTCGCTCGCATCTTGGGCCAATAGAAGTGGGTCACCAATCGCTGGTATGTCTTGTCTTGGCCTAAGTGTCCTGCCAAGGGTACATCGTGGGCCAGGCCCAGGAGGAGGCTCCGGAACCGCAGGGGTACCACCAGTACTCGTGCTGCGCCTAGCTCGGCGGACTTTTGCTCGCTGTAGAGGAGGCCATTGTCCCAATAAACCCAATGGGTTCCGGTTTGATCACCGGCGACCTGGGCTTCGGCTTGTTGTCTAAGTCCCTCGAGGGAGGGGCAAGTGGTCTGTTCCTGGCAGAACTCTTCGCGGGAGGGCCCCCCTTCGCAGTGCCACTGGGCCAACTCGGGCAGTTCTTCGGGTTCTATCGGGGCCTCTGGGGCGGAAGGTTCCGGTCTTTCCCCTGGGTTAGTGTCTCCTTCTTCCTCGGAAGGAGGGTTGTCTGCTTCTGGTAGGGGGTCCCGGCTCTCGGGGAAAGGGTTCGGTAAGAGGGCTTCACCGCCCTTGGAGGGGGCCACTCGTGCGGTCATGGAGCGTGTGGTGGCGCAGACCCATTCCGGTAGGCCCATCATCTCTAGGTGGGCTCTTCGTTCTACCTGCCCCCACGGGGAATTTTCCAGGTCGTTGCCCAGGAGGCAGTCTACGGGCTGCGAGGTCCGGACCGCTACCTTCAGTTCTCCGGAGACCCCTCCCCACTCGAAGGGCACCAGGGCCATCTGGCAGAGGCTCTCAGAATTGTCGGAGGATACGACCGGACAGAGGGCCCCGGCTAGGATCTGGTCTTCGGAAATTAGGCTGTGGTGGACCGCGGTGACACTCGCCCCGGTGTTGCGAAGGCCCTCGACTCGGTGGCCGTTGATAGTCACCTGCTGTCGGTATTTCTCTGTGTTGGCGGGCAAGGGTGTCCCGGGGACCATTTCTCGATCACCAAGGGAGACCAGGGCCATGGCCGCCGGTTCCCATTCCTCGGAGTCTTCCATTTCTTCCCCCAGAGCCACGGAGGCCATCTGCCGGGTCGTGGGGTTGGTCGTTGTGGTTCGCTGATACTGGGGGCACTGGGGGTCATTGGCGTAGTGTCCGGGCTGCTGGCAGCGGAAGCAGGTGATCCTAGCTCGTGGACCTGGTCGTCCTGGGGCTCCGGTGCTGGCTGGAGACTGGGCCGAACCCGCCGCTGGTGGGCTGCTGGGGGGGCTGGAGGACCCCCCGGCAAAGTCTCTTGGTTGGCCGTGGTTCCCTCCGCCCCTCTGGCGGGGGGGACCCTGACTGTTGCGGCCGTAGTCCCCCACGGGGCCCCGGGTGGCCCGGGTGTTCACCCAACGATCAGCCTCAGCGGCCAGCTTCCGAGGGTCGGTGAGTTTACTGTCTAGGAGATGCTGGCGCAGTTCTATAAAGCAATTGGCCGCTAAATGTTCCCAGGCGATCAGATCGAACAGTTCTTCGAAGGTGGAGACCTTGCTGCCCTTGATCCACCCGTCCAGAGCTCGGCTGTAAAAGTTCACGTATTCGACCCACGTGGTGCCCGGTATCTTTTTGCAATCTCGGAACCGTTGTCGGTACATTTCGGGGGTGAGTCCGTACCGGCCCACGAGGGCTTCCTTCATGTGGCTGTAGGAGTTCATGACCGCGGAGGGCAGATCGAGCAGAGTGTCCCTTCCTCCGCTTAAGAACCGGCCCCATAGGCCAGCCCCCCAATCCTTCTGCGGGACTCGGTGAGAGGTCTGTAGGCTTTAAACCACTGCTGGATATCATCGTTCTTATAATACTCCTTGACCACATCCTTGGGGATGTGAACTTTGGTTTCCCCGGCGGGAGCGGGCTGGGGATTCCCGGGCGGCTGTGACTTTTTGTGTCTAGCCTGCCACTCAATTTCCTTCAGGCCGCGTTCATGTTCTAGCTGGAGTTTCTTTTCGTCGTGCTCCCTTTGGAGTCTCTTCTCTTCGAGTTCCCCTTGTAGCCGTAACTGCTCGACGGCTAACTTCTTCTCTGCCAGTTTTATCTCTCCCTCGATCTTTAGTTTTGCCAGTTCCAGTTCGTGGTTGCGGCTTCTCTCTCGGTCCGCTAGTTCCTCGGAGGACAGGTTCCCCTCTGGTCCGTTGTTTCTCGCCGGGGTGCTTGTTTGTTCATGGGTAGAGTCTCTTTCCGTTTGGGTCGGGGGCGCCCCCGTCTCGACCCAGGCTTTCAGTACTTTCTGGTAGTCTTCCTTTGTGCTCAGTCCGGTGGTAGCGATGCCAAGGTCTTTGCAAAACTGTTTTAGTTCTCTATGCGTGTAATAGTCCAATTGATCTTCTCGGAACGGTGAGCTTATTTCGGTACCTGTGGCACCCAGGGAGGTTTCTCCTTCCATTTCTGTTTGGTAGTGCGTCAGTCGTTTACTGCACGCTCTCCTTCGGTGTCGGCTCGGATCCCGTCGTCTGCCACCAAATGTTGGAAAGGCGCCCGCCGGAAGGGGGTTCGATACACGTCTTGCCCACCCCTTCGACCCACCTCTCCCAAGTAAGCCGAACCAGGCGCGCACACCCTGATCTGCACTGTGAACAGAGGGACACCACACGTATTCTTTGTAGGACGATAAGTTCTTTTATCGATGATTTCAGGGATCTTTATGACCCAAAAGGCAAATAGTACAGCAGTGGCACAACGTACCACAAATCAGTCGTGGGGAATGGGGGTAGCGGGACAGTCTTTCAAGATAGTGTCTCTGCGAAATACCCTGCGGAAGCTCACAATCCTCGAGCTGGAGGGTGTTGTGTCTCTGGGCGATCTCTTATCGAGTCGTCCTCAAGGGGAGCGCCGCGAGTCTCTCAGCAGGCACAGGTGGTCGGAGTTCAGGAGCCGCGATTCCGTCCGCAGGGCTCAGATGGTTCAATAGCTGGGGGGCCGCGAGTCACTCAGCAGGCCTGGGTGGATCAGTGTTCGGGAGCCGCGACCTCGTCCGCAGGGCTCAGATGGTTCAATAGCAAGAGGCCGCGAGTCACTCAGCAGGCCCAGGTGACTTTAGCGTTCAGGAGCCGCAACAGCGTCAGCAGGCTCAGATGGTTCCAGGTCTTCTCTGTCCTTGTTCCTCCGGCACCCCTTGTTATACTCCGCTGGTTCTTTGAAGTCCGGAGTGCTCGCAGGGGGGGGACTGGGGTGATGGAGGGGGGTCGGCGGGATTTCCTGCTGCTCCCTTCTTTGGTCTTTTCAGGTGGGTCTGAGAGGGACCCCAGACGCTCGGTAGGGGAGGCGTCTGCTCCCCAGGGGCCTGGTGGCCGATTGAGTCCTCCCGGGGAAGGCGACCCGAGGTGTGACTGGGCTGGCGCCTCTGGTTCTGGCTCGAGGGTTCCCGCTCCCTCGGTTGGGCATGCGTGGTAGGGTGTTGAGTCTGTCAGGTCTCTGGCCGGCCCGTGGATCGGGGGTGGCTGGGGCGGCCGGAGTCGGGGATGTCGTGTCTTGAGGGTGGTTGCAGGTTGGCGGGATGATGGAGAGGGCAACGCCGTGAGGCCGGTCTCACACACACCCCTTCAGCTTTTCGCATTCTTTCCTTCACTCTCCCTCACTCTCCTTTGCTCATTGAAATCCTGACTCCCTTTCTCTCACTCCAGTTTCCTAAATCCCTCCATCCCCTCACTCCCCATCTGTCACTTTCCCTTACCCCCTTGTCTAATCCTCATACCCCTTATCTCACCATCACTCCACTTCTCTTACTTTAAATCCCTTTACCCTGCTGTGCTTCATCCGCTTCATCTGTTACTCCCTTTTCCTATCTCCGTCCCTTACTCCCCTTTTCTCACTCCCCCTCCATCACTCTCCATTACTCACGGCCATTCCCTTACTCATTCACTCTTCTTACCTGTATCCTCTACCCTTAGTCCTTTTGTTGCAGTCAGTCTTTCACTTCCTTTTTATGACTGATCATACTTTCCTTTTCTCACTCATTCTGTCTGTCCTTTCCTCTTCTTCACTCAGTCATTTCAATCATTTCAATCATTCATGTATACACTACACATTCATTCAATAAAATCACAACACAGTATATTAGGAATATAGCTCTTCTTGGAGAAGTGAAGTGAGTTCTGAAAAGAACTGTTTTTTTTGTCTTTTTTGTTTTGTATTTTTTTTTAGTTTTTTAACAATTTTGTTTTTTTTTTTAGTTTTTTAGAGCACCAAAAAAAACTGGTAATGAAAAACTGTTCAACAGGAACAAAAAAAAAAAAGAAAAAATTATGGGCTGGAGCATGTGTGCTGCTGTATTCTGTTTTCAATCAAGTTTATACTGCTCTCACCGTAGTAAAGAACAGCATTGCACACATTGCAATGTATGTGCACCTTCTGGAAAAGGGGGCGGATGTCCAGTGGCCTGGTACATGGTGAATCTGTGGCCGCAGATGATGTGCTCGGCTAAACAGGTGTAGGGTTGTCCCTTAGGGCTCTAGTTGTTTCTCGAGCATAACGTACAGGATGCACTGTCTTAAAGTGTCTCAGCATTGAATAAATACTAAAGGAGTATTTCTTGCTGGGATCTCCTCTAGATAAGACACTTCCACAAATAGTGCAAGTCACCTTCGGCGCATTCACCTCCTTTTGGCCCTCTGGAAAGGTGAAGTAATTTCAGATGAAAGAGTGTTTTTGTTTGCTCTTCCTTGGTGGTTCCACAAAGGTCTCCTCCTCACTCCCTGAAGTTGACTGCTGTTCGCCATTTTCAAGTAAGATTTCACTCGAGTAGCTATTCAGCTCCTTGTCCCAGGAAGTAAGAAGAAATAGTGAGAGGAGTGGGTGTGGTGTTTAAAGATTCTGGAACAGAAACTACTATGAACCAATGAAAAGTGTTGTTTCGTAATCACATGACTTGACGTGCGCGCATGGTGCTCGCACGTATGCGCGCACCGTGCGTGCACCGTGCACGCACACTTCAGAAATGAATTACTTTTAACCCGATTTCTAAAACATGAAAAGGAGGCAGGGAAGACACTCCCTGACCCCCTAGACCTTCTCAGGGGGTCCCTAAAGGACCTCGTAAATAAAAATAAACATTTTGTTTAATAAAAAAAATTGTCGGTGCGCGCACGGTGCTCGCACGGTGCTCGCACGCATGCGCGCACGGTTCACGCACGCATCAGAAATGAATTACTTTTAACCCGATTTCTAAAACATGAAAAGGAGGCAGGGAAGACACTCCCTGACCCCCTAGACCTTCTCAGGGGGTCCCTAAAGGACCTCGTAAATCAAAAAAACTCATTTCCTTTAATAAAAAAAATTGTCGGTGCGCGCACGGTGAGCGCACCATGAAAAACCTTTAAAAAAAAAAAAACATTTTAAACTGTTTATAAGTTTATAGAAGATATTAACTATACTGTTCAACTTTATCCAAATAAAAAAAAAAGAGCTGAGCCATTCCATATTACAGGATACAGTCAATCTATAACTATATACATAGGTAGTTTATTGTAAAATAAATATAATAATACATACATAAATTAGCATTTAAAAAACCTTACAAATTCACTAAAAAAACATAGGTTTCACACACATTATAGTTAGAAATTAGCATTTAAAAAACCTTGCAAATTCACTTAAAAAACCACAGGTCTCACACACGTTATAGTTAGGAATTAGCCTTTAAAAAACCTTGCAAATTCACTGAAAAACCATAGGTTTCACACACGTTATAGTTAGGAATTAGCATTTAAAAAACCTTGCAAATTCACTGAAAAAAACATAGGTTTCACACACGTTATAGTTAGGAATTAGCATTTAAAAAACCTTGAAAATTCACTGAAAAAACCATAGGTTTCACACATGTTACAGTTAGCTGGACATTTCATTTCACTTGTACAAAACCATTGAAATTCCCCCGTTATAGTTAGTTCAGCTAACTATAACTCGCGCCACCGCAATCCACTGCTGATCACGTCACATATTACATCACTCATGAGATGGTCAGTGACATCACTTATGACATCACTGATGACATCACTGATGACATCATCCTTGTGTAAGAGTGGCAGACCTCCTCTTATCCGAATATAAACTTTGATACACACATTGAAAAATACAAACTAAAGTTTTGAAACCAATGCCAATACCAGTTAGAACAACCTATTCAGTAATTCCAAAATCTACATACGCATCCACTCATTCATCAACACTTCTATATAGTCACTCATACATGTACTCAGTCATCATATGTACTCATACACCTATACATCCTGTTACACACCTACACTCATACATAGAGTTACTCACACATGCAAATAAACATCCATTTACTTGCATATACAGCTATACACACACCACTACACTTACTTCTACAGAAACGTACACATACTTACTCTCTTAAACAATAACTTATAGAAACACATACTTATTTATACAGGAACTCTTCCAATCTCTCACTCTCATATATCCACACTTATTGGAGCGTTATATCTATCTATATATATATTCACTGAAAAAAACATAGGTTTCATGCACGTTATAGTTAGGAATTGGCATTTAAAAAACCTTAGAAATTCACTGAAAAAAACATAGGTTTCAGGGGTGTTATAGTTAGCTGGACATTTCCCTCGTACAAAACCCTAGAAATTCCCCCGTTATAGTTAGTTCAGCTAACTATAACTTGCGCGCCCCCGCAATGCACTGCTGATGACGTCACATATTACATCACTCATGACATGGTCAGTGACATCACTGATGACATCTCACATGGTGTAAATCCATTCAGTAGGCGCTGACAAATTCAAAAAACAAAAGTTTCAATATATAGGGACGCAGTGGATTCGCAAACCCTCTCGACCACGAGCTCCACTGTGATTGACTGCCAACACTCCAAACCAGGAATTGTTGGCAGCCATCTTGTGACTCGGCAGAACTGAGTCACAATAAAACAGTAAAACAAAGATGAAAAAAGAAAAGTGGGCAGGGTAGAAACACCCTGACCCCCCAGGCCTGCTCAGGGGGTCCACAAGGACCCCCAGGGCAAACAATAAAAATATTGTGGAAATTCACAATGGGGTCACGAATCCTGCTGCAATCTTTTTTAAAAATGAACAGTGCTTCATTTAATTGAGGGTCCTGGGTGGGCCAAGTCCCAGGAGCATTGCCAAAAAAATATATGCGGGGGCCCGCGGGGGCCCCGAGAGCCCTCGGCACCGCCACCTCTCCGGGGCTATGTTCATAATATGCAGGAGGGCACGCGGCCCTCCCGAAGCCCCAGGGACCGCCACCCCCCGGGGCTTGCTTTAAATAATGTGCAGGAGGGCTCTCGGCCCTCCAGCAACCCCGGGCACCCCAGGACTTCCTTTTTAATATGTGGGGGGCCTCCAAGGCCCCCCAAGCCCCAGTGACCGCCACCCCTGGGGCTTTTCTAAATTATTCGCGGGGCACACAACCCCCCCGTCCCGGAGACCACCACCCCCGGGGCTTTTAAAAAAAATAAATGGGGGCTCAAACCCCCACACACCCTGGGGACCGCCACCTCCCCAGGGCACTAATACTGCAAATGGGGTGGTCCGTTACGGACCCCCGAATCCCGGGGACCACCACCTCCCTGGGGCTTCAATCACATTGGGAGCGGGGTCGTGCGGCCCCACTCCTGGAGCCCTCCATGGCACTGGGGTCTGCCAGCCCGCAGGGCCGGCTCCTGCAGTGTCCCGGGGTGTCCACCCCAGGACAATGCTGTTTGCTATGGCAGGGCTCCCACCCTGTCATAGCAAACTTGCTTTGGATTTTGAAAGCAAGAGCAGGGAAGCCTGCTCTCTCTTCCAAAATCCAAAGCAGATTGCTTTTCCACACGGGGAGCTCCGAACTTGTGCTTGAGCCCTGCTGAGTGACTCGCGGCTCCCTGAAGATCGTAAGACCTCCGAACTCGTGCTTGAGCCCTGCTGAGTGACTCGCAGCTCCCTGAAGATCATAAGACCTCCGAACTTGTACCTGAGCCCTGCTGAGTGACTCGCGGCTCCCACAGACTCTCTTGGTCCCGCCGGACCCACGACGACAAGCGTATCCCCCAGCTCGAGGATTGTGAGATGTGCGCCGGGTACGCTCCTGCATTTGATCCATATCCCCAAAGACTGTCCCGCTACCTCCTACCCCCCTCCAAGACTCTGTGAGCCCGCGCTCCACTTGTATATATTTGCCTTGCTGATCATAAAGATCCTACAACTCCGATCTGATAAAGATTTGTTCTTAAGAACTCCCGGTGTGGTGTCTCTTTGTCGTGTGGTGCCGAGTGTACGATCCTAGATTCCTCCCCTGAGGAGTCTCCCGCCAGTGCCCGGCTACGATACCTCGAGGGTTGGTCTCAGGATAATCAGGGCCCCCCTCAGGGCTCCTCTGAGGTCGCCTTCTAACAAGAGTCCTCCCAGCAGTGCCCAGACACATGAGGGGTGGGTGCCTATCACTCCCAGCAGTGCCCAGAGATAGGAGGGGTGGGTGCAGAGTCCCCCCAGCAGTGCCCAGACATAGGAGGGGTGGGTGCCTATCACTCCCAGCAGTGCCCAGAGATAGGAGGGGTGGGTGCAGAGTCCCCCCAGCAGTGCCCAGACATGGGAGGGGTGGGTGCAGAGTCCTCCCAGCAGTGCCCAGACATAGGAGGGGTGGGTGCCTATCACTCCCAGCAGTGCCCAGACATAGGAGGGGTGGGTGCAGAGTCCCCCCAGCAGTGCCCAGACATAGGAGGGGTGGGTGCCTATCACTCCCAGCAGCGCCCAGAGATAGGAGGGGTGGGTGCAGAGTCCCCCCCAGCAGTGCCCAGACATAGGAGGGGTGGGTGCAGAGTCCTCCCAGCAGTGCCCAGACATAGGAGGGGTGGGTGCCTATCACTCCCAGCAGTACCCAAACATAGGAGGGGTGGGTGCAGAGCCCTCCCAGCAGTGCCCAGACACATGAGGGGTGGGTGCCTATCATTCCCAGCAGTGCCCAGAGATAGGAGGGGTGGGTGCAGAGTCCCCCCAGCAGTGCCCAGACATAGGAGGGGTGGGTGCAGAGTCCTCCCAGCAGTGCCCAGACTGAGGGGTGGGTGCCTATCACTCCCAGCAGTGCCCAGAGATAGGAGGGGTGGGTGCAGAGTCCCCCCAGCAGCGCCCAGACATAGGAGGGGTGGGTGCAGACTCCTCCCAGCAGTGCCCAGACATAGCAGGGGTGGGTGCCTATCACTCCCAGCAGTGCCCAGACATAGGAGGGGTGGGTGCAGAGTCCCCCCAGCAGTGCCCAGACACAGGAGGGGTGAGTGCAGAGTCCCCCCAGCAGTGCCCAGACATAGGAGGGGTGGGTGCCTATCACTCCCAGCAGTGCCCAGACATAGGAGGGGTGGGTGCCTATCACTCCCAGCAGTGCCCAGACATAGGAGGGGTGGGTGCAGAGTCCTCCCAGCAGTGCCCAGACACATGAGGGGTGGGTGCCTATCACTCCCAGCAGTGCCCAGAGATAGGAGGGGTGGGTGCAGAGTCCCCCCAGCAGTGCCCAGACATAGGAGGGGTGGGTGCAGAGTCCCCCCAGCAGTGCCAAGACATAGGAGGGGTGGGTGCAGAGTCCCCCCAGCAGTGCCCAGACATAGGAAGGGTGGGTGCAGAGTCCTCCCAGCAGTGCCCAGACATAGGAGGGGTGGGTGCAGAGTCCCCCCAGCAGTGCCCAGACATAGGAGGGGTGGGTGCAGAGTCCCCCCAGCAGTGCCCAGACATAGGAGGGGTGGGTGCCTATCACTCCCAGCAGTGCCCAGACATAGGAGGGGTGGGTGCCTATCACTCCCAGCAGTGCCCAGTCATAGGCGGGGTGGGTGCAGAGTCCTCCCAGCAGTGCCCAGACACATGAGGGGTGGGTGCCTATTACTCCCAGCAGTGCCCAGAGATAGGAGGGGTGGGTGCAGAGTCCCCCCAGCAGTGCCCAGACATAGGAGGGGTGGGTGCAGAGTCCCCCCAGCAGTGCCCAGACATAGGAGGGGTGGGTGCCTATCACTCCCAGCAGTGCCCAGAGATAGGAGGGGTGGGTGCAGAGTCCCCCCAGCAGTGCCCAGACATAGGAGGGGTGGGTGCAGAGTCCTCCCAGCATTGCCCAGACATATGAGGGGTGGGTGCCTATCACTCCCAGCAGTGCCCAGAGATAGGAGGGGTGGGTGCAGAGTCCCCCCAGCAGTGCCCAGACATAGGAGTGGTGGGTGCAGAGTCCTCCCAGCAGTGCCCAGACATAGGAGGGGTGGGTGCCTATCACTCCCAGCAGTGCCCAGACATAGGAGTGGTGGGTGCCTATCACTCCCAGCAGTGCCCAGACATAGGAGGGGTGGGTGCCTATCACTACCAGCAGTGCCCAGACATAGGAGGGGTGGGTGCAGAGTCCTCCCAGCAGTGCCCAGACACATGAGGGGTGGGTGCCTATCACTCCCAGCAGTGCCCAGACATAGGAGGGGTGGGTGCAGAGTCCCCCCAGCAGTGCCCAGACATAGGAGGGGTGGGTGCAGAGTCCCCCCAGCAGTGCCCAGACATAGGAGGGGTGGGTGCAGAGTCCTCCCAGCAGTGCCCAAACATAGGAGGGGTGGGTGCAGAGTCCCCCCAGCAGTGCCCAGACATAGGAGGGGTGGGTGCGGAGTCCCCCCAGCAGTGCCCAGACATAGGAGGGGTGGGTGCCTATCACTCCCAGCAGTGCCCAGACATAGGAGGGGTGGGTGCCTATCACTCCCAGCAGTGCCCAGACATAGGCGGGGTGGGTGCAGAGTCCTCCCAGCAGTGCCCAGACACATGAGGGGTGGGTGCCTATTACTCCCAGCAGTGCCCAGAGATAGGAGGGGTGGGTGCAGAGTCCCCCCAGCAGTGCCCAGACATAGGAGGGGTGGGTGCAGAGTCCCCCCAGCAGTGCCCAGACATAGGAGGGGTGGGTGCCTATCACTCCCATCAGTGCCCAGAGATAGGAGGGGTGGGTGCAGAGTCCCCCCAGCAGTGCCCAGACATAGGAGGGGTGGGTGCAGAGTCCTCCCAGCAGTGCCCAGACATAGGAGGGGTGGGTGCCTATCACTCCCAGCAGTGCCCAGACATAGGAGGGGTGGGTGCAGAGTCCCCCCAGCAGTGCCCAGACATAGGAGGGGTGGGTGCAGAGTCCTCCCAGCAGTGCCCAGACATAGGAGGGGTGGGTGCCTATCACTCCCAGCAGTGCCCAGACATAGGAGGGGTGGGTGCAGAGTCCCCCCAGCAGTGCCCAGACATAGGAGGGGTGGGTGCAGAGTCCTCCCAGCAGTGCCCAGACATAGGAGGGGTGGGTGCCTATCACTCCCAGCAGTGCCCAGACATAGGAGGGGTGGGTGCCTATCACTCCCAGCAGTGCCCAGACATAGGAGGGGTGGGTGCAGAGTCCTCCCAGCAGTGCCCAGACACATGAGGGGTGGGTGCCTATCACTCCCAGCAGTGCCCAGACATAGGAGGGGTGGGTGCAGAGTCCCCCCAGCAGTGCCCAGACATAGGAGGGGTGGGTGCATAGTCCCCCCAGCAATGCCCAGACATAGGAGGGGTGGGTGCAGAGTCCTCCCAGCAGTGCCCAGACATAGGAGGGGTGGGTGCAGAGTCCCCCCAGCAGTGCCCAGACTTAGGAGGGGTGGGTGCAGAGTCCCCCCAGCAGTGCCCAGACATAGGAGGGGTGGGTGCCTATCACTCCCAGCCGTGCCCAGACATAGGAGGGGTGGGTGCCAATCACTCCCAGCAGTGCCCAGACATAGGAGGGGTGGGTGCAGAGTCCTCCCAGCAGTGCCCAGACACATGAGGGGTGGGTGCCTATTACTCCCAGCAGTGCCCAGAGATAGGAGGGGTGGGTGCAGAGTCCCCCCAGCAGTGCCTAGACATAGGAGGTGTGGGTGCAGAGTCCCCCCAGCAGTGCCCAGACATAGGAGGGGTGGGTGCCTATCACTCCCATCAGTGCCCAGAGATAGGAGGGGTGGGTGCAGAGTCCCCCCAGCAGTGCCCAGACATAGGAGGGGTGGGTGCAGAGTCCTCCCAGCAGTGCCCAGACATATGAGTGGTGGGTGCCTATCACTCCCAGCAGTGCCCAGAGATAGGAGGGGGGTGCAGAGTCCCCCCAGCAGTGCCCAGACATAGGAGGGGTGGGTGCAGAGTCCTCCCAGCAGTGCCCAGACATATGAGGGGTGGGCGCCTATCACTCCCAGCTGTGCCCAGAGATAGGAGGGGTGGGTGCAGAGTCCCCCCAGCAGTGCCTAGACATAGGAGGGGTGGGTGCCTATCACTCCCAGCAGTGCCCAGACATATGAGGGGTGGGTGCCTATCACTCCCAGCAGTGCCCAGACATAGGAGGAGTGGGTGCAGAGTCCTCCCAGCAGTGCCCAGACATAGGAGGGGTGGGTGCCTATCACTACCAGCAGTGCCTAGAGATAGGAGGTGTGAGACCGGCCTCACGGCGTTGCCCTCTCCATCGTCCCGCCAACCGGCAACCACCCTCAAGACACGACATCCCCGACTCCGGCCGCCCCAGCCACCCCCGATCCGCGGGCCGGCCAGAGACCTGACAGACTCAACACCCTACCACGCATGCCCAACCGAGGGAGCGGGAACCCTCGAGCCAGACCCAGAGGCGCCAGCCCAGTCACACCTCGGGTCGCCTTCCCCGGGAGGTCTCAATCGGCCACCAGGCCCCTGGGGAGCAGGCGCCTCCCCTACCGAGCGTCTGGGGTCCCTCCCCGACCCACCTGAAAAGACCAAAGAAGTGAGCGGCAGGAAATCCCGCCGAACCCCCTCCGTCACCCCAGTCCCCCCTCTGCGAGCACTCCGGACTTCAAAGAAACAGCGGAGTATAACAAGGGGTGCCGGAGGAACAAGGAGAGAGAAGACCTGGAACCATCTGAGCCTGCTGACGCTGTCGCGGCTCCTGAACGCTGAATTCACCTGGGCCTGCTGAGTGACTTGCGGCCTCTTGCTATTGAACCATCTGAGCCCTGCGGACGAGGTCACGGCTCCCGAACACTGATCCACCTAGGCCTGCTGAGTGACTCGCGGCCCCCCAGCTGTTGAACCATCTGAGCCCTGCGGACGGAATCGCGGCTCCTGAACTCCGACCACCTGTGCCTGCTGAGAGACTCGCGGCGCTCCCCTTGAGGACGACTCGATAAGAGATCGCCCAGAGACACGACACCCTCCAGCTCGAGGATTGTGAGCTTCCGCAGGGTATTTCGCAGAGACACTATCTTGAAAGACTGTCCCGCTACCCCCATTCCCCACGACTGATTTGTGGTACGTTGTGCCACTGCTGTACTACTTGCCTTTGGGTCATAAAGATCCCTGAAATCATCGATAAAAGAACTTATCGTCCTACAAAGAATACGTGTGGTGTCCCTCTGTTTACAGTGCAGATCAGGGTGTGCGCGCCTGGTTCGGCTTACTTGGGAGAGGTGGGTCAAAGGGGTGGGCAAGACGGGTATCGAACCCCCTCCCGGCAGACGCCTTTCCAACATTTGGTGGCAGACGACGGGATCCGAGCCGACACCGAAGGAGAGCGTGCAGTAAACGACTGACGCACTACCAAACAGAAATGGAAGGAGAAACCTCCCTGGGTGCCACAGGTACCGAAATAAGCTCACCGTTCCGAGAAGATCAATTGGACTATTACACGCATAGAGAACTAAAACAGTTTTGCAAAGACCTTGGCATCGCTACCACCGGACTGAGCACAAAGGAAGACTACCAGAAGGTACTGAAAGCCTGGGTCGAGACGGGGCGCCCCCGACCCAAACGGAAAGAGACTCTACCCATGAACAAACAAGCACCCCGGCGAGAAACAACGGGCCAGAGGGGAACCTGTCCTCCGAGGAACTAGCGGACCGAGAGAGAAGCCGCAACCACGAACTGGAACTGGCAAAACTAAAAATCGAGGGAGAGATAAAACTGGCAGAGAAGAAGTTAGCCGTCGAGCAGTTACGGCTACAAGGGGAACTCGAAGAGAAGAGACTCCAAAGGGAGCACGACGAAAAGAAACTCCAGCTAGAACATGAACGTGGCCTGAAGGAAATTGAGTGGCGGGCTAGACACGAAAAGTCACAGCCGCCCGGGAATCCCCAACCAGCTCCCGCCGGGGAAACCAAAGTTCACATCCCCAAGGATGTGGTCAAGGAGTATTATAAGAACGATGATATCCAGCAGTGGTTTAAAGCCTACGAAGTCGCCATGACCTCTCACCGAGTCCCGCAGAAGGATTGGGGGGCTGGCCTATGGGGCCGGTTCTTAAGCGAAGGAAGGGACACTCTGCTCAATCTGCCCTCCGCGGTCATGAACTCCTACAGCCACATGAAGGAAGCCCTCGTGGGCCGGTACGGACTCACCCCCGAAATGTACCGACAACGGTTCCGAGATTGCAAAAAGATACCGGGCACCACGTGGGTCGAATACGTGAACTTTTACAGCCGAGCTCTGGACGGATGGATCAAGGGCAGCAAGGTCTCCACCTTCGAAGAACTGTTCGATCTGATTGCCTGGGAACATTTAGCGGCCAATTGCTTTATAGAACTGTGCCAGCATCTCCTAGACAGTAAACTCACCGACCCTAGGAAGCTGGCTGCTGAGGCTGATCGTTGGGTGAACACCCGGGCCACCCGGGGCCCCGTGGGAGACTACGGCCGCCACAGTCAGGGTCCCCCCCGCCAGAGGGGCGGAGGGAACCACGGCCGACCAAGAGACTTTGCAGGGGGGTCCTCCACCAGCACCCCCAGCAGCCCACCAGCGGCGGGTTCGGCCCAGTCTCCAGCCAGCACCGGAGCCCCAGGACGGCCAGGTCCACGAGCTAGGATCACCTGCTTCCGCTGCCAGCAGCCCGGACACTACGCCAATGACCCCCAGTGTCCCCAGTATCAGCGACCCACAACGACCAACCCCACGACCCGGCAGATAGCCTCCGTGGCTCTGGGGGAAGAAATGGAAGACTCCGAGGAATGGGAACCGGCGGCCATGGCCCTGGTCTCCCTTGGGGATCGAGAGATGGTCCCCGGGACACCCTTGCCCGCCAACACAGAGAAATACCGACAGCAGGTGACTATCAACGGCCACCGAGTCGAGGGCCTTCGCGACACCGGGGCGAGTGTCACCGCGGTCCACCGCAGCCTAATTTCCGAAGACCAGATCCTAGCCGGGGCCCTCTGTCCGGTCATATCCTCCGACAATTCTGAGAGCCTCTGCCAGATGGCCCTGGTGCCCTTCGAGTGGGGAGGGGTCTCCGGAGAACTGAAGGTAGCGGTCCGGAACTCGCAGCCCGTAGACTGCCTCCTGGGCAACGACCTGGAAAATTCCCCATGGGGGCAGGTAGAACGAAGGGCCCACCTAGAGATGATGGGCCTACCGGAATGGGTCTGCGCCACCACGCGCTCCATGACCGCACGAGTGGCCCCCTCCAAGGGCGGTGAAGCCCTCTTACCGAACGCTTTCCCCGAGAACAGGGACCCCCTACCCGAAGCAGACAACCCTCCCTCCGAGGAAGAAGGAGACACTAACCGAGGGGAAGGACCAGAACCTTCCGCCCCAGAGGCCCCGATGGAACCCGAAGAACTGCCCGAGTTGGCCCAGTGGCACTGCGAAGGGGGGCCCTCCCGCGAAGAGTTCTGCCAGGAACAGACCACCTGCCCCTCCCTCGAGGGACTTAGACAACAAGCCGAAGCCCAGGTTGCCGGTGATCAAACCGGAACCCATTGGGTTTATTGGGATAATGGCCTCCTCTACAGCGAGCAAAAGTCAGCCGAGCTAGGCGCAGCACGAGTACTGGTGGTACCCCTGCGGTTCCGGAGCCTCCTCCTGGGCCTGGCCCACGATGTACCCTTGGCAGGACACTTAGGCCAAGACAAGACATACCAGCGATTGGTGACCCACTTCTATTGGCCCAAGATGCGAGCGGATGTAGAAACACACTGCAAGTCCTGCCTCACGTGCCAGGGCAGTGGGAAGAGTGGCGGAAAACGCAAAGCTCCCTTACAACCGTTCCCCGTTGTGAGTACCCCGTTCGAGCGGGTCGGCATCGACATCGTGGGACCCCTGGATCCGAAGACCGCCCAGGGCCACAGATTCATCCTCGTCCTGGTGGACCATGCCACCCGCTACCCCGAGGCCATCCCCCTCCGCACCGGGACGGCTCCCGTGGTGGGCCGGGCTCTCATGGGGATCTTCTCCCGGGTCGGATTTCCCCGCGAGGCTGTGAGTGATCGCGGCACGAACTTTATATCCCGCTACATGAAGTCCCTGTGGCAGCAGTGCGGAGTTACGTATAAATTCACGACACCCTACCACCCCCAGGGCAACGGCCTGGTGGAGAGCTTCAACCGAACTCTGAAGGGAATGATCCTGGGCCTCGAACAGCCCCTGCGCCGGAAGTGGGACGTCCTCCTCCCTTGCGTCCTGTTCGCGTACCGGGAGGTTCCCCAAAAGTCTCTGGGGTTCAGCCCCTTCGAACTGCTGTACGGACATCCCGTTGGAGGGCCCCTAAGCCTGGTCAAAGAGGGCTGGGAGAAAAGCCCTCGGGGGACACCCCCAGATGTGTTCCGCTACATCCTGGCGCTCCGCAACCAGACGAGGAAGTTTAGGGAACTTGCAGAGGCTAACCTCGAGGCCAGCCAAGAAGAAATGAAGCGCTGGTATGACCAGAACGCAACCTTGGTCGAGTTCCAGCCGGGCCAGCAGGTTTGGGTCATGGCTCCGGTGAGACCCTGCGCCCTACAAGACAAATGGACTGGTCCATTCAAGGTGGTCGAACGGAAGAGCCAGGTCACGTATCTGGTCGACGTACAATCCCCACGGAACCCCCTCCGGGTCCTCCACGTAAACCGTCTCAAGCCCCACTTCGTAAGGACAGAACTGAGTTTGCTACTGGCCACCGATGAGGGGGCAGAAGAGGACACTGAACCCCTGCCCGATCTCCTGTACACAAAAGAACTGGACGGTTCCGTGGAGGGTGTGAAACTGTCGGACACCCTCACTCCCCAGCAGGCCGACGACTGCCGCCAGCTGCTCGGACAATTCGCAGACCTTTTCTCCCTCATTCCAAGGGTGACCGACTGGTGTGTCCACGACGTGGACACCGGCGACTGCCCACCTGTGAGACACCGAGCCTACCGGGTGCCTGACCGGGTCCGCACCTGCATCAAGACCGAGGTACAGAAAATGCTCAACCTAGGGGTCATCGAGCCCTCCGACAGCCCCTGGGCCAGCCCGGTGGTTCTGGTCCCGAAGGCTGCCTCCCCAGGGGTCGCCCCCGAACTAAGATTCTGTGTAGACTATCGGGGGCTCAATGCGGTCACCCGCGCAGACGCTCACCCTATTCCCCGAGCCGACGAGCTCATCGACCGCCTGGGGGCCGCCCAGTTCCTCAGCACTTTCGACCTGACCTGCGGGTACTGGCAGATCGCTCTCACGGAGGGGGCGAAAGAGCGCTCTGCCTTCTCCACGCCAGATGGCCACTACCGCTTCAGGGTCATGCCGTTCGGGATGAAAAACGCCCCAGCCACGTTCCAGCGGTTGGTGAAAAAGGTCCTGGCCGGACTCGAGGAGTTCAGCGCAGCGTACCTTGACGACATCGCCGTATTCAGCTCTCAATGGCACGAGCATCTCCAGCACCTCCGACAAGTACTAATGGCCCTGCGCCAAGCGGGCCTGACAGTGAAAGCCAGCAAATGCCAGCTCGGACAAGGCTCCGTGGTCTACCTGGGGCATCAGGTGGGCAGCGGCCTGGTCGCCCCTCTCCAGCCGAAGATCGATGCCATCCAGTCCTGGGAGCCCCCCACCACGCAGACAGAGGTTCGGGCCTTCCTGGGCCTTACGGGGTACTACCGGAGGTTCCTTAAAAATTATGGTAGTATCGCAGGGCCCCTCACAGAGTTGACCTCCAAAAAGCTTCCGCAGAAGGTGCAGTGGACCCCCCAGTGCCAGCAGGCGTTCGACGCCTTGAAAACCGCCATGTGCACCGCTCCCGTACTCAAGGCCCCCGACTACTCCCGAGAGTTCGTGGTCCAGACCGACGCATCCGAACATGGCATCGGGGCCGTGCTCTCGCAGTTTGACGACAAGGGCATTGATCAGCCCATAGCCTTCATCAGCCGAAGGCTGCTGCCGAGAGAGCAGCGTTGGAGCACTATAGAGCGAGAGGCCTTTGCCGTAGTCTGGGCCCTCAAGAAACTGCGGCCCTACTTGTTCGGAACCCATTTTCGAGTACAGACGGACCACCGGCCCTTGCAGTGGCTAATGCGGATGAGGGGGGAGAACCCCAATCTACTACGATGGTCCATCTCTCTCCAAGGGATGGATTTCACTGTCGAACATCGCCCCGGGACGGATCATGCCAACGCCGACGGCCTGTCCCGGTTCTTCCGCTTCGGCGAGGAGAACCCCCCAGTGGATGGGTAGTTCTCCACGCCTTCCAGCTGGGGGGGACGCGTGTGAGACCGGCCTCACGGCGTTGCCCTCTCCATCGTCCCGCCAACCGGCAACCACCCTCAAGACACGACATCCCCGACTCCGGCCGCCCCAGCCACCCCCGATCCGCGGGCCGGCCAGAGACCTGACAGACTCAACACCCTACCACGCATGCCCAACCGAGGGAGCGGGAACCCTCGAGCCAGACCCAGAGGCGCCAGCCCAGTCACACCTCGGGTCGCCTTCCCCGGGAGGACTCAATCGGCAACCAGGCCCCTGGGGAGCAGGCGCCTCCCCTACCGAGCGTCTGGGGTCCCTCCCCGACCCACCTGAAAAGACCAAAGAAGTGAGCGGCAGGAAATCCCGCCGAACCCCCTCCGTCACCCCAGTCCCCCCTCTGCGAGCACTCCGGACTTCAAAGAACCAGCGGAGTATAACAAGGGGTGCCGGAGGAACAAGGAGAGAGAAGACCTGGAACCATCTGAGCCTGCTGACGCTGTCGCGGCTCCTGAATGCTGAATTCACCTGGGCCTGCTGAGTGACTCGCGGCCTCTTGCTATTGAACCATCTGAGCCCTGCGGACGAGGTCGCGGCTCCCGAACACTGATCCACCTAGGCCTGCTGAGTGATTCGCGGCCCCCTAGCTGTTGAACCATCTGAGCCCTGCGGACGGAATCGCGGCTCCTGAACTCCGACCACCTGTGCCTGCTGAGAGACTCGCGGCGCTCCCCTTGAGGACGACTCGATAAGAGATCGCCCAGAGACACGACACCCTCCAGCTCGAGGATTGTGAGCTTCCGCAGGGTATTTCGCAGAGACACTATCTTGAAAGACTGTCCCGCTACCCCCATTCCCCACGACTGATTTGTGGTACGTTGTGCCACTGCTGTACTACTTGCCTTTGGGTCATAAAGATCCCTAAAATCATCGATAAAAGAACTTATCGTCCTACAAAGAATACGTGTGGTGTCCCTCTGTTTACAGTGCAGATCAGGGTGTGCGCGCCTGGTTCGGCTTACTTGGGAGAGGTGGGTCAAAGGGGTGGGCAAGACGGGTATCGAACCCCCTCCCGGCAGACGCTTTTCCAACAGGAGGGGTGGGTGCAGAGTCCCCCCAGCAGTGCCCAGACATAGGAGGGTGGGTGCAGAGTCCCCCAAGCAGTGCCCAGACATAGGAGAGGTGGGTGCAGAGTCCCCCCAGCAGTGCCCAGACATAGGAGGGGTGGGTGCCCATCACTCCCAGCAATGCCCAGAGATAGGAGGGGTGGGTGCAGAGTCCCCTCAGCAGTGCCCTGACATAGGAGGGGTGGGTGCAGAGTCCTCCCAGCAGTGCCCAGACATAGGAGGGATGGGTGCCTATCACTCTCAGCAGTGCCCAGACATAGGAGGGGTGGTTGCAGAGTCCCCCCAGCAGTGCCCAGACATAGGAGGGGTGGGAGCCTATCACTCCCAGCAGTGCCCAGACATAGGAGGGGTAGGTGCAGAGTTCCCCCAGCAGTGCCCAGACATAGGAGGGGTGGGTGCAGAGTCCTCCCAGCAGTGCCCCGACATAGGAGGGGTGGGTGCCTATCACTCCCAGCAGTGCCCAGACATAGGAGGGGTGGGTGCAGAGTCCTCCCAGCAGTGCCCAGACACATGAGGGGTGGGTGCCTATCACTCCCAGCAGTGCCCAGAGATAGGAAGGGTGGGTGCAGAGTCCCCCTAGCAGTGCCCAGACATAGGAGGGGTGGGTGCCTATCACTCCCAGCAGTGCCCAGAGATAGGAGGGGTGGGTGCAGAGTCCCCCCAGCAGTGCCCAGACATAGTAGGGGTGGGTGCAGAGTCCTCCCAGCAGTGCCCAGAAACATGAGGGGTGGGTGCCTATCACTCCCAGCAGTGCCCAGAGATAGGAGGGGTGGGTGCAGAGTCCCCCCAGCAGTGCCCAGACATAGGAGGGGTGGGTGCAGAGTCCCCCCAGCAGTGCCCAGACATAGGAGGGGTGGGGGCAGAGTCCCCCCAGCAGTGCCCAGACATATGACACATGCATACCCACCCCTGGTGCTGGCAGCACAATACACACAATGAGAGCATGCAACAAGACTGTATACTCATGTGCCACCCTACTAAACTAAGAGACCCAAAGGGAACACACACTGTCACGCACATTCCAGAACTGATAGGAATGTACAGGTGCTGGGGCAGCCAACAAGTTGTTGCCTCCTATGGAAGGAAAAGGGTGGAGTACCCACAGATACAATGCCCACAAATGTCAGTCAGGTGACCAAAGACCCTGCAGAACACGCAACACATGTGTGCGAGGCTGGGAGTACACACATGCATAGGGCGTAAAAGGGAACATGTCCACATGAAGTCATGTCAATATACTCGATACACTAGTACAGTGACCACCAAGGATGCCACAAATGATGCAGGTGGAGACATTGCTGAGCAGGCATGGCCAAAGTTGAATGGATCCGTCACACACCCAGGATATGTAGACACAGCTCAGCACAACAATTGGGAAACAGCCTGCAGGGAAGATGTCAGGGTCCACAGAGGAAGGAACACACCTTGGGACACTATCACCATACAGTAAGAGCACACATGACCAAAAATTGTTTGCAGAGCCCTTGTGATGGCACACAGATACCAGGGTACACCCCATGAGCAGCACACTACAACATTTCCCAGACACCTAACACATTATCACCACCCCAAATCATGGAGCAGCACCACCAACAGCAAGTCCAGGAAAGCATTAGTGTGCAAAAAAAAAAATGCTTTATTCAGCATTCAAAATAAATTGTGTTAAATGTCCACTATTTACAAGGCCCATGGGCCAGGCATCAGCAAAGTCCTGGGGGGGTACACATCGGGACGTGTGTCCCCTAGCTTGCCTGCACAGTTCACATATCCATTTCATCCACAGAAAGGGGGGGCATCATGTGGGGGGGAAGGACCAGGCACCGCAGGGACAGGAGGGGCAAGGGTAGGTGTTGTGGGTGCAGGGAGGGATGACTCCACCACAGGGGGTGGGGCAGCGCCAAAGGTGGTGGTGAGGATGGCGCTGCATATGGTGGCAAGGTCTCCCAGCGTCTCCCCTGCACCCGAATGAACCACAGGCCCCAAGGAGGGGGGGGTCGGAGGGATGGGTTGCAGCGCTGCTGGGGGAGGGTGTGGACAGAGGGGGGGACTCAACTCCCCTGCCCGGGGACTCTCTCGACCGCTTGCGGGGTGGTGTCACACTGGGGCTGAGGGACAGACAGGCCATGAAGGACTCCTTGTCCGACTGTTGGGCAGGGGAGCTAAGGGGAGTGGTTTTGAAGGAAGTGGGTCTTGAGGAATGTGGACTCCCACTCTGGCTGCGTGCCTGCCGTTTGCCCCCAGACCCAGTGGGTGTGCCTACTTCCCCCTGTGTGTGCATGACTGGAGGAGTGCGCTTTGCCTTCCCTGGTGGTGTGCTGCCTGTGTCTGGTTGGGTGCGTGCATGGGGACGTCTGGGTGTGCGTGGGACAGGCATGGGAGTAGGAAGTGTGGATGGTGCAGGGGTAGGGGGAGGACGGAGCGCTGCTGGAAATCCACTGCTGCAGTCAGTGAGGAGTCTATGGACTTCAGCAACATCCGTTGATCAGACATCGCTGCTGACATGGCATCCATGTACGACTGCATCTGTGTTAGCAGTGTGGTGTGGCCATGGAGGACAGTAAGTATCGATGCCTGACCAACCTGCAACTGCCGCAGAATATCCACAGAC
This sequence comes from Triturus cristatus, assembly GCF_964204655.1. Classification (NCBI taxonomy): domain Eukaryota; kingdom Metazoa; phylum Chordata; class Amphibia; order Caudata; family Salamandridae; genus Triturus; species Triturus cristatus. The sequence continues at coordinate 1,301,939,704 of NC_140591.1, read as the reverse complement.
TCGGCATTGACGGCAGCAGGGGAGACAGGGGCAGGGGGTGCGGTGCCTGGCACGAAGGAGACCTGTTGGCACCTAGCACGGTGGGAAGGGACCCGAGCAGGTGGGAGGCGGGTGATGGGAATTGAGGGGGTGGCGACAGATGGAGTGCTGCTCTCAGCTCTGGGAGCAGCATCCGCCCTCTCAGGGAGCTCATCCTCGGACCCATCAGCGTCATAGTCGGTGGTGGGAATGGACAGGTCCTCCGCCGCACTCCCCTCCGGCTCCATGCCACTTGCTGAGCCAGACACGCCAGCACTGGTGGCACCGCTGCTGGATCCCTCCTCAATTTCCGTGCCAGTGTCTCCCTCAGTTTCCCCCGACGATGCTGTGGGCAAGGTGAAGAGACAGGAAATAATCAGACACCTGTATACATATGACACATGATTCAAAACTGCATAGGTCACAGTGCATAGCATGAAAAGCAACATGAGTAACATCTACAATACTACGCACATATGTAGGCCCTGCACCACACAGTTGGTTGACCCACCATGCCACTGAGAAACAATGGAGAGCATGACACAACAGCAAAGAACTTGATATCAAATTAGACTGAGGAGCTAGTCTCTGGGGTCAGTCGAGTACAGCATCTGGACCACACACCGTAGCCAAAAAAGGGATGAGCAGGAACCATGTCTTGTAACTTTTGGCACATGCTGCTTAGCAAATACATTTAACCCTGCCCAACATGACTGGGTCACTGCATGTTGAGTGTATGTTCAGACAATCATCACACACAGGCCAGACCTGGCAAGGACACATACGGTTTGGACATGTAGGCCTGTCCCGCACAAACCCCCCCCTACCTGAGACAATGTGAGTGACACAGAGGAAGTACTTACACCTCTTACTCAGGGATTACTAAAATGCCCTTCAATAAATCCTGAATGTACACGAACTAACCCTTGTGCGCCTGTCCACACATAAAATTGACAAACAACCATCATCAGATAGTTGTACCAAAACACAATGGCACCGGCCACTGTGAGTATGCACAAGCCAAATTGGGTCACCCTGTACAGTGGACACATGTAGCACACTTTACGTATATACACATTAGGCCAGGGTACAATGCCACAGAGCACAACCTATGCTGAAGACACAGTGAATGTCCACATTGTTGGATGACACACATGATACCTAGGAAAAGGTGCCCCAGGGGACTGTAGTGGCCACACTCCTCCATGGTCCGGGATGGATATGACTGCAACAGAAGCAAACGTCCCTGCACTATGAATATCTCCCACTCATGCACATCATGTCTGAGGCAACAACATTGGTCATGCATGCTGTAAGGCAGTACACTTTTCAGACACACTCCTATGTCGGGACTCAGCATCAGTGCCAACTAACATGGACCCCACATTGACTGAACTGGCCAGGGCACAGGCAAGGTCCCAACACATGTTACACACCACCCCCACACATGATGCTGCAAGCATTGGGCACTTGGATTAACTGGCAGCCCAGATGACCTTGTGCAAGAGTGACTACACACAGACCAGGGAACACGTATCAAGGAGGGGAAGGGAGGAAGAACAGCACCGGTTTACTTTGGGGAACAGGATATGTACTGCACATATGAACCCTGGCAGTGTATCCATGCAACTGCGCACTTCCAAAAGCTGGTGACACACAACAAACACACATGTACCTACCCCTTTCCTGCTGCTGCTTCTCCGCTAGGCGCCTATCCAAGTCAGGGAAGACCACTGCCAGCACACGCTTCATCTGGTGGGTTAGGCGCTGGCGCCCACGGTTCTTGTGGCTCTCAGGTGAGTCCCCCAGCAGGACCCGGGCGATCCTCCTGGTCCAGCACCGGATATCCTGCCAGCGTTTCCTCACCTGGGGCAGGCGCCGTCTCCGACCCTCCACCGACCTCACGGCACTGACGGCTTTCCTCCAGATCTCCCCCTTGGCATGGACGCCTACCTGTGAGGATGACTGTTAGACCCGGCCCTCGTAACATAGTCAGACCTGACCCCTGCACCTCACACCAGCCCCGAGCCCCTGGCCTAGCCGATCCTTCCCACCAGAACACACACACCCGACCCGGACTTCCCCCGTCCGTGGCCTTCCACCTTCGGCCACCCCGGGCCCGCGTGCCCACTTCATGCACCAAGATGGCCGCCCGGCCCCAGCGCGACCCTAGCCTACAGGCGCCACTCCGGCTGGAGGACATCGCGCTCCCCTTGGGATGAGAAAGGGAGGAGCAGTTTCCCTCACACCTCTGCGCTTCCCTGGGAAGGTGGGTTTCGATCGACCCGCCGGCCTCCCCGAGGGCTGGCTCCACGCCTGCTGGGTGTCTGGGGCTCCTCCCGACCCGGCCCTGAAAGGATCAAAGGACAATGGCAGGAAACCCCCAACAAGCGACCCCCAGGTGACAAGACCCCTGCCTGCACCGACTCCGGACATCAAAGAGGAGTCGCCCTATAACAAGGGGTGCTCTGGGACTGTCCGGCAGATTCGCCTTGGAAACACATGAGCCCTGCTGAGTGACTCGCGGCTCCCTGAAGATCGTCAAACCCCGAACTTGTGCTTGAGCCCTGCTGAGTGACTCGCGGCTCCCTGAAGATCGTAAGACCTCCGAACTTGTGCTTGAGCCCTGCTGAGTGACTCGCGGCTCCCTGAAGATCATAAGACCTCCGAACTTGTGCTTGAGCCCTGCTGAGTGACTCGCGGCTCCCCGAAGATCGTAAGACCTCCGAACTTGTACCCGAGCCTGCTGAGTATCTCGCAGCACCCACAGACTCCCTTGGTCCCGCCGGACCCCACGACGACAAGCGTATCCCCCAGCTCGAGGATTGTGAGCTGTGCGCCGGATACGCACCTGCATTTGATCCATACCCCCAAAAGACTGTCCCGCTACCCACTAAACCCCCTCCAAGACTTTGTGAGCCCGTGCTCTACTTGTATATATTTTGCCTTGCTGATCATAAAGATCTTACCACTCCGATCTGATAAAGATTTGCTCTTATGAACTCCTCGTGTGGTGTCTTTCTGTCGTGCGGTGCCGAGTGTACGATCCTAGCTACAAGGTTCCTCCCCTGAGGAGTCTCCCGCCAGTGCCCGGCTACGATACCTCGAGGGTGGGTCTCAGGGCAGTCAGGGCCCCCTCCGGGCCGCTCTGAGGTCGCCTTCTAACATTGGTGGCAAGCGACGGGATTCGGGCCTATAATCTAGAGATCGTACCGTGAACGGCTGACGCACTACCGACAAAGATGGCAGAAGGAAACGCCGTAGTTCCCGTAGAAGACGACGCCAGTACCGAGTTCCAGGTGGAACAGCTGGAAGAGTACACTCACAGAGAACTAAAGCAATTCTGTAAGGAACTCAGAATCGCTACCACTGGTCTCAACACCAAAGAAGATATGCAAAAGGCACTGCAAGCTTGGGTGGATTCTGGAGCCTCCCGCCCAGAAGGAGCGGTGGAGCCCCACGACGAAGCTGGACCCTCCCAAGGAGAACGCAGCAGCAACCAGGTGCGAGGATTCGTACCAGACGGGGGCCTATCCCCGGAGGAACTCGCAGACAGAGAAAAAAGTCGCCATCACGAGCTCGAATTAGCCAAACTCAAAATTGAGGGCGAGTTGAAATTAGCGGAGAAGAAGCTAGCAGTAGAACAGTTGCGAGTACAAGGAGAACTAGAAGAGAAGAAACTCCAACGAGAACACGAGGGAAGGAGACTTCAACTAGAACATGAACGCAGCTTAAAGGAAATAGAACTGAAAGCAAGAAGCGAAGAAGCGCGGCCCCCGGGGAACCGGGAGGCGGCCGCCCCGACGGAGCAGAATGTCCTCATCCCCAAGGATGTGGTCAAGGAATATTACAAAAATGATGACATTCAGCAGTGGTTTCGGGCCTACGAGGTCGCCATGAGCTCCCATCGGGTCCCGCAGAAGGATTGGGGGGCTGGGTTATGGGGACGGTTCCTGAGCGAAGGAAGAGACACCCTGCTTGACCTACCCACCTCCATGCGGACCTCCTATGAACACATGAAAGCGGCCCTCCTCACAAGGTACGGCCTCACCCCGGAGATGTACCGCCAGCGGTTCCGGGACTGCAGGAAGATCCTGGGTACCACCTGGGTGGAATATGTGAATTTCTTCAGCCGCGCCTTCGATGGGTGGATCAAGGGCAGCAAGGTAACCACCCTGGAAGAACTAACCAACCTTATGTTATGGGAACACCTGGCTGCCAACTGCTTTGTGGAACTACGCCAGCACCTGCTCGACAGCAAGCTCACGGACCCGAGAAAGCTGGCTGTCGAGGCGGATCGCTGGACCAACACCCGGGTCTCCCGGTGCCCTGTAGGGGAGTACCCCCGAGCCAGTCAGGCACCACCCCGCCAGAGAGGGGAGGAAACCAGGGAGGGCAGAGAGAGCCCCAGGCTAGTCCCCCGAAGTCCCAACCTCTGCCTTTCCCGGCACCCCCACCAGCTGTATCCGGCCCCCCCCTGAGACGGGGGCACCGGGTAACCATCACTTGTTTCCGCTGCCAGAAGCCCGGGCATTACGCCAATGACCCTGAATGCTTCATGGCCCCACGCACCACCCAGGCAGCACCCCCCGCTAGACAGATAGCCAATGTAGCCCTGGGGGAGGAGGTTGAGGAGGCCAAGGAGTGGGAACCCGCCGCCATGGCCCTAGTGTCCTTAGGAGATAGAGAGATGGTCCCTGGGATCCTCCTGCCCCCTAACACAAAGAAATATGGGCAGCTCGTCACGATCAATGGCCACCAAGTAGAAGCCCTCCGTGACACCGGGGCCAGCATCACCGGTGTCCTCAGCCATTTAGTCCACGAGGACCAGGTCCTCCCCAACGTATTTTGCCCTGTCATCTCAGCCGACAACACAGAAAGCCTATGTAAGGTGGCCCTGGTGCCCTTCGAGTGGGGAGGGGTGGTCGGTAAACTGAAGGTCGCAGTGAGAACATCCCAGCCCGTCGACTGTCTCCTGGGGAACGACCTGGAAAGTTCCCCCTGGGGGCAAGTTGAGCGCAAGACCCACCTAGGGATGATGGGCCTCCCTGAGTGGGTGTGCACCACCACTCGATCCATGGCGGCTCGACTGACCCCCCTGAGGGACGTCGACGACGCCCCAACCCCCGAAGATGGGATGGTCCCGGCCGAGGGCCTCCACATCCCCCCACCAGAAGAGTCGCTCGCCAGTGACGAACCGCCGCCTTCCGACTCCACCCCAGACACCGAGTTAGGCGATCTGCCCGAATTAGCCCAGTGGCGCCACGAAGGGGGCCCCTCCCGAGAGGAGTTCTGCCGAGAGCAGGCTACCTGTCCCTCCCTGGTCGGGCCCCGGCAACAGGCAGAGGTCCAGGCCGCAGGCGACCAGACGGGGACGCACCGGGTCTATTGGGAGAATGACCTTCTGTACAGCGAACAGAAGTCGGTGGAGCTAGGGTCCGGCCGGGTGCTGGTGGTACCCCTACGCTTCCGAAACCTCCTCCTGGGCTTGGCCCACGACGTTCCCCTCGCAGGCCACTTGGGTCAGGACAAAACATACAGTCACCTCGTGACTCATTTCTACTGGCCCCGAATTAAAGCGGATGTAGAAGCCCACTGCAAGTCCTGTCCCATGTGCCAGGCTAGTGGGAAGAGTGGAGGAAAGCGCAAGGCTCCCCTCCAGCCCTTCCCTGTCGTCAGTACCCCTTTTGAGCGGGTCGGGATCGACATTGTAGGACCTCTGGACCCCCCAACTTCCCAGGGGCACCGGTTCATCCTCGTCCTGGTGGACCATGCCACTCGTTACCCTGAGGCCATCCCCCTGCGCACCGTCACGGCCCCCGTGGTGGGCCGGACGCTGATGGGGATCTTCTCCCACATGGGTTTTCCCCGAGAGGTCGTGAGCGATCGCGGTACCAACTTTATCTCCCGATACCTGAGGTCCTTATGGCAACAGTGCGGGGTGTCCTACAAATTCACCACCCCGTACCACCTCCAAGGCAACAGCCTGGTAGAGCGGTTTAACCGGACTCTGAAGAGGATGATCGCGGGCCTGGAAGAGCCCCTCCGGCGTAAGTGGGACCTCCTGCTCCCCTGCCTCCTATTCGCATACCGAGAAGTTCCCCAGAAATCCTTGGGTTTCAGCCCCTTCGAGTTACTCTACGGGCACCCCGTCAGGGGGCCCCTCAGCCTGGTCAAAGAAGAATGGGAGGCGGCGCCCCGAGGCACCCCCCGAGACGTGTTCCATTACGTCCTGACCCTCCGCAATTAGACTAGGAGGTTCCGGGAAATGGCAGAGGCCAATCTGGAGGCGAGTCAGGAGGAGATGAAGCGCTGGTACGACCAGAACGCCGCGCTAGTCGAGTTTCAGCCGGGCCAGCTGGTGTGGGTCATGGCCCCCGTGAAACCCTGCGCTCTCCAGGATAAATGGACCGGGCCCTTCAAAGTAGTTGAGCGGAAGAGCCCGGTCACGTACTTGGTAGACGTCCAGTCACCCCGGGACCCCCTCCGGGTCCTCCACGTGAACCGCCTCAAGCCCCACTTTGTGCGGACAGAGCTGAGCCTCCTACTGGCCACTGACGACGGGTCCGAAGAAGAGTCAGATCCTCTCCCTGATCTTCTGTGCACCAAGGAGAAAGACGGCTCCGTAGAGGGAGTGAACCTCTCCCCGTCTCTCACTCCCCAGCAACGTGAGGATTGCCGCCAGCTCCTAGGGCAGTTTCCGGACCTCTTCTCCCTGGTCCCCAAGGTCACCAACTGGTGTGTCCATGATGTGGATACCGGGGACAGCCCGCCAGTGAGACACCGAGCCTACCGAGTCCCTGATCGGGTCCGGTCCTGTATCCAAGCCGAAGTCTCGAAAATGTTGACCCTAGGGGTGATCGAACCCTCAGACAGCCCCTGGGCCAGCCCCGTGGTCCTGGTCCCAAAAGCAGCTGCCCCCGGGGTCGCCCCGGAACTCCGCTTTTGCGTGGACTACCGGGGACTCAATGAGGTCACCCGAGCCGATACCCACCCCATTCCCCGAGCCGACGAGCTCATTGACCGGCTCGGAGCTGCTCGGTTCCTCAGCACCTTCGATCTCACCTGCGGCTACTGGCAAATTGCGCTCACAGAGGGAGCCAAGGAGCGGTCCGCCTTCTCCACCCCGGATGGGCACTATCGCTTTCGCGTAATGCCCTTCGGGATGAAAAATGCCCCGGCCACCTTCCAGCGACTGGTAAATAGAGTCCTGGCCGGGCTGGAAAAATTCAGCGCTGCATATCTCGACGATATCGCAGTTTTTAGTTCCGAATGGAGTGAGCACCTCCAGCACCTCCGGAGGGTGCTAACCGCCCTACGCCAGGCGGGCCTCACCGTGAAAGCCAGCAAATGCCAGATTGGGCAAGGTTCGGTAACCTACCTGGGGCACCAGGTCGGAAGCGGGCAGGTCGCCCCTCTACAGCCCAAAATCGACGCCATCCTAGCCTGGGAACCCCCCACTACCCAAACAGAGGTCCGAGCCTTTCTGGGCCTCACGGGCTACTATCGGAGATTCATCCGGAATTACGGCAGCCTGGTCGGTCTCCTCACGGGACTCACGTCCAAGAAGCAGCCCAAGAAGGTACAGTGGTCCCCTGCCTGCCAAGAGGCGTTCAATGCCCTGAAAACGGCCATGTGTACGGCCCCCGTCCTCCAGGCCCCCGACTACTCCAAAGAGTTTGTGGTACAAACTGATGCCTCCGAGCATGGCATCGGGGCCGTCCTCTCCCAAGTAAATGACCAGGGTCTAGACCAGCCCGTGGCCTTCCTCAGCCGAAGGCTGTTGCCCCGGGAACAGAGATGGAGTACCATCGAGCACGAGGCGTTCGCCGTAGTCTGGGCCCTCAAGAAACTACGCCCTTACCTGTTCGGCACCCATTTCAGGGTCCAGACTGACCATCGCCCCTTGCGATGGCTCATGCAGATGCGAGGAGAAAACCCCAAGCTTCTGCGGTCATCAATCTCACTCCAGGGGATGGATTTCACCATGGAACATCGCCCTGGTACGGACCACGCCAACGCCGATGGCCTCTCCCGATTCTTCCGCCTCAGCGAAGAGAACCCCCAAGAAGATGGGTAGTTCTCTCCGGCTTTCAGCTGGGGGGGACGCGTGTTAGACCCGGCCCTCGTAACATAGTCAGACCTGACCCCTGCACCTCACACCAGCCCCGAGCCCCTGGCCTAGCCGATCCTTCCCACCAGAACACACACACCCGACCCGGACTTCCCCCGTCCGTGGCCTTCCACCTTCAGCCACCCCGGGCCCGCGTGCCCACTTCATGCACCAAGATGGCCGCCCGGCCCCAGCGCGACCCTAGCCTACAGGCGCCACTCCGGCTGGAGGACATCGTGCTCCCCTTGGGATGAGAAAGGGAGGAGCAGTTTCCCTCACACCTCTGCGCTTCCCTGGGAAGGTGGGTTTCGATCAACCCGCCGGCCTCCCCGAGGGCTGGCTCCACGCCTGCTGGGTGTCTGGGGCTCCTCCCGACCCGGCCCTGAAAGGATCAAAGGACAATGGCAGGAAACCCCCAACAAGCGACCCCCAGGTGACAAGACCCCTGCCTGCACCGACTCCGGACATCAAAGAGGAGTCGCCCTATAACAAGGGGTGCTCTGGGACTGTCCGGCAGATTTGCCTTGGAAACACATGAGCCCTGCTGAGTGACTCGCGGCTCCCTGAAGATCGTCAAACCCCGAACTTGTGCTTGAGCCCTGCTGAGTGACTCGCGGCTCCCTGAAGATCGTAAGACCTCCGAACTTGTGCTTGAGCCCTGCTGAGTGACTCGCGGCTCCCTGAAGATCGTAAGACCTCCGAACTTGTGCTTGAGCCCTGCTGAGTGACTCGCGGCTCCCCGAAGATCGTAAGACCTCCGAACTTGTACCCGAGCCTGCTGAGTATCTCGCAGCACCCACAGACTCCCTTGGTCCCGCCGGACCCCACGACGACAAGCGTATCCCCCAGCTCGAGGATTGTGAGCTGTGCGCCGGATACGCACCTGCATTTGATCCATACCCCCAAAAAGACTGTCCCGCTACCCCCTAAACCCCCTCCAAGACTTTGTGAGCCCGTGCTCTACTTGTATATATTTTGCCTTGCTGATCATAAAGATCTTACCACTCCGATCTGATAAAGATTTGCTCTTAAGAACTCCTCGTGTGGTGTCTATCTGTCGTGCGGTGCCGAGTGTACGATCCTAGCTACGAGGTTCCTCCCCTGAGGAGTATTCCGCCATTGCCCGGCTACGATACCTCGAGGGTGGGTCTCAGGGCAGTCAGGGCCCCCTCCGGGCCCCTCTGAGGTCGCCTTCTAACAATAACAAAGTGAGACAACATCAATACACCTGCTACATGTCACAGAGACACACATTTGAACAATTTGGCTGGTTTGAACAGGGCATAGTATGCAGCAAAATCATTGCACCTTCATCATAGGGACATTATCCTCTGGGGAAGGCCAAAGGCATTGAAAGTACACAGGTGGAATAAGGGGTGCAACACAATCACTGATCCCGGCTCACACTGTGCATCACAAGCTACACCACGATTATGTACAGCACCTCAAAGCAGTCACATGCCCCAGGCCACTGGCGCAACCTCAGCAGGGTACACAGACACACACAGGCACAGGACAATCACCTGCCATTGGCAACTGCGGGTACAAACATCACTCTGCACATGTGGCACTAGACCGGGGGGGTGTCACAGGTGTGGGGCAGGCTCAGCACGTCAGACACACAGCACTGCTCCCTGCTCACATCAGATGGGTGGGTATATGCATCCCTCATGCATCTGGGGTGCAACACTCCACATAGACACTCACCCACATGACAGGGGACTTACACACACACCAATGTCCAGGGGACGAACACATCATTTGAACACTCTCACCACAGGTACACTCAACTCACACACATCTGTGGGTACAGTCACCTGTCACACTGGGGGGACCACAGAATCACATCAGGACTGTAGAAACAACATTCCCAAGAGGATTAGCCAGGCTGAATGTGGCATGCACCATGATTGTCACAGCAAGCACCATGCAAGTGAGGAGTGCAGACATGAACTACAGCATGATCTGCATGGGAGACATGAGGCATTCCCCCCCCCCCTGGGACCCACTCTGAAGAACATTGCATGTCTGTCACACCTGGACACAATGCCAGAAGTGACAGCCACAAAACAGGGGCACAGTCTGAGCTAATGGAGTCAGCACTCACCTGCTCCCCTGGTCTCCCATACAGGCAAGGGTACTGTGGGAGGATCACGTCCAGAAGGGCCTGGTTCTCCTCCTGGGTGAATGGCTGGGCCCTCTCCACAGACCTGGACATGGTGCCAGAGGAATCACGAGCAGCAGCAGTGGTGTGGAATGAAAGGTTGTGCAGGCAAGTGCTCTCTAATGGGGCCTGTCTGCCTTATATTTGCCTTGCTGGCCTGTTTCATTTACAGGAGTACAGAGTGATTGGTTAATCTCATTTGCATCCTACGTTTCCTCCAATCCCTTTAAACCTACCCCAGTGGGTTCCTTTGCATGTTATAAAAAATGAGCATGATGTCAAGTCAACAACCAATTTGCAACTTTGTATATTGTCTCCAACCGATTTCTGCTAGCCACCTGATGAAAAAATGTGAACTTGAAACTGTGTCTCCATGACAACCAGCATGCATTTAGGCCCTTATAATTGTCCCTCATGTGTCCCCTATGTAATTTCACTATACACACACAGGTACGGAGTGTTCCACGCCCCTAGGGCACCACTACTCCAGTGATACGGTCCGTACACGCATGTGTAGGGTCCGTACCACTATGGTTGTGTCGCCGTAGGCGTACGCCATGGTGATACGGTCCGTACACGCCATGGTGATACGGACCCTACACATGCGTGTACGGACCGTATCCCTTTGGCATACGCCTACGGCGACACAACCATAGTGGTACGGACCCTACACACGCATGTACGGACCGTATGACCATGGCGTACGCCTACGGCGACACAACCATAGTGGTACCGGCCCTACACACGCGTGTACGGACCGTATCCCTATGGTGTACGCATACGGCTGCACTACCATGGTGATAAGGACCCTACACACGCCCTCAGAGCGTGTGTACGGTGCGTTTCACACGTTACACTGGTGACAGGCGGCACACAGAAAGGAATTGAGCTGTCATACTTGGCCGAGGCTGGACATCAAGTCATTGTCAGTGCAGTCCTACATGTCTCGGGCCTAGGTGTGTCAGGCTGTGATGTGGCACAACCATCCTCATGTTTGAACCCAGTAGATGTGTGATGAGCTGTGTACACATGTCATGTGTCAAGCTGCACTATGTGCCACACATCCCCTTCACACCTTTGACATGTGTGCATGTAGTACAGACTTGTTGAGCACTGCGTCACTGGCATGGACCAGTCGCCAACACCCGCAACTGTGAGTATGTCATGTGTGTGTCATGTGTTCCCATAAGCTTGCTGTTGGTGTTCCGTCAAATGTATCTGCAGTTGCTGCATCCAACATGTGCATGTGTGTGGATGGGCATGGCACACTATTATGCACACCAGGACACATGTGGAATCAGACGTAACGTGTGTATGTATGCATCGAACATGGACTTGTGAGACAAGGACATATCTGCGTAGTATTAATGTATGTGTGATCAGTTTTGACATGTACCCCTTCATGGCAAGGTGTGTGGTCTGTCTATTTTTCATGGACATGTGACCTGTGCCTCTAGTGCTCCGCAACCTGTCTGTATGATAAACATCCTTCTCCTGCACACATGTGGATGTCTGTCACTCCTGTAATGTGTCTGCCTGTTCACTTACACTGGCCCACAGCTAGTCTCATGCCATGTCATGTTGAGCTTGTGAATCCACGTGTGTAGATGGCTCTTGGTAGGAGTGTCACCTGCCTGGCATACGTGTCCAGGATATATTGCACAGACCTGACTCTGCATGTAGCATATGTGTATTGGCTGTTCAACATGTGCTCAGTACATTGACAGTGTTGTTGTACTGTACTCACTCTTCGTTGTCCCTTCCAAATTACTGCAGGGCTCCGCCTCTCCCCCGACCAATCCCAGACTTGGCTGCCCTGAGGGAACGTGACTGTATACGCCGCTACCGCTTCACCCAACGGTTGATTCTGAACTTGACAGCAAGGCTGGCACCACACCTCCAACCGCTACACAGGTATCCTACTGCACTGACACCCAAGATGAAGGTGATGGCAGCCCTACATTTCTTTGCCACGGAGACAGAGAAATGGTCCCTGGAAGCCTCCTGCCCTCCAACACGAAGAAATATGGGCAGCTCGTCACGATCAATGGCCACCAAGTAGAGGCCCTTCGTGACACCAGGGCCAGCATCACCGGTGTCCTCAGTCATTTAGTCAACGAAGATCAGGTCCTCCCCAACGTCTTTTGCCCGGTAGTTTCCGCTGACAATACGGAAAGTCTGTGTAAGGTAGCCCTGGTGCCTTTTGAATGGGGAGGGGTGGTCGGTAAACTGAAAGTCGCAGTGAGAACCTCCCAGCCAGTCGACTGTCTCCTAGGTAACGACCTGGAAAGTTCCCCCTGGAAACAAGTCGAGCGCAAGACCCACCTAGGGATGATGGGTCTCCCTGAGTGGGTGTGCGCCACCACCCGATCTATGGCAGCCCGACTGACTCCCCTTGGGGAAGTCGAAGGCGCCCCGACCACCGAAGACAGGATGAGCCCGCCGAGGGCCCCCACATCCCCCCACAAGGAGAGTCAGTCGCCAGCAACGAACCCCCACCTTCCGACTCCGCACAGGTCCCCGAGTTAGGCGATCTGCCCGAGTTGGCCCAGTGGCGCCACAAAGGGGGCCCCTCCCGAGAGGAGTTCTGCCGGGAGCAAGCTACCTGTCCTTCCCTGGTCGGGCCCCGGCAGCAAGCAGCGGCCCAGGCCGCGGGCGACCAAACTGGAACGCACCGGGTGTATTGGGAAAATTACCTTTTGTACAGCGAGCAGAGGTCGGTGGAGCTAGGATCCGCCCGGGTGCTGGTGGTACCCCTACGCTTCCGAGACCTCCTCCTGGGCTTGGCCCACGACGTCCCCCTCGCAGGCCACTTGGGCCAGGACAAAACCTACAGTCGCCTCGTGACTCACTTCTACTGGCCCAGAATGAAAGCGGATGTAGAAGCCCACTGCAAGTCCTGTCCCATGTGCCAGGCTAGTGGGAAGAGCGGAGGAAAGCACAAGGCTCCCCTCCAACCCTTCCCTGTCGTCAGTACCCCTTTTGAACGAGTCGGGATCGACATCGTGGGGTCCCTGGACCCCCCAACCTCCCAAGGTCACCGCTTTATCCTCGTCCTGGTGGATCATGCCACCCGATACCCTGAGGCCATACCCCTGCGCACTGTCACAGCCCCCGTGGTGGGCCGGGCGTTGATGGGAATCTTTTCCCGTGTGGGTTTTCCCCGCGAGGTCGTGAGCGATCGCGGTACGAACTTCATCTCCAAATACATGACGTCCCTGTGGCAACAATGTGGAGTGTCCTATAAGTTCACCACCCCGTACCACCCCCAAGGAAATGGCCTGGTAGAGCGGTTTAACCGGACTCTGAAGGGGATGATCGCGGGACTAGAAGAACCCCTCCAGTGTAAGTGGGACGTCCTGCTCCCCTGCCTCCTGTTTGCCTACCGGGAAGTCCCCCAGAAATCCTTGGGGTTCAGCCCCTTCGAGTTACTCTACGGGCACCCCGTCCGGGGGCCCCTCAGCCTGGTCAAGGAAGGGTGGGAGGCGGCGCCCCGAGGCCCCCCCGAGATGTGTTCCGATACGTCCTGACCCTCCGAAACCAGACTAGGAAGTTCCGAGAGCTGGCCGAGGCCAACCTGGAGGCGAGCCAGGAAGAGATGAAGCACTGGTACGACCAGAATGCCACTCTGGTCGAGTTCCAGCCGGGCCAGCAGGTATGGGTCATGGCCCCCGTGAAACCTTGCGCCCTCCAGGATAAGTGGACCGAGCCCTTCAAAGTCATTGAGCGGAAGAGCCAGGTCACGTACTTGGTGGACGTCCAGTCCCCCCGAGACCCCCTCCGGGTCCTTCACGTGAACCGCCTCAAGCCTCACTTTGTGCGGACGGAACTGAGCCTCCTGCTGGCCACCGATGACGGGGCCGAAGAGGAGTCGGATCCCCTCCCTGATCTCCTGTGTACCAAAGAGAAGGATGGCTCTGTAGACGGAGTGAACCTCTCCCCATTGCTCACTTCCCAGCAACGTGAGGATTGCCGCCAGCTCTTAAGGCAGTTTTCCGACCTATTCTCTCTGGTCCCCCAAGTCACCGACTGGTGTGTCCATGACGTGGACACCGGAGACAGCCCACCGGTGAAACACCAAGCCTACCGAGTCCCTGATCGAGTCCGGTCCTGCATTCAGGCCGAGGTCTCAAAGATGTTGACCTTGGGAGTGATCGAACCCTCAGACAGTCCCTGGGCCAGCCCCGTGGTCCTGGTCCCGAAAGCAGCTGCCCCCGGTGTCGCCCCAGAACTCCGCTTCTGCGTGGACTACCGGGGACTCAATGAAGTCACCCGAGCCGATGCCCACCCCATTCCCCAAGCCGACGAGCTCATTGACCGACTCGGGGCTGCTCGATTCCTCAGCACATTCGATCTCACCTGCGGCTATTGGCAAATTGTGCTCACAGAAGGAGCCAAGGAGCGGTCCGCCTCCTCCACCCCGGATGGGCACTATCGCTTTCGCGTGATGCCCTTCGGGATGAAAAATGCCCCGGCCACCTTTCAGCGACTGGTAAATAGAGTCCTGGCCGGGCTGGAACAGTTCAGCGCTGCCTATCTAGACGATATCGCAGTTTTCAGTTCCGAATGGAGTGAGCACCACCAGCACCTCCGGAGGGTGCTAACCGCCCTGTGCCAGGCAGGCCTCACCATGAAAGCCAGCAAATGCCAGATTGGGCAAGGTTCGGTAGTCTACCTGGGGCACTAGGTCGGAAGCGGCCAGGTCGCCCCTCTACAGCCCAAGATCGACGCCATCCTAGCCTGGGAACCACCCACTACCCAAAAAGAGGTCCGAGCCTTTCTGGGCCTCACGGGCTACTACCGGAGATTCATCCGGGGGTACGGCAGCTTGGTCGGTCCACTCACGGAACTCACGTCCAAGAAACAACCCAAGAAAGTGCAGTGGACCTCTGCCTGCCAAGAGGCGTTCGATGCCCTGAAAGCGGCCATGTGCACTGCCCCCGTCCTCCAGGCCCCCGACTACTCAAAGGAGTTTGTGGTGCAAACGGACGCCTCCGAGCATGGGATTGGGGCCGTCCTGTCCCAGGTGAATGACCAAGGCCTAGACCAGCCCGTAGCCTTCCTCAGCCGAAGGCTGTTGCCCAGAGAACAGAGATGGAGCACCATCGAGCGCGAGGCGTTCGCCGTAGTCTGGGCCCTCAAGAAGTTACGCCCTTATCTGTTCGGCACCCATTTCAAAGTCCAAACCGACCATCGCCCCTTGCGATGGCTCATGCAGTTGCGAGGAGAAAACCCCAAACTACTGCGGTGGTCAATCTCCCTCCAGGGGATGGATTTCACTGTGGAACATCGCCCTGGTACTGACCACGCCAACGCCGATGGCCTCTCCCGGTTCTTCCGCCTCAGCGAAGAGAACCCCCAAGACGATGGGTAGTTCTCTCCGGCTTTCAGCTGGGGGGGACGCGTGTTAGACCCGGCCTCGTGGCATGGCCATCCCTGTCCCCGCACCACATATCCTGACCCATGCACCTCAGGCAGCCCCCGAGCACACGGCCTAGCCGATCCTTCCCACCAGAACACACACACACCCGACCCGGACTTCCCCGTCCGTGGCCTTCCTCCTTTCGGCCACACCGGGCCCGCGTGCCCACTTCATGCACCAAGATGGCCGCCCGGCCCC
The DNA here is from genome assembly GCF_964204655.1 of Triturus cristatus. Classification (NCBI taxonomy): domain Eukaryota; kingdom Metazoa; phylum Chordata; class Amphibia; order Caudata; family Salamandridae; genus Triturus; species Triturus cristatus. The sequence goes on along the minus strand of NC_140591.1, from coordinate 1,301,923,789 downwards.
CAGCGCTACCCTGGCCTAGAGGCGCCACTTCGGCTGGAGGATACCGCGCTCCCATTGGGATGAGAGAGGGAGGAGCAGTTTCCATCGCACCTCTGAGCTCCCCTGGGAAGGTGGGTTTCGATCGGCCCTCCGGCCTCCCCGAGGGCTGGCTCCACGCCTGCTGGGTGTCTGGGACTCCTCCCAACCCGGCCCTGAAAGGATCAAAAGACACCGGTAGGAAACCCCGACAAGCGACCCCCAGGTGACGAGACCCCTGCCTGCACCGACTTCGGACATCAAAGAGGAGTCGACCTATAACAAGGGGTGCTCTGGGACTATCCGGCAGACTCGCCTTTGGAAACAGCTGAGCCCTGCTGAGTGACTCGCCGCTCCCAGAAGATCGTAAGACCTCCGAACTTGTGCTTGAGCCCTGCTGAGTGACTCGCGGCTCCCAGAAGATCGTAAGACCTCCGAACTTGTGCTTGAGCCCTGCTGAGTGACTCGCGGCTCCCTGAAGATCGTAAGACCTCTGAACTTGTGCTTGAGCCCTGCTGAGTGACTCGTGGCTCCCTGAAGATCGTAAGACCTCCGAACTTGTGCTTGAGCCCTGCTGAGTGACTCGCGGCTCCCACAGACTCTCCTGGGCCCACCGGCCCCAGACGACGACAAGCGTATCCCCCAGCTCGAGGATTGTGAGCTGTGCGCCGGGTACGCCCCTGCATTTGATCCATATCCCCAAAGACTGTCCCGCTACCTCCTACCCTCCCCGAGACTCTGTGAGCCCTTGCTCTACTTGTATATATTTGCCTTGCTGATCATAAAGATCCCACAACTCCGATTTGATAAAGGTTTGTTCTTAAGAACTCACGGTGTGGCGTCTCTTTGTCGTGTGGTGCCGAGTGTACGATCCTAGATACGAGATTCCTCCCCTGAGGAGTCTCCCGCCAGTGCCCGGCTACGATACCTCGAGGGTTGGTCTCAGGATAGTCAGGGCCCCCTCCGGGCTCCTCTGAGGTCGCCTTCTAACATGCATGCACTCAGGCATGCACTCATCGCCCAGACAACACCTTTGCATAATAAGTGTGCAACTCTAACTGCCTACACAGCGCTGGCATGCCTTCCAGGCCCTGTCATACCAACCAGGTCATGTCCCTCCTACTCCCCACCGGCTCTGTACCCCAACATGGCCATGTGTGTGGTACTCCAGGCCTCTGCATGTAGTATGGTGTCGTTGTGGGACACATGGCACAGGTATCATGTCTCAGCGTGTCAGTCTACAATGTGTCCAGGATACCCCTCTACACCATGACATGCGCACTGCATCTCATCATCATCTGGTGTCCCATTGACAGGCAGGTGCTCCTCACCCTCCCCAAAGACGCAGTCCTTGCCAGTTCCCATATTGAATAATGCATGGTATCCATTGGCAGATGGCTGCACGTTGGCCACCTGATGCTGGACTTGTACACGACTGAGGTGTTCATCTGCGGATTGTCCCCTTACAGCTGGGTCAACTGCTTGTGTCCCACCCGCAAGGGCCCTGCACAGGCACACAGTGTCCATGCACACGAGCTGGTGTGCATCATGGAAAGCTTGCTCACATGTGCTATGCTGATCACCAGCATCTGTAACTCAGGCCTCAGAGCACTCTGCATTATGCACAAGGTCCACTGTTCGATCCACCTCAAGGCAAGACAGACCATCCCCCAGGTCAACTTCGACATCCATGTCCAATCCTACCCTGCACTCTAGGGAGAAGTACCTTACAACTCCCATGACACTTGTCCACATCCAGGGTGCATCTGCACAACTCTGCTTCAACATCCGGCAACCCAGCCACATCACCGTCCAACAGGGATAGCGGCAATGGATCACTGTCATCTGCAGGATGACCTTCACAATCTACGTCCACACTCAGTATGCAGCCCACGACCATGCCCACAACACAACCATGTGGCAATGTCATCCAAGAACCCATTGTGCCATCTCCATGCATCCAACCTTGGCCTGGCCATCATTCTCCACATCCACCTGACTCCTGCTTGCAGGACATAGTTCTCCCACCTGGCTACACATACCTGGGACTCCCACCCCAGGACACTCCACATGATCCCTGACCTCTGCGCATGACTGTTGCTCTTCGAAATAGGTCTGTCCGCACAGTTGTGCAGGCACCCCCTCAGCTGGTTGGGACCATCACGGGTGAGTATGGTGCTCCATGTCTGTATTGGATGATACATTGTGACCCATGTGTGTCCTGTGCCAGACTCAGACCCCAGGGTATGCATGTTTGGATTACTTCAAAACTCAGGCATGGTTTGACTTGCCATCACACACATGTAATGGAATAATGCTAAATGACGGCATCATCTCGTGATTTCTAATATTTTTATTGGTGGTGGGTTACGTGTTTGGGGGCATGCAATTATGTGCTGTATCGGGGGTATAGAATCCAAAGTTCACAGGGGGAGATGGTATCCTTGCCATTGGAAGTCATCAGAGTCCATGCCACAGTCTTTGTCAACATTGGTCAGACAGTGACCAGCAAGTCCATGTGGCAGAGAATGTCATTGGATGAGGTGCTGCTGTTGCGCCAGGGGGCCAGGTGCCAGGCCAGGTGACCTGGGAGATGGTGATGGTCTGCTGACTCTCACGGTCTTTTGTGTGGATGACCCACCTTCCTCCTGGGACCCTCAGATGCAGGCCTTGACGATGCTGGGGACGCTCCGTCAGATGAATCCTCCTCCTCCTCCCCCCCCCGTGTCTGGTGCTGGTCTACGCCTGGTGGCACAGGGAGGGTTTGCCAGGCTTTGGCCGATCTGACGGAGTGATTGGCTCACGTCCCTGTGCACCGCCAGGAGCTCAGCCAGTCTTGCCTCCATCCGTCCTTGGTGTTGTTGATGACTGGCATGATGCTCGACCTGCAGGTTCTTAACCGCATCGAGGGTCCCCTGCATCTCGGAGAGTCTTGACACGGCCTGGTGGCACTACACGGGGCTCTCATGACCGAATATTATCGGGCTGGGGCTGCTCCTGCGAGTTTATTGGTCAGGATTGAACCGAGAATCTTCCTAGAAGATAAGCAATTCCGGGTTGATTGGAGTTTCATCGCAAATAAGTGCACCCGGGATTGGCTTATCTTAATTATTCAGACGGCTAAAAGGTTGAGTGATGCCCTACTGAAGGAAATTGTTGAATTAGAAGAAGTAATAAAAAATTACACAACTCTCACTGACACTAAAGATCATCTACAGAGAATACAAGACGATTTGACTGAATATAAAAACTATATGGTCTATCAAAAAATCAAGGGTCTCAAAAGGAATTTGGAGAGATACACACATGAATGGGCATTCCCTTATGTTGATGACAAATATTACCAAGCTAGTAGTGAGAATATTCCTCCAGTGAGATATCAGAGAGGGGGGCGTCAACAGCCTAGGAGAACACCTGGTAACTGGACTTTTGATAACACCTCCAGTGAGGATGACGAGGCCTCTCTACCCACAGCCCAGGGGAAGGTCAGATTTAATCTTGAACCACAGGCCAATCAAGAACTTGGATCTTTGATCCGTTCTTTTTTGGGCCAGGCCCAGCAAGGCAACCGAGGGGGAGGTCACAGGGGACGTGGCAGAGCCAGACAGAACCAATCCCAGAACTGGCAAATGTTTTCCCCACTCCAAACTCGCAGTCGGGGCAGAACCCCGATGTAAATAACATTGTTGTAAACCTCTCTGAGCATGAGCTAACAACAGGCGAGCTGAAGGTCCTGAATCGTGGACTTGGGTATGTTCCGACTCCTAAGCATGATTCTTTTAAATGTCGGACTGAAGTCCACGAAGTGATGAGAAAAATCAAGATCAAAAAATTCTTTGCTAATAGAGAACCTATTTCCCTCTCGGTTTTTTCAACGGACTTACACCGCCCCTCCCAGTTTTGTCCACCACTATCTACAGTGGGCCCTGAGGTCGCAGTTTTTGAAAACAAGGTATTGAATGAGATCAGGTTGCTTGAGGAATCCCAGCATACCAATACCTTTAATAACATGAGCAAATTGGATTGGGATGCAGTGAAATCTTTACAGGATAACGCTGCGTTGACCATTAAATCTGCTGATAAGGGGGGCGCTGTGGTCCTTATGAATACCAGCGACTATGAGGCTGAGGTTCTGAGGTTGCTGAGTGACAGGGGGAATTACCGCCCTCTTGTACGTGATCCCACGGCCGAATTACTACAACTGATTACCACCATTGTGGCACAGGCGCGTGAGAAGAAGTGGATCACTGTTATAGAGGCAGAGTTTCTTGTTAATGTCAACCCCAGGATACCGGCATTCTATGTTCTGCCGAAGATTCATAAGGCCCAGCGTCCCCCCCTGGTCATCCAATTGTATCGGGGATCTCTTCGGTACTCGAGCCCCTTTCACAATTCGCTGACTTCTTCCTTAGGGAATCTGTAATCAACCAGCGGTCATATGTCCAGGATACGACTGATGTCCTGAACATTATAAATGATATGGACTTTGACCCTTCCCAGCAGCTGCTCGTGACTATTGACATCGAGTCCTTGTACACCAGCATTCCCCAGGACGTGACGCTGGTGGCAGCAGCTCGCGCTCTTGGGGCCCAGGAGTGGTTCTATAATACCCCCCAGTCTTTTGTCATGCAATGTGTGGAGCTGGCCCTCACTCGTAACTACTTCTGCTACAAAGATGACCTGTATTTACAAACTTCGGGGACATCTATGGGCGCTACCTTCGCTCCGAGCCTGGCATGTATTTATGTCGGCCAATTCGAGGAACATCACTTGGACCAACCCTCCAATCCCTTCCAGGGGCATATTTGCCTCTGGAAGAGATATATAGATGATGTTCTATGTATCTGGACGGGCACCCAGCAACGCCTTTGTGAATTTTTGGAGTGGGTGAACTCGCTTGACACCTGTTTAAATTTCACCTGGCAGATCAGTAGGGAGACGGCCACTTATCTTGATCTTGACATCACTGTGGTTAATGACAAACTCAGCACCAGTGTTCATCATAAGCCTACTGACAAAAACTCCCTGTTGCATTACCAGTCGTTTCATCCTAGAGCTCTAAGGGATAACCTCCCGGTGGGCCAATTTCTGAGATACCGTAGGAATTGTTCTTCTACATCGGACTACCTGCGGCAATCAGAAGTTTTGAGCGAGAAATTGGCCCAACGCGCTTATCCCAAGAGAGTCATCACTAGAGCTTGTAAGAGGGCCAAAAATACACCTAGGGAAGCTCTGCTTGAGAGGAATCAAAAGGAAGCAAAGGAGAGTCTGCCCGTAGTCCTGACGTTTGACCCTCTGTCGAGTAAGATCAGACAGATAATAAAGAAACACTGGTCACTGCTATCTACCAGCAATTTTCAGATGCCTCAGCCCAGATTTGCGTTTAAAAGGACGCAAAGCTTGAAGGACAGACTAGTGCACACGAGACCTGTTCATGACAAGAAGAGTGTGAGCCTTCCCCCAGGACACCATCTCTGTGGTGGTTGTTCAGTGTGTGGACTGACGGAGAAAACAACTGAAATTACACTAGGTAGTGGGAGAACCTGGTTCCTCCGCCAGTTCACTAATTGTAATACGTCCCATGTAATATACAGACTTACATGCCCTTGTGGTTTACACTATATTGGTTTAACATCTAGAAAGGTCAAGGTACGCATACAAGAGCATCTAAGCACGATCAGGGCAGGCAAGCTCACTACACGCCTGGTACAACATTACCATGACCAGCAACACCACTTTAAATCATTAAAGTGGGTCATTTTGGAGAAGGTTTTTGGTGATGCTGGCGACATAGACAAAAGATTGGCGGTGAAGGAAGCTCGCTGGATCTACTCAGAGAAGGGGGATACTATCGGTCTTGATGACCAAATTGAGTGGAACAAAGTGAGTAGATAGGTGGTCCTCTGTAATTCCAGTATAATATCAAGAGAACACGATCTAACTGCTTGGGTCAACCTCTGCCTATCTATGTGTTGTGTATCGAGTTCAGTATAACACACAACAGGTTTAACCTTATCAGTCGATGAAATTAACTTGGGGATTACTACCTCTCCCATCTGGTGTCTTCCCTGTCCTATGGTCGCTGGGGAGATGGTGTTGTTTATTTTGAGGCCGCTCTTCCTTTCAACTCACTTAGATGTCGTTTGGCCTCTGCCTGGTCGTTGAGCCTGACTTATAGCTATGTGATTGGCTTATGCAGGGACTGTGACTGTCCGAAATTGGATTTAACTATATTCGTCATAGGGACCCAACACAGTGCTAAGATGGCCGCCACATTCTCTTACACTGAGGCAGCGATCTGATTTATAAAAACACACTCAGAGCGCTAGAGTTTTCAGCCTGAGTATCCTGTTTGAGTTGGAATGGCAAAGTCTGTCGGTTCAGTGAACTTCCTTTTCTCTTTTTTTAAAAAGAACCTTTAAAATAGGGTTCATGTCAGGATTCAACAGGACCAGACATAGTGCTAAGATGGCTGCCGCACTCCCCAATACCGCTCAGACTCGAGATTGAGAACTTTGGAGTCTCGCAAGATGGGTTTTGTGACTGTTTGTAAGCAGACGTGGGCGGGCGGTAACTCGTTCCAGTGTTGAGTTACCGCCCGTGTGTAAAGCTACATGGTAAGCAGGGGGTCTAAGAGACGCTGAGAGGCTGTCGCTCGTATATTGAGCGGTGTACGGTTGCTTCGTTGTGTAGAATTTCAGTTTCTCGTGAGCGTGGCACGAGCTGTGCTCAGCTGTTTTAGGCTGTTTGATGGCGTAAGAACACCGAGTGAACCGCGGGGTCTTCTGCAGCCATAGGACCGGTTTGTGACTCGTCACCGTGGCGATTATGACGTATTTTAGTGTAGTTGACATCCTGTTGGGTGAGCACACTTGATAGCCTTAGGAACAAATGTGACAACAACGTTGACAGGACATGAATATATTGGTAGTTATTTGAGCTCTTGCATGTTGGCCGGGCTCTGATGAAAACTAGCAGTGATTTTGCGATGATTTATGGCAATTATAAGGGCTGGTGATGTGCTCTTTTTCAGCGCAACCTGTGTTGATTTGAGCGCTTACATAGGTGGAATATTTTTGCATCACAAGATGGAGTGTGATGACATAAATATTAGGGACTGTTCCCTGTCAGTTGTATATGATCCAAATACTTTTTTCACAGACGCAGGCACTAGCAACGGTCATGCTTTGCTGAACAGGGAGGCGAAAGTAAACAGGTTATAACGCCCCTGTGACTGGTTGGTGGCTGGTATGTGGGCCCATAGCTCCAACTAGGTAATGGATCTGAATTCATCATCCTGAATTTTTTCCGTAATGCACTGTGAATATACCTCCCGATGAACTAATTATGCTGTATGTTGTCTCTTTGTGTTTGTCAGTCCTTTTTAATGGTATGTGTCCAGGGAGGTGATCCTTGACCTCTTCTCGTCCTGATGAATTTGCCACAAAATAATTGGCAATGAAACATGTTGGTCGTCATTAACAAGGTATTCAACATGCTGTGTTTTTAAACAGCGGGATAGACTCCTAACAAGTATAAATAAATATTTGAGAGTCTAAACCCTTCTCTGTCTTTGTTGGCACAGATTTTGTGTTCTTGTCTTCACAATACACATTGTTTTGTTATGTGTGTTTTTTCTTTGCACTGGACACTGCACATTCTTCCTAAGAGAAAGTTACCAATGATGAAATAGACGTGGGCAAGCTGGTGAGAACCAACCAGTAGCTCCTCTGGTGGTGCGCACGTGAGGTACTTTCTCTTTCTTTACACATTTTTTCACCTCCTTTTTCCATCACTGAGGGTGTGTGTAGAGCTAATTAAGTTGTTGAATTAACCTGTGGACTGACTTCACACCCCCTTGTTTTCCCTTTCTCTGTTGACTAAATTTTTTTTAAATACTTGTAGCATACTGGATGGGGTTATACTATATGATACAATGGGTACTGGAGGTTTTTGAAAAAGTATTCTTTCTTCCACTCATTCCAGATCAAATACATTTTTGCTACTTGGTGCCAGTTCTTTTGTGTTGAAAAAACGACCTGGTCGATGCCTCTGGTGTCACGCCGGTATGTGTCCAGGATGTTGCGGACATGTGACATAACCGGTTGCTCAGCTGCCTGGTCAGGCTCGTGCCTCCGCCGTCCTCCACTCCCACCACCCCTGCCCACTTGAGCCTGGCCTGCCCTTGTGGGCACGTCAGGTCTCCGGGACCCTTGAGGGATGGCATTTGCGGGGTCGCCTGCCTCCTCCTGGGTGCCCGGGGTCCCTCGTCCCTCCTGGTCAGACTGGCTGCATTGTGTGCGAGCAGGGCTCCTGTGTGTATCCTGGGATGTGGCAGGAATGGGGGTGGTGGTTGGCACAGTTGTACCTGACGCAGGTGCTGCAGGTGCAGAGGGGCCAGACTGGTCGGGGTCATCCACGGTGTGGTGAGAGTCGTTGCTGCCGGTGGGATCATCGCCACACCGAGCCTGGTCCTGTGTGTCTTCCCACCCAGTGTTGGGGGGAGATCGACGACGATGCCCTGTGTGTGAGAGAGAGACAATGCTAATGGTGTTACATGCGTCATCCATGTTTCATACATATTCAAGTTGGCAGAGTTGCTCTGGGTAGTTGGATATGTCTAGCATTCCTCTCACAGTGCACTTGTGGATGGGTTTGTTGCGGGGGTCAGATTGATATGTACTCCTGGTTATTTGGCCTGTCTAATGAGTGTTGGGATGCTTATTTGGCTATGGATTGGTCTTGTTGTGTCACATATCCATTGTGGGAGTGCCAATTTGCGATTGCTGCCCCGGGGGGGGGTGTGCTTGTGTAAGGGAGGGGTGTGTGACCGGGCATGCTGTTGGGTGTGGTGTGATTTGTCATTGGGTCTACCAGGTGATGTGTCTATCCCCTCATGGTGCCTGCTGGCATGACAGTGAATGTGAGTTCCTGTGGTAGGTAGGTGGCATGTGGAGTTGGTGTTTGAGTGTACAGTGGTCACAGGTTTGCCTTGTGCTGTCTACAGCAGGGCCAAGTGTCATCTACCTTGTCTGTACTTGGCAAGTCCCTGTGCATTGTGCATGGTGCATGGGTATGTGCCTTGGCCACGGCTGTCAACACTTTTCCTATGTGTGACACACTCTTTGTTGTTGCAGCAGTTTTGGACGCAGTGAGCAGTGTAGCACGCGTGCGTAGCGAGCGCTGCAGAACCGACTTACGTGTTGCACTGTACGCGACCAAATGTTGCTTTGTCATGTCTATTGGAGAATGCAGGTAGGAAACTTATGCATTTGTGACTGGGTTCTAACAAACACAGTGAGTGGGTATACTGGGTGTGAGGTTAGGTTTGTGCCTGCAGCGAGGATCGACTCGTGCACAGTTTGACACATGGGCCAGTGCTTTCCAAACTAATGAGGGGTGTTTCACGCACTGCCAGACCTTGTCAACATGCACACAGTCCACCTGCTGATGAGCGGACATGCCCACACCACTCAAGGGTGATTTTGTCTCCCTTTGTCTCTCTCTCTCCCTCCCTCTGACACCCTCCTCCCTCCCTCTGTCTGTCTCCCTCTGTCTCCCTCCCTCTCTCTCCCTCTCCCTCCGTCTGTCTGTCACCCTCTGTCGCCCTCTGTCTCCCTCCCTCCCTCTCTCTCCCTCTCCCTCCCTCTGTCTGTCTCCCTCTGTCGCCCTCTGTTGCCCTCTTTCGCCATCTGTCGCCCTCTGTCTCCCTCCCTCTGTCTCCCTCTCCCTCCATCTGTCTGTCACCCTCTGTCGCCCTCTGTCGCCCTCTGTCTCCCTCCCTCTCTCTCCCTCTCCCTCCCTCTGTCTGTATCCCTCTGTCGCCTTCTGTCGCCCTCTGTCTCCCTCCCTCTCTCTCCCTCCCTCTGTCTGTCTCCCTCTGTCGCCCTCTGTCTCCCTCCCTCTCTCTCCCTCTCCCTCCATCTGTCTGTCACCCTCTGTCGCCCTCTGTCGCCCTCTGTCTCCCTCCCTCTCTCTCCCTCTCCCTCCCTCTGTCTGTATCCCTCTGTCGCCTTCTGTCACCCTCTGTCTCCCTCCCTCTCTCTCCCTCCCTCTGTCTGTCTCCCTCTGTCGCCCTCTGTCTCCCTCCCTCTCTCTCCCTCTCCCTCCATCTGTCTGTCACCCTCTGTCACCCTCTGTCGCCCTCTGTCTCCCTCCCTCTCTCTCCCTCTGTCTCCCTCTGTCACCCTCTGTCGCCCTCTGTCGCCCTCTGTCACCCTCTGTCTCCCTCCCTCCCTCTCCCTCTCCCTCTCCCTCCCCCTGTCTGTCTCCCTCTCTCTCCCTCTGTCTCCCTCCCTCTCTCTCCCTCTCCCTCTGTCTGTCTGTCACCCTCTGTCACCCTCTGTTGTCCTCTGTCTCCCTCCCTCTCTCTCCCTCTCCCTCCGTCTGTCTGTCACCCTCTGTCGCCCTCTGTCTCCCTCCCTCTCTCTCCCTCTCCCTCCGTCTGTCTGTCACCCTCTGTCGCCCTCTCCCTCCCTCTGTCTGTCTCCCTCTGTCGCCCTCTGTCTCCCTCTCCTTCTCTCACCCTCTCCCTCCGTCTGTCTGTCACCCTCTGTCGCCCTCTGTCGTGTCGCCCTCTGTCTCCCTCCCTCTCTCTCCCTCTCCCTCCGTCTGTCTGTCACCCTCTGTCGCCCTCTGTCGCCCTCTGTCTCCCTCCCTCTCTCTCCCTCTCCCTCCCTCTGTCTGTCTCCCTCTGTCGCTCTCTGTCGCCCTCTGTTGCCCTCTGGCGCCCTCTGTCTCCCTCCCTCTATCTCCCTCTCCCTCCCTCCCTCTGTCTGTCTCCCTCTGTCACCCTCTGTCGCCCTCCCTCTCTCTCCCTCTCCCTCCATCTGTCTGTCACCCTCTGTCGCCCTCTGTCGCCCTCTGTCTCCTCCCTCTCTCTCCCTCTCCCTCCCTCTCTCTGTCTCCCTCTGTCTCCCTCTGTCACCCTCTGTTTCCCTCCCTCTCCCTCTCCCTCCGTCTGTCTGTCACCCTCTGTCACCTCAGCCCAGCTTCCTGGGCACACACACTTTGCAGGTCTTTCAAAGGCCATTGGCTTGTTCATGTGGCTTTGTATAGAATCTCCCGGACCCCATTGGGCAGAGTGTCTCAGAGTCTGCCCTGCTGCGGCGGTGTGTGCTGACACTCTTTCACAGTGTTGCCTCTTCATTAGCTGCTGTTATGTGCGAATTGTGCCTTCATACCCATGTCATCCTGCGACGCGGCCGCCATTTGCAGGCGACACAGTACAGTGTCGGGACACACTGTTTGTATAGCTCTGCCCTAGGCCATATGGGCTGAGGGCATTGGTGTCTGCTTCTGAGTTGTACAGTGTGATTTTGGAGGCCCCCCCTCCTGGCATCACGGACATCCTGTCTTGTGTTGGTGTTTTGTGTGGCCTGTGACTTGGCATGGCCTTGCTTGGTGCATGGGGCATGGAGCCGATAGTGGCATGTGCGTGTTGTTGGAATGTGGTTGCGTCCGGTGATGGCTTTGGGGTAGTTGCGTGCATTATCGGGAGTTGGGTTGCGGATGCGGTTCCCCCCATGTGGGGTGATTTGTTTGTGTACTCACCAGGCTCGGCGAGTCCTTCTAGTCCGTGTACTCCCACCGGTGGCAGCGTGCGCATCACCTTCTCCTCCCAGGGATGGTAGTGTACCGGTCTGCGGGCCGGCCCACCTCCAGTGATGTTGGCCTGGTTGTGTTCGTCGGTCATTTTGCTGCAGACCGTCCTCCGCAGATCGTACCACCTGGCTTGGCATTCATGCCTGGTCCTTCGGATGGGCGCAACAGCATTCACCATCTCGATGATCCTTGTTAGACCTGGCCTCGTGGCATGGCCATCCCTGTCCCCGCACCACATACCCTGACCCATGCACCTCATGCAGCCCCCGAGCACACGGCCTAGCCGATCCTTCCCACCAGAACACACACACACCCAACCCGGACATCCCCGTCCGTGGCCGTCCTCCTTTCGGCCACACCGGGCCCGCATGCCCACTTCATACACCATGATGGCCGCCCAGCGCGACCCTGGCCTAGAGGCGCCACTCCGGCTGGAGGACATCGCCCTCTCATTGGGATGAGAGAGGGATGAGCAGTTTCCATCGCACCTCTGGGCTCCCCTGGGTAGGTGGGTTTCGATCGGCCTTCCGGCCTCCCCGAGGGCTGGCTCCACGCCTGCTGGGTGTCTGGGACTCCTCCCGACCCGGCCCTGAAAGGATCAAAAGACAATGGCAGGAAACCCCGACAAGCGACCCCCAGGTGACAAGACCCCTGCCTGCACAGACTCCGGACATCAAAGAGGAGTCGACCTATAACAAGGGGTGCTCTGGGACTATCCGGCAGATTCGCCTTTGGAAACACCTGAGCCCTGCTGAGTGACTTGCGGCTCCCTGAAGATCGTAAGACCTCCGAACTTGTGCTTGAGCCCTGCTGAGTGACTCGCGGCTCCCTGAAGATCGTAAGACCTCCGAACTTGTGCTTGAGCCCTGCTGAGTGACTCGCGGCTCCCTAAAGATCGTAAGACCTCCGAACTTGTGCTTGAGCCCTGCTGAGTGACTCGCGGCTCCCTGAAGATCGTAAGACCTCCGAACTTGTGCTTGAGCCCTGCTGAGTGACTCGCGGCTCCCACAGACTCTCCTGGTCCCGCCGGACCCCGACGACGACAAGCATGTCCCCCAGCTCGAGGAATGTGAGCTGTGCGCCGGGTGCGCTCCTGCATTTGATCCATATCCCCAAAGACCGTCCCGCTACCTCCTACCTCCCCCCCCCGAGACTCTGTTAGCCCGTGCTCTACTTGTATATACAAGAAAAACTTGTACAATAGAAAACACGGTACGTAAGTTTACTATATGTGACTTTTTATTAACACGCATTATAAAGATTGCATATTGAAAATAAGGCACACTGTCACCCATACAGGAGAAAGATGTCCATCCAAAAATACAACAAGCCCTGAAGAAGACCTTACCAAGAAGTCGCAGGTCCACACACAAAGGTCGAAACGCGTTGGCAATAGATAAGCAGAGAACCAGAACATACAGGGAAAGGTTATAAAGTGCCCCTGCCTCCCCAGAACAGGAAACATGACAAATCTAAGGTTCCCTCATAACAGCATTTTAACGAGTGTTTCTGACCCTGCTTAGGACCAAAAAGACTAAGAAATTTGAGGACCAATCTAGTTAAGGTACCTAAGGTGTAAATAGTTGGATATGTATGTACTGTATTGTGAAGAAAAACAAACCAGTGGAGATTTAATTTGCACAAACGTCACACCATTTGTTTTATGTTTATGTCTTTGTCAAAATGTGTAAATAATATGTACAGGATAATTGTGTGAATAATGTAAGATACCAAAAAAATCTAATGATGAAGAGTTTACTCTGTTTGAAGCAAATGTAAAAAAGAAAAATAAGATTGATATTCTCAGTCAATAAAAAGGACTGAAAGCCAAAATAACGTTGTGATTTATGGGCTCAGAGGCAAACACATGTGTATATAGTTATAAAACTGATTCCGGCCTCTGTAGTCCTTACTGAATCAATCCCCCCATTCCTTATCTACTTGTATATACTTGCCTTGCTGATCATAAAGATCCTACGACTCCGATTTGATAAAGATTTGTTCTTAAGAACTCACGGTGTGGCGTCTCTTTGTCGTTTGGTGCCGAGTGTACGATCCTAGATACGAGATTCCTCCCCTGAGGAGTCTCCTGCCAGTGCCCGGCTACGATACCTCGAGGGTTGGTCTCAGTATAGTCAGGGCCCCCCTCCGGGCTCCTCTGAGGTCGCCTTCTAACATTGGTGGCAAGCGACGGGATTCGGGCCCATAATCTAGAGATCGTACCGTGAACGGCTGACGCACTACCGACAAAGATGGCAGAAGGAAACGCCATGAGTCTCACAGAAAACGACACCAGTACCGTGTTCCAGGCGGAACAACTGGAAGAATACACACACAGAGAACTGAAGCAATTCTGCAAAGAACTAAAAATCGCTACCACTGGTCTCAACACCAAAGAAGATATGCAGAAGGCACTGAAAGCTTGGGTGGATTCTGGAGCCCCCCGCCCAGAAGGAGCGGTGGAACTCCACGACGAAGCTGGACACTCCCAAGGAGAATGTAGCAGCAACCAGGTGCGAAGCTTCGTACCAGACGGGGGCCTATCCCCGGAGGAACTCGCATGCAGAGAGAGAAGTCGCCATCACAAATTCGAATTGGCCAAACTTAAAATCGAGGGCGAGTTGAAATTAGCCGAGAAAAAGCTAGCAGTGGAACAGATGCGAGTACAAGGAGAACTAGAAGAGAAGAAACTCCAACGGGAACACGAAGGAAGGAGACTTCAACTGGAGCACGAACGCAGCTTGAAGGAAATCGAGCTAAAAGCAAAAAGCGAAGAAGCGCGGCCCCCGGGGAACCGAGAGGCGGCCTCCCCGGCAGAGCAGAAGGTCCACATTCCCAAGGATGTGGTCAAAGAATATTACAAAAACGATGACATTCAACAGTGGTTCAGGGCATACGAGGTCGCCATGACCTCCCATCGGGTCCCGCAGTAGGATTTGGGGGCCGGGTTGTGGGGACGATTCCTGAGCGAAGGGAGAGACACCCTGCTCGACCTGCCAACCTCCATGCAGACCTCCTACAACCACATGAAAGAGGCCCTCCTCACAAGGTACGGCCTCACCCCGGAGATGTACCGCCAGTGTGTCCGGGACTGCAGGAAGATCCCGGGCACCACCTGGGTGGAATATGTAAACTTCTTCAGCCGTGCATTCGATGGGTGGATCAAGGGCAGCAAGGTAACCACCCTAGAAGAACTAACCGACCTCATGTTGTGGGAGCACCTGGCTGCGATCTGCTTTGTGGAACTACGCCAGCATCTGCTCGACAGCAAGCTCACGGATCCGAGAAAGCTGGCTGTCGAGGCGGATCGCTGGACCAACACCCGGGTCTCCCGGGGCCCCGTAGGAGAGTACCCCCGAGCCAGTCAGGGACCACCCCGCCAGAGAGGGGGGGGAACCAGGGAGGGCAGAGAGAGTCCCAGTCCAGTCCCCCGAAAACCCAACCTCCGCCTTTCCCGGCGCCCCCACCAGCTGTATCGGGCCCACCCGGGAGACGGGGGCACCGGGTGACCATCACTTGTTTCCGTTGTCAGAAGCCCGGGCATTACGCCAACGACCCTGAATGCCCCATGGCCCCGCACATCACCCCGACAGCACCCCCCGCTAGACAGATAGCCAATGTAGCACTGGGGGAGGAGGTTCAGGAGACCGTAGGGTGGGAACCCGCCGCCATGGCCCTAGTATCATTAGGAGATAGAGAAATGGTCCCTGGAAGCCTCCTGCCCTCCAACACGAAGAAATATGGGCAGCTCGTAACGATCAATGGCCACCAAGTAGAGGCCCTTCGTGACACAGGGGCCAGCATCACCGGTGTCCTCAGTCATTTAGTCAACGAAGACCAGGTCCTCCCCAACGTCTTTTGCCCGGTAATTTCCGCTGACAATATGGAAAGTCTGTGTAAGGTAGCCCTGGTGCCTTTTGAATGGGGAGGGGTGGTTGGTAAACTGAAAGTCGCAGTGAGAACCTCCCAGCCAGTCGACTGCCACCTGGGGAACGACCTGGAAAGTTCCCCCTGGAACAAGTCGAGCGCAAGACCCACCTAGGGATGATGGGTCTCCCTGAGTGGGTGTGCGCCACCACCCGATCTATGGCAGCCCGACTGACCCCCCTTGGGGAAGTCGAAGACGCCCCGACCACAGAAGACAGGATGGTCCCTGCCGAGGGTCCCCACATCCCCCCACAAGGAGGGCCGGTCACCAGCGACGAACCCCCACCTTCCGACTCCGCACAGGTCACCGAGTTAGGCGATCTGCCCGAGTTGGCCCAGTGGCGCCACGAGGGTGGCCCCTCCCGAGAGGAGTTCTGCCGGGAGCAAGCTACATGTCCTTCCCTGGTCGGGCCCCGGCAACAAGCAGAGGCCCAGGCCGCGGGCGACCAAACTGGAACACACCGGGTGTATTGGGAAAATGACCTTTTGTACAGCGAGCAGAAGTCGGTGGAGCTAGGATCCGCCCGGGTGCTGGTGGTACCCCTACGCTTCCGAGACCTCCTCCTGGGCTTGGCCCACGACGTCCCCCTCGCAGGCCACTTGGGCCAGGACAAAACCTACAGTCGCCTCGTGACTCACTTCTACTGGCCCAGAATGAAAGCGGATGTAGGAGCCCACTGCAAGTCCTGTCCCACGTGCCAGGCTAGTGGAAAGAGCGGAGGAAAGCGCAAGGCCCCCCTCCAACCCTTCCCTGTCGTCAGTACCCCTTTTGAACGGGTCGGGATCGACATCGTGGGGCCCCTGGACCCCCCAACCTCCCAAGTCACTGACTGGTGTGTCCATGACGTGGACACCGGAGACAGCCCGCCGGTGAAGCACCGAGCCTACCGCATCCCTGATCGGGTCCGGTCCTGCATTGAAGCCGAGGTCTCGAAGATGTTGACCTTGGGAGTGATCGAACACTCAGACAGAGCCTGGGCCAGCCCCGTGGTCCTGGTCCCGAAAGCAGCTGCCCCCGGTGTCGCCCCAGAACTCCGCTTCTGCGTGGACTACCGGGGACTCAATGAAGTCACCCGAGCCGATGCCCACCCCATTCCCCGATCCGACGAGCTCATTGACCGACTCGGGGCTGCTCGGTTCCTCAGCACATTCGATCTCACCTGCGGCTATTGGCAAATTGCGCTCACAGAAGGAGCCAAGGAGCGGTCCGCCGTCTCCACCCCGGATGGGCACTATTACTTTCGCGTGATGCCCTTCGGGATGAAAAATGCCCCGGCCACCTTCCAGCGACTGGTAAATAGAGTCCTGGCCGGGCTGGAAAAGTTCAGCGCTGCCTATCTAGACGATATCGCGGTTTTCAGTTCCGAATGGAGTGAGCACCTCCAGCACCTCCGGAGGGTGCTAACCGCCCTGCGCCAGGCAGGCCTCACCGTGAAAGCCAGCAAATGCCAGATTGGGCAAGGTTCGGTAGTCTACCTGGGGCACCAGGTCGGAAGCGGCCAGGTCGCCCCTCTACAGCCCAAGATCAACGCCATCCTAGCCTGGGAACCACCCACTACCCAAACGGAGGTCCAAGCCTTTCTGGGCCTCACGGGCTACTACCGGAGATTCATCCGGGGGTACGGCAGCCTGGTCGGTCCCCTCACGGAACTCACGTCTAAGAAACAACCCAGGAAAGTGCAGTGGACCTCTGCCTGCCAAGAGGCGTTCGATGCCCTGAAAGCGGCCATGTGCACTGCCCCCGTCCTCCAGGCCCCCGACTACTCCAAGGAGTTTGTGGTACAAACGGACACCTCCGAGCATGGCATTGGGGCCGTCCTGTCCCAGGTGAATGACCAAGGCCTAGACCAGCCCGTAGCCTTCCTCAGCTGAAGGCTGTTGCCCAGAGAACAGAGATGGAGCACCATCGAGCGCGAGGCGTTCGCCGTAGTCTGGGCCCTCAAGAAGTTATGCCCCTATCTGTTCAGCGCCCATTTCAAAGTCCAAACCGACCATCGCCCCTTGCGATGGCTCATGCAGATGCGAGGAGAAAACCCCAAACTACTGCGGTGGTCAATCTCCCTCCAGGGGATGGATTTCACCGTGGAACATCGCCCGGGTACTGACCACGCCAATGCCGATGGCCTCTCCCGGTTCTTCCGCCTCAGCGAAGAGAACCCCCAAGAAGATGGGTAGTTCTCTCCGGCTTTCAGCTGGGGGGGACACGTGTTAGACCCGGCCTCGTGGCATGGCCATCCCTGTCCCCGCACCACATACCCTGACCCATGCACCTCATGCAGCCCCCGAGCACACGGCCTAGCCGATCCTTCCCACCAGAACACACACACACCCGACCCGGACTTCCCCGTCCGTGGCCGTCCTCCTTTCGGCCACACCGGGCCCGCGTGCCCACTTCATACACCATGATGGCTGCCCGGCCCCAGCGCGACCCTGGCCTAGAGGCGCCACTCCGGCTGGAGGACATCGCGCTCCCATTGGGATGAGAGAGGGAGGAGCAGTTTCCATCGCACCTCTGGGCTCCCCTGGGAAGGTGGGTTTCGATCGGCCCTCCGGCCTCCCCGAGGGCTGGCTCCACGCCTGCTGGGTGTCTGGGACTCCTCCCGACCCGGCCCTGAAAGGATCAAAAGACAATGGCAGGAAACCCCAACAAGCGACCCCCAGGTGACAAGACCCCTGCCTGCACAGACTCCGGACATCAAAGAGGAGTCGACCTATAACAAGGGGTGCTCTGGGACTATCCGGCAGATTCGCCTTTGGAAACACCTGAGCCCTGCTGAGTGACTCGTGGCTCCCTGAAGATCGTAAGACCTCCGAACTTGTGCTTGAGCCCTGCTGAGTGACTCGCGGCTCCCTGAAGATCGTAAGACCTCCGAACTTGTGCTTGAGCCCTGCTGAGTGACTCGCAGCTCCCTAAAGATCGTAAGACCTCCGAACTTGTGCTTGAGCCATGCTGAGTGACTTGCGGCTCCCTGAAGATCGTAAGACCTCCGAACTTGTGCTTGAGCCCTGCTGAGTGACTCGCGGCTCCCACAGACTCTCCTGGTCCCGCCGGACCCCGACGACGACAAGCGTGTCCCCCAGCTCGAGGATTGTGAGTTGTGAGCCGGGTACGCTCCTGCATTTGATCCATATCCCCAAAGACCATCCCGCTACCTCCTACCTCCCCCCCGAGACTCTGTGAGCCTGTGCTCTACTTGTATATACTTGCCTTGCTGATCATAAAGATCCTACGACTCCGATTTGATAAAGATTTGTTCTTAAGAACTCACGGTGTGGCGTCTCTTTGTCGTGTGGTGCCGAGTGTACGATCCTAGATACGAGATTCCTCCCCTGAGGAGTCTCCCGCCAGTGCCCGGCTACGATACCTTGAGGGTTGGTCTCAGGATAGTCAGGGCCCCCCTCCGGGCTCCTCTGAGGTCGCCTTCTAACAATCCTCTGCCACATGGTTGATTTTTCTGCTACGCTGGTCTGTCTGACCAATGTTCCAAAGAGCTGTGGCTCGACTCTGATGATTTTGTTGAAAAGGATCTCCAGCTCCGCTGTTGTGAACTTTGGATTCCTGTCTGTGGGCATGGTGTGGGGTGTGGGTGTGGATGGTTGTGGGTGTGTGTGTGTGGTTGTGAAGGTGTGTGTGTGAATGTGATGAGGGGGTGTTTGTGAAGGTGGTTGTGTGAAGGTGTGCAAGTGTAAGGTGTAGTAAAGGTTCAAGTCTGGTGCTGTGGGTTGTCTGTGGGGTCTGGCAGCAGTGGGTCTGTTGCAAAGGCTCATGGTTTGTGTGTGTGGGCCCTTTTTATTGGTCCATTTGTGGGTGTGGCTGTGTTTGAACTTTGGGTGGGTGTGTTATAAGGGGTGGTTGTGTTTTGGGCCTCTGTTTACCTGTTTGGCTGTTGCAGGTCAGTGTATTGGGTGTCTTTGGGCTTGTTGGACGTGTATTGTGGTGTTGTGCGATTCAAATTGACTCTCCTTGTGGTCTTTTGCAGTGTCCTGGTTCAGTACGTGTGTTTTTCGCGTCTGTGCGGTGCGTACATCGGCCATGTTGGTGTACAGTGCTCACATTTGCTATGGCTTGGTACGACTCGTACATGCGCACGGCTGGGTGAGGGTGCTGGTGTAGGGGCCTCGGGTAGGGTACGTACAGGCACGGGCAGGGTGTGGGGGCCTGGGGGTACATGCCGTACATACGTGAACCCAGGGTACGCCGCGTACATGGGGGGGCTGGGGGTACGGCGCGTACATACGGGGTGCTGGGGGTACGGTGTGTGCCCCCACCACCGTATGGACGGTGCATACCCCCACCTCCGTATGGACGGTGTGTACCCCCAGCCCCTGTATGTAAGCACCATCCCCCAGCACATACCCCCAGCCCCCGTATGTACGCGCAGTACCCCCAGCCTCCGTATGTACGCGCCGTACACCCGGCCCCCGTATGTACGCGCCGTACCCCCAGCTCCCCTATGGACGTTGCGAACCCCCACCCCACCCCCACCCCGTAGGTACGGAGCGAACCCCACCCCCCCATAGGTACGGAGCGTACCACCACCCCCGTAGGTACGCTGTGGACCCCCAACGCTACGCGCTGGGGGTCCGTACCGTACATAGGGGGGGCACGCTCCGTACCTACGGGGTGGGTGTACGCACCATACCTACGGGGTGGGGATATGCCCCGTACCTGGGGGGGTACGCTCCGTACCTACGGGGTGGGGTGGGGGTACGGTGCGGACATGGGGGGGTGCTGGGGTACGGCACATACGTGGGGGGTGTGCTGGGGGGGTGTTCGGCGCGTATGCGGGCACATATTTGGATGTCTCCATAGTTGCTATGGGAGTTCGCACCGTACGGTATTTTTTACATACGGTTGTGCATTCGGATGGACAGGACGGATCGTACTTGCGCGCTCAGACTCCCAATGCGATTCGTATGGATTTTTTCACATACGAATCGTACTTGCCAGTTTGTGCGGGACTTGTTCGATTCGTATGGTAAAAAAAACGGATACGATTCGTACGGGGGAAATTTTTGAAGGATTGGAATCGGCCCCAAAGTGTCTCTGAGAGTGTGAAGACTGACAAGCTATGGTAGTAGAAGTTTGCCTGATGTACTGCAGCAAAAGAAAATACTGCTTCTAATATTAAGTAATATTAAGTAATTTACCTCAGTGTGTAATCTACTACTGGAAGCAATGGAAGCCATTGAGGCGCCCAACATCTTTGCTCACATCATAACTCATTGTTTTACTGCCTCCCCATCCCAGCATTGTTATATTATGTTATTTTGATTTGTATAGTGCAGCAATCACCCGAATGTGCTTGGGCAGGTGTGTAGGTGTGAGTTGCTCAAGATAATTTTAAGAACAGCCAGTTCTTCAGTTTCTTGAAGAAATCCAGAATTTTGGAGGAGGCTCTGATGTGTTAAAGGGTGGTTGTTCCATGTCTTGGGTGCAATGTATGAGAATGAGCGACCTCCAGTTTTGCATTTATGGATGGAGCAAATGTCTGCGGGTGAGAGTGAGGCAGAGTATAGGTGTCTGGTGGGTTAGTGAAAGTGTATGCAACTGTTCAGGTATTTTGATCTTGCGTTGTGTAGGGCTTTGTAAGTGTGTGTGAGAAGTTAAAGTTTTCTGCACTTGTGAATGGAGAGCCAGTGAAGCTTCTTTTAAGGTGTGGTGTGATGTGGGTGCAGAGTGAGAGGTTGAGCACGAGTCTTGCAGTGGCGTCCTGGATGGTCTGGAGTCAGTGTAGCAGTTGTTTGGAGATTCCAGCGTAGAGAGTGTTGCAGTAGTCCAGCCTGCTGGTAATGAGTGTTTGCATGGTGGTGCTCCTGGTGTTCTGAGGCAATCATTTTATGATCTTTCTTAGCATGTGTAGGATGTGGATGCAGGAGGTGCACGCTGTGTTTACTTGTGCTGTCATGTTGAACTTGTCGTCTAGGATGATCCCTAGATTTCTTGCTCCATCCGTGGGTGTGGTTGTTGGTCCTAGCTCCAAAGGCCACCAGATGGATTTCCTGGGCAGGTCTTGTTGCCAAAGACAAGTACTTTTGTAATGTCAGTTGAGCTGCAGACAGTTGGTTTACATCCAGTCTGCTCTATGGCCATGCAGTTGGTGAAGTTGGGTCTGGTGGTGGTTGTCTTGTCCATCCGGGAGAGGATGAGTTGGGTGTCATCTGCAAAGGAGATTATGGTGATGTCTTGGTATCAAATTATTTTGGCACTGGGCCTACCCTTGGGACAAGAACCAAACACACGCAGATATTTAAATACTTTATTTAATCCATCACAATTATTGAAATGCTTACCAGACTACCTTCGAACGTTCATTTAGAAAGCATACTAGTGAGATGTCAAAGCACACATTTCTGATTTAAAATCATTTTAGCAAACTCATAAAAACCGAGCTTGCCCTTTCCTCAAGTCAGCGAGAGACAAAAATCACTTTAGCTGATAATTTCGCATTTCACGATGACCGCACGTTTAATGCGGGGCTGCAGCAAGCTGGCTGCTGCCCAGACTCTCTGCGGTGTATCCTGTATTTTCTCCGTCTTAATTACTCTCCTTTGCAGGCCTGGGATCGCTGGACGTCTCGACTGAGGCTTCGGGGTCTGGTACATTGGCCAGATGATTCTGCCAGCTGACCTGCCTTCTAATGCCATACAAAAACCTGCCAGCCTCTGCTCTGCAGAGGGGCTTTGCTGAGCGGCTGCTGGAAGGCAGGCCCGGTTGAGAAAGAATTTTTCATCGCTCAATAACCTCAAAGTAATCATTCTCCCTGACTTCATTGAGTAAATGAAAATAACTTGTATTTTTGCACAGCTGGAAAATAAGAATCAGTGTCTGCGCTTCACGTATTACTTTACCCAGTTGCTCCTCGGTAGCAGCAATTTTAATTGTAGCCTTGGAACTCTGAAATGAAAGTTATGGGAATAAAGAAAAGCAATCACCCACTGCTGAAAGCTGAGGGCCTTTCTAAAGTTCAAGAAGCCTTTCAGCAAAGCAAAATGAATGTAATCTGTATGGTAAATGTCAATTTTATTTCACCTGGAGTGGTTAAGCACTGTATACAGCGAGCATTAAAATGAAAGGAATAATGACAGAGGAAAAAGGTTAACATCCTTACAATAAATGCTAGTCTGCCGAGAGTTCATGTTGTATTTTTGTGGTGGGGTGCCACTGACTGGCAGGGCAGGTAATGAAACAATAAGCGGTGGGCTCCCACCTGTCAGTCTGTATCTGCTGAAGAGTGCGGCTCTGTGCTGAGCGGTGCTACCCTTTGAACCAGGTGCAATTATAGCCATGGGGACCGAAAACATTTTACATTCAACACTTCTGATATTTCTACAGTAATAAGGTGTCAACTCGATTACTTTTCCTTTCAGTGAATGTTAAAGAAATCTAACAAAGGCGGACAATAGTTGTTTGCCAAAGGTACCTGTACAAGCGAGGGAGCATGGCTTTCTTTGTTTGCAATCTTTTGATTTCTCGGGCATTGTTCTGCGTTTCTATATTTCTCTTGCTGCAACACGTGCAATTTTACTTCACTGTAAATTATTGTTTGGTTTAACCTCGCCTGTTTTTAGAGGCTTTTTGTATCAGTGTTGTTCTTGCACCTTAGCTCAATAGCATTTGTTACATGTATTACATATGGTTGGTATAACCGGAAATATTTGATTTGAGACAAAATGGAAATGGAGAAATATATTGACCCTTAGAAAAATATCCGTTTAGATCACTGAACGAGAGAACTGAGCGAAGTATTGAATCAACCTCGGTGATAGACAATGAACTTCCAGACACTTCTCATTATCATTTTGACCCTAAAGACAGCAATGGCTGCTGCTTTGATAAGAGTTAAAAATGGGAACAAGCGACATAGGTCGTGAATGTAGTCACCAGGAGGTTGCAGGTGGTAACAAATTGAATTTAGAAAAATACTGTCTCTAAAGCGATGTACGTGCTGTCCAATAAAAGAGTACACCAACATTTGAGGAGGTAATTTCTGCAGATCTGTACATTGGAAAGACGGTAACAATTCTGAAAAATACGATAAATAAAATGGATTCATGAAATTAGGTATTCAGTTTCCCTTTGGAAATGAGTCTCCATTGTGCACCTGCAATATTTATTTTCAATATGATTTGGTGTGACTTTCATCTCTGCCCTATGCCGACCACCTGGATGTGGGGTTTGTCTTCGTATGTCTGAGAGTACTCAGGCTCTGGCTATTTGTAACCCAAACAAAATTATACAGCCTATCACTACTAAAAAAATGTCTAGTGCTCCAGAATCTCATGATAATTAAAAAAACATTTAAATGCTAAATAAGCACTATAACTAATGAGCCCTTTTCAGATCCAATTGGTCTTGCCTATGATACAAAAGTGCAAACCTAATTGCTTTTCAATGTTTTCTTTCCTCCAGATGACCACCATACGTGCCCTTGCACTGTGGTTGTCTTGGAGTGTATTTTCATATAGCCTTATAGCCCGCCGTAGCGGGCTATACCGGCTATTAAAGGCCCGCTGCAGCGTTAAAGGCCTGAGCCGAAGGCGAGGGACTTTAACAATAGCAGCGGGACTTTAATAGCGGTATAGCCCTGCTACGAAGGGCTATAAGGCTATTAGAACATTCTGCCACTAGAGGGCAGAATGTTCTAACAAATTAAACAAAGGCTTCTCGAAGCTCAAGGGGATTTAAATCCCCTCGAGCTTCGAGAGGCTTTTGTAAAACATTGGAATGTTGCTCTGCGGGCCTTTACCGGCTAGTAGAAGCATGGAGCACTCCATTGTCTACAATGGAGGGATCCACATTCCAATGTTCTAATTTTTCTTAAGCTTTATGTAAACCTATTGCAGGATGGTCTCTCCAGATTGTGCACACAAGGCACATAGTTTTTTACTTAATGCTTATTAGAACATTGGAACGTTGGAAGCTCCATTGAAAACAATGGAGTGCTCGGGGCTTATAATGGCTGGTATAAGCCCGGAGCTCTAACATTGCAATGCTTCTTTGTGGCTGCTAACAAAGGCTTCAGGGAGCCTGAGGGGATTTCAATCCCCTCGCACTCCCTGAATCCTTTGTTTAATTTGCTAGAACATTCTGCCCTTTAGTGGCAGAATGTTCTAATAGCCTTATAGCTCTTCTTAGCAGGGTTATACCGGCTATTAAAGTCCCGCTGCCTTGTTAAAGTCCCTCGCCTTCTTCTTGGACCTTTAACTCTGCAGCGTGCCTTTAATAGCCAGTATAGCCTGCTACGGCGGGCTATAAGGCTATAGTATTCCAAAATGGTGGTTGTGCATGTGTATGTATGCACATATATGAGTGCCTATCTTAGAATTGTTAAAAATCATTCAAGGATGATCGTCTCCTTCAATATTAGAAGTGAGTGTCAGACAGAGCTTGAATGGGCAAGCAGGTGCTTGGGGAGATCATTTCAAAATAAAATTCATATAGGAAAAGAGAGGTGAATAGTGAGAATAAGAGGGAAAGGGAGAGAAAATAGTCACTTGATCAATGTATCCAATCAAATTCATTGAAACTGAAAATTCTCCTTCTGTGGGATAAACGCGACCGAGAGGAAGAAAAAACATCGAACAGAAACACAAAACTGAGATAGACACGAAAGCTAAAGCCATCAAATTCTGAGTGAGGGAAGAATCCAAAATCTTCTCTAAATCTATATTGGACACCCTAGGTATGTTGCTAAAGGATTGACAAAAGATTCCTAAAATGTAATCCAAATAATTTGCTCAGGTTAGATCTAGCCCTCTGTGCAGGGTCCAACTCAAAATGTTTGCCTTCACCCCTCCTTCTTTGCTAAATTTGTTTTTGTTTGCTTTAGTACTGTGTGCACTTTGCCACTGTTAATCAGTGCTAAAGTGCTTGTGATATCTCTCTAAAACATACTAACATTGGCAAATACCTAATTGGCACATTACATTTACTTGTAAGTCTCTTGTATATGGTACTACATGCAGCACTAATTGTGTCACCTACTAGAGTAGTCCTTTAAAAGAAATATGTCTCAGACATGGTTTTGAGCTGTCATAAATCTTTTGCCAGCACTAAACCTTCCTTTAAAATACATATGTCACCCCTAAGGTTGACCATAAAGGCTCATAGGGCAGGGTGCATTGCATAAAAAAGTAGGGCATGTGTATGTAAGTCTTACTTGCTATGGTAGTAAAAAACTCCTAAAGTCATTTTTCACTGTTTTAAGGCCAATTTCTTTTGCATTGAATACCATTAAGTTACCTTGTTGCAATTAATAATGGATAACCTTTGATTGGGAGCAGATAGAGATCTGGGGTCCTATTAAATACAGGGTAAACTTTCCCTGTTTGCTCCGGGAGAACCTTACATCAGATGCACAGGGAGCAAACAGTTAAAGTGTGCTCTATTACATGGAATGCACTGCCCCCAGGGCAGCCGCAAACTTGAGCTGCCCTTAGAGCAGCGCATTCAGGTGAAAAAAGGAGCAGCTTTCAAACCGCCGTTCCGCGTTTAACAGTGCAGACGGCAAAACGCCTGCATTTTGAAGGGGGATTAGAGATCCCCTTGCAGATGGGTGCAGTGAGCGACTGCACCCACCTGCAAGGGGATGTCTGGGGGTTCTTTAGGACCTCCTTTCCCCTCTCCAGAGGGCTGCTATCAGGGGCACACTGATAGTGTTTCACCTGTCTGCCCCTGACAGTTTCTTTGCCTCTGTGCCCACGTCTATAGTGCAAAAGCAACAATTGATGGACAGAATGCAGAACAATGTCATACATTCACCCCAGTACAGAGATATGGGCCTAAATCCATCGTTTTTTTGCTCACCATGCCATTCCAGTTTGAACCCAGCCATATGCAAATCAGTCTTGACCCTGTGCCCCATGGGAACAGTCCAGCCCGAACTGCCAAGCCAGGTCCTCCCTGGACTGGAAACAAGCATCCTAGGACCGGTTTCGGGCTTTCAGCCCTCGTCAGCCAGGATAGCCTGATTCCAGTGGCATGGAGAGTAAGGGACTCACGTCTGAGCATACCCTTCCCACTCGGGGTGACAGATGCAAAAACAACAATTGATGGACAGAATGCAGAACAATGTCATACATTCACCCCAGTACAGAGATCTGGGCCTAAATCCATCGTTTTTTTGCTCACCATGCCATTCCAGTTTGAACCCAGCCATATGCAAATCAGTCTTGACCCTGTGCCCCATGGGAACAGTCCAGCCCGAACTGCCAAGCCAGGTCCTCCCAGGACTGGAAACAAGCATCCTAGGACCGGTTTCGGGCTTTCAGCCCTCGTCAGCCAGGATAGCCTGATTCCAGTGGCATGGAGAGCAAGGGACTCACGTCTGAGCATACCCTTCCCACTCGGGGTGACAGATGCAAAAACAACAATTGATGGACAGAATGCAGAACAATGTCATACATTCACCCCAGTACAGAGATCTGGGCCTAAATCCATCGTTTTTTTGCTCACCATGCCATTCCAGTTTGAACCCAGCCATATGCAAATCAGTCTTGACCCTGTGCCCCATGGGAACAGTCCAGCCCGAACTGCCAAGCCAGGTCCTCCCTGGACTGGAAATAAGCATCCTAGGACCGGTTTCGGGCTTTCAGCCCTCGTCAGCCAGGATAGCCTGATTCCAGTGGCATGGAGAGCAAGGGACTCACGTCTGAGCATACCCTTCCCACTCGGGGTGACAGATGCAAAAACAACAATTGATGGACAGAATGCAGAACAAGTAGTGGGCAAAAGAACGATGGATTTAACCCAGATCTCTTGACTGGGGGAGAATGTATGCATTGTCAGCATTCCGTCCATCATTTGTTTGTTGTAACACTTTTCGCCCTAAGTGGGATGGGTATTCCCAGACGTGGGACCCGTGCTCACTACGCCACTGGAGTCAAGCTATCCTGGCTGATGACGGCTGATAGCCAGAAACCGGTCCTAGGATGCTTGATTCCGTTCCAGGGAAGACATGGCTTGGCAGTTCGGGCTGGACTGTTCCCATGAGGCACAGGGTCAAGACTGATTTGCATATGGCCATGTCTAAACTGGGGTGGTGTAGTGGGCAAAAGAACGATGGATTTAACCCAGATCTCTTGACTGGGGGAGAATGTATGCATTGTCAGCATTCCGTCCATCATTTGTTTGTTGTAACACTTTTCGCCCTAAGTGGATGGGTATTCCCAGACGTGGTACCCGTGCTCACTACGCCACTGGAGTCAAGCTATCCTGGCTGATGACGGCTGATAGCCAGAAACCGGTCCTAGGATGCTTGATTCCGGTCCAGGGAAGACATGGCTTGGCAGTTCGGGCTGGACTGTTCCCATGAGGCACAGGGTCAAGACTGATTTGCATATGGCCATGTCTAAACTGGGGTGGTGTAGTGGACAAAAGAACGATGGATTTAACCCAGATCTCTTGACTGGGGGAGAATGTATGCATTGTCAGCATTCCGTCCATCATTTGTTTGTTGTAACACGTCTATAGTGCGGCTTAGGCACAGAAGCAAATGGATTCCCTCGTTTGTATGGGGCCATGCCCCGCATGCAAATGAGGGAACACCCTCTTGAGAAATTGTTGGTGCTGTATGTGTGCCAGCACTTTCAGTATTACAGAAGGGGACAAAAATGTATTTTACTCGGACTGGGGATACTATGATCACAACACGGCGCACTGCGCCGAAAATAGGGGGGCATATCAGAGCCCTCGACGCTATACTAGAATTCCAAGACCCACATCTGAACCTTTTTTGCAAGCTTACACCAAATGCATGAAGTGGGATTCACACATATTTGGTCCCCTAGTATCGCTATACAAATTACGGGTGCTTCTCTTACTTATGGGAGCATTCTCAACTATTTGGACTGACGTTATTGGACACATAAGCCTTGAAGAAGTTACCAACGTAAAGAAACACGTGTCAGCTGTTTCCGTCTGTGACAACATAGAGGCTATATGAATGGGATTTCCGTGAAACTATTTGTGAAAACAACACTTGTAGCATTTTTACTCTATATATTTGAACTGTACTTATAAGTATGAGGTCACCACAACTGGAATTGACACAATGTCATTAAACTCAAATTCTTTTTGCATAAATTGACTTGTTGGATTACTTACCTGGGAGCTGTCACATGAATATTCTTACAAACTAACTACACTATTTAATAATAGTGACACAAAAATTTGAAGAGTGCCGGGGTAAATTTGTTTTGTTCAAAAATGTATTTGTTTTACTCAGAAGTCCCTAGTAAAGAGCACTACTGTGCCCAGGGCATGTAAATCAAAATACTACTAGTGGACTTGCAGCACTGATTGTGGTACTCACTTGAGTTGCCCTTTTAACATGTCTCAGGACTGCCATTGCAGAACCTGTGTATACAGTTTTATACTGCCATTTCGACGTGGCAAGTTAACCTACGTGCAAGGCCCAAACCTTCTTTTTTATTACATATAGGTCACCCCTAAGAAAGTCTGTGGGCAGGGTGCAGTGTATATAAAAAGTAGGACATGAACTTTTAAGTTTTACTAGTCCTGGTAGTGAAGTACACTTACATTAGTTTTTCGCTACTGCAAGCCCCATCTCTCACATGAGTTAACATTGGGACTGCCTTATTTCATTTTATAAGTGCAATTTCCAATTGGGAAGAGATGGGAATCCCAAAATTGATGTCACTGGACCCACAATTTAAAAACACAATAGATGGGGAAGTTTTTAAATTGCAGTTCTGAAAATGTCACTTTTAGATAGTTGGCATTTTGTTACATAAATCATTTGGTGCCTTACTGCATTCCCTCTAGGTCGCCAAACACAAAGGCAGGGTAGGTATAGCCATGTGCATATTGATGGGTCATCCTGAGTATGACAGGAGGGAGGAGCTGACACTCCATACCTGAAAGAGCTGTGTCCTGTCCTCACACAAAGGAGTGCATACACACCTGGAGTGAGTCTGGAACCAGTGCTGGAAAAGCAGGGTCTTGTTCGCTTCAAAGCATCTCGTTCAAATCTCCCCACTTCAAATGTCCAACTGGGAATACGTACAGGGCTGTTGACACTATCAAATCAGCACACTACTGGAACTGAGAACATTCTACCTGGAAGAAGGACTGCTGTGTTGCCAGGAGGGACTGCCACTTTGCTGAACTGCTTTGCTGTATTGGCTTGCTGCCTGCTCTTTGTTGCCTGGGAGTGAGAAGGACTGGACCTGCATCTCTACGTCCCAGAACCTAAGTACTCTTTAAAGGCTTGTTTGCTTGCCTCCTGTTTCTGAAGTCTCAGGCATTTCAGACTTTAATTTTATCTTCCACACAGCACCTGAACTTTTTTGCTGTACGTCCTGCTCTGTCAAGTGGTGCCAACCTATGTCCAGGGCCCTTTGAAGTGATTGTGAAGTGTTGAATCTGCCAGACCATGTGCACGGATGCCACGGCTCAGATCGGAACTGACGGATTTCCTGCTGCAATGTCGGGATTGATGCATCACTGCTGTTGCAGGGACCAGGTTGGCTCATCCTACTCGGAACCACCGCATCGCCCCGGAACCACAGCTTCAGAACCAATGCATTGCTGCCACAGTGTGGAGAAGATGAATGCATTGCCGCTCCAGTGAGAATAAACCTTGTGGATTGCATTCAGAACCACTGTACTAGAAACTAGCGATTCGCTCAACAAAACCGACGCATTGCCGCAGTTCCGTGGGGAAACTCGGTGCAACACCGAACTGCGTGGGGATCATTGACGCATCCCATGCTTTGACAAGGATTAGGGTACTTTTGCTCTGGGGGCCCTGCATGGGTCCTGTAGCCAGCCTGCACTCCATTGCTGGTGGCATGAACTCTTGACTTTGTCCCGGTCCAGCACGACCACTTAACTCTTTGAGCGCTATCTGCTTCTAAGCACTATTTTTATATTTATTCTTTAAAAATTAATATCTCAACTTCTACTGATTTGGTATTTGCTGTTTTGGTCTTGTTTTATTTATAAAATGAATCGCTATGTTTCTAAACTGGTGTGGATACTTTCTGTGGTGTTTTCACTGTGTTGCTATGTGTTGTGTGCACAAATACTTTACCCATTGCCTCTCAATTTCAGCCTGACTGCTCTGTGCCAAGCTACCGGAGGGTGAGCACATGTTAATTTAAAGTGTGTTTCTTACTTACCCTGACTAGGATTGTAATTTCTGCTTGGACAGAGTGAATACTCTGCCAGCCAGAAACTAAATTTCTAACAGTGCTTGCCTCCAGCACATACAAATGAACCAAACACTAGTCTTTTGTCACCCCAGATGTCTTGGAGCCTTGACAGAGGAAGGGACGAAATTTCCAGAGCCAGATGTGGGGGTAGAATTCGGAATCACCCACTTCAACAGTTGGCAGCCAGTATAATGTTGGACTTCCAGAGCCACTCATTACTACACTCCTGGACCTGTGAACATTACAGAAGAAGGGCTGCCTTGCTCTCTAAAGGACAGCCGTGCTGCTTGAAGCCTGCCTTGTTTACCAGAGGACTGTTGTACTATTACCAAGAGATTGCCCTGCTGCTTGAGGACTGCCTTGACCCCCAGCGGGCTGGCCTGCTGCTTGCGGACTGCCCTGCACCTGGACCTGCCTGAGCCCTGCTGGCCTCTGCTGGAGTGCATTCCTTAACCCCAAGAGGTGCCTCACCAGGTCCTGGACCCATGGCTGGCATCAATTAAGCTCCTTGTGTGAAGAAAGAAGAAATCATTCACTTTTGGGCTCTTTGAGACTGGAAATGGACCTTTTGACAACAAGCGTCTGTAACGACCACCAACACAAAGCTTTGTTGAACCCAAATTTTCACGCTACAGCAGTCTCCAGCGAGGACCGGAAACACAAAGTCAGTACTTCGCACTTCAGCAGTGATATCCTCCAGTGACCACCAAAGCAAAGCTCCAGCAACATCTGTCTGCGATGCCCAACAGGATCTTTTCGCAACAGTAATGACCGTCCATGGTGTCAGGCCTCCTCTTCGTACTACAGCGATGACCATCTGTGACACTCTCCCTACTTCTTGCGGTCCCCTCCACCGCAAACATAAATTTTTGCGCTGGACTTTCAGACAATAACATTTTCAGCTAGACTTACCTTCTCCCTGTATTCAGCCAATACTCCATCACGGTTAGCATGAAGTTGTGACTTCCCCAGGTCTAGCACGAACAGATGACCGAGAGTGGCACTTTGTGCTTATAGGAGCTATTTCTGCCCAAACTTTAAATATCCCCGTTTTTACTGATTGGATTTTTGTCCTTCTGGTATCATTTTATTTTAAATTGTGTTGTGTTATCACTTTTTTCTATTTGTGTGCTGCATAACTACTTCACACATTGTCTCTAAGTTAAGCCTGACTGATGTGTTCCAAGCTATCAGAGGATTAAGCATAGTTTAATTTTGTGATTTTTTTGGCTCTCACAGACAAGGGTTGTGGTTGTTGCCTGAGTCGGGCTTCACACCACTCAATCAATTACCCAATTTCTTAGAGCTCCCAATATTGCTTCAATTGTATTGCAAAACATTCATGTACACCTTACCTCAAGAAATATGAGTGTAATTTGTCTAAAACAGTTCATCAAAGGAATCTAGCCAGCTATTTTTTTAATTAATCCCTTAGATGGGGCAATCAAGCAACTCACTGAAAATCAGAGCAAGTAAAGTTTCATTTTTGTTTCCAGGAATATATTGTGCTTGTAAAACTTAAATTTGCTTACATATTTTCAGCAAAAGACATTTCTGAGCTACCCCTCTACAGACTGACAGACACTCTTTTGCAGGAAAGGGTTCCTATATAAGTGGCAAAGCTTTGCCAGAAGCGCTATTTATATTCAAATAATAAAATATTTTGTTATTTTGTGAAATCCAAAATGACTTTTTTTCTCTCAATTACAAAGGTTATGTTTACATTTTTCATACCAGTAACTATAAAGCGAATGAAAGGTATTGGCTCTGTATAAGAAGGTAAATAGCTTGATTGTAAAGCATGAAAATCAAAAGTTATGAAATACAATATTTAGCAAGAAAGGATGACCGTTGCTATATTCTAGAAAATTATTTTTAACATTTGTGGATTTTGCCATGATTGCAGCTTGTGAGAAAATCCCATTTTGAGGATATATTCTTGTTTGTGGCTCAAACATGATTATAAACCAGACACAAATTAAGCCCTTTCCTGGTGTATGCCTACCCAATTTACATTAGGTAAAACTTGATCCAAATCATCTGTGGGAAAATAGCATGAATTTTTGCTTTGGAACCAACTGAAAAAATGTCCAATTTTCACTTAATTCCCAATTCTTTGGTGTACAAGGGGGAATCAGTTGCACATGGCACACTCAGGGGCTCATTAAGAGTTTTGTGGTCCTCCTGTGAGACTGCCACTGCTGCGCTCATAGGAGGACCACGAAGCCCATGGTATACCCACCCGCCAGATTCCAAGTTGAACCCAGAGCAGGCAGTGGTGTCACAGCGGTGGTCTGTTAGGCTCACAGGAGAGCCTAACATGCAGACCATTGACGTGACTGCACCTACAGCACTTTCCTTCATGGTATGGCATGCACTATGTCATGCATACCACACAGTGCAGGAGAATGGGTGCAAGTATAGGGGGCTCAACATGTACCCCCCGGCGTGCACCCCCATGGCCATATTCACCAGGGGGCCCTACCCCTGAACCTGCATGTTCGCTACCATTTTCAAGGCAGGCTCCCATCCATGAAATGGGAGGTGGAAATGCAATTCAGAATATGGTCGGTGGTGCCAGCATCGGGATCCTGGATCACAGCGGGGGTGGCAGTCCTGTGATGGCCCAACAGCCACACTCTGAATAAAGTGAGCAGACCCACTGAGGGGTCAGTGGTTGGACCGTCACTGCGAGTATGGTCTTACTACCGCCCTACTCGTAATAAGCCCCTTAGTAATTACCACATTTTGCATAATTGGTAAATAACAGGTGTACATCTTGGGATTGGGAACTAGAATTGTTGTCAATTAAAGCACATTATTTAGTCTGAGTACTTCCATAATCTAATGTTAATCTTAGAAGTTGTAACTTTTCTTTCCTTTTGAGACAAAGATTAGCCCATGTCTACATTATAGGTGAGTGATATTGGGCTGGATATTTCCACAAAGAAAGTATCTAAAGCACCAGAGGAAGTAAGGGAGGACATTCCAGTAGAAGGTATACATCTTTCATATAATAAATGATATTCTGATCATTTAAAAAGATCTGACTAATGCGTTTAAGGGTTTTTAATTACAGATTTATAGGGGTAATACTGTGTTCAGAGGGAGTTTTATTTGGATTCTCTGCTGTGTGTGACAAAGCAATGCTGGCTGTTATTAAAGGTTATTGCTGTTATTAAAGGTTAATACTGGGGAGAATAGCCACTTAAACTATTTAGCAATATTTGATATCAAGAATAGCAGGTCTCTATTTTTGAAACTATGAGGAAACTGTGACCTCTCACACTATCTATGTGGGGTGCCTATTCAAAAGTACAAGAGTGATGACACAAAGACTGGCTTTTCACAACAACCAGCATATTCTTACTGGGGCCTGGACAAAGGTATCTTTCAAATCTGTCATTACCTCAGCAGGATTGACTGCAATGCCAGCTCCCGCCGTGATCTTACATTCTGACATTTTCAGAGACAGTTGTGGGATCACTGATAATGGTCTACATCCCTGCTAGTTGATAAATGTTCCTAACTTATTAAGCCTCCATTGGCAAAGTCAGTAGGTTTGGCTTTAGTGTACTTACCCATGCAAAGACGTTTATGTTAAAATGTGCAAAAACTATTTGTGCAGTATCAAAGTGTGTCCTGCTGCATGGCATCACAAGGGAATAACATGTAGGTGACTGAAATAGAAGGCATAGAGGCATGGCAAACATGTTGTGCACATTTGATCATACCTGTGCTCATAAGCACCCTAACTGCAAACAATATGTCCAGAGGTGGTACTTAGGCTCACTGGTCCATAGAACATGAGCTGTACCTGAGTGATGAGGCACAATAAGTCCAAAGAAGCTCTGAGGCTGGTTGCGTTTCTGTTCAGAAAGCACTCATCTTAGCAGTTTGGCTGGACTTTTAACACTGCTGGAGGACTATGGTTGAATTACATATGGTTAGTATTGTGTGTAGTGGGTCAACAAACTATGGACTTGAATACTGCCCAAAGTAATTACAAGTTGTTGAGATTAATTCAAGCATTTCACTCATATATATTTATTTTTCTTAGCGGTTACAACTTTGGTTACTACTGGCACTTCTTGCTAGCAGCTTCTGTTGTTGTTGTGTGTGCTTTTGTGGCTGATATTATTGCCGCTTTGGTCCCTCCTAAGATGGAGTTTGTGATCATTGCTGTGGTTACTACTAATGTCTCTGCTATGATGATAGCTGTGGTCTGTATTGTGGTTTCTATTGTTGCTACAACTGTAGCGAAATGTACTGTAACAGCCTTGGTTCCTGACTTTCTTATCATAACTACCAATGTGAACTAATAAGTTGGTACAACAAACAACATAAAATATAATGAGACTGATACTTTAAGTACCCTTTTTTTAAATATATTCTTAACAATTGTAACACTACTGTTTAGGGATGGAATACAAGGGAGATTGGGTGGGGAAGTTTATTAATACTCGGGTATCAATTATAATATGTGAGGATTAATAGTTTAGTATTGCAATTGTTGCATGTTAATTTCAATAGTCCATTAATTTATATACAACTGTAACACTATAATGTAGGGACAGTATCCAGGGGATATAGGGGTATTGGTTTGGGAAGTGTGTGAATACTCAGGTATTAATTTTAGTACCTGCATATTAATAAGTAAATCTAAATTATTGATTTTAAAAATGCGGTAGTAAAATAAAAAGTTTGTGGAATTAAGTAGGAATATATCTAAATTATTAAAAACAATATATGGAGTAAATTATATTTATTTATATATAAATATACTTTTTTAATAATTATAAGATAAAAGAGAAAAATCACACATGGGGCAGTATTTAGAATATTTATTAATACAAGGTCTAAAAATAGACAAAAAATTTAATTACATAGTAAACAATATAACATATTTTACAAAAATATAAAACATTTTCTTTCAAATTTATAACATATATTTGTAACATTTTATATGTATTTTCCCAAATTTTTCTATTGACTTCAATGGTGAATATAGTCCTTTTTTCCCATTTTTGAAGAGCATTACGGTCAAGATAGTAAGCAAGGAAGAGTTGGGTCAGGTAAGAAAATTTCATTTACATTATTAAGCATAAATGTGGCCACATTTATTGTAAGGTGGAGGGGTGAGTTAGTTAGACGGTACAAAGTAATAAAATTTATGTTAATGTGTTTTCACCACTTCTTTATTCCCATGCAGGTTGTGTTCATATGCCCACATCGGGCCTTTTTTTTCTTTTTTTCAAGCAGGTTTGAAAAAGTTGAAAGAAAAATGGTGATTACTTTTTTTAACCTATTTCAAACTAAAGCAATTTCTTTAATTTTTTACCTGCGTGTTTTTGAAACTGTTTGGAGAATTCTTGTGACAAAGACCACATGGCTACTGGAGGACAGTGGATATTGTTTATCGACTACTACAGGGCTGTGTTTTGTAAATTTGTATTTGGAAATAGTTTTAATTTTGATGGCTATGTTTCAATCAACAGACTTTTCCGTCCGGATGTTGATTTTTTGGATTGCTTAAGTTCACATGTATGGATTACTACTGTCTTTTTTTCATTCAATTTGTTTTTGGCAAATAGATTTTTTTCTGGTGATTTTTAAAAATATATTTGGTTTTCAGGTTCTTGTGATTGTGTTTTTGGAGTTGAAATTGCATAATTTTTAAAAATGGGTTGTAGGCGATGGTTTTAAGTTTCAAACCAAGTGTTTTTGGGAGTTTAACTTTTCTGTGGATGTGGATATGCCTATATGGATTATTGGAGTACTGTTGACTCTTGATGACCGGTGGATTGAAAACATCTCCAAGAGTTGAAGAAAGAGACAACTTCAGGTAGGAACACTGAAATTCCTTGATTTTAGTTTAAAAAATTCAAAATACCAATTAAATTGTATACAGTTGTTAAAATAGGCAAGTGATTTAGGGAATCATTAGTGAGGGTTAGTAATGCAATATATATGCAATACTGTCCATGTAGTCTGAAGCTACCATAAACGAAAATCGATGAATTTGAGTCAATAGTCTCTCGGACATTACTTTACTTTTTTGGGGAAACACGTTGCTTCAGGCTACTTGACAGTGACTGCACAAGTCCCATTTCTTGGAAACTTTGTTCCCTTTTCAAAATTTCCAAAAAATGATATTGGTTTGGGTGATGTTTGCCAATTGATTTATTTCAAGAATTGTTCCATCCCTCAATAGCATTGTTAGTCTCTGCACCTCTCACTATGCAGGTAGTGTAACAGTTCCACCATTCAATGGGAAACCATGGCTTCCTCCTGTGACCCCACATGCTTAGATGGCCAATCCATGTATTTTCAAAATAATTTAGTAAGTGGGCCAATTTCTTCTCATTTTGGGAAAAATAGCCTGATCCTGAAATTGATGTGTTGAGCTCTTCAGCACTGTCAGGAGGTACAAAGCATAAGACAGTTTGTTTTATTAATTCATATTGAAGTTTACTGTTTGATAAGTATTCCTCAAATAAGGATGATTTTTTAATTTTTCGCCAATATGCCAGTGAAAAATGAACAAACATCCTTGAATATAGGTGTTAGGGTGAATTTTGGTACTTGTAATAATCATTGATAGTTATAAGTAAATTCTTACTTTTCCAGGACTTTATTCATTGTTTTGGATTTTACCACTGTTACTAATTTTTCAGTGTACATTGAGGGTTGCTTGCCAGGGAGTAAACTGTACACTAATGAAACAGTTGTGTTATTCATGTTAGTGGCCCGTCCATCATTTAAATTTCACTATTCTCAAGGGTTAAAAGGTTAGGTTGTGCTAAATATTAATTTTCTTTCCAGAGGGTTTTCATTGTCATGCACTAGGAAAGGTTCATCAGAGAAAGTAACAGCTAATTCAAGTAGAACGGTAATGTAAGAATACATTTGCGGGGTTACTTGTTGGGGACTACTTGCCTGTTTTTCCCTTTGCATCATTCTCCTAAGATTGGGAATTGTTGACGTAATACAAGCTGCAATCATGGGAATGGTTTCTGACACCTGCCTAAAAATTGAGCCTTAGGGCTCATTGGAGGTGGATGCAAGTTGTTTAATCTTTTGCACATTTTCATGTACTTCAATCTCCACTGCAAAGGCAGAGTGGTTATGCTCAGTTGTCCTAACTATGGTGTCTTCCAGAGTAACCCCTGTGCCTGTGCAATGGGATGAAAAATGCTGCACACACCTCCAGTGACTCCTGTGCTCACTTAGGGGCCCATTAGGATGGCGGGCGGATCGCCCCCGCTGGGCTTGCGGTAGCCACTGATGGCCCGGTGGGGGAGATCTGCCCACCATCCTTGCTTGATTGACCCCCCGCCATATTAGTATGGCGGGGGGTTCGCGGCGGACGGGAAGACCGTCCGTTGCTTTTCCGCCGTTCGACTCGTTGACCAGGCAGAAAAAGGCCATAATATGGTGGTGGTGTCTGGAAGACACCGCCATCCATTATATCATGCAGGGGGTGTCTTGCCAACGCCGCCATGGAATGGCTCGCGGTCTTTGCTGTTGGGGGCCCTTAGCGGGCCCCCAGGGTGTTGGGGGTGGGGGGTGCATATGGGGGGTACCTATGGTACCCACAACATTGGCATGGACAAGGTGGCAGGCACCGCGCAGTACCTGTCACCTTGTGCATGCCAATGCACAACATGCATCCACAGCATTGTGGCGGGCGGTGCTGTGAGCACCGCCCACCACAATGTTGTGAATGAGGGATGCCACGGTGGCGATGGCATCCTAATGGCCACAGCGGGACCGCCGCACCTCTGGCAGACGGTCCCGTTCACCGTTACGGTGGCGGGCGTAAGGGGGCCCATAATCTCCCCTTACAAAAAAGTTGGCCAACATACTTTAAGAGCCTGCTGCCTCTCCTGGATTTTACATAATTTGCCAGGTTAGCTGACACCATTGATGGTGGGATGTTGGTTCTGTAAAAAAGAGAAATAGAAAACGTGTAAGTTCATGTTTTTATTGTTTGATGCATTTGTGACTTTTGTTACTTTGCCTGGCTAAAGAATAAAAAAATGTATTGTTAAATTTTGGATTTGGTGGGGAAAGAAAAACGTTTATATGCCCTGTTGAAATGAGAAATATTATTGTTTGTTAATTGCTTTGCCTAGAAGAGATTGGTATGTTGTTGGTTTCTGAAGGAAGCAATTGGGAGTTGGTATTTCTATTTTGAAGTGTTTCTTTGGAAGATAGATCTTTTTTCAGTTATTTTGTTATCTGTTAAAAAGGAAAAAAATGCAATTTATGGTTTATTATTTAGCTTTGAAATTTGTGGTGAATTTCTCATCATTTATTATGTTTTTTACAATACTTATGTGGAAATTGCTTATTGCTACCTAGAATGCGTTCTGCAGTTTGATGCATTTTTTTTTTGGTCGGTATAGATATATATATCTGTTTTAATTTAAAAAATACAAGTTGTTATTGTTTTTATTTTAAGATGTAGTTACAACCAGAGCCAGTGTTTAGCACTTGCTCAGCATTTCGTATTTGGTGGAGATACACTTATAATTTTGCCCCCTAGGTACTGTCCAGCACCTTCCCTGAGCTAAGTATGTGTTGGAGTTAGAATAATAATTTTGCTCCCTGCCACTGTCCAGCACCTTCCCTGAGGTAAGTACTCAGTGGAGTTAGCATAGTAATTTTGCATCCCAGATATTGTCTAGTACCTTCCCTGAAGTAAGTACCCGGGGGAGTCAGAATCGTAATTTTGTCCCCTAGTTACTGTCCAGCATCTTCCCTGAGGCAAGTAACCAGTGGAATTAGAACATTATTTTTGCAATTAAGTCACTGTGCATCATTTACACTGAACTAGGTATGGGTGGTGAAAGTGTAGTAATGTTGCCCCCAAGTCGCTGTCCAGCACCTTCTCTGAGGTAAGTACCCATTAGAGTTAGAATAGTAATTTCCCCCCACCCACTGGCAGCACTTGCCCTGAGGTAAGTATCTGGTGGAGTCTGAATTGTAGTGTTGGCCCTTGTCACTTACCACCACCTGGCTTAAGGGAAGTACCCTGTGGAGTTAGAATAGAAATGCTGCCCCCTAGTCACTGTCAAACATCTTTCCTGAGGTAAGTACCCCATGGAGTTAGAATAGTAATTGTGTGACCCATCACTGTCCAGCATTTACACTGAGGTAAGTACTTGGTGTTAGGGGTGGGCGGAATTTGCGAAATCCACTTTAGCAAATTATCGCAAAAATGTAAAAAATGATCGCAAACACGCGAAAATATCGCGAAGCTGCGGAAGTTTTTTTTCCGCATGTTCGCGAGATTTTCTGCATGGTTGCGGCTCGCCAACTTACCCAT
Organism: Triturus cristatus; assembly: GCF_964204655.1. Lineage (NCBI taxonomy): Eukaryota > Metazoa > Chordata > Amphibia > Caudata > Salamandridae > Triturus > Triturus cristatus. Next base: position 1,301,883,729 of record NC_140591.1, on the reverse strand, counting down.
GCGGTTGCTCGCGGGCGCGGCCATCTTGTTTTCAGTTGTCTCGCGGTGCATGATCGCGAGAAGAAAGACGTGATCTCGCGACGCAGGACGTCACTGCGGGCGCGAACTGTCGCGAGACAGCGCAAGTGGCTAAAAACAATACAACATCTCATGGAGAACGCGACCGGATCAAGAAAACTTGTCGGCGAACGCAGGGATTCAGGTAAGGCGATCGCGCGCGCGCGAGAATGTATTATTTCACAGCGTGAGCAAGAACCAAATTATCGCAAAGCTGCGGAATACGGAAATTTTGACATTTTCGCACTTTCCGCGGAACGCGAAAATGTCAAATTATCGCAATTTCCGCGAACGGATAGAAATTTTAGCCCAGGCCTACTTGGTGTAGATAGAATTGTAATATTGCTTCCAAGTCACTGTCAAGCACCATCCCTGAGGTATTGAGGTAAGTATCCGGTAGAATTAGAATAGTAGTTCCCCCACTCACTTTCCAGCACCTGCCCCGAGATAAGTATCTTGTGGAGTTAGAGTAGTAGTTTTACACCCTAGTGACTGTCCAGCACCTATCCTGAGATAATAATCTGGTTGAGTTAGAATAGTAATTTTTCCCCCTTGTCACTGTCCACCACCTAGTCTGATGAAAGTACCCTAGGGAGTTAGAATAGTAACTTTGCCCCAGTCATTGCCCAGAATCCGCTCTGAAGGAAGTACCTGATGGAGTTACAATAGTAATATTGCCCCCCTAATGACTATCCAGCACCTGTCCTGAGATAAGTATCTGATAATGTTAGAATAGTTATTTTGCCCCAAGTTACTCTCCACCACCTACCCTGAGGGAAGTGCCTGGTGGAGTTAGAATAGTAATTTTGCCCCCAGTCACTGTCCAGAACACTCTGTGAGGCAAGTACCCGCTGAAGTTAGAATAGTAGCATGCCACCCCAATGAATGTTCAGCACCTGCCCAGAGGTGGGTACATAGTGGAGTTAGAATAACAATTTTGCCCCCCAGTGATTGTTCAGCACCTGCCCTGAGGGAATCACCAGGTGAAGTTAGAATATTAATTTTACCTCCAGTCACTTTCCAACAACTGTTCTGAGGCAAGCAACATGTGGAGTTAGAATAATAATTTGTCTCCCCAGTGGTTGCCCAGCACCTGCCCTAAGATAACCATCCAGTAGAGTTAGAATACAAATTTTTATCTTCTCTTAGGGGACGATTACGATCCCGTTGGGAAGGGCTCCAAACGGGATTCGTAAACAGCAAATCCGATTTGCAGCCCTTGTCTCCGAACAAATCGTCCCCTTTCCGAATGACCAAGTACAATGCAAGGAAGCAATCTTCACTGACCAAATCGGTTCCAAACCCGAATCAGTCAGTCCGATTCGTTCGGAGTAGAATTGTTCAGCTCAATGGGGACGGTTTCCAAACAAATGAGTACGATGACTGATTCTGACAGCCATACTGACACGATTTTGCCAAGATGGAAGGGATGTGGGAAGCAGACTTTGGGGGCCGTAGCAGGCCCTCCTTCACCCAGGGCCCTCTGAATCGGCCGCATGGGGTACCCATGGGTCCCCCTTTGCCCTGCATGAACAGTGTGGTGGCATCACAAGGTGCACGCTTTTCCCCACCCACCACTTTTTCAATGGGAGCCTGTGTTCACGTTGGGTGCACAGGCTCCCATTGAATTCAATGGGAGTCCTACCGAACCGATTCCTTCCACATACAGACACATCGTACTCGGTCGGTGGGACTCTCGGAGTGTGATTCGTATGGAAAGCATTCCCAACCTGAGTCAGTAGGAATGCTTTCCTAACAAGATCGTAATCGGCCCCTTAGTGTACAACACCTGCTCTTAGGGAAATTGCCGGTGGAGTGTTAATGGTAATTTTTGCTCACAGTAAATGATCAGCCCCTGCTTCTATGTATACCCCTAATGGTTTAAGCATACTAAAAGGTCCGATTCCGATGTTGGTTGGAGTTGCCTCCAACCAACACGGTTGTGGTCTCGGGATCGACCAAACTCCAGTCGGCGGTCCCGACATCACAATTACAATGCGAGAGGACATTGTGCAGTCGCATACACCAATTTCTCAATGGGAGTTCGTGCTGTAGTCATAAACCAGCCGTAGCACAAGCTCCTATGGATAAATGGGAGATTCTATTAATCTCTGCACTCCGTGGCAGACAACTCAAGGTGCCTGCCACAAGGTGCAGGGATTAACAGGGTGGCACCATAGGTGCTTCCTCAGCTCCCAACCGGAGGCTCACTAGGGGAAGGGGGCCTTGCTAAGGGCACCTAAGCTCGCTTTCCGACAGGCTTTCAATTTCAGAAAGCCCGGCATGGAAAGCTTGTCGTAAACCGAGCATCAGAACCCAGCTGGAATGACCGGCCCGTTTCAGTTTCGACTACCTGCGTTATAATGCGGAGGTTGTTACTGAAACCGCAATGAGGCTCGGAAAGTCTCCAACCATCTGACCCTCATCGTAATCTGGCCCTGAATGTATCATTTAGATGAATGTTTAGCAATTTTATTTCCCAAAAATTATATTGCAAAAAAAATTCTCATTCATTTTTTTATTTAATAACAGAAAATATATTATGGGGCTGTACAAGTCGGCCGAAAAACACGCGTACGGGTCGTAGTTTTTCCGGCCGGATCGGGTTCAGTGCCCTTCCGACCCGAGCAAGCCAGTACGATGTGAGCTACATGAAATTCACCGACCGAGTCGCTTCCGGGTCCGAACCGCTCCGTACGCCTCGGTCGTAAGCTAACCGTGGCATGCAATGGATGCGATTCACGACCGAGCCAGTATGATGCACGCGTCGGACAGCCTGTGTGAGCCGGAGTGTCCGGCTTGCTAAAGCTCCCGGAGTCGGTCTTCGGGGGTCCGTGTCAGACCCCCCGACACCCGCAGCCGCACGACTCGCACACAGGGGGAGACCTATGGGTCTCCCCAACACAGGCATGTACGGTGCAGATGGCACCAACGCATACCCACTGTAGGGGGCGCACTTGTTCGAGACGTACCCATTCAGTCAATTGGAGCGCATGTACACATCGTACAACTGGCTCCCATTGACTTCTATAGGAGTCCGACCGAACCGAGTCCGACAGCATACGAGCGCATTGTACTCGCTCGATCGGACTGTAGGGGTCCGGCTCGGTCGGAAAACACTCCGGATCCGACTCGGTCGGAGTGCTTTCCGACCCGGATCAGAATCGGCCCCTATATGTTACAAAAATGACAAATAATAAACTGAAATATTTTATATAAATTCATTTAATTGATACAAACTCAGTAAGTGTATGGCGAATAAACTTTAGGAGACACTGTGCTAGATATCTGTACGCTTAGGAAAAATACATTTAGGTGCCGATTCCGATCCTGTAAAACCCGGGTGCGAATGGTCGTACGGAGCGTTTTCTCCGTACGACTCGTACCCGGGAATTCCACCTTACAAACCAGCAAGTACGATTCGTACAGAAATACAATTTCTGTACGAATCGTAAAAAACACCGTACGGCTAAAAAATACATGCAATTCTGATCCTGGACAGTGCGTACGCGACGTCTGCACGGAGTCAGGCAGCGTTTTACGGACCAGCAAGTACGATTCGTACCTACAGCACTCCGCACGGCTATATTTTTACGGGAGCCAAAAAGTGCCGGAAAAGCTAAGTACGCTGCGATGCGCGACGAAAAGGGGGCCCGCTACGCGACGTACATGCCACCACCCACATCGTACGTGTCATCATGTACAGTGCGTACCCCAACATTGCATATGTATGGACCGTACCCCCTAACCCGTGTATGTCTGCACCGTACCCCAGGTGTACCCCCCCACCCGCGTATGTCCGCACCGTACCCCAGTCGTACACCCCACCCGCGTATGTCCTCACCGTACCCCAGGCGTACCGCAATCCTTGCGTATGTACGGACCAGTACATACGCAAGGATTGGGGTACGTCTGGGGTACGGTGCGGACATACGCGGGTGGGAGGGTATGGTGCGGACACACGCAGGAGGGGTGGGAGGCTGGGGGGGCTGTACGACTCGTACCCCAGGCACAAGTGTACTCAGGGTAGGGGTCGTACAAAGTTCGCTCCGTACGGGGCCTTTTCCATGCGCTTGTGTTTTCGGATGGGCGGTACGGATCGTATTTGTGCGCTCTGACCTCAGTTTTACGATTTGTATGTAAAACTGTCCGGGGACGTCTCGTAGACTTTTCCCGAGGCGATTCGTATGTATTTTTCAAAGTAGGAATCGTTTTTCGCCGTTTGTACGGGACTTGTACGAATCGTACGTAAAAAAATACGGATACGAGTGGTACGGTAATTTGTTTTAACAGATCGGAATCGGCACCTTAATTTCTCTGTAATATAGTTAACTGGTAGCAATACAGGTATTTTTTGTTATATTTTTACTTACATGGACGGGTAGATGGCAGTTTGTCAGAGTAATCCATTGCTTCAGTAACAATCTTAGCTTCCTGTGTGGTTACAAACAGAGTCAGTCAGTGTATCAGTGAATGCAAAATGGTGGATGGCCAAACTTGTACGTGTTTGATGTAGGTGAACATTTAAAGAAAGATATGTTTTTGAATGTACATTTTGAAGTGAGCTTCATTGTGAATGGATGTTTTATTATTTTGTTCAGTAAAAGAGAACGTTTGTTTGACTTCCTGTTGTACAACGAGAGCCATTTAAAGAAGTTGGAAATAAGGGGTTAAAATAAAGGATTAAGTTGGAAACAGTATATTTGGAAAAACTTTCAATTAACTAATAGGCGTAATGTGGCTTGCTTTATTTATAATGTTTATTTGTAAAATATGTTTTCGAACATGTTGATTTGCTAACTTCTTTTTGTATTTATATAAGAAAAATAAATGTTTAACATTTTGTAACTAAAACTACTTTTCCACATTGATTCTAACGGCGTATTGTGATGGTATGTGTGGTAAAAGAATGCATGTTAATGGGACTTTTAATAAAGCATCATGTATATGCGTGGTTGTGTCCATGGTTGTAAAAACTTGCATAAGTTAGCTGTAGAAACTGCGTTGTAAAGGTGTGCATGGTAAAGTTCATTCATTCATTCATTGTTTACATCATACATCCACTTGATGACAACCTTAGGACTAAGGCCCTGATTATGAGTTTGGCAGTGTGGGAGGGGGCCTCCACACCAGCACCCCATCCCACACTGTCATACTCGACCGCCGGCTGCCTGCCAGATTACGAGATTCCTCGTGTTCTAGCAGGCGGTCCTTTGGCATTCCCAATGGCGGAGCCTATTGAAAACGTAAAATGAGAGCATCAAAGCCAGTTCCTGTATGACACGGAATGTGCAGTCCATGAGATGCAGTGAAGGAGGTGCATGCACACAGGTGGGCACACCATGTGCCCCCATGCATGTATCCCAAGACCCAGAGGCAACAGGGGTCCCCCTAAGTTTCCCCACTGCCAGCATTTTCTTGGGGTGAAAACTGCCATGAGACCTGCTGGTGAGAAAACGTATAATATGCTTGGCAGTGCCTGTAGCAGCACCGCCAAGCATATTGCAGCCTCAAACCTCTGCGCCACTGCCAGGGATCGTGGATCCCGGGCGATTCCAGCAGTTCAACTACCATAGGCGTTCTACAGCTGTCAAACTGCTGGTGCTGCGGTCTCTGACTGCCATCGCACCTTCACTGGACAATGGACCGCCAAACTCATAATTAGGTCCTGAATACACAAGAGGGAAAGTGATCAAGCCTTGAAATAACCCATGATCTGCCAGAAATAACAATGGAAAAGAACGCAAATGCCTTTGGAGGACAAGTTCCACAACAAATTTGCAAACTGGGTTGATATCCAGATCTATGTCATAAGGTTACATTCTTTATTTGATAGTTAATAAAAACCATTTAAATTTTGTTAAGACACATACATTTCAATGTTAAACAAAGAGCAGTGTGATATAGCTAAAGAGTGTTTAAAAACCTAAAGGATAATAAAAAAATGATTTGGTATGGTGATAGGAACATTCTATTGAATCAAATTAAAAGGAAGACAATTTGAAAAGAGAGTTCTTAATGCCATGGGCGACTACAAACAAAGTGCTGGCTCAATGGTTATACTTGACGTGGACAGCTTTCAGGCTTTACCTGTTGGGCAATTCTCAAGGCGACTTTCTCCATAAACTTAATAAATCTTGCTGTGATTCTGCAGTCCTTGCCATGGAAGCAGTGCTTGATTGCCTCACATAATGAACCAATATTCTGCTCTCCAAATAGTGGTTTTAACAGGAGGCTTTTTTCCAGATCTAAAGCAAGGACATGTGCACAGCACGTGGGCCAAAGACTTATTCAGATATGGGTAGAGGCAACAGGAGATGCCTACACACGCATGTTTCAATCTTTAAACAACTTCTCCTACATCAAATAGGCCCGTTCGTAGTTTTAAATATTTTAGCTCATATGATCTTGACAGGGTAAAGCCAGATAGGGCTGAGGCTTTGACTTAAAACAATTTGGTGCTACAAACTGATTGTGGGACTTTGCCAGTAAAAACAAATTCTGACAGGGTATTCACTGTAAATTTGAAGGTGTCAGATGAAACATTTAGGGTCCATGGTTGGACCATTTGAAGATCTGCCAGGGTCTTCCATATGGTGGCTTACCAGGGCCATGTAGGGAACTGATTTAAATCTTGACCAAGATTACATTTGAAGCTCCTAGTTTGTTTCTGCCTTTTTTAGTTTGAACACAAAATTTCAACAGGCCAGTGAGGACTCTATAGGGCCAAATTCTAGAACTATATGGGACTTCCAGATGGCAAGGTTGAATTTCCTGATTTCTGATGTTTACAATGATCTTATTTGTGGCTGGCATGTTAAATCTGCAGTACTGATTATGCCACCCGGTTCAGTAGCCCTTTAAACATGTCTCAGGCCTGCCACTACAGAGCCTGTGTGTGCAGTTTGAACTGCCATTTCAACCAGGCAAAAGAACCTTTTGCCAGGCCAAAACCGTTCATTTTAATACATATGTACAATACAATGTATTTAAAACATAGGGCATTCACTTTTAAGTTTTACATGTCCTAGTAGTGAATAACTCTTAAATTCATTTTCACTACTGTGAGGCTTATATTTCTTCTAGGATAACATTGGGGTTGCTGTATTATATTATATAAGTGTAATTTCCAAAATGGAAGAGATAACAAGTTCATGTTTGTTGTCTCAGTAATCGCAATTTAAAATAACTCGTGGTGAAGCTGGATTTTAAATTGCCATTCTGATAATGCAATTTCAAGAAAATTGGCATTTCTCTGCCTTAACCATTTAGTGCCTTTAGCCTGTCTCTTGTCAGATGACTGGGTGTAGCTGACAGCTGTACTTTGTGTATTCCTTCTAGACAGCTATGCACAATAGGGTGCTACAGTGTGGCTGGATGGGCCATCACTGACAGGATGAGAAGGAGGAGCTGAGCAAAGCCCCACTTACACCTGAATAGGCTTACACCACAAAGGGCTGTAGCTGCCCTGCAGTTAGCCTGGAGCCAGGACATGGAAGGCAGGATTCCTGGGGACTTTAAAGGGAAACCTCTACAAGCTTCTCCCCGATTTCAAAGGCACAACTGGTTATAAATACGGGACTACAGACACCATCAATTCAGTACCTTCAGTACACTTCTGGACCTGTGGATAATATGCCCAGAAAAAGAGCTTCTGTGCTGCCACAAGGGCCGACACTCTACTGGACTGCTGCTGTGAAGGAACTGCTGCTCATTGGGTGGCCTCATGATCTAAAGCCTCAGGGATGTAACATGCGTCTAACAACCTTGTATCTGTACCTGGACTCTGCCATCTGTGAGTCTTCATGTCAAGTGGTGCCACCAAAATCCTAGGCACTTGGAAGTGGGTTTAAGATGCCCTGCCAGCCTCTGTGGATCTAGCAGAACCGACACATCAACTCTGATGCGCGGTGCATACCTTAACAAAACAGACGCATCACTGCTGCTGCGTGGATTGGACCTGTCGCAAAGACCTACATCGCATCACAGCTCTTCATAACTGACACATTGCCCCGACTGTGCACCGCATCCTCAACTTCACATTGCAAGTCCATTGATGGGATTCTCAGCAATGAAGCAGGCCCTCGCACTGCAACCTCATTGCATCTCAGAACTGACACATCCCTTTCGCAGAAGACGCAGATCGAAGCAACGCTCTGCAAACCAGGATTTAAGGTACTTTTTTCACCAAGCCGAACTGGGTCCTTGAATCCAACTTGCGGTCCAACGCAGTAGGCCTGAACCTGTGACTTTGTCCCATTCCAGCATGACCAGATATCCAAGGTTGGCGTTTTGTGCTTTTTGGAACAATTTCTACTTAAATTTTTAAAAATGAATAGCTCCAGTTCTACTGCTTGTTGTTTTGGTCTTGGTTTATTTATAAAAGAAAGTTCTATTTTTGGTGTGTGGGATCCTCTTTGTGTAGTGTATTTACTATTTTACTGTTTGAAGTGTGGCACAATTACATCACACATTGCCCGACTGTTCTGTGCTAAACTACCAGGGGGTTGAACACAGGGTAAATTGAAGTTTGCTTGTGCCTTACCCAAACAGGGATTGTGGTTGCTGCTTGAGGAGGACTCACACACCAGTCAAACTGTTAGACCCGGCCCTCGTAACATAGTCAGACCTGACCCCTGCACCTCACACCAGCCCCGAGCCCATGGCCTAGCCGATCCTTCCCACCAGAACACTTCCCTCGTCCGTGGCCTACCTCCTTCGGCCACCCCGGGCCCGCGTGCCCACTTCATGCACCAAGATGGCCGCCCGGCCCCAGCGCGACCCTGGCCTAGAGGCGCCACTCCGGCTGGAGGACATCGTGCTCCCCTTGGGATGAGAAAGGGAGGAGCAGTTTCCATCACACCTCTGCGCTTCCCTGGGAAGGTGGGTTTCGATCGACCCGCCGGCCTCCCCGAGGGCTGGCTCCACGCCTGCTGGGTGTCTGGGGCTCCTCCCGACCCGGCCCTGAAAGGATCAAAGGACAATGGCGGGAAACCCCCAACAAGCGACCCCCAGGTGACAAGACCCCTGCCGGCACAGACTCCGGACATCAAAGAGGAGTCGCCCTATAACAAGGGGTGCTCTGGGACTGTCCGGCATTTTAGCCTTGGAACACCTGAGCCCTGCTGAGTGACTCGCGGCTCCCCTGAAGATCGTAAGACCTCCGAACCTGTGCTTGAGCCCTGCTGAGTGACTCGCGGATCCCTGAAGATCGTAAGACCTCCGAACCTGTGCTTGAGCCCTGCTGAGTGACTCGCGGCTCCCTGAAGATCGTAAGACCACCGAACTTGTGCTTGAGCCCTGCTGAGTGACTCGCGGCTCCTTGAAGATCGTAAGACCTCCGAACTGATACTCGAGCCTGCTGAGTGACTCGCAGCTCCCACAGACTCTCTTGGTTCCGCCGGACCCCACGACGACAAGCGTATCCCCCAGCTCGAGGATTGTGAGCTGTGCGCCGGGTACGCTCCTGCATTTGATTCTTATCCCCCAAAGACTGTCCCGTTACCTCCTAACCCCCCTCCAAGACTTTGTGAGCCCGCGCTCTACTTGTATATATTTTGCCTTGCTGATCATAAAGATCCTACAACTCCGATCTGATAAAGATTTGCTCTTAAGACTTCTCGTGTACTGTCTCTCTGTCGTGTGGTGCCGAGTGTACGATCCTAGATACGAGGTTCCTCCCCTGAGGAGTCTCCCGCCAGTGCCCGGCTACGATACATCGAGGGTAGGTCTCAGGGCCCCTTCCAGTCCCCTCTGAGGTCGCCTTCTAACACAAACAATAACCCAAATTCCTACAATGACAACGCATCAATCTCTTTGGAGCACTCTGTACGCTGGGGAAGTAGCTTTTGCAGATAGTGGAGTCAAGATGTTTTTTGAGCAGTGGGATTGTTATTCTCTGAACTCAAAGAGGCCAAAGGGCACATAAAAGTCAATGGGTTTCCAAACTGATGAGCACTAGATCTGGGGCCTGAATTATCATAGTTTTGTGCCTCCCTTACACCACGCAAAACGAGCCAGGAGGATGCAAAGCCTAGATTCAGATTCACCAAGCCATGCAGGGCCATTCTGTGTAGTCAACATTCAAAAAGTGGCATTTTCAGAATTATGACTGAAAATCCATCTTTACCATTAAAGAGGGCTTTTAATGACAATTCTTTGAACACCAAATTCGACCTGTTCACCTGCTCCTAATTGAAAGTTATCAATTAGCAAACATACTGAGGGAACCCGATGTTAACCTAAATAAGAGGTAGGCCTTGCATAAGTAAAAATGAATTTAAGAGTTTTTCACTAACAAGACATGCAAAGCTTAAAAGTACTTGTCCACCTGTTTAAATACACTACACCCTTCCCTATGTGGTAATTAGGGCCCACCACATGGATTACTTTTATGCATTAAAAAGGAAGGTTTAGGCCTGGCAAAAGGTTTATTTTGCCAATTTGAAGTGGCAGTTCATAACTGCATACACAAATTGCAGTGGCAGTCCTGAGACATGTTTGACGAGGCAACTTAAGTGGGTGGCCCAATAAGTACGGCAGGCCCACTAGTAGCATTTAATTTATGGGCCATGGGTATATTTTGTACCAACCTACTAGAGACTTACAAGCAAATTAAATGTGTCAATTGCCTCCTAAGCCAATTTTAGCAGGATTAAAGGAGAACGCACAAGCCCTTTAGCACTGATTAGCAGAGTCCTAAGGCCAACAAAAACAAAATCAGCAAAAACAAGAGGAGAGAAGGCAAAAGGTTTGGGGATAATCCTGCAGAGAGGGCCAAGTCCAACAATTACAAAAAATGTGTGATTCTATATACATCATACATGACGTCTCCCTGCAACATCCATAGGTGATACCCTCTAATTGTGTTTGGTTAAAAAATATTTAGATCATGTTTGTGAAATGCCACAATGCCATGAGCTAATATTTTGGATTATCGAACGATTATCCAAAGGTATGACATACTTGCACATATTATGATGTGTGCGTGGGCATGCCTTTCCATGGCAGAGACTCTGTCATGGAAAGGCATGCAGGGATTGACTTTGGGGGCCCGTTGGGTGCCCCCGGGGTTGGGTGGCTGCACTGGGGGTACCTGTGGTACTTCATTGACATACACAAGGTGGCAGGCACCGCGCGGTGCCTGTCACGTTGTGCATTGCAATGCACCACATGCACCTTTAACATTGCGGTGGGTGCTGTTTACAGCACTGCCCACCGTAATGTTAAAGGCAATCCTGTAGATCTCAGTATGCTAACTCTCCCGCCTGCTCAACTCCACCCTACAATTATCACTACCCCTAATCATGATTTTGAAACGATTAAGTCCGCAGGCTCTAAATTGAACAAGCGGAAGGGGACTAGAGAAGGAGCAGTTCCGAAAAAGAGAGGAGGAGTGAGGAATCAGGTTGGGCTGAAGCTGTACACTTCAAAATCCCCTTTGCACCCGTCATCAAATAGTCCCTGCTTAAATACGAGGGGAAATTTGCAAACTTCTAGAACTAAGGCTTTTCCTTCAAATTTAATAGGGGAGGGTAGCACCCAAAACAACTTGAGTTCATCTGAGCCTATTGAGGAGGATGCCACCCTTGCTGATATAGGTGTACTCATTAGAAACCTTTTAAGCCCCTTGGAAGAAAGGCTAATTAAAATCAAAGCTAGGCTAGTGGTCATAGAAAAGTCGACAGTGCAACTAGCTGATAGTCTTAAAGCAACTAGTAGTGGTGGGATTAAGGCTCCTGGTAGAGTGTCAAAAAAGGGATCTCCCCAGGCTACTAAACAGGACAAAAGTGCATCCCACACAATCCAGATCCCAAAACTTACCCACCCCACAAGTATTAACACACATACAGAGCCAACCATCTCTAAAAACTCTGCAAACCAGTATAACTACTTTTCCCCTTCTTCAACTAGTGCGAAACATGCCAGGGAGAAAAATCCTGTCCACACCAAACCATCGAACGCTGGAGAACTAACGACCGAGAATGCCAATAAGAGGGAAAAGTTTAGATCAGTACATCTTCCTCCAGAGGCAGCCCCCTATACTGTAGTTCTAGTAGGGATTCCAGAACTGAACGCTGCCTCAAAAGAATCCACCGCCTCACTTAAGAACAAGGTGATTAATTGGCTATCGATACATAGACCGCTTCCGGAAGGCATATTGAGCCCAGTCCTTATGGTACGAAGGGCGCCTTGGCTGGGTAGCTCAACTAAATCCATTAATGGAGATAGCATTATAGTCAGCTTTAGAGACCAAAGGACAGTACAGCATATTTGTGGATGGACAGTGGAGGATGAAGGGACTACTATTAAATCCCTACCCCTTTCCTTTTTTTACCCCCCTTTTGCATATGATAGAGAGGATCAGTCTTGGGGCGCTTGGCCACAAACATCGGCCGGTTGGGAAGATAGCAAAAGAAGGGGAAACCTTTATAATCCCAGAAGCCAATACCAAGGCTGCTTTGAAACTAATGCCCAGAGCACTAACCTAGGGAGACTGGGTGGGGGATCGGTAAGAGGATGGAGAGAATTCCCCAACTCTAGAAATCTTCAACAAACTCACTACACCAAAAATCGGGATGATGAGGGATGGGAAATTTGCCATAGGAGGGGTGGAAACTGGGGCTCTAGAGAGCAAGATTATCACCCCTGGAGAATCCCCCAGCCAGTTTATCTTCCAATACAGAACAGGTATAGCCAACTTGAATTGGTAGACTGACTATCTGCATGCATAAGCAAGCAGTGTAAGTCTATATCCTTGGAGGGTGGGGATGGAAATAGTTTAGAGATAATGTCGGCCGATGCCCCAGTACATCGTAGTGACTTGGGCACTCCCATTGGCGAGACACGAAGTACTGTGGGGGGGAGAAACAATTTACCTCCCAGCACACTCAGAGACCCCGGCCAGTCCTAAAGGGAATGTCTCCACCCTCACTACTGTCCCGAACAATGGGCCCCAGCCTCTAAAAATACTTTCATGGAATGTGGCAGGTTTGGGAAACAAGCTCGAATGCCAGGAATGGTTAGAATATATTAACTCTAAAGATCTATGTATGTTCCAAGAAACTTGGGAGAGGGAGGAACATCTAAGGCAGGATTTCGCAGTATTTTCCATTCCTGCAAAATGGGGGGGTAGGGGGCGCCCTTCGGGAGGCCTTCAAACCTGGGTTGCAGTACACTTGGGATGTCAGGCCACGCGTGTCCCAGTGGCATCAGAGGACATACTCGTGGTTCTATTGGAATGGTCCAATTGCCGCAGATTAGTAGCGGTAAATGTATATTCAAGGCCGGTTACCATCACACAGGAGTCCTCCACCATTGAAGAATTGTCAAGTGCTTTGGACGAACTCCCCAAGGGGACCTCTTTCATAGTGGGCGGGGATCTGAATTCACACTTCGAGCCATTAGCTGGTCTTTTGGATGGGGCTTCATTAGAGGAAGATGCAAGATGGCGTGTACCTCTGATAGTATCTACATCACCTAAAGCTTGGACTCCATTAGCACTCCAGATTACCGCCCTTACTCTGAAACATGGTGTGAGGGCCTGCAATGGGCGTGCTAAATCTGACATCCCGAGCAAACCTACGTTTAACTGGAAGGGCAGGGAGTCAAGATTAGATTATATTCTAGTACAACTACCCCTGTGGTCGCATGTTATGGACTTCAGGGTAATAGACAGAGCAGACAGCGACCATAACGCTCTGGAATTGGACTTTCTCCTTCCAGGACGGGATCATGGGGAACTAGAAACATCAAAGATAAACCCGGATTCAGCCCTAGAAAGTAACAGGAGGAGAATTAAGTGGGAGAAATTAGCTGCAAGTACAGATAAGCTCCCCCGCTTCTACAATAACTTTATCCCCATTTTGGAAAAAATGGGCATTCTAATGGACAAACCATGCCCAGACGAGAAAAATAAACAAATTTGGTTGATGCATGAAGAAGTCATCAAGACCCTGACTGCAGATCTATTCAATAGTGGACCAATGAGGGGGGGTGGAAAGGTCCAGCGCACATGGTTTAATGCAGCGTGCCGTAGGGCAAGGAAGGATCTTTTGTTGAGTATTAAGCATCGCAAAAGTAGGCCTGAGATTCAAGCCAGGAGACGCGAATATAAGCAGTTGGTCTCAAACGCTAAGAGTGAGTGGGACCAAAGTAAATGGGAAGAACTCACCAGTTCCCTAGCCTCAATGGACTCACGGAAGTTTTGGCGAATTGCCAATACGGGTTCCCAAGAACTTGTCCCGGCAATAGAACCGAACATTTCTCCCAGGCTATGGCAGGAGCACTTCCACTCTCTTTATGCAGTGGAAGCAGGGTATGGAGTCTGTAAAACCCCAGTTGTACATAACTATCCGGAAGGCGACCCATTCACCGAAAAGGAGGTCCGGGTCGCTATATCGGGCCTATCAACTGGTAAGGCACCTGGCCTGGATGGTCTCCCCGGTGACCTTTTCAAACAGGAACCAGACATATGGGCCCCATACCTCCTGGTATTGTTTAATGCGGTCCTAAAGGGCATGGAGGTGCCCTGTACTTGGCTGGGCGCGGAGGTGGTTCCGATTTTCAAGAAAGGCTCGCCTCTGCTCCCATCCAACTACAGGCCCATCAGCCTGATAGATGTGTCACAAAAACTTTTTGGAAGGCTTATTTTAGATCGCCTACAGAACTGGATAGAAGAAACCGCCACCATGAGCCCATACCAGGCTGGGTTTACAAAGGGGGTATCTACTATGGACCAAATTTTTCGCCTAAATCTTATTTATTGGAAGACGGCGCTGGTCGGGGGGGGGCAGCTTGTTCACGGTTTTTGTGGACCTGCGTGCCGCCTTCGACCTAGTGCCGAGATCCAATCTTTGGAGTGTCCTTGATGATCTGGGAGTCCCGCCAGATATCCTGGCCATACTAATTAAATTACACCAGGAAAACTACGCACGGGTCAGGTGTGGCAGGATGGGGGGCTTAACAGAAAGATTCCCCGTTGACAGGGGGGTGAGGCAGGAATGCGTGCTCGCACCCACCCTGTTTTGCCTCTTCGTCAATGGGGTAATCGACCACCTGTCCAGGATAGCGGACATTGATGCCCCCAAACTGAATGGCAGCAGAGTGCCCGCCATAATGTTTGCGGACGACACCCTGCTGCTGTCCAAATCCCCTATGGGAATCCAATGGATAGTGGATGGGTTCCTCCAATTTTGTAATGAGAGGGGTCTTGAAATCAACGCCTCCAAGACAAAATATATGATCCTGAACCCTACCCCCTCATCACGTCCCAACCCTATGTTGGGTACAGTACGTCTGGAGAGGGTTTCCACATTCGAATATCTGGGGGTCACCCTGAATGAAAAAATGACATGGGGGACACACACCATTAAGGCAAATATGAAGCTATCACAGAAGGCGGGTGCTATTACAAGAATGGTGGGTAAATCCATATACCGCCCACTGGGTCCTATGATACAGATTTATAAATCCCAAGCTCGGGGCTCAGTTTTATATGGGGGTGAATTATGGGGCCATACTCCTGCTAAAAATCTTGCAAGTACAGAGAATAAATTTTTGAGGCAGCTGGTGGCTCTTCCTCCTAGTACGCCATTGTTTCCTCTGAGATTGGACCTTGGTCTCAGGCCAATCGCCGAGGAACTGGGCTTAAAACCATTAGCTTTTTGGCAACGACTTTGGAGCAGCCAGGATCTTAGTGATTATAGAAATGAGCTGCAGGAATTTCTGGCCCTGTCGAATATCAATAACATCCCTTGGCTAACATATATAAAAAGATCATGCGAAAGCTTAGGCCTAGGGGAATTATGGACCGATCCTGCAAACTCAATCACGAGGATTCCTCGAAAGGCACTTTCAAAACTTTACTACCAGTCAAAGCTGACCACCACTCTAGATAGTACACGGGAGGGCTCACTGACCAATTCATTTATACAATTGAAAGATTCTTACTCAATGGAAAGTGTTCTTGATGGTATGGCCCCCGTGATGGCAAGAAAGCTCTACTTACAGTGGAGGTATGGTTGCTTACCCTTGAGGGCCTTTACCAGCTCTTGGTCCCAGCCTCCAACAAGTGAGCAATGCCCAGCATGTGCATACCCACAGGAGAGCGATCTACACGTGGTCCTCTTTTGCAAAGCCTATCGGAGAGCGAGGAAGTATTGGCTTCTTCCCATTCTGAAAAATATTGGTTTTAGGAAATTTTTGCCTGCATTTAGAATACTAAAAACTGATTTGTCACCTCCGATTGTTTTTGCAGTGGCAAAGATTTTAATGGCCATGTGGCATGTCCGAATTAGCTTTTTAAAAAAGGGGGGACTGTATAATATTAATTGATTTTAGAGTATCTTTTCCATGTTTCTATTCGTTTTAATTATGAAACTTTTTTGAAAAGTAATTGTTTTTTTTTATGCAAATGTCTAAAACACTGGGAACTTTTAAACTCAAATAATTGTAAAGTGTTTATATCTTTGATGATCTAAACGATCGAAATAAAGATTATTTGAATTGAATAAAGGCAAGAATGCGCCCGCCAGTGTGGCGGGCGCATCCTAATTTGCCTCGTGGGACCACCACACCTCTGGCGGTCGGTCACATTTTCCGTTACAGTGGCGGGCGGAAAAAGTCCGCCTGCCATCTTAATGGTGCCCTAAATGTTTGCTTCCTGGGCGAGCTTGAAGATAGTTGGTGGTATATTTGGACATAGGATTGCTGATTAGGTAATGGATTTGAAGGGATTTTGGTATTGTCTATCTGTTCAAAAGAAATTTGCTTTTAAACCAATACACATACAGGTAAGCCACAAAGAAAAATCAATAAAATCGATAAGCTTGTCTTACATTGAGGATAAAAACATTGACAATACAGGCCATCGTGCTAAAGAAAAATAGATTCCGGGTAGATAATTTAGCAAGAAGGAACATACAATAATGTTCTTGTTATGCATGTGATATTGCAGTACACTTATTTCTAAAGACAGATGTGTGCTTCTCATGAACATATTGTTATCTTAAAATTATCATGGGTTTGAGACTGAGAAGTTCACTGAACTATTGGTAACAACCTGCACATGTTTGGAACAAACATGTCAGGCATTGAAAGATGCCTTTGATGAACAGGCAACATTTGAATTTGTAGGATAAGGCAGTCTAGGGCAACCTCTATGTGTCAACACAGTATGCTACGTGTACAAGTCTATTTAGTCTGCTGATCAATAAAACATGAGAGGTTGCCATAGCAAATACCATATCACACAGAGTGCCTATGCAACCTCTGGAGTACAAGAACATTTCCGCACAGCAAGTATTATTGTGAAAACTTTCGCAGTTTTAACGAAGTTCCTTACCACTGTCTCATTCCTATGATTGATTTCTGTAGTCTCTGAATAACCTCCTTTTAAAAAACTGCCATGCCTGCATTTTCCAAAAGCAATGATTTGCTTAAATCGAGAACGTAGAGAAGGGGAAACAAAAATGCTTGTGTAGCAATTCAGCTGAGGAAAAGGAGTTTCCCATTTGAATGCAAAATACATGCCTCCAAAACTCTGTAAAAATGCCCGTAGTGACTCTGAAATTATTAAATAATGAAATAGTTTGATCAATAGGTCCAGGCCCCTATTAGCTCTGCTCATCAAACCCATAATCAGGCAATAACAAACTTCTGCTGGACATTTAATCCATGAAATTAAGAGGCACGTTAAAGTGGTTGGACGAATTTGTCCTCAAAAATTTGTTTTTTAGTGTTGAACTTCTCAATCAAACAGGATTTATATAGGGGTGGGCAGAATTTGTGTAGTCGCGCTACGCAAAGCTCAGCGAAACGGTAAAAAATCTCCGCGAGCACACAGAGTTCCGTGAACACGTGAATCCTAGGCACTTGGAAGTGGGTTTAAGATGCCCTGCCAGCCTCTGTGGATCTAGAAGAACCGACACATCAACTATGATGCGCGGTGCATACCTTAACAAAACAGACGCATCACTGCTGCTGCGTGGATTGGACCTGTCGCAAAACCTACATCGCATCACAGCTCTTCATAACTGACACATTGCCCCGACTGTGCACCGCATCCTCAACTTCACATTGCAAGTCCATTGATGGGATTCTCAGCAATGAAGCAGGCCCTCGCACTGCAACCTCATTGCATCTCAGAACTGACACATCCCTTTCGCAGAAGACGCAGATCGAAGCAACGCTCTGCAAACCAGGATTTAAGGTACTTTTTTCACCAAGCCGAACTGGGTCCTTGAATCCAACTTGCGGTCCATCGCAGTAGGCCTGAACCTGTGACTTTGTCCCATTCCAGCATGACCAGATAGCCAAGGTTGGCGTTTTGTGCTTTTTGGAACAATTTCTACTTAAATTTTTAAAAATGAATAGCTCCAGTTCTACTACTTGTTGTTTTGGTCTTGGTTTATTTATAAAAGAAAGTTCTATTTTTGGTGTGTGGGATCCTCTTTGTGTAGTGTATTTACTATTTTACTGTTTGAAGTGTGGCACAATTACATCACACATTGCCCGACTGTTCTGTGCTAAACTACCAGGGGGTTGAACACAGGGTAATTTGAAGTTTGCTTGTGCCTTACCCTAACAGGGATTGTGGTTGCTGCTTGAGGAGGACTCACACAGCAGTCAAACAATAACCCAAATTCCTACAATGACAACGCATCAATCTCTTTGGAGCACTCTGTATGCTGGGGAAGTAGCTTTTGCAGATAGTGGAGTCAAGATGTTTTTTGAGCAGTGGGATTGTTATTCTCTGAACTCAAAGAGGCCAAAGGGCACATAAAAGTCAATGTGTTTCCAAACTGATGAGCACTAGATCTGGGGCCTAAATTATCATAGTTTTGTGCCACCCTTACACCACGCAAAACGAGCCAGGAGGATGCAAAGCCTAGATTCAGATTCACCAAGCCATGCAGGGCCATTCTGTGTAGTCAACATTCAAAAAGTGGCATTTTCAGAATTATGACTGAAAATCCATTTTTACCATTAAAGAGGGCTTTTAATGACAATTCTTTGAACACCGAATTCGACCTGTTCACCTGCTCCTAATTGAAAGTTATCAATTAGCAAACATACTGAGGGAACCCGATGTTAACCTAAATGAGAGGTAGGCCTTGCATAAGTAAAAATGAATTTAAGAGTTTTTCACTAACAAGACATGCAAAGCTTAAAAGTACTTGTCCACCTGTTTAAATACACTACACCCTTCCCTATGTGGTAATTAGGGCCCACCACATGGATTACTTTTATGCATTAAAAAGGAAGGTTTAGGCCTGGCAAAAGGTTTATTTTGCCAATTTGAAGTGGCAGTTCATAACTGCATACACAAATTGCAGTGGCAGTCCTGAGACATGTTTGACGAGGCAACTTAAGTGGGTGGCCCAATAAGTACGGCAGGCCCACTAGTAGCATTTAATTTACGGGCCATGGGTATATTTTGTACCAACCTACTAGAGACTTACAAGCAAATTAAATGTGTCAATTGCCTCCTAAGCCAATTTTAGCAGGATTAAAGGAGAACGCACAAGCCCTTTAGCACTGGTTAGCAGAGTCCTAAGGCCAACAAAAACAAAATCAGCAAAAACAAGAGGAGAGAAGGCAAAAGGTTTGGGGATAACCCTGCAGAGAGGGCCAAGTCCAACAATTACAAAAAACGTATGATTCTATATACATCATACATGACGTCTCCCTGCAACATCCATAGGTGATACCCTCTAATTGTGTTTGGTTAAAAAATATTTAGATCATGTTTGTGAAATGCCACAATGCCATGAGCTAATATTTTGGATTATCGAACGATTATCCAAAGGTATGACATACTTGCACATATTATGATGTGTGCGTGGGCATGCCTTTCCATGGCAGAGACTCTGTCATGGAAAGGCATGCAGGGATTGACTTTGGGGGCCCGTTGGGTGCCCCCGGGGGGTGGGTGGCTGCACTGGGGGTACCTGTGGTACTTCATTGACATACACAAGGTGGCAGGCACCGCGCGGTGCCTGTCACGTTGTGCATTGCAATGCACCACATGCACCTTTAACATTGCGGTGGGTGCTGTTTACAGCACTGCCCACCGCAATGTTAAAGACAAGAATGCGCCCGCCAGTGTGGCGGGCGCATCCTAATTTGCCTCGTGGGACCACCACACCTCTGGCGGTCGGTCACATTTTCCATTACAGTGGCGGGCGGAAAAAGTCCGCCTGCCATCTTAATGGTGCCCTAAATGTTTGCTTCCTGGGCGAGCTTGAAGATAGTTGGTGGTATATTTGGACATAGGATTGCTGATTAGGTAATGGATTTGAAGGGATTTTGGTATTGTCTATCTGTTCAAAAGAAATTTGCTTTTAAACCAATACACATACAGGTAAGCCACAAAGAAAAATCAATAAAATCGACAAGCTTGTCTTACATTGAGGATAAAAACATTGACAATACAGGCCATCGTGCTAAAGAAAAATAGATTCCGGGTAGATAATTTAGCAAGAAGGAACATACAATAATGTTCTTGTTATGCATGTGATATTGCAGTACACTTATTTCTAAAGACAGATGTGTGCTTCTCATGAACATATTGTTATCTTAAAATTATCATGGGTTTGAGACTGAGAAGTTCACTGAACTATTGGTAACACCCTGCACATGTTTGGAACAAACATGTCAGGCATTGAAAGATGCCCTTGATGAACAGGCAACATTTGAATTTGTAGGATAAGGCAGTCTAGGGCAACCTCTATGTGTCAACACAGTATGCTACGTGTACAAGTCTATTTAGTCTGCTGATCAATAAAACATGAGAGGTTGCCATAGCAACTACCATATCACACAGAGTGCCTATGCAACCTCTGGAGTACAAGAACATTTCCGCACAGCAAGTATTATTGTGAAAACTGTTGCAGTTTTAACGAAGTTCCTTACCACTGTCTTATTCCTATGATTGATTTCTGTAGTCTCCGAATAACCTCCTTTTATAAAACTGCCATGCCTGCATTTTCCAAAAGCAATGATTTGCTTAAATCGAGAACGTAGAGAAGGGGAAACAAAAATGCTTGTGAAGCAATTCAGCTGAGGAAAAGGAGTTTCCCATTTGAATGCAAAATACATGCCTCCAAAACTCTGTAAAAATGCCCGTAGTGACTCTGAAATTATTAAATAATGAAATAGTTTGATCAATAGGTCCAGGCCCCTATTAGCTCTGCTCATCAAACCCATAATCAGGCAATAACAAACTTCTGCTGGACATTTAATCCATGAAATTAAGAGGCACGTTAAAGTGGTTGGACGAATTTGTCCTCAAAAATTTGTTTTTTAGTGTTGAACTTCTCAATCAAACAGGATTTATATAGGGGTGGGCAGAATTTGTGTAGTCGCGCTACGCAAAGCTCAGCGAAACGGTAAAAAATCTCCGCGAGCACACAGAGTTCCGTGAACACGTGGAATTACTTGTTCCACCCGTTCGCGATGCATTTTTCTTGTTCGCGAACGCTGTTTGCGTGCTTGAGGGGAAATATCTCGCGAACACGCATTTTGAAAGCGCAAACCAGCAAAAAATTCCGAATAGCCGCGGATCGCCCAATTTGGGGAAATTCCGCGTTCTCCGCGAAATGTGAAATTACCCAAATTACGAAAATTTGGTGAGCGGAACGGAATTTACCGCCCAGACCTAGATTTATAGTGTGCAGCTAATCACCCTCGAGGATATCCAGGCGTTGAGATAAAATCTGCTCGGGTGACATCAGTTGAATAGCCAGGTCTCGACTCCCCTTCTGAACTTGAACTTCTCCAGAGAAGGTGAGGCCCAGGGATGGAGGGGGAGGATGTCCCAGTTCTTTGGGTGAGGTAGGAGAAGGAAAATCCTCCACTGCTGCTTCAGGGGATGCAATGGGAGGGGAGGGGTAGGAGTGAGGGAGAGAGAGGCAGCTCGCAGGAGTCTGGTGGGTTGGTGGAAGTGCAGGAGGTGGTTGATGTATGCTGATCCTTGGTTGTGCAGGACTTTGTTGCTGTGAGTACGAATCTTGAATTGGCATCTCTTGTGGAGGTGAACCAGTGGAGTTTTTTCAGGTGAGGGGCGATGTGAGTGCGTCTGGGGAGGTGAGGGTGAGTCTGGCCGCTGAATTCTGAATGGTCAGTTTCTTTGGCATATTATAAGTGCTATGGACAGGGTCTTGATGCATATTCCCCATAACAATGTAGGACAGTCAATTTCAAATAACCTTGCTAATCTTAAACTGCATACTCTTTCCCTCTCTAAACTCTCTGCATAGCTGCCATCCAGTGGTGCGACCAGAAAGTATTTTAAAGAAGACTTTGAAAAGCCATTCATTCTGGACTGGGGTAAAGAAAAGAGTGTTTAAATCAATGAGGAACGAAAAGAAAACATTAAGAGTATTGTTCAACAAAGGTGTTCTCTTTATATTGAGTGTTGGTGAGTTCAGAGCAATGACAAATGAAGAAGGGTGGCACTAAAAGATGGGAGGCTAAAGCTGAATATGCATAGTTGTCAACATTATGTGCCCCAAAATAGATTGGACTTTCCAGGTTTCAAGATAACCAGTTAGTGCACAAATTACAGAACAAGAGCAGCCCTTAAACACAAGATTGAAAAGAGTTTGTCTGTTGTTCGACTGTCAATGACGTATTGATCCTCACAAAGATATAGGGGACTCCTATGAATATGTGCTGTGGGATCAGGTTTGCTGCTTTTATGAGAATTGGAAAAAGGCCACCTGTGAAGGCCAGACCCACAGATAGAGAATCAGTAGGCCTGAATAAGTTATTGTAGCATCATGATAATTTGCCCACCAGAGGTGGTACGCGACAAAAGACCATACGCTCTCTGGGGTAAATGATTATATAGGTTCATCATTTACCCCATAGAATCAGAGGTGGAATAGATTGAGGCTTGGAACAGACATGGTCTATATATCACCAATGGTTGGTGCCACAGCTGGACTGGTGGTGAGTTGGCAGCTGGAGCCGCTGGGAAGGTTTAGGAAGTGAAGAATTAAATGGGGAGAAGGAGAGCATTACCCTATTTAATAGGATATTTATTTCCACTTTACCACAAAACTGGATTCGCAACGAGAGGATGCTATAGTTCTGTAGATTGACGGTCTGAATTATGTACTGATGTGTTCGTTTTTTTGAACAGTTTCTCGAGAACAATATGCTTCAATCTTACTGTACATAAAGCCTGCATATAACACGTGAATTCACAATAATTATGATTTAGCAGGTCTGTACTTGCTGATAGCAAAATATTAACCCAGACCAAACGTCATCATACATTTCAAGTAGGGTCAGCATTTCACCGTCTTAGGCACAAGTTACAATGTTTAAAACATTAAACTGTTTGCACATATAGAACAATGTAAAACTCCCCGGTGTAGAAACTGGCCAGGAGCAGGGAAGTCAGATGTGTTTCTCTCCGCAGGAGGAAGGAAAACAGCTTAAAATTAAAAGAGATTTACTCCTAGAGCCAGGAAATAGGGTAAGAACATTTGTATCAGTTTGGGAAGCTCCTTGGACCCTGCAACAAATCCCACAGCCTTAAGTGACAGAGCTCAACCACACTATCACACATGTTTCAATGCAAGGCATGGTAGGAAGCTTTTCAACCCAACCACTTTTAGGAGAATGGACTGTGCTAAGAAGATTTGCCCCTTACTGTAGATAAAATGTTTAATTTGAAAGATATATATCTTAGCAATAGTAGGATCCAAAGTTATCTAACCAAGGAAGGTGCAATTTCAATGCAACCCTTAACAACATTTTTGCCATCTACCTTGTGCTGCTTAATGCCACAGATATTCCTTTACATGGCAAAACAGGCTACCAGGCAGCTGTATTTGCATGGAAACAATGCAATAGGGAAGGAGGCATTTGCCCTCAGATGGACATTTATAAGCATTTCCTTCATTGTTTGGGGTTCAGAAGCTGCATGCCCTTGAGTTTCAATTGTATTTCTCTTTTAGTAAAAGCCATAACAAGTTGCCCACTAAAGTGTATAGCACTTTTCTTCCACAAGAGGTTTTGATGCTGAAGTGAGGAACAAAAATTATTTAATCAAACCCATGTGAAAAATCAGTTACCATTATGACTGTTCTTGAGGTACAGAGTTATTCAGTGGTAGACCCACATCTGTTCTAAGGCAGCTATTTCTCACCTGTGGTTCAGGGTACGCTGGAGATCTGTAACACATACTCAGAGGATCTGCGACTGCTTAGAAAATTAAATAATATTAAGTGATTGATACAGTGTATATAAATAAAGAAGCAACATGTAAAGTTTTAAAATGTTCAATCAATGTGGAGTAATTTGTTATTGGAGGTTAACAATTAGGTTAGTATCCTCAGAGTGATTTCTGGGAGCAGTGCAAGAGTATCAAACAGAATAAAGAATGGATGAGGCGCGGCCTTAAGTGAATGTAGAAACGCTCCAACCTTCCCATTAAAATTAACATTTAGATTTGTTTATAATTGACTTGGAATTGAATCAAATATCTAATCATTTGTTTATTTGTTTGATGAGGGATTGTTTCCGTGCTTTGTGAGTTGTTTTGCTGTTCATATCATCAAAATTGTTTAAGTTATACTCCTCAGTTTCCAATAATTACTCAGTGGAGGTCCGTGGATCCCAATAATGATTCAGTTGGGGTCACTGGATTCCAACAATGATTAAGTGGGGGTCCACAGATTCAAAAGGTAAAGAACTATCGCTCTAAGTTACAGTGCATGCAGTGCAGGTTCACTGCTTATACTGAAACGTATTATGGGTTACAGAGAATAAGGATGAGTGGGGAGACAGTGAGCAAACACCAAGACAGCAGGGTGGAAGAGACTAGGAAAAAGGAGTGGCTGGAGCAAAGATAGCAGGCAGAGAGTGAGAAAAGCCATGTGACTGAATGAATGTGCTCCAAATTGCATGCTGAAAGTTAAATATTCATGAATCATGCAAAAGTGGAAATAGTTCCCTGATGTCAGCAGTGGAATTATATATTCAAACAATGAAAAGCAGTGAAACCTAAACTCTTTTAGTGTGGGACAGACACAAGATCAGGGAGAGAAGCCATTGACTCAAGAACACAGAGCTAACATAACCAAGAAAGCAATTCACTAATGAGCAAGGGGCAGACCAAAAGGCTAGTCTTAGCAAAAGGTGGGTGAGTCAACAAATAAACAGGGAGAGCTGAGCTAGAGTTGAGCCAAGGGTCTGGCTTGAATATTAGCGCCCCTGCATGAGATGAGCTCTGAATATATGCACTATGTAAAGCATACAACAAATCACATAAAATATGCTATAATCTTTTCAACGTTGAAAAAACATATTTCTTTAATATGTGGAAGCTTCGACATTAACAGGGCACATTCTAGCACTGCACTGAGCAGTACTTATTAACAGTGATACGGGCAAATGTATAAGAGGATTGCGCCACTGGAACGTCACATTTTTCGACAGTCTGGTGGCCAAATGCCCTGCACCATATTTACGAAGTGGCAATAAGCCACCATGCATGGCTTAACGCCGCTTTGAAAATATGGTACCCTTTCAAGCAGGTTTCTGCATGAAAGGGGCATGCAATGATTGTGGCTGTGGGCATTTAAGAGCAACACCCATTGCTTTTCGATGCTGCCGCAGATTTAGGATGTACCAATCCAAGGCAGCACCAAAAACTAATGCTATGCAAAAGCAGCCATTAGATTGGCTCAACGAGTAGAAATACTTTTATTTCTCCATGTATTTGCTTTTTCTGTGTGAGCTGCATTTTGTAGAAAACATAGAAAGAGCAAAACACCATTAATGATTGTTTTTGTGCATGAAGATGTCCCTTTCCGCACAAAAACAAACAATCATCCCTACAATGCAGGCACCCTTGCACTAAGGCACATGGGTGTCTATGTTGGCATGAGGCAGCTAATTTGAGCCTGCCAGCACCAGGAAAAACACAGAGGTTCACAGTATTCTTGTAAATATGGCAAGTCTCTGCATTTTGGAAATGACGCAGCACAGCACTGATAAATTTGCTGCAGCACCATGCTGCGCCATTTCCTTATACATATGTCCCATAGTTTTGTAAAACTGGCAGTCTCTATTTTCGAAAGTCCTTTCATACGTGATAATGAAGAAAAAAGTTTTGACGAAATAAAATATTTGCCTAAGATCACACAATTTAAGAGCGAAAGCTGCATTTATTCAGATTTTCTTGTTTCACTCTGTACACTTCAGCTAGTAAATGGGTACCTAGTTGTCTTTTTTTACATAAACGCTTTGATTCTACCTCTTAGTGCATCTCCTTCAGTTTTTAAAATACAGCGAGAACTCGACCCAAATGTATTGTAGCACTTTACATGAGCACCAATTGCATTACACAAGGTCTTATGCATTGCTAATAAATTTGGACAGATTAAGTGATTTGCACAGAATCACAAGATGCTGAGCTGACTCCACAACTCAAACGTGGTTTGCCATATTCCACAGTCAGCAGATGTGGCCATAACACCACATCCTAAATAGAGAGAGGGAGGCAGAGGCCATATGAAAGCTTGGCTTATCGTGGGCCTGTGATTCAAACAGGAACTCGAGCTGAGCCAGAGCCAGGCTTTCATTGGCTCACTTAACTCTAGTCCCAGCACATTGTAAAGTATTGTTAACAGGGCTCTCTGTTAGAGGTATCCAAAACTGTCTGCAGGAGGACCGCAAAAAAAAATAAAGCTCAGCTTTACCCAGTGATACTGTGCACACATGAATGTATCTTCCCTGCATTTAAGCACCCCTTCCCCAAATCTCCTACTGAAAAAAGAAGCTAATCAGAGCACAGGCAGCAGATGTGGCCATAACACCACATCCTAAGTAGAGAGAGGGAGGCAGAGGCCACATGTAAGCTTGGCTTATCATGGGCTCGCGATTCAAATAGGAACTCGAGCTGAGCCAGAGCCAGGCTTTAATTGGCTCACTTAACTCTAGTCCCAGCACATTCTAAAGTATTGTTAACTGGGCTCTCAGTTAGAGGCATCCAAAACTGTCTGTAGGAAGACCGCAAAAAAAGTCAAAGCTGAGCTTTACCCAGTGGTACTGTGCACACATGAATGTATCTTCCCTGCATTTAAGCACACCTTTCCTTAATCTCCTACTGAAAAAAGAAGCTAATCAGAGCAAATGTTTTGGATGATGACTGATAATTCACGGTAACAGAGAGCCTGATTTATATCTTGGTGGTATGGATACTGCGTCACAATGGTGACGGAGTATTCATACCATCAAGACTGTGGTCCACCCACCCAATATAAATACAGATGGACCTTAGGTTTAAGCATGGTCGAGACTACTCTGTCTCCGCTCTGATGAAACCCTTCCGATGGCCCGAAAGAGAAAGGACCGCCAGAGATTGACCGCTAATTCCACCCATTTAATTTAGATGGGTGGAATTAAAGGTCATTTCTAACCATACGTCATCACCATGAAAACCCTGGCAGTAAGGCTCAGTGAAAACTGCTAAAAGGAAAATCCCCACTTGAGATGTTCTTTTTGGAAAATACAAAAAGTACGTTTGATGGAGAACTTCATCATGTTGACAGAGCCATGCACCAAACTTTACAAATCATTGACAGGAGCCACTGTGACGGTGGTTTCTGCGAATGCTTTGGAAATTACCAAAGGCTTGGCAGTCATTTCCAAATTTGTTGGGCTGAGTAGTCTTGGCCTGGCGGTTGTTAAGTGCTAATAACCAAAGGAAATGATGGACGGAGTGTTGAACATTGCAAGCACTCACCCCCAGTCAACTGATCTGGGTTTAATCCATCACCGTTCTTTAGCCCACTCTGCCACCCCAGTTCAGACATGGCTATATGCAAATCAGTCTGACCCTGTGCCTCATGGGAACAGTCCAGCCCGAACTGCCAAGCCTTGTCTTCCCTGGACCGGAAACAAGCTTCCTAGGACCGGTTTCTGGCATTTCAGCCGTCTTCAGCCAGGCTTGCTTGAATCCAGTGGCAAAGTGAGCAAGGGACTCACGTCTGAGCATACCCTCCCAACTTATGGCGAACAAAGCAAAAACCAAAGGAAATGATGGACGGAGTGTTGAACATTGCAAGCACTCACCCCCAGTCAACTGATCTGGGTTTAATCCATCACCGTTCTTTAGCCCACTCTGCCACCCCAGTTCAGACATGGCCATATGAAAATCAGTCTGACCCTGTGGTTATTAAGTGCTCCCACAGGCCAATGGAAATTACTCCATCTGCTTAATGTAAATCAGGCCTAGAGGGATGAAGAATGCAATTTTGTCCTACTCTGGTTCTTCCCTTTACACCTTTGTGGGTAGATTCAGGGCCTGACTCGAAACAAAATGCTGCTATGGAAAAAATATAAACCTCATCCCCAAACACAAATGACCAAAAAAAGTAGATTCTACAGATGGGATTGGCGACTTTCTACTCCCAAGAACATGTGTGTGAAAATTAAAGTCAAATGGTACACTTTACAGAACAATCTTTGAAGCACATCTTGGCCTAAAAGTCCTAGGTGATACACTCCACTCTGCAGCTCAAAGAATGAAATAATAAAACAATCCAGCATATACTCCACCACATTGCCTTTATTATCAAAAGGTTTTCAGTGAACAGTGCATGTCCTATGTGGTATATGTAATCTATGCAGGCTATCTCCCCAATGACCGACCTAAGCAGGGTCCACTCACTGATTCTAAACAAGATCTATCACACTCCGGTTCGGCCTTACCCGAGGGTCTGCTATATCACAGGGCCACAATTGATTTAGGCGCACTAACAGAGTAATGATAAAGAAATGGAGTGTTGACTGAGCCCTACAGAAAGTGCTAACAAAGGCCTTCATGCTGCTGGATAAAACAAGTTGGATAGGTGCTGTTTCCCATGCCATTTATAGTACTAAATTGTTCTTGCACAAGATGCTTCTTGCCTGTCGTTTAACAAAAACAAGAGCAAC
Organism: Triturus cristatus; assembly: GCF_964204655.1. Taxonomy (NCBI): domain Eukaryota; kingdom Metazoa; phylum Chordata; class Amphibia; order Caudata; family Salamandridae; genus Triturus; species Triturus cristatus. Next base: position 1,301,854,713 of record NC_140591.1, on the reverse strand, counting down.
ACTAATGTCCATGTGAACATGGGTATCAAGTATAACTTGGAACATGGGTGTACATGGAATTCATTTAAGGAACAAATACAATAACACAGAATTTTCGGTGTGGAATTAATCTATATCAGCATTTGGTTTTTCATTTTGTGACAGACAAACTTCTGTCTCAACTTAATTCATATAAACATTGATTAAAAAGAAAGAGCCAGTATCTTATGGTTCAATTAGATTCAACCAAACCAAATTTCATTTCATTAGCAAGACACTGAACATTTGCAAATATATGAGTAATGAGGGATTTCTTTGTAAAAGGAAGAGGGTAAAAAGCCCCAAGTGAAAGAAACCAAAACCAAAACAGGAAAGCACGGCGGTCAATTGTGCAAACGCTATGGTATATTGGTTATTTATTCAGAAAGACATCCACTTCTGCTAACTACAGGTGGGTTCTGTCTTTTTTGTTTGCCGAAGGTGTTTCAACTCTTTTTGGAGACTAGGGTCTCATCAGGACGATGATAAACCTGGAGGCTAAGGAAATATGTGATGTTAATATGCTGAATGATTAAATGATTAAAGGCAAAATACACAATAAGAAACATACATGCTGGCTGAGTATCACAGTAGTCTCGTCCAAATCATCAGATGACCACTGAATTGTGCAGGAACCGTGGATGCGGTGCTTGGCTTGCAAATTAAGTTACTTTTGGACTAATGGCATCAGGTGCCAAGTGGAGGAGACCATTATCTCCTATATAGTCCTGCGGTTATAAGGATTGGTAGGTATACTATTGCACCAAAAACATTTCTAGGCAATAGTAACTCTGGTGAAGGGGGGACCTTACCTAATATACCAGTGATGGGTAGTTAAAAGGGTGCAGCTCGAGGCGACCCTGCTGCAAAAAGCAGGGCACAGTCTTTACTGCTATGTCAGAGACAGTGAATGAAAAGAAACTGTGGTAAACGTAGAAATGATTCTCACCATAGTTCAGCCAATTAATTTTCCAATTTTCCATGTGGGTATTGGAAGTGTGTGATTTTTAAGTAATCCTGCTGGGGAAAAAAACAAGAAACAAAAAGGTTCAACATCAATGGAAGTGAATCTTGCAGTACAGCTGCATTAAACACGGTAAAAAATCTCACTGGGATTCTGCCAAAGTTCAATAAAATCACAAACTCCTGATTGGGGATGGTTTCAGCAGCAGCGCTCGTCTCATCTGAACAGGAATAGAAATAGGCGGCATCGTCAAACCGCTACCGTCCTCGAGGGAGAGGCGTGCTAATGGGCGTGCTGACATGTATGTCAGTGGGGGAGTAAATCTTAGGAATTGGAATGTTGGAATGCTATGGCTGGCTGTAATGTCGTGACACCCAGCCAAGGGTTCTTTAAAAACACACTGCGTTCTGAAGTACTGAGGTGAAAAAATAACTATACAAGATTGTGAGTGAAAAATTGTTAAAAAATACATATTATGTTGAAAACACATAGTTGATGCAAAATATTACTTTCTTCCATGTTTTAGGGCTTTATTTACATGTTGGGGGTAAGCATAATCCATCACAATGGCAACTGAGTATACTTACCCCCAACATAATGATCTACCCATCAAAGTTCTATGCGGGCAGACCTTAGAGAGTACTCCATCTCTACCATGATTAAACCTCTCTGATGGCCTTGTTGGAGTAAGGGACGTCGGAGACAGAACTCTAATTCTAACCTCCTAATTTAGATAGGTGAACTTTGAGGTCAGTTTTCAATGTCGGACACCGTCAAGAAAACTCTGGCGGTAAGAGGCAGTGGAATCTGTTAAATGCTCCACTTGCCATAGGAGAAGATTCCCATGGTGACGCTAACATTTTCTTTTTTTATTTTCACAAAGAAAATACTGCTATAGAATTTTTTTTTAAAGAAAAAAGAAAACAGGGCTCCATGATGTGGAGCCCTGCACCAAACCGCATAATGCATGCAAAAACCTGCTAGGTGGTCCTTTCTAAATCCGGCGGACGGTACCTCTGTCTTGGCAAGGTGACATCCTGGGTGTGGCAGAAAAATGGGCTGTCCACCAGATTATAAATCTGGACCTTAGTCATAAACATTTCTTCAGTTTTTTAGTATGTAAAACATATCCAAAATGTTTTCCTACTATGGGCATTATTGAAAAGCCAAGATAACATAATGTTCTGTAGCATCAACACTAAGGGCTTGATTACGATGCCGGTCGGACTCTTGACCGACCGGCACCATGGCTGAAGCCAAACCGCTGACAAGAATGCGACAGTCCCACTGCCCGCATTAGGGAGACATCCATTACAACGCGGGCATGCCTTTAGATCGCGGTCATCACAACGCAAGTCCTTACAACGACTTGCGCTGGATGGCGCTCTAACCCAAGGAATAGTATGATTTACTATTCCAACACCTTCCCTACTGTACCTAGACTGAAGTTGGAATAGTAAATCATACTATTCCTAAGTCCAGCGCCCTCCAGCGCAAGTTGTTGTAACAACTTGCATTGTAAAAACCGCGATGTGACATACCGTGTTGTAAAGGAACGCGTTGTATCGTCATATATTCCCCGCATTATGATGCAACCACCTTCAAGGCGGTCGCAATGTGTATATTTTGCATTGCGGCGTGTGCTGTGGGCTGCAGCACATGCCGCAATACAAAAAGTACACATTTAAAACATCCCTGCACTATGTGGCTGGCACCATTGTGCCCTCCAGGCCAGGGGGAAGGGGGTCCTGCTAGGGGCCCCCAAAGTCACTTTCTGCCCGCCTTTTCATTGCGGGTGAACCGCCATGAAAGCTCAGATGGAAAGGGAAATCCTAATCCCTACGGCAGTGCCTGAGCAGACACCACCCTCTTTGCAGGGAATAGGAGTCCGACTACAACCCGGATAGTATCCTTGATCATGTAGGATGCGGGGTCTTTCCCACGACAGCCTAGCCCTGACCGCCTGCATCCTAATGAGGCAGTCGGACCAATGGGCTGGATAGCAGTGGGACTGCCACCGACGGCCTGACAGTGGCGGTCCCACTGCCATCGTAATCAGGCCCTAAATTATTATATTGTAATTATTTGTTCACATTATTTTTTTCATATGTTTAAATTAGACATTTTGAGCAATAATCCAAAGTTATAACTCATCAAATGTCTGTTCCATTGATATGAAATATTTTCCTCTCTGCTATCTGACCTTCAGCCTGAAAATAGCAAACGTCCTTGGCAGAAGGGATGCAAACTCCTTGCCCCAATTGCCTTGCCAGCTATACCCATTTTAAATTCAAGCAACTAAGGATTATGCCTTTAGTGCAAGTTATTTCATGTGATCTCAGAACTTGTCACTATAAACATCAGGGGGGCGATTCAAAATAGCATTTCAGAGTAAACATTGTAGTACTCCTGTAGTGCTCTTTTATTTACTCTTACATTTCTTTGTGATTTGGCATCAGAAGATCTAAAATGGTTTTAAAAAATTGAATATTTATATATATATTTAGTACAACTAGAAAGAACTGTGAGGCTTAATCTGATGTTGAGGGTTGGACCGCTGACAGCTATTTTGGCAGTCAGGAGACCCCCCCACCAAGCAGTTGGTAGTCCGACTGCCGAATTATGATGCTCTTTAACTTGATGGCTTGTGCTGCAGCCTGAGAAAAGGGCTGCAGCACCAGCTGCAGTGTTAAAGAGTACTTTGTGCACATCCATGCACCGTGTGCCATGCAGTGACCTACAACGAACGGGGGCCCAGTTTGGGGTTCCCAAGGTCCCTTTTTTTTTACAGCCTTTTCATGGCAGTCGGGCCACCATGAAAAGGCTGTCAGAAATGGACATCGTTATCCCAAAATTGGTGGCAGGTCAGGTACCATCACCATCGCATCACCATCACTGATCCCAATGGAGGCGGTGGTCTGCCCTCTGACAGATAAGGGTCTGACCGCCTGCATCATATCATGGCGGTCGGACAGAAGGGCTGTCTGTTGGTTGGATTGCCACCGATGGCAGTCCGACCAACATCCGAATAAGGACTATGTGTTTTTTGCACTTTTTCTGAATATAGGGAGGCCAAATGCCACCATATCATGGGAATACCACTTTACTATTCCTGGACTTTGTTTATACATACTATTGCTCTTATGTCCAGTGACAAACCATGGTTTATCCAAGATCATTCAGAGGTAGTTATTTTTGGGCCAGAAATACTTCAAATATAAAATTCCCTAATGTCCTTGTAGAGATTTTAGGGCAGATTCCCAAAGGCAAATAAGAGTATGTAAAAGAGTATTCCTGTATTATTCTTATACACACTAATACATGCCTTTGTGAATAGGCCCCAAGCATCTAAAATGGGAATGAAATAGGGTTGTTCAGGGAAGACTCATATACAACTAGTAAAAATAGAAATGACTGTGTCCTCTCTCCTATTTACTAATACGATGTTGTAAGTTTTAGGGCAATATCACAAAGACATGAAAGAGTACCTAAAACATTACTTTATAATACTACTTTCCATACTCCTACATCCTCTTGTGAGTCAGTCCCCCTGTCTCTCTACAAAAAGCGTCATAACCAGGCATAAACTATTCTTCTTTACCTCTCAAAAATGTCCCTAAGATTGTTTTAATTATCTAACTAGCAAGAGTTACACAATTTCTGTAACAGGCTATGCTAAAGCTCTAGAAAGTGTGTTTGGTTTTCTAAAATGTATTGGTATTGGATTTTCAGATATAACCAAACCAACAATGACTCTGTATAACACACATTTTTCACATAGGTTACAGCAGTACAGAAGGCAAGCTAAACAACGTAACCCCCAACCTCGTAATAGAGATGTGAACAATGATATCAATCATTGACAACCATAGTATCCATCCCTCAGTTCCCAGAAACTACCTGCTCATGGTTCAACAATGTATCAGAGTTGTCCCCAAGTCTTGTTTTCCACTGGGTTAGTCGGTCAATCCGGAGTGCCCCGATCTACGCCATAGTGGGTTTACCAGGTCTCCCATAGCTTTAAAAAGTTTTTGGGACAGAGCCTGGCTGTGCATACTACTCTTTCCGCCTCAGTACAATATGTCATACCAGTAACCCATTGGCTCAGGGTGGAAAGAGTTGTAGGAATGCCCCATCCATTAACAATATCTTGCTTCGCCTCAACGAAGCCTGGAGTCCATAACAAGAGCTGTTTTTTAGGCAAGTCTACATCACCAGCGATCCACAGTGGGGGGTGTAAGAGACATGTGCTCCCAATATAGATGTTAATGTCGAGGTCATGGCCGTCCAAATCTGTTCTATACAGGGACAGTCTCAGAGCATGTGAAAGTATCAGCCCATAGCCTCCCCACATCGTAGGCAATTGTTTGAGCTTGCCTTTCCCATTTGAAACAGTCGGCGTCTGTGATAATAAAGTCAATGAGAGACCTTCAGTTGTATGAGTCTCAGGCTAGATTTTTTCGCTAATTGCCAAGGGTGCATAAGGGTGGAATGTGTATTTTGATAAATAATGAACAGTCTCTTAATTATTTTTCTGACAATGTACATGCTTCAACATTTGTGTCACGGATCTAGTAAAGATCAGAATGAGGCAAGGTAACAGGTGTGTTTGACCGCAGGAATAAGGAGTAATTTAATTATAGTACATTAAATAATAATAATTTTTAGGAATTATTAATTATTTTTAATTTAATTTTGCGTTTTACTTCTGTAGCGAGTTGTGGGTTTATAGGTGAATAGGGTGGGAAGTAATTTAATTGTTATTAAGTAATTTATTGGTATTTATAATTAATTTATTGTTAATTAATGCTTAATTGGTAATTAATTTTTATTAATTGGTAATTAATTTTTATTAATTGATTAATTGATAATTATTATTAATTGTATACATTTATTATTCGGAGCTGGTTGTGGGTTTATAGGGTAATAGGGTGGGAAGTAATTTAATTGTAATTAAGTAATTATTGAAAATATTTTTTTGTATTGATAATTAATTTACTGTTAATTAATTATTAATTGCTAATATTGTTTTATTAATTATTACATTTTGGTATTCAAAATTAATTGGTTGTTAATAAATTATTAATAGGTAATTACTTTTCAATCAATAATATGTATATGTATTTATAATTAATTAATTATTAGATATTTTGTAGTTCGTAATTAATTTTAATTAATATTTAATTGGTATTGATAATTAGTTTTTTTAAATTTAAATATTAAATCCTTACTTTCACTACTGTTGCACTCACTGGAGTGGGAATAGTAATTTTTACCCCTACGCTATCCAACACTTTCCCTACTGTTGCACTCACTGGAGTGGGAATAGTAATTTTTACCCTTACGCTATCCAACGCTTTCCCTACTGCTGCACTCAGTGGAGTGGAAATAGTAATTTTTACCCATATGCTATCCAACACTTTCCCTACTGTTGCACTCTCTGGAGTGGGAATAGTAATTTTAACCCCTATGCTATCCAGCGCGTTCCCTACTGTTGCACTCTCTGGAGTGGGAATAGTTATTTTTACCCCTACGCTATCCAACACTTTCCCTACTGTTGCACTCACTGGAGTGGGAATAGTAATTTTTACCCTCCCGCTATCCAACGCTTTCCCTACTGTTGCACTTACTGGAGTGGGAATAGCAATTTTTACCCTTACGCTATCCAACGCTTTCCCTACTGTTGCACTCACTGGAGTGGGAATAGTAATTTTTACTCTTCCGCTATCCAACGCTTTCGCTACTGTTGCACTCACTGGAGTGGGAATAGTAAATTATACCCTCCCGCTATCCTACGCTAAAAATATAGAATATTTTTGGGTAATACTAAGTTAATATATATTTGTATTAAAAAATAAAAATGCATGTTCATTTTTTTAACTCATGTTAATTATTTATTAATTGAATGTTATTTAAGTATTTTTAAGTATATTTTAGTTAATTATATATATTATTTCATTAATTTTACATTACTTTCAAGACATTTAAAAAATTCAATATTTTAACAAACTTTATTATTTACAACGATATTTTGGATTCAATATTTTTGTACTTATCTGTTTGTAGATAGGAATTCGATATTCTGGTATTCTATATTTTTTCCTCGATATTTTGGCAGTTCGATGTTTTGCTCCTCGATATTCTGTCAGTGATCCGACTGCCACAGTTTTGAAAAGGCACTGAACAAAGAATTGGCAAGTCTGCAAACTATGAAGATACAGAAATACAAACCACAGGTACAGTAAACAAGGAAATGATAAATTATAGTTTGTCTATTCCTCAAAAGTGATCTCTCTTTGAGGTGAACGAGATCTTACAAGAAGACAAGGTTCAGATTAATCTCAAAGGGACACATGTAACAAACCCAATTTTGCAATTCGGTAACCTGTTACTGGGTTTGCGATTCGATATTTTGAAGGGGGAATTTTTAGGATGTCCCTTTCAAATACCGAATTGTAACGGTATGTTTAAATGTTTTGTGACCGTGAATGCGGTTGCAAAAGATTAGCAATTTACCACCAACTTCAAGTTGGCGGTAATACATTTGCAAATGAGAAGGGTTCCTCAAGGGACCCCTTCATCTTTGGAAACGGTGGCAAAAACGTTTTTTAAGAGCAGGCAATAGGACCACTGCCTCCTCTTAAACAATGACAAGAAAACTTAAAATGTTTGTTTTTTAAACACAACCTGCTTTCCTTTAAGGAAAACGTGCTGCATTTAACAAAAAAAGCTTTCTTTTTTTACAAGCAATCATGGACACGGTGTCAGCAGCCCACCATCCCCATGATTTTAGTGTTTCCTACCTCATAAATATTAATGAGGTAGGCCAATTTGCGAGCCCCTACGAATCGCTAAATGAAACTCTTGGAGTTTAGTACATTTGGAATAGTGAATACCTAATTGTGATTTGCTGAAAATCGCCATTAGGTAATCACTATTCTAGATCTTGACAAATTTGGCCCATAGATTTCAGGGAGATACTCAGCAGCTTCAATTGAGAAGGAGCACTGGCTGGTTTTCTGTGCCAAATGTAAAAGCCTTGAAGTATCACTGTCACTCTTGGAAGCAAAGAAAAATCATAATATTAATGTAACACACAGGAATACAAAGAGGAAAGGTGGAAGGTATAGAGAAATAGGACCCGGACCCAGGGAAAAGCTGAACTGTTATAAGGGTCTGGAACTGGGAATATTGGAAATCTGCACAACAGGGGGCCGATTCCGATCCTGTAAGAAGGCCCTCCGAATCGTCGTATGGAGCGTTTTCTCCGTACGACTCGCACCCGGTAAACTGTCCCTACAACCTAGGAAGTATGATTCATACAGAAAGCCTATTTCCGTACGAATCGTACAAAAGACCGTACGTGGAAAAAATTACCGACAATTCTGATCCAGAACAGCTTGTACGCGACGTCCGGACGTATTCAGGCAGCGGTTTCTGTCCCAGCAAGTACGATTCGTCCCTACGCTCTTTTTTTACGGGAGTCAAACACAGCCGGAAAAGCAGAGTTCGACGCGAACCGCTACGCAACGGAGCCCCGGTACGCGACATACACGCCATGAACCCCATCGTACGTGTCATCCAGGTCCTCTTGGCCTACGACCTGGTGCACCGCACCCGACGCACACGCTGCAGAAGGTGAGAACAACACCCAGGGGCCAGGGTTGGGGTGAGGGGCACGAAACATACCCCTTACTCAAACCCAAACCTATAATATGGAGGCCATACATTACCACCAGGGTCTGGTCACTTTGGGGGGCATGTCCAGCAACCCCTGCGTACCACAACAATGGAAGTGGACGTGTACGGTGCATACCACACGTACCCCTATGGCACCATTTCAACAGTGGCACGGACCGTACCCATGCATGAATGCATGGGTACGGTGCATACCACACGTACCCCTACGGCACCATGACAACTCAGGTACGGACCGTACCCTGGGTGCAGTGCGTACCACACGTACCCCTACGGCACAATGACAACTCAGGTACGGACCGTACCCACGCATGAATGCGTGGGCACGGTGCGTACCACACGTACCCCTAGGGCACCATGACAACTCAGGTATGGACTGAACCCACGCATGACTGCGTGGGTACGGTGTGTTCCACACGTACCCCTACGGCACCATGACAACTCAGGTACGGACCGTACCCACGCATGAATGCGTGGGTACGGTGCATACCACACGTACCCCAACGGCACCATGCCAACTCAGGTACGGACCGTACCCATGCATGAATGCGTGCGTATGGTGCGTACCACACGTACCCCTACGGCACCAAGCCAACTCAGGTACGGACCGTACCCACGCATGAATGCGTGGGTACGGTGCGTACCACACGTACCCCAACAGCACCATGCCAACTCAGGTACGGATCGTACCCACGCATGAATGCGTGGGCACGGTGCGTACCACATGTACCCCTACGGCACCATGACAACTCAGGTACGGACCGTACCCACGCATGAATTCATGGGTACAGTGCGTACCACACATACACCGTTATGGCAGCAGTAAATTTGGGATAGGATGCGTACACACGCCAGGAATGTGGGCCTAGAGGACTGGCCCAGCAAGTTACCTTCATATTGGTGTGTGTGTAGGTCCAGGCCAGCAGTGTACAGCCCCAAGGGGGTGCATGGGTGGGTGCATATGACTCCCAGCAGCGTCCAGACATATGAGGGGTGGGTGCATATCACTACCAGCAGTGTCCAGACATATGAGGGGTGGGTGCAGAGGACTCCCAGCAGTGGACAGACATATGAGGGGGGGTGGGTGCATATCACTACCAGCAGTGGACAGACATATGAGGGGTGGGTGCAGAGGACTCCCAGCAGTGGACAGATATATGTGGGTTGGGTGCATATCACTACCAGCAGTGTCCAGACATATGACGGGTGGGTGCAGAGGACTCCCAGCAGTGGACAGACATATGAGGGGTGGGTGCAGAGGACTCCCAGCATCGTCCAGACATATGAGGGGTGGGTGCATATCACTACCAGCAGTGTCCAGACATATGAGGGGTGGGTGCATAGTACTACCAGCAGTGGACAGACATATGAGGGGTGGGTGCAGAGGACTCCCAGCAGTGGACAGACATATGAGGGGTGGGTGCATATCTCTACCAGCAGTGTCCATACATATGAGGGGTGGTTGCAGAGGACTCCCAGCAGTGGACGTGACATATGAGGGGTGGGTGCATATCACTACCAGCAGTGGACAGACATATGAGGGGTGGGTGCAGAGGACTCCCAGCAGCGTCCAGACATATGAGGGGTGGATACATATCACTACCAGCAGTGTCCAGACATATGAGGGGTGGGTGCATAGCACTACCAGCAGTGGACAGACATATGAGGGGTGGGTGCAGAGGACTCCCAGCAGTGGACAGACATATGAGGGGTGGGTGCATATCACTACCAGCAGTGGACAGACATATGAGGGGTGGGTGCAGAGGACTCCCAGCAGTGGACAAACATAGGAGGGGTGGGTGCATATCACTACCAGCAGTGGACAGATATATGAGGGGTGGGTGCAGAGGACTCCCAGCAGTGGACAGACATATGAGGGGTGGGTGCATATCACTACCAGCAGCGTCCAGACATATGAGGGGTGGGTGCATATCACTACCAGCAGTGGACAGACATATGAGGGGTGGGTGCAGAGGACTCCCAGCAGTGTCCAGACATATGAGGGGTGGGTGCAGAGGACTCCCAGCAGTGGACAGACATGTGAGGGGTGGGTACATATCACTACCAGCAGTGGACTGACATATGAGGGGTGGGTTCAGAGGACTCCCAGCAGCGTCCAGACATATGAGGGGTGGGTGCATATCACTACCAGCAGTGTCCAGACATATGAGGGGTGGGTGCATAGCACTACCAGCAGTGGACAGACATATGAGGGGTGGGTGCAAAGGACTCCCAGCAGTGGACAGACATATGAGGGGTGGGTGCATATCACTACCAGCAGTGGACAGACATATGAGGGGTGGGTGCATATCACTACCAGCAGTGTCCAGACATATGAGAGGTGGGTGCAGAGGACTCCCAGCAGTGGACAGACATATGAGGGGTGGGTGCATATCACTACCAGCAGTGGACAGACATATGAGGACCAATCCAACGACCCCCACCACCACCCTCCGCGCCTGGACCCCGATCACCACCGAAGACACCATCCGCACGATGAACTCCATCCACTCCGGAGAAGTGTGGCTCAATGGTTAGAGCGGCAGACCTCGATGCAGAGCACTGGTCCGGGACCAGGGTTCGATTCCCGTCGCGGCAGGGTCTCGGGCTATAAATTCCACGGACCGGATATTCTCGCCTCAGTGCCTATTCTAATCATGGGTCCCACGCTGCAACTCTGGGCAATAGCTTGCTTAATCTCCACAACGGCCCCACAGCCCTGGGATGCCTGGCTTCACCCTGGGGATTCCCAGGAGTGGACATTTCACAAGGAAAAAGCCAGGAAGGGTTCCCTAGCGGTATGAGTACAGCGCCGGGAAACCCCGAACCGGGGTAGCTGTGCGCTATATAAGTACAAGCACATTTACATTTACATTTACCAGCAGTGTCCAGACATATGGGGGTGGGTGCAGAGGACTCCCAGCAGTGGACAGACATATGAGGGGTGGGTGCATATCACTCCCAGCAGTGGACAGACATATGAGGACCACACCAACGACCCCCACCACCACCCTCTGCGCCCGGACCCCGATCACCACCGAAGACACCATCCGCACGATGAACTCCATCCACTCCGGATCCCCAACCGACCCCTGCCCTCACCACGTCTATAACAAGGCCGACGCCATCATCGCACCCCACCTGCGGGACATCATCAACACCTCCTTCAACACCGCTACCTTCCCAGAGAGCTGGAAGCACACCGAACTCAGCGCTCTACTGAAGAAACCATCAGCGGATCCCACCGAACTCAAAAACTACCGCCCCATCTCGCTCCTCCCGTTTCCGGCCAAAGTCATTGAGAAGACCGTCAACAAGCAGCTTGCCGCCTTCCTTGAGACGAACGGATCCCTCGACCTCTCGCAGTCCGGCTTCCGGGCCAACCACTGCACCGAGACCGCCCTCATCGCAGCCACCGATGACATCCGAGCCCTGCTCGACAACGGAGAAACTGCGGCCCTCATCCTCCTGGACCTCTCCGCGGCATTCGACACTGTCTGCCACCTCACCCTAGTGCAGCGCCTCAGCAACGTCGGAATCCAAGAGAAGGCACTAGAATGGATCATCTCCTTCCTCGCCGGAAGGACACAGAGAGTCCGCCTCCCCCCGTTCAGATCAGAAGCCACCGAAGTCATCTGCGGCGTTCCTCAAGGCTCCTCGCTCAGCCCCACCCTCTTCAACGTCTACATGAGCCCCCTCGCGGCCATCGCATGCCAACACAACCTCAACATCATCTCCTATGCCAACGACACCCAGCTGATCCTCTCCCTCACCAATGACCCCGCCACCGCCAGAACCAACCTACACGAAGGGATGACAGACGTAGCCGAGTGGATGATGAACAGCCGCCTGAAACTGAACTCAGACAAGACAGAAGTCCTCATCCTGGGCTCTTCACCCTCCGCCTGGGACGACTCCTGGTGGCCCACCGCCTTGGGCAGCGCACCCAAACCCACAGACCACGCACGCAACCTGGGCTTCATCCTGGACTCTTCCCTCTCCATGACCAGACAAGTCAACGCCGTCTCCTCGTCGTGCTTCAACATCCTGCGCATGCTACGTAAGATCTTCCGGTGGATCCCCACCGAGACCAGGAAGACGGTCACCCAGGCCCTCGTCACCAGCCGACTGGACTACGGCAACTCCCTCTACGCCAGAACCACCGCCAAACTCCAGAGGAGACTCCAGCAGATCCAGAACGCCTCAGCAAGATTCATCCTCGATATCCCCCGACAGAGCCACATCTCCGGTCACCTGAGGGACCTGCACTGGCTCCCGGTCAACAAAAGAATCACCTTCCGTCTCCTCACCCACGCACACAAAGCTCTCCACAACCAAGGCCCAAGATACCTCAACAGCCGCCTCAACTTCTACACTCCGACACGCCAGCACCGATTGACCAACCATGCCCTCGCCGCCGTCCCCCGCATCCGAAGAGCCACTACAGGAGGAAGGTCCTTCTCCTACCTGGCCGCTAAGACCTGGAACTCCCTCCCAACCCACCTCCGTCTGACCCAAGACCACCTCGCCTTCAGGAAGCAGCTCAAGACCTGGCTGTTCGAGCAGTAGTGGACCCCCCCCTCCCCAAGCACCTTGAGACCCTCCGAGTGAGTAGTGCGCTATACAAAATGCTTGATTGATTGATTGATTGAGGGGTGGGTGCATATCACTACCAGCAGTGTCCAGACATATGGGGGTGGGTGCATATGACTCCCAGCAGCGGACAGACATATGAGGGGTGTGTGCAGAGGACTCCCAGCAGTGTCCCACTCCCAGGAGGATGGATGTCTTTCACACACTGCATGACACACCACATGTGGGTGTGAGGACATATAACACATGCATACCCACCCATGGCGGATGCAGCACAATACGCACCCTGATTTCATGCCAACAGACTGTATAGTCATGTAACTGCATACAAAACTAAGATAGCCAAAGGGAACACACACTGTCACACACATCCCAGGACTGATAGGAATGTCCAGGTGCTGGTCCAGCCACCAAGATGTGGTCTCTCATGGAAGGAATAGGGTTCAATTCCACCAGATACAATGCCCACAATTGTGAGGCAGGTGCCCAAATACCCTGCATAACAAGTACCATTTGTGTGGTAGGCCGTGATTACACACATGCATAGTGCTGAAAAGGGCCAATTTGTCCCTGAAGGCATTCCTACATACCCAAAACACAAGTACAGTGACTAGCAAGGATGGCACAGATGATTCAGCAGGAGACATCAGTGAGCAGGCATGGCCATTGTTGAAGGGATCCGTCACCAACAAAGGTAATGTTGACACAGGTCAGCACAACAATTGTGCAACTGTTTGCAGGGAAGATGTCAGGTGCCACAGTGGAAGGAACACTCCTTGGGACAATGTCTCCAAAAAAAAGGAACACACACTACCAATGATTCTTTGCAGAGACATTGTGATGGCACACAGATACCATGGTCCACCTCATGACCATCATACAAAAACATTTCTCAGAACCCTAACACATTACCAGAACAACAACTCCAGGAGCCTCATCACCAAATCAAGTACCTGAAATGCAATAGTGTTGAAAGTAAAAGCAAAGGCTTTATTCAGCACACAAAAATAATAAATTAAGAAGACACTATGTACAAAGGCCAATGGCCAGTACTTTGTTATAGTCCAAGGGTGGACGTAGGGGACTGTGTCCACCCCTACCTTGCCTGCATGAAGTAACCTTAAGGTTTGTCGACCGGGGAGCATCATCTGTGGCAGGACCAGGCACCGCAGGGACAGGAGGGGGTTGGGTAGGTGTGGTGGGTGCAGGGCTGGACATCTCCACCACAGGGGGTGGGGCAGCGCCAAAGGTGGAGGTGAGCTCGGCGCTGCACACTGCTGCCAGGGCGTCCAGAGTAACTCCTGCACCTGAAGATACCCCAGGGCCAACGGAGGGGGGGTGGCCGAGGGATGGGGTGCAGCGCTCTTGGGGGAGGGGGTGGACATGGGGGTGGACTCAACTCCCCTGCCCAGGGACTTCCTCGCCCGCTTGCGGCGTGGTGTCACAGTGGGGGTAAAGGCCAGCTCAGCCATGTAGAGCTCTTTGGGTGACAGTTTGGCAGGGGAGCTAAGGGGAGTGGTTTTGGAGGAACTGGGTTGTGAGGACTGCGGACTCTGACTGTGGCTGCGTGTCAGTTGTTTGCCCCCAGACCCTGTGGGTGTGCCTACATCCCCCTGAGTGTGCGTGCCAGGAGTTGTGCGCTGTGCCTTACTTGGGGGTGTGCTGGATGTATCTGTTGGGGTGCGTGCCCGTGACTGTCTGTGTGTGCGTTGGGCAGGCATGGGAGAGGGCAGTGTGGATGGGTGCGGGGTGGGGGGGGGACAGAGTGCCGCAGGAGAGAAACTGCTTCCATCATTGAAGAGTCCATGGACCACAGAATCCTGCGTTGCTCAGACATCATTGATGACATGCCCTCCACGAACGACACCAACTGTGTGAGCAGTTTAGTGTGTCCATGGAGGACATGCAGCACTGATGCCTGACCAACCTGCAACTGCTGCAGTGTGTCCACAGACTCTTTACTGAGGGCAGCAGGGGTGACAGGGGCAGGGGGTGCGGTGCCTGGTCCGAAGGAGACACGGTGGGACCCTGCATGGACAGAAGGGACGGGAGCAACTGGGAGGGCAGAGATGTCAATGGAGGCGGTGGGTACAGATGGTGTGATGCTGCCAGTTGTTGTTGCATCCTCTGCCTCCTCAGGGAGTTCAGCCTCGGACCCATCAGCGTCGTAGATGCTCTCGCCTCCAGACAGGTCCTCCGACTGACTCCCCTCGCCCTCCGTGCCGCTGGCTCCTGCTGACTCCATGGCACTGGCGGCACTGGCGCTGGGTCCCTCCTCAAGGTCCATGCAGGTGTCTCCCTCGCTTGTGGATGATGATGCTGTGGGCAAGGAGAAGAAACCAAAATGCATCAGTCACCTTTATACATCTGACACATGAGCACAAGAACAATTGGTCACAGTGCATATCAGGCAATGCATCATGAGTAACAGCTAGATTACTCCGCACATATGTAAGCCCTGTACTGTCCAGTTGGTAGATCCACCATGCCACTTTGACACCAGGAAAATACATACACAAAAGGCCACAACTTGAATGAGAAATACACTGAGAAGCTAGTGTCTGTAAACCGGTGAGCACAGCAATACAATGAAGTCATGACACCTCTTGTTTAGCCTGAAAGAAACAGTAGTGATGCACTCAGGGAAAACTAACACACCTCAATACTCAAGGTGTCACCACACTCAGAGACCTGTAAGTCCTTTGGAACACAAAACAAACAAATGTTGGTAACTTGGGACTCACAATACTTTACCCAATCTACTTGTTTTGATTGTGCCAATTGGTCATTTCGTGAAAAGAACACTCATGTGGCTGCATGCAATATGTCGCACAAGGCAGTGCACACAAAAGTACATGTACACTGTCATTGAAGAAGCTGGCACCTTTTCTGAGAAGCCACTGTTAGAAATAAATGGTGTTGCAGAAAGTACATATACATGGGCCCACGGAGGTCTTGATGTCTTGAGACTCGTTAGTTTGTATCACCAACAACAAAGGAGTCTCACAAAATCAAGACCACTGTGGGAACATGTATATGGAGAATCTGCAACACCATTTAATTTGAACAGTAGCTTCTATGAATAGGTGCCAGTGTGTTCCATGAAAGTTGAAATGTCGTTTGGTGTGCGCTTCCTTGGTAGACTTTTTTCATGCAGGCACATCAGTGTACTTAACACAAATCATCCAATTTCCACATTTAAAACATGAACAACTGTTGACAAGTGCTGTGAGTGCCAAGGTACAATTTTGTAAGAGTAAAAACTTTCATTATGTCAATTGTCACCAGGCCATCCGTCACCTGATTACACAGTTGGCTACACATATGACCTACTGCCTGTCATCTGGAGTGGCACACATGTCCACACCCAGGACAATGCATACGCTAATGGGCCTGCAATTGGGTGGTAAAAAAGCCCAGCTGTACTGTGGGGACACCCTCATGGCAAGCCAGAATGTTCACACAGATGTCAGCACACAAAGTCCAAAATGCATTGCATCAGAACCACACACAGGTGCAAAAAATGTATGATCAGGATTCATGTTAGTAAAAAAATGACACAGGCTGCAAAGCATGAACATTGAGCACTGGCCAGCATCACAGGGGCACTGCACAGTGTATTTTTGTACAGGCAATTCTCACACACAAGTCAGACCTGGCAATGAAAAATCAGGGTTGCACATGTATGCCTCTCCTGCACCCCCCCAATACCTGAGTCAATGTGATTGATATAGATCAAGAACGGACACCTCTTATTCTGGGTTACAACAACTGTGCTTGAAAAATAGCTTCATTTACACAACATCACCTCGTGGGGCTGCAAACACATATTTGTGACAAACAACCATCAACAGATTGTTGTGAATAGCCACACAGGCACTGCCCAGTGTGAGTATGCACAAGCAAAATGGTGTATCCCTGTCCAGTGGACACAGGTAGCACACATTAGCAAAATACAAACTAGGCCAGGGAACAATGCCACAGAGGCAGACCTATGCAGAACACACAGAGAAAGTGCACAGTGTTGGATGACACACATGATTGGGAGGCCAGGGTCTCTCAGGTGACTGTAGTGGGTACACTGCTCTGTGGTCCTGGAATGAGCTGACTGTACCATGTTCAACTGTTATGGCACTATGCATATCTCACACTCATGCACATCATGTCTGAGGCCACAATATTGGTCATGCATGCTGCAAGGGTGTCCAGTTGAAAGCTCACACTCCTATGTGGAGAATCAGCATCAGTGATAACAACTATGGACCCCCAACATAGATAACAGGTCATGGCACAGGCAAGGTACCAACACAAGTCACGGATCACCCTCCCACATGATGCAGAAAGCAATGTGCACTTAGATTTACTGGCACCCTAGATGACCATGTGCAAATGTGATTACACACAGACCAGGGGACACATGTCAAGGAGGGGAAGGGATGAAAAAGAGCAACAGGTGACATTGGGGAACAGAAAATGCACTGCACATATCTACTCTGGGAGTGAATCCAGGCTACAGAGCACTTACAAAAGCTTGCGACACATAACACGACAAACAGCCATGTACCTACCCCCTCCTTGCTGCAGTCTCTCCTGTAACTGCCTATCGAGGTCTGGGAAGACCACCACCAGGACACGTCTCAATAGGGGGTTCAGCCGTCGGCGGGTCCAGCACCGGATGTCCTGCCACCTCTTGCGGACCTGTGGCAGCTGGTGACTACGCTCCCCCTCAGATCTCACGGCCCTGACGATGTGGTTACAAATCACCCCCTTCTCGTAGGCAGTTACCTGTCAGGATGACCAAGTGACACACCATCAATATACCTGCTCCATGTCCCCGAGACACACATTTGAACCTCTTAGAAATGTTGAACAGGGCATAGGATGCAGACAGGAATTACATCATACACAATAAAAAATTGGCCTGTGTGCAAGCCCCAATGCATTACATGGCATTGAAAGTCAACCGGTTGGCATGAGGGTTGCGACACACTCACTGATCATGCCACACACTGTGCAGCAAATGCAACAGCAGGCTGTTGGCCAGCACATGCCAAGCAGTCACATGTACCACTCCACTGACGCACCCTCAGTATACTAGACAGACACACCCAAGCACAGATCACTCGCCTGTCATTGACAACAACAGATACAACCCTCACTCTGCACATGTGCCACTTGCCAGTGGGGTGTCACAGGTGTCAGCTATGCAAGTCAGACACACAGCACGGCTTACTTGTCACATCAGATGGGTGGATATGTTGCCACCTCCATGCAGGTGTGGCGCAACACTTCACATAGACACTCACCCACATTTAAAGGAAGATTCACACACATCAATGTCCATGAGGTCGTACACATCATTTGGACACTCTCACCACAGGTCCACTCAACTCATACACATCTGTGGGTACAGTCACCTGTCAAACCGGGGGGAGCACTGAATCACCTCAGGACAATAGGAAAAAAGCCACCAAGGATTGCACAGGCTGAATGTGTCATGCACTATGCAGTGAAAGTCACAGTAAGCACAATGCAAGTGAGGAGTGCACACAGGAACTACATCAGGCTCTGCATGAGAGACATCAGCATGTCCCCCACCCTGGGACCCACTCTAAACAACAAAGCATGTCTGTCCCACCTGGACACAATATTGACAGTCACACAACAGGTGCCTAGGCAAAGGTAGTGGACTCAGCACTCACCTGCTCCCCTGGTCTCCCATAAAGCTTGGTGTACTGCGGGAGGAGGGCATCCAGCAAGGCCTGATTCTCCTCCTGGGTGAATGGCTGGGCCCTCTCCACAGTACGCGACATGGTCCAGAGGAAGCAGAGACAGCAGCAATGTTGTCGACTGGAAAGTTGTACAGGCAAGTGCCCTCTCATGGGTTCTGGCTGCCTTATATCTGTCTTGCTGAGGGGCATTCATTTAGAGGAGTACATAGTGATTGGTCAGACTCATTAGCATCCTACGTTTACTCCAATCCCTTTAAACATACACCAATGACACCATTCGCATCGTTCAAATTTTGAGCATCATGTCAAGTCAACAACCACTTTGCAACATTGTATTTTGTGGCCAACTGACTGTTCCAGGACACCTGATCGACACTTTCCAACTGAAAACTGTCTCCATGACAACCAGCATGCATTTAGGGCCTAATACTTGTCCCTTATGTGTCCCCTATGTAATGTTGAAATCCACACACAGGTACAGTGCATTTCACACGTACCCCTATGGCACCAGTACAATGGTGAAAAGAAGCATACAAACGCAATGATTGTGGGTGTACGGTCCGTTTCACATGTACCCCTACGGCACCAGTTGTACAGTGCGTTTGACAGGTACGTGTACTATTAGTGCGTACACGTATGTGTACGCACTAGTAGGACACGTACCCATACGTGTACTACTAGTGCGTACCCGTACCTGTACTAAGGTAACCTGACCTCGATTGAACGAGAAGCAATCAGAAATATCGATTGCATGAATGATATCATCATCAAACCAGCGGATAAGGGTGGCGCCACAGTTGTGATGCCTTTGGAAATGTACCAGCAAGAATGCAGAAAACTACTGGATGATCAACGCAATTACAAACGATTGCAGAGAGACCCCACAGGAGGCCTGAAACAAAATATATCAACGATGGTAAAGACAGCAGCTGAAGAGGGGTGGATCACGACAGCAGAAGCAGCCTTTTTGGTAGAACCCAATCCAAAAATTCCCTATTTCTACATTCTACCAAAAGTGCACAAGAATGTGAACCCACCACCGGGAAGACCAATTGTTTCCGGAATTTGTTCAATTTTGGAACCATTGTCAAAATTCATAGATTATTTTTTAAGGCCCATTGTCCACAGGATGCGGTCTTACCTGAAAGATACCCGAGATATTCTCAACAATCTCCAGCTGATACCATACAATGTATCCACAGTTCTATTGATTACTTTAGATGTGGAGGCGCTGTATACCAGCATCCCGCGGGAAGCCTCCCTACAAGTAATCGAAACCCTGTTAAGGAATGAAGAATGGACATCAATCACTCCCATACAGTTCATCATTGACTGCGCGAGACTGGCACTTACAAAAAACTACTTCGAGTATGATGGTGATTTTTTCTTACAGACTCATGGCACTTCCATGGGCATGACCTGTGCACCTAGTATAACATGTCTATATGTCCATGATTTTGAAACCAAATTTATCTACACCGACACTAACCCGTATGTTGACAACATGTCAGTGTGGAAGCGATACATTGACGACATCTTCCTTATATGGAAAGGGAACGAAGCAACAGCAGAAGACTTTCTGAACTGGTTAAATACAAGAGATCAATATCTCAAGTTCACAATGACTGTAAAAAGAGACTTGTTAGACGGACCGGGAGGGTCGGCCGAGGACAAGGGGAGAGGTCTCCGGGGAGAGCTGTCTCCAGTGATCGTACAGATAAATAACTTCCCCCCCACAGACAGACACCACACAAGGAGAAGATTTAGCGTTCTTTATATGCACTTCTTCAGGTACGATGAAATAGTACAAGGAGGTCTGGACTCAGGGGTCCCCTCGATTTAAGTCTCTCAGGATAGGGAAAGGGTAGCGGGACAGTCTGTTTACCAGTCTGGTAGTTCGGATGAAATGATGATTAGCTCGCAATCCTCGAGCTTGGTGGTTTAGCTGGTACGGACCGCGGCAGCGCCAGCAGGTCCCGGTAGAGATGGTCGGTACACGGTCCGCGGCAGCGCCAGCAGGTCCCGATGAGGATGGTCGTTACAACGGGCCGCGGCAGCGCCAGCAGGTCCCAGTGAGGATGGTCGTTACAACGGGCCGCGGCAGCGCCAGCGCCAGCAGGTCCCAGTGAGGATGGTCGTTACAACGGGCCGCGGCAGCGCCAGCAGGTCCCGACGAGGATGGATGTTGCAGAAAGCCGCGGCAGCGCCAGCAGGCAGGACGATAGTTCGCAAGATAGGGCTATGGCAGCGCCAGTAGTCCGTCAAGGCTGAGTTCTCTCGGTGTCTCTCGACTCCAGGATACAACTGCCTTCCTGCTCCGGAGCTGCCCCAGTTATAGGGCAGGCGCCCTTTGATGTCCGGACCCTCGCACTTGGAGGTCGGAGGGCCCGGGATGAAGGTGTCCAGACACCCAGCAGGGGGTGGAGCCAGCGCCTGGGGGAGCTGGGGGCGATCGGCACCTGGCGGGGGAAGAGCCCTTGACGCTTCGTTCTCCCATTGACCTGCCAAGTGGTCCGCTCACCTCCTGGGTGGATGGTGGTGTCGGGATGTCGGGGCCGGCCAGGCCCAGGGTTAGGGTCGGGTGGAGGCCACGCGGCCTCGTGGTGCAGGGCCCAAGATGGCGGCTTGACCCGGCCGGGGGAGCCGGTGGGGGCTGGGGCCCTGTCATGCGGGGAGGGAGCGAGCCCTTCGTGTGGCCTGTCCAACATGCGTCCCCCCCAGCTGAAGGCGGGGAGAGTCACCCATCTTCTTGGGGACTCTCCTCGTCGAGGCGGAAAAAGCGTGACAGGCCATCTGCGTTGGCGTGGTCTTGGCCCGGTCGGTGCTCCACGGTGAAGTCCATTCCCTGCAGGGAAATGGACCAGCGCAATAGTTTTGGGTTCTCCCCCCGCATCTGCATCAGCCACTGCAGGGGTCGATGGTCGGTTTGTACCCGGAAGTGGGTACCGAAGAGATAGGGCCGGAGCTTTTTGAGGGCCCACACCACTGCGAAGGCCTCCCTCTCGATGGTGCTCCAGCGCTGTTCTCGGGCCAGGAGACGTCGACTGATGAAGGCCACCGGCTGGTCATGACCTTCGGGGTTCAATTGGGAAAGAACCGCTCCGATGCCGTGGTCGGAGGCGTCTGTCTGTACCACGAATTCCCGACCGTAATCGGGGGCCTGGAGCACAGGGGCGGTGCACAGGGCGGCCTTCAGCTTCTCGAAGGCCGCTTGACAATCGGGGGTCCAGTTAATCCGCTTTGGTTGGTTTTTGGACGTGAGACCCGTGAGGGGCCCCACGATGCTGCCGTAGTCCTTCACGAACCGCCGGTAGTAGCCGGTGAGCCCTAAGAAGGCTCGGACCTCGGTCTGGGTGACGGGGGGCTGCCAGGACTGGATGGCAGCAATCTTAAGTTGCAGCGGGGCCACCAGCCCGCTTCCCACTTGGTGTCCAAGGTAGGTCACGGACCCTTGGCCAATTTGGCATTTGCCGGCCTTAATTGTGAGGCCGGCCCGCTGGAGGGCCTGTAGGACTTCTTGGAGGTGGAGGAGGTGGTCGGACCAGTGGCGGCTGTATACAGCGATATCGTCCAGGTAGGCAGCGCTGAACTCTTCGAGCCCCGCCAAGACCTGGTTCACAAGGCGTTGAAACGTGGCGGGGGCGTTCTTCATGCCGAAGGGCATGACCCTGAATTGGTAGTGGCCATCGGGGGTAGAGAAGGCTGACCGTTCCTGAGCCCGGGGTGTGAGACCGATCTGCCAGTAGCCTGCTGTTAGGTCGAAGATACTGAGGTAGCGGGCGGCCCCCAGCCGGTCGATCAATTCGTCCGCTCGGGGATAGGATGAGCGTCGGTCCGGGTGACAGCGTTCAAGCCCCGGTAGTCGACGCAGAATCTCAGTTCAGGTGTGGTGCCGGGGGCAGCGGCCTTGGGGACTAATACAACCGGACTGGCCCAGGGACTGTCCGAGGGCTCGATGACCCCGATCGTGAGCATTTTGGCCACTTCCTCTTGTATGCAGGCCCGTACCCGATCTGGTACGCGGTAGGCCCGGTGTCGGATAGGGGGACTGTCCCCGGTGTCCACGTCGTGCAAACACCAAGGGGTGACCCCGGGGGTGAGGGAGAACAGGGTAGCGAACCGCAGCAGGAGGTTCCGGCAGCCCTGGCGTTGCTCCGGGGTGAGGGCATCGGAGAGCCGGACCCCGTCCACGGAACCGTCATTCTCCTGAGTCTTCAGGAGATCCGGGAGGGGTTCGGAGTCTTCCTCTGCCCCACTGTCCGTAGCCATCAGGAGGCTGAGTTCTGAGCGCACAAAGTGTGGTTTGAGTCTGTTGGTGTGGAGGACCCGAAGGGGGTTCCGGGAGGTCCCCATGTCGATGAGGTAAGTGACGGGGCTTTTGCGCTCGACCACCTTGAAGGGCCCCGTCCACTTATCTTGCAAGGCACATGGTTCGGTGGGGGACATCACCCACACTTGTTGACCAGGCTCGAACTCGACGGAGGAGGCAATGTGATCATACCATCTCTTCATGTCTTCCTGGCTGGCCTCGAGGTTCGCCTTGGCCATCTCCCTGAAGCGCCGGGTCTGATTGCGTAGGGCCAGGAGGTATTTGAAGACGTCTGGAGGGGTCTTTAGGGGGGCCAACTCCCAACCTTCCCTGACTAGGCTGAGGGGCCCTCGCACAGGGTGCCCGTACAGGAGTTCGAAAGGGCTAAAGCCGAGGGACTTCTGGGGAACTTCTCGGTAGGCGAAGAGGAGGCACGGGAGTAGTACATCCCACTGGCGACGGAGGGGCTCTTCCAATCCCCCAATCATCCCCTTGAGAGTGCGGTTGAAACGCTCCACTAGTCCGTTCCCTTGGGGGTGATAGGGGGTCGTGAATCTGTAGGTGACCCCGCATTGTTGCCAGAGGGACTTCATGTATTTGGAGATGAAGTTCGTGCCTCGGTCGCTGACGACTTCTCGGGGGAAGCCCACCCGGGAGAAGATCCCCATTAGGGCCCGGCCAACCACCGGAGCTGTCACGGTTCGTAGGGGCACCGCCTCGGGGTAGCGGGTGGCGTGGTCCACCAGTACCAGGATGAACCTGTGTCCTTGTGCCGTGCGGGGGTCCAGGGGCCCCACAATGTCTATTCCTACCCTCTCGAACGGGGTGGTGACCACAGGGAAGGGTTGCAGAGGGGCTTTCAGCTTACGGCCACTCTTCCCGCTGGCTTGGCACGTGGGGCAGGACCGGCAGTGGTTCAGGACGTCGTTCCTCATTTTCGGCCAGAAAAAGTGGGTCACTAGGCGACTGTAAGTCTTGTCCTGGCCCAGGTGTCCAGCCAGGGGGACATCGTGGGCCAGGTTGAGTAGGAAGTCTCTGAAGCGGAGAGGTACCACCAGCACCCGACCGGCCCCTAGCTCCGCGATTCTCTGTTCGCTGTATAGCAGGTCGTTATCCCAATAGACCCAATGAGTTCCGGTGGCGTCCCCTGCGCTCTGGGCGCTGGCTTGCTGTCGGAGTCCCTCGAGGGAGGGGCAGGTCTTTTGCTCCTGGCGGAACTGTTCTTGGGTGGGCCCCCCTTCTTGACGCCACTGAGCCAGGCCGGGAAGGTCCTGGGGTTGCGCGACTCCTTCGGCCGTTGGTTCTGGGGGGTTGGCCTCGTCGTTGTCCTCTACTGGGGCGACCGGGGGTGGAGGTGCTGGCCATTCCGGTTCTTCTGATCGGGGGACAGCACGGGCGGCCATGGACCGGGTGGTTAGGCAGGCCCAGTCCGGGAGGCCCAGCATCCCCAGGTGCTCTCTTCTCTCGACGGTGGCCCACGGGGAACTCTCGAGGTCATTCCCCAGGAGGCAGTCCACGGGGGCATCATCCCGGACCGTCACCTTCAACAGGCCGGAGACCCCTCCCCATTCGAATGGGACGCAGGCCATTTGACACAGACTTTCGGAATTGTCGGCTGAGCGGACGGGGCAGAGAATGTTCGGCAGGATCTGCTCGGGCTTCACCAGGTGACAGCGGACGGCCGTCACACTGGCGCCCGTGTCACGTAAGGCCTCGGCCCGACGCCCATTAATGGTCACCCACTGACCGTATTTCCGGGTGTTGGCGGGTAGGGGAGCCCGCGGGACCATGTCTTTTCCCCCGAGGCACGCTAGAACCATGGCGGCCGGCTCCCACTCTTGCTGGGCCGGCTCATACTCTTCCTGTTCCTCTGATAATCGCTCTTCCCCCAGGGCGGCGGCAGCTACCTGGCGGGGCCTTGGTGTTTGGTTCTGCGGGCAGCTCGGGTCATTGGCGTAGTGGCCGACTCGCTGGCATCGGTGGCACGTGACGTTGGCTCGGAACCCAGGACGCATCGGGGGGTTGCCCCGGCCGGCCGGGGGCGGGGTGCTGGCCACGGGCGTTGCCGGGATGGTGTCTCTCCCTCGGCCCTGGCCTCCTCCTCCTCGAGGACGATGCTGGCCTTGGTTGCTTCGGTTCTGCTCGTGTGGCCCTCTCCGGCCCACTCGGGTGCTTTCCCATCGGTCAGCTTCGGCGGCGAGCTGCCGGGGGTCAGTCAATTTACTGTCGAGGAGGTGCTGCCTGAGCTCGACGAAACAGTTTTTCGACAGGTGCTCCCATACCATAAGGTTAAAGAGTTGTTCGTAGGTCGTGACATGGCTCCCCTTGATCCAACCCTCGAAGGCTCGGCTGAAATAGTTAACGTACTCCACCCAAGTTGTACCCGGGATCCAGGTGCAATCTCTGAACCTCTGGTGGTACATCTCGGGTGTGAGGCCGTAGCGGGTGAGGAGGGCAGCCTTCATGTGGTCGTAGGACGACATTTGGTGATCTGGGAGCTGCAGCAGGGCATCGCGACCTTCGTTGACGAACCTCCCCCATAGTCCGGCTCCCCAATCACTCCGGTCGATCCGGTGGGAGGTCATGGCGATCTCGTAGGCTTTGAACCACTGTTGTATGTCGTCTTCTCGGACATACTCTCGGACAACATCCTTGGGGATGTGGACTTTTTTCTCGGTTGGCCCCGGGGTGTGCGGTCGCTCAGGCACCCCCGGTTCTTTATTCTGTTTCCGAAGTTCTATTTCCGCCAGTTTGCGCTCGTGTTCGAGTGTTATTCTCTTTTCCTCAAGCTCTCTCTGTCTCTGATTTTCTTCTCGTTCTTCTCGGAGCCGCATATGCTCTAGATTTAGTTTCTGCTCGGCTAACTTGAGTTCACCGTCCATCTTGAGTCGTGCCATTTCCAACTCGTGTAATCTGGTTCTTTCTCTTTCCTGGATCTCCTCCTGCGAGAGGCCCGTTCCCCGCTCCTCGGGAGCCGTGGCGTTCCCCTCCGGTGTGACACTATTTCGGTCGGAGGGCCCGGCGATCCCAGTTTCTGTCCACGACTCAAGGGCGCGCTTCAAATCATCTTTTGTACTCAGGCCGGTGGTAGCAATGCCTAGTTCCATGCAGAATTCTTTTAGTTCGCGGTGGCTGTATTCTTCCAACTTATCCATTTGGAATCTTTCAGTGGAACCGCTATCTTTGGCTGACATCGTGGTTTTGTCGTGGGGTGAGCTACTCTCTGTACGATTACGCGTTGATTCGGATCGCGCCGCTGGCCACCAATGTTAGACGGACCGGGAGGGTCGGCCGAGGACAAGGGGAGAGGTCTCCGGGGAGAGCCGTCTCCAGTGATCGTACAGATAAATAACTTCCCCCCCACAGACAGACACCACACAAGGAGAAGATTTAGCGTTCTTTATATGCACTTCTTCAGGTACGATGAAATAGTACAAGGAGGTCTGGACTCAGGGGTCCCCTCGATTTAAGTCTCTCAGGATAGGGAAAGGGTAGCGGGACAGTCTGTTTACCAGTCTGGTAGTTCGGATGAAATGATGATTAGCTCGCAATCCTCGAGCTTGGTGGTTTAGCTGGTACGGACCGCGGCAGCGCCAGCAGGTCCCGGTAGAGATGGTCGGTACACGGTCCGCGGCAGCGCCAGCAGGTCCCGATGAGGATGGTCGTTACAACGGGCCGTGGCAGCGCCAGCAGGTCCCAGTGAGGATGGTCGTTACAACGGGCCGCGGCAGCGCCAGCAGGTCCCAGTGAGGATGGTCGTTACAACGGGCCGCGGCAGCGCCAACAGGTCCCGACGAGGATGGATGTTGCAGAAGGCCGCGGCAGCGCCAGCAGGCAGGACGATAGTTCGCAAGATAGGGCTATGGCAGCGCCAGTAGTCCGTCAAGGCTGAGTTCTCTCGGTGTCTCTCGACTCCAGGATACAACTGCCTTCCTGCTCCGGAGCTGCCCCAGTTATAGGGCAGGCGCCCTTTGATGTCCGGACCCTCGCACTTGGAGGTCGGAGGGCCCGGGATGAAGGTGTCCAGACACCCAGCAGGGGGTGGAGCCAGCGCCTGGGGGAGCTGGGGGCGATCGGCACCTGGCGGGGGAAGAGCTCTTGACGCTTCGTTCTCCCATTGACCTGCCAAGTGGTCCGCTCACCTCCTGGGTGGATGGTGGTGCCGGGATGTCGGGGCCGGCCAGGCCCAGGGTTAGGGTCGGGTGGAGGCCACGCGGCCTCGTGGTGCAGGGCCCAAGATGGCGGCTTGACCCGGCCGGGGGAGCCGGTGGGGGCTGGGGCCCTGTCATGCGGGGAGGGAGCGAGCCCTTCGTGTGGCCTGTCCAACAAGACTGGATTACCTTCCTCGATCTAAAAATCTGGCCCGATACAGGCAAATTGAAAACGGAGGTTTTTTATAAACCTACAGACGTGAACAACTTACTGAGATACGACAGCTTTCATCCGAAAACCTTGAAAGATAATCTACCAGTAGGACAATTTCTGAGACTACGCAGGAATTGTACAGAGAAGGAAACATACATGGTACACGCAAAGAAATTATCACAAAAGTTACACTCTAAGCTGTACCCACCACGGCTAATCAAACAAGCTAACAAGAGGGCAATTAACAACCCAAGGGAAGCATTACTGGAATCTCATCCCAACCCCGAGAATAAACGAATAGTGTGCGTCACCACCTTTGGCACTGAATCCAACAAACTAAAGGGGATCAAATCAAGACACTGGAAGACCCTAAACTCAGGAACTCTTAATTTACCCAAACCCCTTTTTGCATTCAAACGCGGCAAATCCCTACGGGACTCAATAGTACACACTCGCCCCAAGAAGAAGACAGGAACCAGAGATAACACAAATACACTATGGGACTTACCCGTAGTTGTAGGACACTTTCCATGTGGAAGCTGTAATGTGTGTACTCTAACAAAAGCAAGTAAAACCATCGATTTGGGGCTACAAACACCATGGGAACAAAGGTCGTTTTCGAATTGCAACAGCCAGAATGTGGTGTACATCATGACCTGTAAATGTAATCTGAGGTACATTGGTGTGACTTCACGTGAAGTCAAAAACGATTGAATGAACACCGCAGTACCTTCCGATGCGGAAAAACGGTCACAAAGATGATGCGACATTTCCAAATGCTGAGACATAGTGAGAATGATTTCACTTGGTCAATCATTGAAAAACTGCCCAACCAATGCAATGAGAAACAACTGTTGAAAGCAGAACAACGATGGATCTACCGATTGTCAAGTGTCAGCAATGGGTTAAATGAGGAAATTCCGTGGTCTATGTTAACATGAGCAGGACCAGACACACAGTTTGAACGCCACTGATAGTGATTAGTACTGATTAGTATCTACTCTGAAACAAAAAGTCCAAAAACGCTGATCAATAATAATAAAAAATCAACTAATTACTTGAGATGGAGATTCACAATGTAAAAATATTTTACACGATTGGACACTAACCAGGGGGTTGGATGTTGCACTGATACATGTGTCTTTAACAACTACAGACTGCACGACACGCGGACTACATTGAGGCAACCAATGATCGGTTCCTGCCAAAGGATAATCCCTGAGTAGATCCGGGGGCCACTCTTCCTCGCATTGTTAGCAATTTCACATTGCAATAATGATTGGAAGGATGGTCAGTCTCCCCTCACATACGCAGACGAGAACAAGCCTGCGACACAAGGGTAAATGGGATACGGTTACTCAATGTTATCCTACATCGGTAGTTCCGCACTGTGCATCTGGCTGTAAGGGTATGTAATTACGTTTCCAGTGAACGCGGAAGAAGTTCCCCTCTTTGCCCAAAATAAGGTGCAAACACGCCAAGGCCGGCCCTGTAGCCTACATCTTCCAGAAATCCGCCACGGACGCGTCACACAGCAGACACCTGAGCAACCTTTACGGATGCACGTCCTATTGTCTACCCACGTGACAGACCGTATACAATCACACAATACGCTGTTCACGATATACGGAAGACGGACGGAAGCTCAATAATTATTTAAAAACCACAACACACACACTAGATTCACACGGCGGCGGGCAGTGAACACTATAGGTGTATCCACGGTGACCGATCTTTGACGAAGTAAGATGCAGCTGAATAGATCGTATTTCTGCCCTAAGAAACGTGTATGTGTTGGTGTTTCTAAGTACTGCTACAATATATTGTATGTTTGGTATGAGAACGCGTAACATTTAAACTACCTTCTGTAACTTTACGCTACCATCAGTTTCCTGTTTAATTGTATTACGACGGGGATCTGGTTAAGCTAATAGGGTCTTACGGTCAACAGGTCCGAGCATAAACAACCGGAACCCGCCCCGTGTTATGATTTGAGTGAATAAAACAGAGGTCTGCACTTGAGAACGCGAGAAATACTACCACATAGATGGAAGGGCCCTTTCATAGTACAAGTGATGCAGCAAGAATACGTGTAGCTTCCCACATAAAATGTGTAAAAGTACCTGATGTTCTGAAGTTGTAACCACACGACCACCGTTTGTATCCTTCATGATTTGTTTTATACCCTTAGTGTGTGACTACAAGACGGCACCAATAATCATGTGACCCGCATGGTGCAATCTAGCACTGACCAGTAGGTGAGAATGGTTATCTGATGAACACAGCTTCAGCATTAGACAAGAAGGTGCAGTTTTGGGAGAGGATATCGGTTTCACACACCGCACACCGATGAAATTTTCCCCATTTTTGCCCCCACCTTTTTGATATGAAACACGGGGCACACAGAAAATTACAATGTTATTACCCCCGAGGTGACTTGGAGAATGAATTTGAGAGTTGTATCCCGTATGGTTAAGGGTAGAGAGTTTTTTATTTAGTCACTCTCAAGTTAGAGATGCGAAATTGACACTAACAAACACAATGGAGTAGACGATATCGCACCAATCACGGGTGGAGTGATATAGCCACACAGAGTTGAGTCATAGATGTCACGATGGGTGTGAGTTCCAAACAGAGTTCTAACACGATTTTGACACTATTCTCTCCTTCTAGAAAATTTACTGGATTCTAATTTTAGGTGAGTGCAATAGGCCACATTTTTTCTACCTGGGTTTGCATGTAGCACATGATCAAACTTGAGTCAGGGAAACCAACTATTATAAAAGACAGCCCTGAAGAAGGCCCCAGACCCTTGTGGGCTCTGTGCGCAGGCCGAAACATGTTGGCATAAGAAGTGGGTACATTTGAAACAATAATTTCAAAACAACCCCATCACAGCATACGCTTTTTATTTGGCACCCCAGGTACCCCAAGAGTAAAGTTTCGCATCAGGGGTATACCTGGAGGTATTTTTAGTATCTACCACCGAACTGGTTCCCTGCATAACCAGAGAAAATTTATAAAAGAACTCCCATTACACCTTTTGGTTGAGTCCGCCCAGGTAGTACCATCTTACCTGAGTGTGGAAAGAGGCCAATGATGAAGCATGTCACTATTAGTGAGTGAGGCGTCTTCTCCAATATCTGTGGATATCCCATCACTTCCCATGGTTATGTCTAACGACAACATCTGTTATATAGGACTATCTGGGTCAATTTACAATTGACTCCAAACACTTATTGAACCGGAATCGGGGACATAGGCACCAGCAGTTGCTACTGTGTTTTTAAGTTGTCACGTGTACCCCTTCATCGCAATGTGTTTGATATGTACATTTGACATTCCATGTGACCTGTGCGTGTGCCTTGCAGTCAGCTGTCTGGATGAGATGACATCCTTCCAATGCAGCTATGTGGATGTGTGTCACTCTGGTGATATCTCTGGCTGTTCACTCAGACTGACCCCCCGCTCATTTCAGGGCATGTCATGTAGACTTGACAATCAACAGGTGTATCTTGCTTTTTGTAGGAGTGCCAGCAAGCTTGCATATGTGTCCTGGATGTATTGCACACACCCAACTCCATAGTTACCTGATGTGTATTAACAGTGTAGCATGTGCTATGTTCATTCACATTGATGTTGGCCGACTCTCAATCTTCATTCATCCAAACAATGTCTTGCAGGGCACCACCTGTCCCAAGACTAATGCCAGACTTGGGTGCCATGAAGGAACGTGCCTGCATCCGACGTTACAGATTCACACAACAGTTGATTGAGGACTTGACCGACAGGCTGGCACCACACCTCCAACCGCGACACAGGTATCCTACTGCACTGACCCCAAAAATTAAGGTGATGGCAGCCCCACAGGTATGTTTCAATTCACCATAGCTGATGTTGGTGGCATGTCACAGACAATGTTCAGCCGTGTCCTGCGTGATGTTTTAGCAGCCATCTTGGAGCACCTTGATGAATTAATCACATTTCCTACTCCTGAGGAGTTGACAGATGTCAAGGGTGATTTCTATGCCCTGGGAGGGATGCCCCATGTCATTGGGTCTATTGATGGTACACATGTGGCTTTGGTTCCACCAAAGGCACAGGAACTAGCCTATTGCAATAGAAAACATTACCACTCGATAAATGCCCTTGTGGTGTGTCTTGCTAACATGCTGATTTCCCATGTCTGTGCACGTTTTCCAGGATCAGCACACGATGCCTACATCATGAGGCGTAGCAGGGTGCCACAAATGATGCTGCGGCTGCACAAAGAACTAACATGTCTTGTTGGTGGGTATACTCTGTTTGTCCTGTGTGTTGCGGTATCTTTGGCTCTTACGGCATCTCCTGACCCTGTTTTTTTACATGATGTTTCCATGTATGGGACTCTGGATATCCCAACAAGCCATGGCTAATGACACCTCTCCGCAACCCAAGAACAGCTGCAGATCACAGGGACAACGATGCACACGGGCAGACCAGGCGAGTGATTGAGAGGACGTTTGGCCTCCTGAAGAGCCGATTCCGGTGCTGGACAAGACAGGCGGGTCCCTCCCTTATGCCCCGGAGAAGGTCTGCCGAATCTTCCTCGTGTGCTGCATGCTGCACAACATGGCAGTTGAGAAGGCAGTGCCACTCTTCCTGGATCCGGATGACCAGGAACATCCACCCGTGGAGGATCAAGGGCTTACTCACGAGGCTAGTGATGATGAGGAGGAGGATATCCGGAGTCAGCTCATACGCAACTTCTTCTCATAATGGTGAGTCACTGGGTATGAGTGTGCAAGCTTGTAGCATTGAGTGGCATGTGTTGCAATGTGTGTGTCCAGCTGACTGAATGCAAAGTGACTTTGATGTGTGTTCTGATGTGTCACTAGAGTGATGATGTCAAGCCACACAGTTTTGCGCAGAGACTTTCTTTGAAATTTGCATGTGTAAAACATTGTTCATGTTTGGCAAATGTCCATGTGTGCGGTGAGAATCGTTTTAGGTGACTTCTTGTGTGTGTGTCATTCCCAGGTATTTAGCCCCTGTTGTCTGCTCGTGTCATCGTTGTCCTCCTGCTATTCTTCATGAGGATTGCAACGTGTGCTGAATCAGCGTTCCATGCATGGACATGTGGAAAGGTAAGTCTTGGTAAGGTTTGCAGCAAGGATTTTTTGTGGTGGTACGGGTTTGGAATGTGTGGGGACTGCTTCTGTGCATGTTGTGGTACCATGCATACATGTCTTCTCACCATGGAGCATATAACATGTAGCATCACTCCCATGACATGATAGTCACCCTTCTTGACAGTCATCTGTAGTGGAGTGTGGCGTCTGATGAAGGCATCAATGTGTGTAAACCTTGCCTCTGAAACATTGCAGATGCTACGGGTGGACATAGTGGGGGACATCACAACAACAAGCTCTATGGGGAATTGCAGCCTCTCCGTGTGCAGCAGGATGTTTTTGGCTCATCCCCTTAACTTTTGTGCCAGTTCTTTGGGATTGACATCATCCGTGTTGTGAAGGGGGTGTCCAGCATATGTCCCACATGTTCTGTCAACTGACCTTTTAGTCTGTTAATATGGATGCATATCCCTTTGTGTGTGTATTAACCCTGGGCGTAGTTCACGAAGTAGCACTACGCGAAGCTACGCAAAGTGCACTTCGCACTACGCGAGCTACGCGTAGCACTTCGCGAACTGCGTAGTACCCTGTTCGCACTGTGCAAGATGTCGTTTTCAATGATTGCACAGTGTGGACAAGCAACCGGCACTGTGCAATCATTGAAAGCGGCATCTTGCACAGTGCGAGCTGTAGTTTTCTGCCGCTCGAGTAGATTTTTACTCGAGCGGCAGCTTTCTCAACGCGGACTGGTAGTTTCTCATCGCGAGCGGTCGCGAGCATACGCGACCACTCGCAATGAGAAACCTGACCTCCTCGCGTTGAGAATCTCGCCGGGAGGTTTATTTTCCACGCTCGCGATCGCCAACTTGATGTTGCTGATCGCGAACGAGGAAAAAGTCTCGCCGGGATGTCATTTTGCTTGCTCGCGGTCGCCAACTTGACATTGAGGACCGCGAGCAAGTAAAAAATGACCGCGGCACTACGCAACCCTACGCTACGCGTGTTCGCACTGTGCTACGTGCAATTCGCGTAGTGCAAAGTAGCGCAGACTTTGCAAACTACGCGAGCGTAGCGTAGTGCTTTGCCCAGGCTTAGTGTGTATGTGGAATAAAGGTGTTCAGTACAATCCAAAGGGCCTCATCTCTGTCACTGCTGCTCTCTTGACAGTTTGCATGCGTCATCTATGGCATAATTGTCAAAGATTGAGCATCTGTGTGTATGTGTACTTTGGCAACATGCATGCAGTGCTTTATGGCTAATGATCTCTATTGTGCAGCTTGCTCCCCACAACGGGACGTGAACGCCTGCTGATGGTGCATCTCTTTTGCGCATCTCCGCATCTTGTTGCCTGATCCAGTGGCTGTAATTTATGGTGATTGTTCATACATTTTCTCGTAGTGACCCATGAGTGACCTGACACTCCTTCCTTTACATACACCTATTGCACTGTGTCTTTCAGACCTTGTCTTTGTGTGCTACTTTTTGCCTAATTTCTAACCCCTTCTGCCTGCTGCTGCCTCACTGCCCCACTGAGTGCCCTGATTCTGCAACCCCAACGCCTCCAAAATACTCTGCCCTTCCCCCTCCACCCATTCAAAATGCAGGCAGCAGCTTTTCTGTGCCACTGTAGCCCCAGCCCCGTGCCAAAGGCAGGTACGTCTGCGCCTGCAACATGCACAGTCCACGACCCTCTAGTCTTTGCATGACCCACGTCACATAACAGGCTCATGCTGCAGCCACTCTCCAAGCAATGTCATCGTGACAATCATCCTCCTGCTATCAGGCAACCCCTAAGCACACACACGACACCTTTGAATGCTGAGTGTGCTACTCCAACTGCCTACACAGCGCTGCCCAGCCTACAAGACCCTGTCAGAACAACCAGGTAATGTGCCTCCTACTCCACACTCGCTCCGTCCACCAGCACGCCATTGGACTCTGTTACCTCCTCAACACAACAGCCCCACACATCACCTTCATGACAGTAACCTGTTCAAAAGCATCCTCAGCACATGACGTCTTCATTGCCATCTCAGACGGATACAAGACCACCCGTGGGGACGGCAGCACCAATCCCGGGGGATGAATTGCTATTTATTCACAAGTACACCCTCAGAGTCACAAATCCCGGTTTGCAGCAAGTCCATGGCAACCCTCAGTGTAACACTCCTCTACAGATCTGCAGGACTACATCCACTATTCCGCTAAGCCATCAACACGTACATCTGCACGCACGCCCTCACCTCCACGGGCTACATGTGGCTGTGTGCCAGTAACTTCTTGCTGGAGGGGAACAACACCACCATCCATCATTGGTCCATCAACATTTGACTCCACGTCTCCGACAAGCAACACACTGCCCCACACCCCGCTACCGATCCCTATAAGATGCTTGATGTAAGTCACCACAGACAAGCTGTGTGGGACACTCAAAACAACACCCCCGCCACACCCTTCAACCTCACGCACTGGATCAGCAACTGATCCAACAATCTTGCAACATTGACGGACTTTCCTGTGAAGCACAACAACAGTTCAGGCACCTGGGACAAGGCAGACCTACTGGACTCCTACAGACTTAGCCGGATTCTTGTGGAAACCTTGCAACACAAAGAGCCATCAGTTGCCTTACAGCCCTGGAAAACACCACACACAGCCATCACCATATCATCAGCAAGGACAAGTGGAGATCCTTCAGATAGTGCCGAGTCACCCAAACACACGACATCAAGGATCTCATCAGCATTGTGAGTGAACTGACAGCAGATCTCCATCCACGACACCCCAGCCTTGCAAGGCAGATCACATCCCTTGCAACTTTGTACCACTGCAAGCTCATGGGCATACACGACAGCCTTGGCACACAGACGCAGACAGCACTATTATCCACAGGACAAACCCCCGTCAGGTTATGGACTCCCATCAGTAGCAATGACACAACCTGGCTAATTGCAACATGAACTCTGGCTCTCCATCAGGCCCCTTCCCACAAAACATCTAAACCACATCATTCCACATCCTTGAAGCCCACGTCCAGCGCGTCCTGAATGTCTCCTTTGAGTTTGCCACATTCCATGGGTGCAGGAGGCATGCAGAGACCCAGGCCCTTCTTAAACAACGGACGGCAGTACCGCAGGATCTCCTGGTACATCACCCTGCTTCCCTATCCAGCAAATGTCATCAGGAAGACAGTCAACAAGCAAATGACAATTTTCCTCCATGCAACCTTCTCCAGGCAACCGGCACCAGACCATCTTCCACAGTAATCACACCACTGCAACCGTCAGCATTGCCACCCCCAACCACAACTTTGCCATGCTCAACAATGGTGAGGCCACCACCCTTGACCTCTCAATGGCATTCTACACCATGTGCTACCACACTGTCAGCTCCAACACTGGTATCCAGAGGAGGGCCCAGGGTTAAATCAGAAAGTCGCTCACCAGTAAGGCCCAGGGAGTCTGCCTCCATCCTGCAACATGTAGTACACTGGGGTCATCTGGCCCATGCCACAGGGCTCTTCTCTCAGCGTGACGATCTTCAATGTCTCCATGACCCCCCTCTCCACCATCACATGCGCACACGACCTCATCATCATCTCGTATGCCATTGACACCCAGATGCTCCTCCAACTCACCAAAGACCCAGCCATTGCCAGATCAAAACTTCAAGAAGGCATGAGATCCGTTGAGGAATGGCTGAACATCAGCCACCTGAGGCTGGACTTGGACAGGACAAAGGTCATCATCTGAGGATTGTCCCCTTACAGCTGGCTCAACTCCTTGTGTCCCACTGGTCTGTGCACCAGCACCCAGTGGCCACGCACGTAAACTGGTGTTCATCATGGACCCATCGCTGACAATTACCATGCAACTCACCACCATCTGTACCTCATGCTGCAACACCCCCACATGCTGCAAATGACCCACAGATGGATCCACTCCAAGGCAAGACAGACCGTCCCCATGGTCCACGAAACCAGCCGGCTCAACTACAGCACCGGCCTCTACAGAGAACAACAGCAAAACTGCAGGAGAAGTTGTCCACATCCTGGGTGCATCCGCACACCTCATCTGCAACATCCCCACCCCAGCCCCATCACCGTCCACCTGAGATAGGTACAATGGCTCACTGTATGCTGCAGGATCACCTTCTGACTCCTCAACCACACTCAGGAGGCAGTCCACACCCCAGACCCAACACCGACCTTGGATGTCTGTCATCCAACTCCCAACTCCATGCAGCCCACCTTTCCCTGGCCACCATTCATCACATTCACATAAAAACTGCATGCCGGAGATAGTTCTCCCACCTCGCAAAACAGACCTGGGAGTCCCTCCCCGGGCACATCAACATGACCCATGACCTCTACACCTTCATGATACTCTTCCAAATTGGTCTGTCTGAGCAGTATTGCAAGCCCCCCCTCAGCATCTTGAGGCCATCACGTGTGAGTATTGGGCTCCATGTCTGTAATTTGTGATATATTGTGACCCATGTGTGTCGTCGACCGGATTCAGATCCAAGTGTATGGATGGCTGGAGTTTGTTCCACACTCAGGCATACTTCGGCATATCCCCACACGTATGTTGTGTAATCATGCTAAATGACTGCAACATAAAATTTTGTGTCTTAATTTTTTATTTATAGCTCTGGGGCGTGATTTGTGCACAGAAAAACGTGCTATGCAGGGACCATAGAATCCAAAGTTCACAGGGGGATATGGGATCCTTGGCATTTGAAGTCATCAGAGTCCAGACCACAGTGTTTGGCATCATTGGTCAGACTGTGAAGAGAAAGTCGATGTGGCAGATGATGTCAGTCAATGAGGTGATGCTGTCGCACATGAAGGCCAGGTGCCAGGCCAGGTGACCTGGGAGATGTGGATGGGCTGCTGTCTATCATTGTCTTTTCTGTGGATGACCCACCTTGCTTGCGGGACCCTCAGATGCAGGCCTTGCCGATGCTTGGGATGCTCCGTCGGTCGAATCCTCCTCCTCCTCCCTCCCTGTGGCTGGTGGTGGTCTTTGCCTGGTGGCACAGGGAGGGTTGCCCATGTTGTCGGCGATCCGACGGAGTGAATGGCTTATGTCCCTTTGCACCGCCAGGAGCTCAGCCAGACTTGCCTCCATCCGTCCTTGGTGTTCTTGTTGACTGGCGTGTTGCTCGGCCTGCTGGTTCTTGATCTCTGTGAGGGTCACCACTACCTGGCTGAACTCCCTGATATCACCATGCCTCCATGATGTTATGGATGTGTGACATACCGGTCCCTTCAGCTGGCTGGTCAGGTTCTCGCCTCCGCCGTCCTCCACTCCCACCACCCCTGCCCACATGAGCCTGGCCTGCCGTTGTGGGCACATCGGGTCTACGGGACCCCTGAGGGATGGCAGTGTCGGTGTTGTCTGCCTCATCCTGGGTGCCCGCCGCACCTTGTCCCTCCTGGTGAGACTGGCTTAGTTGTTCACTGCGGGCAGGGCTCCTCGGTGTCTCCTGGGATGTGGCAGGAATGGGGGTGGTGGTTGGCACAGATGGTCCTGAACCAGGTTCTACAGGGGCTTGGACACCAGAGGGTCCAGGTCGGTCGGGGTCATCCACGAAGTGTTGAGAGGCATCGCTGCCGGTGGGATCAGGTCCCTCCCGAGCCTGTGACTGTCATTCTTCCCCCCCATTGTTGGGGGGATATTCATCACGTTGCCCTGTGCGAGAGACAGACAATGTTAATGCTGTTTCATGCAATATGCATGTTTCATACACATTCAAGTTGGCACTGTTCCTCCAGGTAGTTGTATGTGCCTAGCATTCTCCGCAATGTTCACTTGTGGATGGGTATGTTGCAGGGGACAGATTGATATGTTCTCCTGAGTCTTTGACACGTCGATTTGTGGCTTGGATGCTTCTTCGGCTATGTATTGCTCTTGTTGTGTTGCATGTCCATTGTGACAGTGGGTAAATCCATTGCCTGTCCTGGTGGTGTCTGCTTGTTTAAGGGGTTTGTGTGACAGGGCCTGCTGGTGGGTGTAGTGTGATTTGGCCCTGGGGCTCCCAGGTGATGTAGCTGTCCCTCAATGGAGCATGCTGCCATGACAGTGAGTGTGAGTTCCTGTCCTAGATATCTGACCTTGTTGTCTTGGTGTTTGTGTTTGCACTTGCTGCCTACACCAGGGCAAAGTGTGAGCTATCTTGTCAGTACTTTCCCAATCCCTGTGCATTGCGCATGGTGCATGGGTATGTAGCTGGGCCATATGGGATGAGGGCAATTGTGTCTGATTTATGATTCAAACATGCGTTTTGTGCCACCCACCCTCCCAGCATACCAGACATCCATTCTTGGGTTGGTGCTTCATGTAGCATGGGACGTAGCATGGCCTTGCTTTCTCAATGGGGTATACACATGTTATTGGCATTAGCGTAGTTTTTGACTGTGGTTCTGGCCGGTGATGGCTTGGGGGTAGTTGCGTGCATTTGGTGTAGTTGGGGTGTGGATGGCATTACCCCCATGTTACGTAAGTTGTTTTTGTACTCACCAGGCTCTGCAACTCCTTGGAGTCCATGTACTCCCACCGGCGGAAGCATGGCCATCACCTTCTCCTCCCAGGGATGGTAATGTACTGGTCTGCGGGGCGCACCATCTCCAGTGATGTTGCTCTGGGCGTAGTCCTCATTCATTTTGCGCTTGACCGCCCTCCGCAGATCGTAGCACCTGACTTGGCATTCATTCCTGGTCCTTCTGATGGGTGCAACAGCATTCACCCTATCGACAATTCTATGCTGGTCTGTCTGACCAATGTTCCAAACAGCTGTGGCTCCACTCTGATGACTTCATTGACAAGGATCTCCAGCTCCTCCCTTGTGAACTTTGGATTCTTGTCTGTGGGCATAGTGTGGGGTGAGGGTGTGGATGGTTGTGGGTGTGTGGGTCTGAATGTGACGGTGTGGGTGTGAATGTGTAGACGGGGTATGTGTGAAGGAGGTTGTGAGAAGGTGTACATGGTAAGGTGGATGGGTGCAGTTGTTGGTGTGTGCGCTGTAGCTGCAGTGAGTCTGTTGCAAAGGCTCATGGTTTGTGTGTGTGGGCCCTTTTTATTGGTCCATTTGTGGGTGTGGCTCAGTTAGAATTTTGGGTGGGTGTGTCATAAGGGGTGGTTGTGAGTTTGCCCCTCTGTTTGGATGTGTCCAGTTCAGTCCTTTCCATTTTTTGTGCAGTGTAGACGTGTTTTGTGGTGTTGTGCGAGTCGAATAGACCCTCCTTGTGCTGTTTTCCAGTGTCCGTGGTTCAGTACGGTACAGGGGTACGAGTCGTACAGACACACGGCCCCATGTGTTGTGTATGTACGGGGCGTACACCGCCATTGCTATGTATGCTGCGTACACCGCCATTGCTATGTACGGTGCGTACACCGCCATCGCTTATGTACGGTGCGAACACCCCCATCGCTATGTACGGTGCGTACATCCCCATTGCTATGTACGGTGCGTACACTGCCATCGCTTATGTACGGTGCGTACACCGCCATTGCTATGTATGGTGCGAACACCCCCATCGCTATGTACTGTGCGAACACCCCCCATTGCTATGTATGGTGCGTACACGCCATCGCTATGTACTGTGCGTACACCGCCATCACTTATGTATGGTGCGTACACCGCCATCGTTATGTACGGTGCGTACACCGCCATCGCTTATGTACGGTGCGTACACCGACATTGCTATGTACGGTGCGTACACTAGGCCTGGGCGGCAAATTCCGTTCCGCTCGCGGAATTTGCGGAATTTGCATAATTTCGCGTTCCGCGGAGAACGCGAAATTGCTCAAAAGTCTGCTTTCCGCGATTTCGCGAAATTTTTGCTTGTTCGCGTTCTCAAAATGCATGTTCGCGAGATATTTCTCCTCGAGCACGCAAACAGCAATTGCGAACAGGAAAAAAGCATCGCGAACAAGCAATTCCGCGTGTTCGCGGAATTTCTGCGTGTTCGCGGAGATTTTTTACCGTTTCGCGCAGATTTGCGTAACGCAATTA
Source organism: Triturus cristatus (assembly GCF_964204655.1). Taxonomy (NCBI): domain Eukaryota; kingdom Metazoa; phylum Chordata; class Amphibia; order Caudata; family Salamandridae; genus Triturus; species Triturus cristatus. The sequence continues at coordinate 1,301,813,904 of NC_140591.1, read as the reverse complement.
CGCAAATTCCGCCCACCCCTAGCGTACACCGCCATCGCTTATGTATGGTGCGTACACCGACATTGCTACTGTACGGTGCGTACACAGACATTGCATTTGTACAAGTCATTCCCCGTGTATGGGACGGACGTTTTCCGTACAAATCATAAATCTGTAAGCCAGTCCAGATCGTACTAGTACGCTCGAACTGCATTTTTACGATTCGTATGGAAAAGTGTCCGGGTACGTCTCATACAACTTTTCCCGATCTGATTCGTATGGATAGGACTGATCCGTATGTACATTTTCCCATACGAATCGTACTTCACGGGTCGGACGTGGCTTGTACGATTCGTGCGGAAAAAAATACGGATACGAGTCGTACGGAAAAAAAAATTACAGGATCGGAATCGGCCCCTAATTAGGACAGGACAGGAATATGCAGTCATAACAACAACATAGAATACAAGAGAAGAAATCTGCATATTTAAGGCAGGTTTGGATGTGTGCAATCAGAACTAGGAACTAGGCTAACCCAGGAGCAAAGAGAATAAATAAGAGACAGACGAAAGATACAATAGCTATTTCAAAACAGGAACATGGAATCAAACAATAAAAACAGAAATGAAAAGGCAAGTCTGCAATATAGTAGTAGGACCAAATAGAGCACATGAATCTCAGCAGCAAGGGTCAGTTGTTAGTCAGTGAACTCAGGGCTCATCAGGCAGAAGTAGGGGTGGCTCAGGGGAGGAGAACAGGTGCTCAGAGAGAGCCGGTTGCAAGGAATCAATCAGATGCAATGAATCAGCAAACCACCTAGGAAGGGAAAGCTGAAGTGGGACTTAGAAATGGGAAGACCAGGGAAATAAGCAGGCACAAGACAAGACACAGGAACATTCGGGACAGAGTACAGGTCAGATCCAAGAGAGTGAAAAGTCCAGAATGCACGTATAAAGAGGTCAGAAAGGTCATGGGATCCAGGAATCAAGAGGGAGAATAGAGCACAACCACCAGTGCATGGTAGGGGCAAGGTGTAGGGACAGAAAGGACCTCAGGACCATAAGGAATTAAGAAAGTGATGCAGAAGCCCGGACTAGAATGTGAATAGATCTCACAGAGCAAGGTGGATAACTGCATAAATCCTATTCAGATCCCCGTAGGTCTTGGTGCGTTCCACCTAGTGGCAGGAAAGTAAAATCCTAAGAAATTGATGCTTCTAAATTTTACAATCCTGGAGGTTTAAATATTCAATGACAAACCATACTATGAAAAAAAAAATGGGACATTTAAATTAGTCTACCTCATCATAACATACAGCATGGCAATCATTTGATTCTCATAAGAAGTCACACTGTTAGTTCTTTAATTTTACTTTCTTAGGTGTAGAAGTGTCACTGCTCCATAGAATTTGTTAAACATGATAAACCTAAAAAGTTTTAATTGAGAAGTACCTGAGCATCGAAGAAACAGCAGGGTAGACTCAGCGTCGACCTTTGGGTGTGCACTTTGCTTTCACTCAGATCTACAAACCTTGGAAAAGGTTCCAAAATGTTATCCAGTAACCGATCCAAAAAAGTGGGATGCTGGACCGAAAAATATTTTTGGTTGATGCTACTATATGTCCTCAGTTGTAACCAACTCACTACGTTCTGCAAACACGTTTCAACTGTATCCTGAAAATGTATGTGTGCTGGTGATGAAATGACACAAGCATATTTGTGCATATTTAACCCTTTAGCTTCTGAGACTTTTCCAGCACCATTTCAAATGAATGGGGTGACCTCTCACCCCAATGCCGGACGCACAGCGAGAATTAATGCATATCACTGATGCCCACATTAATCCGATTTCATCAAAATGTATTCCAATTTCATCCAATACATTGCTTTTTCATAGTTTATCCATTTTTCACATTGGAGTCATCTTACATTTAACACTGTTTCCTGAAAGCAGCAGACATGGCGATAAGCCTTAATCTGCAGCCTGGAGTGTCTGTAAGTCATCCTCATTGTTTCATCCCGATAACCCAATGCATTTCGGGCCCTTATTTTGGCCCTTCGTCAGAGGTATTCTTATAATTAAAAAAAATTATCGTGAGACTGTGTGTTTAAACCCAATAAACATGTCAAACACAGCTTTAAAACTTCACAAGTCTTTTCCCAGTAACTCATCTCATAATTAACATCTTCCCGCTAACTGTAGCTAAAAATGCTATTTACAAAGATGATGTTCACATTCCCCTCTTTTGGCCACCCTCCTTTCTCTCATACTAAATCTCTTCATTTGAAACCTCATGTATCGAGGCCAATAAACATGTGGAAAAAATGTTTATGCTGGCTGGTTATAATCTTATTATGCTATCTTTTGTAAAGCAGTTACCTTCAAATTCTGTGTCCTTCCTACAATTTCACGTTCATCTACTCATTCTGATGTTTGCCTTACTCTGCTTTATACACACCTGTGTTGTTTGCTCCACCTGCCACTCTACTTCACTAACTGACTCTCTTTGACCTTTAACCCTTTGCACGCTCCTGAACCTGTTTATTGTGCTCTTTAATGAGTCTCAAAGCAGTCTTAAGTACGATCACAGTGTGTGGGAATTAATTCACGAGTAGACACGCTATGCTCTTAACTGTTTATAACCCGCAGGCTCTCCCAATTTCTAGCGAAGAACTTATAAAAACGGATAAACTTCCTGTCCCATAATGCTTTGCCGTGGCCATGATGGAAACTACCAATGTTCCGTTTACCAAACCGTGTTGTTTATGCTGCCTCATACTCCATCACTCGAACATCAATCTTCAGTTCCCCTGCCCACCCTTGAATAACATTCACAACATTAATTATGTGATGGCTTATGTTACATATGAAAAGTATTTCACAGATTTTAACACTCGTACTTAACAAGTAGGGTCTGAACACAAAAATGAATGAAAAAAATCCAATCCCAATCCATCAACTTGTTTTTAAAAATGTGTGGTTCGGAAAGTTCATTTATGAGAACGTGTTCTTTAAAAGTCTCTCATGTGATTCCATTGTCGTTGTTCGTATTTTGCTATCGTCAGTGGGTGCAACTCGTCTAGGGGGCAGACGTAATGATTAATCAAAAAATGGTGACAAAGTGCACACCAATTTCTTTTCTTTCTTCTTTTGCTTGTAGTTTTGTTATGAGTCTGTACGTGTGCAAGCCCAGATTTGTGGTCTGCCTAAAAGCCACATGCTCAGAAAGTATTTCAAACGAATGGGGCGACCTCTCACCCCAATGCCGGACGCACAGCGTGAATGAATGCATATCACTGATTCCCTCATTAATCCGATTTCATCAAAATGTATTCCGATTTTCCAACACCAAGCTGTTTGGGGCATCAAACTTAGGCCTTCATAACTTTTCCCACATGAAGTATCCAGGCCAAATTTCCATATTTTTATTCAACATCTTATGGATTCCAAAGGTTCTTTGGGTTTGTAGATTCCCTGGAGTGAACTCAGGACATACAATGTGGAAGAAAGCATATGTTCTGCCCTAAAATGGCAACCACAGGTTTTCTGTGCTAAGATCATTATCATGCCAGGTTTTACCAACAAGCCAAGCTGTGAAAGAACACCAACGTTTTTGCATATTTCTATCTGGCATTTTTCAGATTCAACCAACTTGCAATTTTTGGTAAGAATATGAGTTAAACTAATGAGTGAACCTGGGAAGCTATATATTTCTGAAAACTAGACAAAATTCCAAATTCAGCATTTGGTCATTTGTGTAGATTGTTTCTCAATTTTCCACACAAAACTAATCTTTGAAATCAAAACGTCACGGAAATAAGTAGGAAAAAATAAATTGGTGACAGAGTTTTTATCTGTAATGAAGTCTGATTTACAAAAATAACATCCCTTCTGGTTGCAGGGATATATACTGTTTGTTGGTTGTCTATAAACACACAATACAACAAGGCATTTGCCAGATTTATTGATTTTTCATTGTGTTGTGACCATGCAGCAATTCATATGGAAAAACATAATGTCTGCAAGCTCGTTATGAAGCGAACCGAGGTATTTTTGAAATGTGCACAGGATACCGAGTTTAGGAATTGTGCCTATTTGTACCCCTCTTAATTTGGGGTTAGCCATGTTATCAAGTGATTTAGAGGGAATTTTCAAAATGTGATCTTTCGTGTACACTGGCTTACATTTAGAGACCAAAAATGGACAGAAAATGAATTCATAACACCCAATATATTATTCTGTGTTTTCACCCTTGAGAAAAACACTGCCCCCATGGGTGTCTTGACTTAGCACCAGCTAAATGAAAGATCTCAAAACACAGTGTGAAGACATCAACATTCCATGTTATCATCATCATCATCAATAATCTTAATTTGCTACATTTCTATAGCATAAAAGCACATAAAAACAATTTGTCAAACATCTGATTATACTGGGTATAAAATATATTAAAAACATATTAAAACGCAAAAACATTGTACATCCAGTAACTTGACAAATCAGTATGACACATTCATGATAAGAATCAAAAACATATATCAACAATAAAAACAGGCAACAATCAAAAATGGACAGCCTACATCAGATCATCTCAGTGATAATGCTGGTTTACGTAATTTAAGAACTTGCCAAATAAAAGAGGCCAATGCACAGCATATCAGAGGACTATGTAGTTTTTGTAAGAACAACAAAGCAGGTCTACACTATCTGAATTGAAAAATGTTTAGAAGGGGAAATAAAAATGTTGTTCTAAGGATAGCATAGAAAATGCAAAATAACTTTAAATGCTTTGTACATTGCAATCACTACACATTTACATTTACTAGATTATCTTTTAAATAGCTTCCTGACCGGCTTAGAAACCAATTATTTTTTTTGTAAACTTTTGGAATACCATATATTGAGTGTTCAAACATAGCCATTCTGTTGGCAATTATAGGTTTTCACTTATATTTGTTACCGAATAAGTTTCCGAGATATGAAAACGAAGTAGTTTCAGAAACTTTGATACTAATAATGAAATGGGCTGGTCTTTTCCTTGGCCATGCCCAGCAGATTATTGTAAAAGTTTTACTTTCACTCACTTGTAAGTCAAGATCATGCATAAAATTATGTACTTGTTGATCAGCACTTGGAACCCTTTCCCTGTTCTGGCCATTAAAAATGCGTCATCCACATATAAAAGAATGGGGAGATGGCAAGACCCAATATATGGTGTATCCAGTGCTCTCCTCCTTAACACTGTCTCTACCCTGTTTGTGTAGAGCAAAAACAGAAGGAGAGGGTGTGCACCCTTGTCTTACGTCTTTTCTATGTTTAAAGTGCTCAGTGCATTCGCTGTTTCGCCCATATTGTACAGACACATTGGCATCCCTGTACAAGTGTGTTATCAAATTAATTATTGCCTCATCTACACCTAGCTCAGCCATAATAAACCAGAGTTTTGAGTGAGATACACAATCAAAGACTGCTGATAAGTCCATGAAAGGGAGAAATATTGAGCTCTTTTTAGCAGCCGTATATTTCCCAATAAGTAATGAAAAATTAAAATCTTGATCGATTGTGCCCAGTCCTTTTTTGAAACCACATTGAGTATCTGTTAAAATGTTCTCAGTACCTCAATCCTCCAATTTGTGCAATAAAGTGGGACCAATCAATTTCACTGTTGCATCTAGGAGGGATATGAGCCTATAGTTTTTTTCAGGGATTGATCACCTTTTTTAAAACATTGGAATTATCACAGTGGTTTTCCAGGTGGGGGTGGACCTACCTTAGCAATACCATTAAAAGCATTAGTAATCACAGGTGCCCAGAGATCTTTCCTTCATGGCCCTTTGCTTGTGCATTCAAAATATGTTCTGACACTCTGGGCTTGATACGTAAAACCTTATGAAGCACTGTAAGGGCTTAAGTACATCAAAAATAGAACCAGCCCCGAGTTTGGGACTTAGATGGCTATCCCGCCTCAATGAATGCTTGATGTTAGCTGACATTTTCAAGAAGGCGGTTTTGATTGATAATGGCTCAGCCTGTGGGTCCAGACAAAAAGTCATCTCAGCCTTAGTTCATTGAGAATGGATGCCAGAAAGCTCTTATGGTCCACCTTATCCCATTTAGTGATATACCAATTTTTATTCACCAAAACTGGCATGAAACCTATTTCAGGGGAGACTTTGTCCTTCCTTTAAACTCCATTCTGCATATCAAAGCCACATGACTGCTCTACCCTGTAATACTCGAACTCCACCACCAGATTAATTACATTCTCAATGATCAAGATATAGTCAATAGTTGAGGTGCAAGCATTACTCAAAAAGGTAGGTGCTAAATCTCCCAAATTATCCCCCAGATCGTTGAGCATTCTAAGATTTAATTTTACAAGTAAGTTATTTAATGCAGAACAATAATAGTTGGCCAGTCCACCCTTGGTTTTGCTTGCCAATGAAGGACAGGCCTGTGTTTGATAGAGTAAGAACCCATCAATTACATTTTCCTGTGTCTCCCATGTTTCCTGTAGACATCTCCCACCAGTCAGGCAAGTCCAACTTTTTTCTGAGCCCTGCAATGTTCCATGAGACAAATCTAGCTGGATAATTGTTACCTGCACTGGTAGCCCTTCTTAGTTTTGCATGGGGGTACTATCTTGAACTCTCTCAGGGAAGTTCTATTTACCCTTTGGCAAGGGGGATATCGGGCTATGTAGGAACTCTGCTGCATATCGAGGTTACACTGTTTTCCAGGTTGTATAAGTCAATCTTGTGGGTTAAGATCACTAAGACACCCAACCTGGTTGCCCTTCCTCCAATCTCACCTTGAATCTGGTTGCAGATTTTCTATCCTCCTAAATGGGTAGGAAGTCTCTGCACCTCTTCTCCCAATACCAATCATTAAGGTCCACATATAGGGTGAAGGTATGCCACCAGGGGGCTGTAGAAAAAGCCTAGTGGAACTGCAGTTATGTTTTTGGGGTGAGGGTTCCATACACCGACAAACCTGCAATATCCTTTCCACCAGGACCGCGTCATGAAAATAATTATAACACAATCCCCCTCAATAGACTTTACATCTCTCCCCACCCAACCTACCCACCTTGTCATAATCACATTCTGAAACAAAGTGTTGGTTTTAATATTACCTACCCTGAAGCCCAATCATTGGACACATTTATTTTTAAGTTCCCTCCAGGTTTCACTTTTGTTTCCAGAAAGAGGAGGGACCCTGCCAGCGCAACTACATCAGGGGCAGAGTCAGAGTGAGGACAAGGACAGACCCCGTAGGGGCCTTTAAGGGAGCTGAGTATTGCTGTCTGCTAATAGATGTTGAGGAGTGAACCTTACCCTCTTCCACATGCCACATGTCTCTCTGTCCAAGAGGGACAAGTGTCAACTTGTCTACAGCATATAGCATCGCTCTCTGGTCAGCTTCTGGCCAGCTGTCCAGCGCGGGTACAGTTGCTGAGTCCATACCGGTCGGCTAGATCTTCATCTTAACCATCTGCTCGAGAGAGCCCAGACATGACTTCACTAGAGCCTCAACTGTGGTAAGTCCATAGGTGATCTTATATAACTAAACCATGATACACTGCTCCATAGCAGCAAGAGGTCCCAAAAATGGTTCCGAAATATTTCCTCTGTATCATGCAGTCACGATTTACCACCAGCTGGCCATTATTACAGACTTGTCCATGTGGGTCCAATTCCTTGCTCGGGTTAACGCAGGCTCCTTCTACTTTGTTTTCTTTATTGTTCGAGGAGCCCGGAGTCTGAATGATGGAAATTGAGAGTACTTGGTCCAGGGAGTAGTTAAGGGGTGTCTGGCTCAACCTGGGGCCAAGTTTGACCAGCAGGCCCGCACTCAATATTCCCCTTGCTGAGGTGACCTGGGGGAGGGGGTTCAGGATGATGCTCAACTAATGCGATCAATAATTTTATAGTGGCCTCCAGCTGTGCCTCAGTACTGCTGATCTCGTTATTTAGCGAGCTCATTGCTCCAGTGAAGAATTTTTCCAGAGAGCCAACCCCCTGTTGTCAGATGCTGTGTGTTTCCTCTTACCCATAGTTACACGTTAACTTTAAATTAGTGGCTGAAGACCTTATTGCACACCTTCACATCGGCTAGAACTCACAACAGTTTTTGTTTCCCTGGTACCAATGAAACTGTAAATACTTGCAGAACTGCACACTTTCTTTGATTGCAGCAATAAAGCCATGCTCATCTATGAGGGAACAGTTTGTGGGGAGGGATCATAATGAAGATCCAGACCATGTGGAAAACAAAGAGATGTGGCCCAGCCCAGAATCTTCCGGTTAATGAGAGGTGCAGGATGGGCCTGCTCTTGGACATGCACTGCCTGCATGCATCCCCTGCTATGAAGGTTAGGCAGCGCTTTATGTATCCCCTCACGGCAGGTGCTGGGACCGGTCAGTTGAACCTTGGGACAGTGAGTCCCACCAGGGTTAAGCAGCAAAGTTCTGTGGCCTCCACGCAGAAAGCTCACCCCACATTGCAGAGGTAAGGCAGCGCTTAAAAGCACATTGACGAGCACCTCCCCTCATGACAGCACCTGGGACCTGTCATTTGAACCTTGAGACAGCGAGTCCCACTAAGATTAGGCAGCAAAGCTTTGTGGCACCCACATGTAAACACATCCTACGCTGTGGAGGTAAGGAACATCTTTTAATGCGCATTGACCAGCGCCTCCCCTCACAGCAGCAGGTGGTACCTGTCAGTTGAGCCCTGGGACATCGAGTCCCAGCAGGGTTAGGCAGCAAATTCCTGTGGCACCCACATGGAGAGCGCGTCCCCTGTCAAAAAAAGAACTGTTTTGGTCATGGCAATAGCTGCAGTATTTGGTGCAGGGCTCGGCAGCTACCCAGGGAAACTTACCAAATCCAGACATGTTTGAAAACTAACAATGTGGGGAGTCTAGAGGGATGTGCCTTGCATGGACCCCATGATAATTTCTAACCCACTATGCTCTGCAAACCTCAAACTTTGCCTAAAATCATGCATTTTCCTTGCATTTAGGTGATGGAATCTTCAGGAATCTATGAGCACCCACAAAATGCCTTCCACAAAGAATCCCCACACTTTCTCAGATGAAAACTGTAACCTACTTGTGTAGCTCAATCTGTCATCACTCACGCAAAAAGCTCCAATCCGCTTTGGAGAGACCTCAACATTTCCTGTAAAAAGTGTCCTTTTGGCCATGGAATAGATGTGGTATATGGGCCCATGCTTTGTTACCACCCCAGGAAACTGACCAAAAACTGACATTTTTGAAAAAAAGGCACCCTAAAGAGCGCAGAGCTGGTTTACTTTATGTGGATCCCACAAAGCTTTCTTTCCAAAAATGCGATGCAAACCTTTGAATTTTGCCTAAAATCAAACATTTCACTTGCATTTCTGTGAAAGCAATGTCCAGAATCTGTGGAGATCCACATAATACCTGCCACTCAATGTTCCCACTCTTCTCTTGATGAAAATGCTGTCCCACTTGGTCGCTGGGCCTAGTGCCCGTGACACAAAAGGACCTAAAACACAATGTGGACATATCAACATTCTTTGTCAAAAAAACTTTTTGAGCATGGAGAGAGCTGTGGTATTTAGGCCAAAATCAGACACTACACAGGGAAGCCTACCAAACCCAGATGTTTTTGAAAATTGGATACACAAGGGAGTCTCGGAGTAAAATCATACATTTTCCTCAAATTTCAATGTTGGCAATTTCTGGAATCCATGGAATCCACCAAATTCCTACTATCCAGCATTCCCACACTTCTCCCAAAATAAACAACTAAGTCAACACCACAAAACAACTGACAAATACAACATCCAAGTCAATACACATGCAAATGACACAGTACTTGATCACCACAAAACATCAATTCAAAAACTAACTAATGAAGTTGTGTCTTATGTTTGTGTTTTTTTGTTGTCTCTTCAGTAATTGTATTTTTGTAGTAGGTTGCTGTATTATGAGGCTATGCTGTGGTTAGTATTAGTTGGGCTGTTTTGTTATATGTTGTGATGATTGTAGGGTGCAAGGTTTAATTGATTTTATTTAGAGCAGTGGTGAATTTTTTGTGCTACATATATGCATTGTTTCCCAATGTTGTTTCACTGTTTTGTTCCTATAGCAGTGTTTGCCTTGCTGCATTATGTGGGTAAAGCTGAGTTGTCTTCAGTGGTAGGTAATTTATTGTAATGTGTTACTATTGCTGTTGTGCTGTTTTGGGTTGCAATGTTGGTTTGTTTTCTTATGTTGCATTGGCATTTCAGGTTTGTACATTTTTTGATTCATGGTGTGTTTGTAGTTTGTACTACTAATATGTTGTGCAGTACATGTGTTGCATTGCACTGGGATGTTGCTCAGCTTGTTGCATGATTGTGTTGTATTTCTGTTGTATTATTTTTTTGTGGTATAGTGGTTTGTTGTTATATTGTTATTGTTATTGTACTGAATTGTGGTTGTGATCAAAGTGTCTTGTTGTAATGTTGCTCTGTAGTTATTGTACACTTATTGTTGTTTTGTTATGTTCTAATGTCTACTGTTATAGTATTGTTTTTGTTTTTGTTTTGTGTAGTGCTATTATGTTGTCCTTGTATTACGTTGTTTTATATAAATGAATTTACAGAACTCAACAAATGCTGTTGCATGACCAGTCAAAAAATGCAAATTCCATTAAGGTTCCAAGAAAAAACATTCAATTAGAACTGTTCTTGCTCTTCAACTGAGTAGTACATCCATTGCTGTGTACAATGATGTTCAGGTTGCAAAGCAGTCAGTGTGCAAGAACTGCATTACTTTACAGTTCCAACTTAATTACATTGGGCAAAGAGTTTGAAGAGTTTGCATGAAAACTATTTTGAAAATGACAAAGTGAAAGAAGAAGAATATAAGGTGTGCAAGGTGCAGCTCCTGCTTTTCTCCACTAACCTTTGCAGTACGTAGGTGTTTAGCCCATATCACACTTCATATTAAGGGTAACAACTTGTTTGCTGCTTATAATTAACACTGACATCGACTAATATTTTTAAAAAGTGACTGTTTTCTTTCTTTTCTATAACCTGTATTTTCAAACGTTAAGCAAAAATCTTACATTTTATTTTTAGGAAATTAGGTTCACGCGGTTTTAATGACGCTATGACTGTCTACAAGAAAGACCTCTATTTATTCAAGTTAAGGTTGCTTCACATATGTGGTCACCATGGAAACTGAAAGGATGTTGCTCTACTGATTTTGTAAAGAAATTATTCTTATATAGATTCACAGTCTGAGGTTTGTCTTGCAATGATAAGACTATATACGAATGTTGCTATTACTTATTTCTGATATAGGTTTTTGCAGGATAATAAATATTAATTTCACTGACTTTACATAAAGAATGGTGTAAATAATTGTATAAGTCTAAGAACAGTTATATTTTAAAAAAACATTGTTATATATGGTTCTCACTGAGAGCCAATATTTAGAATATGTGATTCTAAAGCTGGTTAATCACTCTTATGAAATAGCAAGAGTGGGGAAATAAATGTGTTTTTCGACTGCTAATATATCAACAAGGATTTTGAGGCTACTTAAATAGGGCTCTATGACAGACTTTCAGTGTAGTGCTAGCAGTCTGGCTTGATAGAGAGTCGAGAGCAGAGCTTTGGTAGTGGAGAGGAAGGGGAAAAAAGGAACACAGAGGGTGAAGGGGATAGGTGACGGGATGCCACACACTTTTTTTTGCATGTGAGATAAGGAGGATAGGCCATGTATGTATGGTTCCCCAATTACTCTTCTGTCCCACCTTGCAGTTGAAAGCCGGGGAAGATGATTTTTGGGACCATACATAACATACAATTTTACAATGGTAAAAAGTGATTACCAGAGATGTTTCTCACCTCAGGGTTCTGAGTGTCTTCATAGACAACTTGAGTTCTGTGGTCTAGGTGATGTCACTTAGAGCCCCTCTGTGAAAAACATGCTAGTTATTCATTGTTACCAGTCTATAAAGGATTTAACTTGTGCCCGTAGTGTACACAGTGTAGTCATCAGTTATGTCATTTTAGTTGTTGCAGTGATATGATCAATGAAGTAATAGAACATGCCATGAGTTATGTAATATGGGAGGCAATTAGCACTGCATGGTGAGGGCTCAAGTTATAGTTACTTTAGGGCATGAGCTATAATTATTTGAGATAATTATAACTTGTGAATTTCGGTGATTTGGTTTGTTTAATATCCACCTAACTATACTGTCCCCTTAACCTTTGTTTTTTTCAGTACATTTCTAGGAATTTAATAATATAAGCTACTATCAACACATAAAAGGCAAGCCTATTGGTTTTGGTAATAAACATTTCAATAAAGCATTTAAAGTAAAACAAAACATTACACATATGTCAGTCTTTTTGTACGCTCGCCAGGCCACATAATGTAACCTTGAAGCTAAACACAAGGAGTTCCTAAGCTGAAGAGCAAAGCTTCAGCTCTGTGAATACTTAAAATATCTATACATATAGACCCCAGGAAATCAGTATTCCACAATACTTACAAAACATGCTGGTGGTGCCCATGCCTAGAATGGGGACACCATCAGCAGCAAAATGTATGTAATATATATAAGTTACCCCCTAAAGGTCATTATGAGGCCAGCAATTCATTTTACATTTTATTTTATTGTGGGGCGCCCCGGTTCCCGCCTGAGGTCACCTAACAACATTTTTTATGATGGAGCTGTGTGGCAAACCCCAGGGACTCTGTGATCCCCCTATCTCCCTGCCAGGAGCCCCATTTCAAAAAGCCGCTAAGGAGCCATCTAATAATGTTTTTGTTTTCAATTCTAGGGTACCCCTGTGATCACCTGGTGCACACCACAGCATGTTTAAGATTAGGGGCTCTGGGGGAGCCCAAAAGCCCCCACTGCTCCACCAGTGCTTGGGGAGGGAGGTCGCTTCTCCCTTTACATGGCTAGGGAATATATATTGCCTGGTGGCGGTCACCACTGTGTGAATAAAAAATAGAGGGTCTCCAAATACTTTTTCCCCGGACCATTTCCAGAAAGAAAATTGGACAACGATACAGAAAAGATGGCTGAACCGAATTAACACCAAATTTGTCAGAAAGCTGGATTTAACACCAAATTTGTCAGAAAGCTAGATCGTTGCAAGATCATTGCTAGATCGCATGCTTTTTCTGATTTGGTGTAAACCTGTTAACCATTTTTCAGAAATGAAGGTTAAAACCCAACCCTTTTCAACATCTACATGTCTCCCTCGCTGCCATCGCCTGACAGCTTAGTCTTCCATGCCGACGACACCCAGCTCATCCTCTCACTCACCAAGGACCCCACCACCTCCAGACTCAACTTCCAGGAAGGGATGCAGGATGTTGCAGCCTGGCTGAGCAACAGCTGCCTAAAACTCAACTCAGAGAAGATGGAAGTCCTTGTCATTGGAATCACCCCTGCGGCATGGAGCAACTCCTGGTGGCCCACTGCCCTCGGCAGCCCCCCTTACCCCGCAGACCACGCCAAGAACCTCGTCATCCTACTCGACTCCTCCCTCTCCATGAATCGACAGGTCAACGCCGCCACCTCCAGCTGCTTCAACACCCTCTGCATCCTCTGTAAGACCTTCAAATGAGTCCCCTCCAAGGCAAGGAAAACAGTCACCCACGCACTCATTACCAGCAGGCTGGACTACAGAACTATGGAAATGCCATCTATACCAGCATCAACAAATCTCTACTCCAAAAACTACAGACAATACAGAACACCGCTGCCAGACTCGTCCTGGGTGTTCCCTGACATGAACACATCAGCCAACACCTACTCAAGCTCCATTGGCTCCCCGTCAAGAAAAGAATCACTTTCAAGATACTCACCTACGCCTACAAATGCCTACACAACACCGGACCCAAATACCTCAATGACAGAATCACCCTCCACGTACCCAAATGAAACCTCCGTTCCACAAAACCTCCTACTCGCTGAAATCCAGCGCGTCTGCAGAGCCAGAGCAGGGCGAAGATCCTTCTCCTACATCACGGCCAAGACCTGGAACAAGCTCCCCACCAACATCAGATGTGCCCCCTCCATGAACACCTTCAGGAAGGCTCTGAAGAACTGGCTCTTTGATTGATACAGATCTGCTGATCCCACCCTCCCCCAAGCACCTTGAGACCCTCACGGATGAGTAGTGCACTTATAATTCCCCTGATTGATTGATTGATATCTAGTGCTGTGGGTCTCTTGCTTAAAATAAAGTATTCTGAAAAATAAGAAAAAAAAGGAAGCATGCAGAGTGGGAGTCTGTGGGCGGTTCGCCTCCACAGGGGCTTGACTGCACTTCTTATGACCTCACATATTACATCAGTGATGACATGTAATCAATGGTGGTACAAGTTATATTACGTGTAACTAGTGAGTTTTCCTTTAGTTTTAAAATTGTATTTTTCTCAATATAGAAGAACTACATACAAATCCACTATAACCTTGGTTTCTCAGTGCATTGCTGAGATTTGCAGACAACCTCCTTTCAGCCATGCACGGCTGAGTTGGCTACCCCCTTTCCCAACTTACTGCTGTACGTGGTCAAAAGCTATGCTCGGCAAGGGACTTGGTTGAATATGATTAAAATAACATTGAGACTAAAGAAGGAGTGAGGAGTCTTATTGAGAGGTATACCCTCATTTTCCAAATACTATGCTTCAACAAAGTGAGAGAGGAGATACCTAGAATGTAATAAAGTGCATGTGTGTAATGTATCTAAGATTGTTAAGTAAGCACCCAGATGAATCCGTGCTCACCTTACATTTATCTCAGAACTAAGTATGAAGCTATATGTATTTATATGTACACAGAGATTTTATGTATACATATATATATTATTAGGGTCCTCACCCACAGGTGCCACCCGTGGCATGCTTCATCATTGGGCCCTCACTCACACACAGAGTTCTTTGAAATGGTAACTGTGATTGAAGGCAAGGAGTGTGGGGGTGTTAAAATAACCTCCAAATTCTAATATGAATTTTTGATGGTATAGGATTGGGGACTAGATTAAAATAATCTATAGCAGAATGAGAAGTGTTCTGGAGAATATGTATTTTAAAGAGGAACCAAACATGTCTTTTCGGGTCCTAGTTTCATTATTACTTGCTGTTAGTGAGGTAGAACAGTATGTTAGTTAGCAAGTAACTGGCAGTTGTTTTTGAATTGTGATTGGGAACAATGGAGTACTAAGTTTGCTGCTTTTAGTTTAAACTCATTTGCTGGAAGAGAGGACTTCCATTGTAATATTTGGAACCTTCTGTGCTTGATGAACTTAAAAACTAAAGACAGGGTTGTATTCAGGCCTAACTTCATTGCATTGGAAACTGGTGTACAGTAGTGGGGGGGGGGGGGGCACTATTGGTTGAATGTGATACATTCTCTGCAGAAAAATCAGAACGTAAAAAGATATTAAATGCCTACCATTGTATGTGCAGAGTTCTTACACAAATGTGCAACTTTACATTTGGGAATCAGGTCCTCAATGTATAATTAGCTTTAGTTTCTTACTTCTAGAGATATGTTGGTTAATAGAGTAAGTAAGAACATTTTCAAGATGAAATTGAAGTAACACCCACATTCCTGCAACTTCCCTTTGGAAGTGATAATGAAACGGAGATGCATAGGGTTTAAGGTGGAAAAGTGAGCATTCTGCACAGTAAGTATGCTTTGGACATGTGTGCAAGGCAGAATATTCGATTTGCAGGCATGTTTACTTTGGTCCGTAATATCCTGACAAAGAAATTACAGCTGAACACATGTGGAAGCCCTTGGAAATGCACTTCTGAAAGGGTACGAAAAGTAGGCTGCTCCTAGGCCTACAGAAGTGGTGAGATTTGTTTTTGAAAGGGATTTTGTCATTGGTAACCTCCACTACTTCATATGCTTCACTCTCTCTTTCTGGCCCAAATTATGTAATTTGAATTTCACCTGAAATTGTTGTTCAATCGATGTCCATGTAACAGTGAACTAGTCATTCTTTGAGATGAAGAGCTTGACCTTTCACAAAGCATAATTTTCTAACTAGATTATACATCTTTGTATTATGAATTGGGCTTTTGTCGTTTTTTCAGCTCAGCATGGATAGCGCTAGTTATCCCATGTTCAAAGACATCGCTGTAAAATGGGAAAAGACTATGGGGCATATTATCAAGGAACTGTGTTAAACTTATCGCCGCTTTAGCGGCAGAAAACTGTCGCTAAAGCGGCGATAATGGGCTTGATAATACGCCCTTGAGAATTCCAATAGAAGCCCATGTTCACACCAGAACCTTGATAATATGCCCCTTTGTCAGTGTTCTATCTAAGCATGAATATCACTGTGCTAATCCTATGCTAATGAACTCTGCTATTTTACAATTACGGAGCTGTTCAGCAGCTGAGTAGAAGGGTAGACTAAGTAAGCAAATGTGGAAAAGGAATGCTGAGCTTATGCAGATGGCTCTCTCCTGAGCTATTTGTATCTTAAAAATATATTATGTCTCAAATTACTAAAAACCCTTACCTCTCCACACATTTTATCTTTCTAGTTTCATGACTACATTAACATCTCAATGCTCATTTACTTTGGCCTACTCTTCGGGAAAGGCTTTAAATTCAAGAATACCTATTTCAACAAAATGGAGCTCGGGAGTGATTCACTTTTGTCTTAAATACAAAATGTGAGCGCTCTAGTTGCTCATTAGAACTCTGTGGTATCGCTGCAGTTGATTACTAGTGAGTTAAATTTCAGATCACCTCTGAAGTTGATAG